>NC_081310.1:162244146-162869146 GCF_026419965.1 Kogia breviceps
GGAGACAGAGGTCAGCAGTTCTTCTTTTGTTCTGGGAAGGTCTGTTATGAACCCAGACCGCTTGTGCTGAGTCTTTGCTCTTTCTCCCTTTTTCTAGGCAGGAGTGGAGGAAGGGATGGAAGCCAAGGAAGTCTCCATCCTGCCAGGCCAGACCTGGCTCTTCCCGGATCCTTGGAAGAGATGTAGACATGCCTCCATTTACATGTACATCCTACTTTTAATTTCTAAGTAGAGTAGGATCGTAAGAGTAGAAAACTATTTTTACTCTTCACCTTGCTGCTACTGATGCTTTATCCCCACACCTAAGCATTACTCTCACAAATTTCCTTTGCCCTGACGTTTATTCTGCTGAGGCCCAAGAGGCCACAGATGCAGAGGCTGGGGGTTCTGAATAGCTTAGAGATGAACAGCTTAGCCCTAGATCACAAAGACATGGGTTTGAATTTCAGCTCTGCCCCTTGTGAACTCTTTGTCTCAGTTTGATAACAATGCTTCCTGCACAGGATTTTTATTACAAGACCATACATCGGAAGCACTTAATAAATATCACCAGCTTTTGATGATGGGGTCATGGTTAAGAGCATGGATGGTAGAGCCAGACTATTTGGGTCCCGCCAGTTACCGCCATGTGGTCTGGGGGAATCCCTTGAAAGTTACTTAACCTCGCTATGCCTTAGTTTCCTCACTTGTAAATGATGTTTCTATCAAACAGGGTTGTGGGAGGGTTCATGAGTGCCTGGCAGGTAGTAAGTGCCATACTGTTATTATTATCCTCCCTCCATAGCTCCGCTAACTAGAATCTAGGCCCTGAGACTCCTAACACCACACCCCGCACAGCCCCTTTCTCTGAGTGCAGGATACCTGGTCCATTCATTCACTTACTTATTTTGTCACTCAGCAAATGTCCCTGATGACTTATTGAGTGCTGGGCCCTATAATACACCCTGGGGATGCAGAGGTGAGCCAGGCATGGTCCCAGCCTTTACCAGATTCACAGACCACTCCCCCCTCCTTCTTAAAACCTTTCTTTTCTTTCTTTTCTTTTTTTTTTTTTTTCTCTTGGTTTTCATGAAACCACACTGTCCTTTTTACTTCCTCCTTCTCTGGTCACTGCCCAGTCTCCTTTGCTTCTTCCTTTACCCAAAGTCTCAACCTTAGCAGGTCCCAGGCTCAATCTTGGGACCTCTTCTGGATCCACACTCTCCCCCAGTGATGTTAAGTAGCACCTCCACGCTAATGATGCCCACATTTACATCTCTAGTCCAGTCTTCTCCCCAGGGCTCCATTTTCATATATTTAACTGCCTACCTGACATTGGTATCTGAGGGTCATTGCAAATGCAGAGATCCACATCAGAACTCCTGAACTCCTCACCACCCTCCCAGCTGGTCTGCATACCAGTTTCCTCCATCTCTCTCCACCGCACCACTATCTGCTCAGTTGCTCAAGGCATAACCCCTTGATCCATCTTTGGTTCTTCTTGCACAGAAACCGTGTGCAGGTCCTATAGAGGTGTGGCCAAAATATTTATCAGATATGTCCCTCTCTTTTCATCTCTACTGTCACCACTTCAATCCAAGCTACTATGATCTCTTAGGAGACACCAGTACATCTACTTCTACTCATGCACCACTAAAATCCATGATCTATACCGCAGGCAGGGCGATCTGTTTACAGCATTCCCCTACTGAGATGGCTTCCACCGTACATAGGAGACACTCCAAACTCTGACTCTGGCCTGCAAGGCCCTGCATGAGCTGGACCCTATAAGCCTCTCCAGGCTCACCTCCAATAATAATCATGATGCAGCCATTGGCCTTTCCTCTGGTCTTTGAAAATACCACGTTCATCCTTGCTTCAGAGCCTTTATTTACCCAGAATTCTCTTGCTGGCCTCATTGAATGGCTTGTGGTTTTCATCCTTCAAGGCTCAGCTCAAATATCAGAAGCCTTTCCTGATCACACTATCTCAAGTAGACCCTGCCCCGTCCACTCACTTATTCACCATCCTGTGGCTCACCGCATGCATTCCTAGCATGCGTTACAATCTGCCGTCACCTTGCTTAGCTGCTGTTCATGGCAAGTCGTCCCCCACCCGGAGGCCAGCTGCCCAAAGGCAGGAACCTCTTCTGTCTTGTTCACCCCCAGGTCCTGGAACGTAGTAGGTTCATAGTAAATATTTGTTAAATGAATGAAAAAACTGGATGATAAACACCTTGACAGAAGAGTATTTTAAAAATCTGTGGGAGTCCAGAAAAGAGAGCTGCTGTCCCTGGGAGAGTAAAGGAAGGCTACACAGATAAGAGGCTGTTGGGCCTGTCAGTGAAAGATGAGAAAGAAGTTACCAGGAGGGGAAAGGGAGGGGGAGTAGGCAGCCCCCCCCCAACCCCCCGCCACAGGAGTAGCAGACACAGAAGCACAGAGAGGAGAGCCTGAATGTCCTGGGGAAGTTATGGGGAGGTGGTGGGGAAGGGGGGCGGGTGTCAGCAAGGCTGGAGAGTAAAGAGAAGAGAAGCAGGAGACCAAGAGCCATAGCACGTCCCCTTGGTGCCCTAGGCTGGCTGCCTGGGTTTCTTTTGTGGTTGTTCCTCCTTTTGTCCCCATTGATTCATTCCATGCTTTTTTTGTGTGGCAGGAATGTCGGTCCAGCCACACTCAGGGAGAGGAGAGAAGCCTTAACTGGGCAACTTCAGAGATCTAGGCTATGTGTGATAAAGGACATCATTTTGTCTCTTAGAGTTGCTCAGTTGTTTTTTTTGTTTTTTTTCAATTAATTAATTAATTAATTTTTATTTTTGGCTGTGTTGGGTCTTCGTTGCTGCACGCGGACTTTCTCTAGTTGTGGTGAGCAGGGGCTACTCTTCACTGCTGTGCATGGGCTTCTCATTGCAGTGGCTTCTCTCGTTGTGGAGCACAAGCTCTGGGCACACGGGTTTTGGTAGTTGTACCTCGTGAGCTCCAGTGCGCAGGCTCAGTAGTTGTGGCACACGGGCTCTAGAGCACAGGCTCAGTAGTTGTGGCTCACTGGCATAGTTGCTCCACGGCATGTGGGGTCTTCCCGGACCAGGGCGCAAACCCGTGTCCCCTGCATTGGCAGGTGGATTCTTAACCACTGCGCCACCAGGGAAGTCCTGCTCAGTTGTTTTTAAGGAAATAATTCTCTATTTTTCTTAAAATTTCTCCTTCCTGCTTTAGGACACGCACCCTGACTTCCATAAGTATCTACTTTAACTTCTGAAAAACAGAGAGGGAGATAGTTTAGGTGATAATAAAAAAAATAGACTTGGGGCTTTTTTGCCTAGGTCCATGGGGAAAGAGCTGCCTCGGGCAAATCTGAGCAGGGGAGTTTTCTGGAAGTTCTCTAACCCTCCTTGCTCTCACCGCCCCCCCAACCTTTCTGAGAGGTTAAGCCTAAGCTTCCTTCCTGGGATGAGGGCGATTGCCTTGCTGGACCGCCAGCTCCTGCGAGCACAGCAGGATGCCTTGCGTGGCTTGTAACCAGAGCCTAGGTTTGAGTCTCTCCACTTCCTGCTGCATCCACTGGGGCGACTTACTTAAACTCTCCAAACTCTCTTGGCTTCAGCTCCCTCCGCTATACTCAGGGAACACTAAAGCAGTTTACCCTCCTCAACTTGTCCTTATCCCCACCTAAGCTTCAGTTTCTTTCTCATCTCCAAGCCTGAGATAAATCTCTCTGCCCTTTCTGGGTTGGGTTTCCCTTCTTTCATTGGATTGAATATGTGGTCCACCCTGAAGTGCTGCCCTAATGTGGAGGACTCAGCCCACATCATAGCACCAAGCTCAGGCTTTGACTTATGCCACCTGATGTGAAGCAGGGAAGCAGCTCAGAATGTAAGGGAGAAAAACCCCAAGAAAACAACAACAACAACAAAATAACGCATTTCCTTCCCGGTGTCTAGGAGGAAGCAAACTCCACACTAAATTATGTTCCAAATATGCCCTAAGGTAGTTTTAATTTTATTGGCACTGATTTTAATTTACTCTTTAGGCTCCTGATTGCAGGATGAGCTGTTGGCTGCTGGCAAGGGGACAGCCCTTCATCGCTCGGTTTTAATTAAGTTTCTTAAGTTCAGAAGGAAAGAACAGAGATGCTGTCCCCGCTTCTATTCTCAATCCCAAACTGTAATAAAGGGCCCTGACTTAGCTGCACGCCCCTTGCTCTGACACAGCCACAGAAAAGTACCTCATTTGACTGCTGGAAAAACATTCAGATGCAGCTGTTCATTCATTTAATTCACTCATTATTCCATCAATTTACTGATTCATTTTCTATTCATTCCCTTACCAGACCTCTAATGATAACCTACTATATACCAGGCCTTGCTCTGGTCCTGTGGATTTAAAAAATCAGCAATGTATGGTCCCTGCCCTGAAAGAGTCCACATTCTAATGGTAGATGGAGATAAACAAAGCATTATTACGCCATGTGGCCAGTGCCAGGAGAGAGAATTATGAGAGCACAGAGGAGGCTGTTAACTCATCCCTGAAGGATAAAATAAGGCTATTTGAATTTACATTTTGTACCAGTTGGATGACTAATATTAGATGCTATAACAAGCAATCCCCAAATCTCAGTGGCTTAATATAGTAAAGGTTCATCACAATCTAATGCAGGTCAGGTGACTCGCCTGGTAATTTTCCTCTCAGTGTTGATTCAGCGACCTAAACCTTATCCTTCTTACTACCTAGCCTTTTTTATTTTTTTTTTTTGCGGTACTCAGTCCTCTCACTGTTGTGGCCTCTCCCATTGCGGAGCACAGGCTCTGGATGCGCAGGCTCAGCGGCCATGGCTCACGGGCCCAGCCGCTCCGTGGCATGTGGGATCTTCCCAGACCAGGGCACGAAGCCGTGTCCCCTGCATCGGCAGGCGGACTCTCAACCACTGTGCCACCAGGGAAGCCCTACGTAGCCTTTTTCCTTCTTACGATACCATTGTTTTTACATGTAGCTTCCATGCACAAGAGCAAGAATGTGGGTGATTGTGTACAAGTTTAATGGCCAGGCTTGGAAGTGACACTTGTTACCACTGCCCACATCCCATTTGATCCTAACCATATATCAAAGTAGACTGGGAGATGTCTTCCATGGTCCAGGAAAAGGAAATGGAACTGGTGAGCATCCACTTAGTTTCTGCTTTAAATATTAAGGTTGTGTCAGAGTTAGCCAGATAAAGAGATCATGTATTCCAGGCAGAGAAGACATTCATTGTGTGTAAATATGGAGACAAAAGTCACAAGGGTAGAGGTTTGAAGTACTCCAAGCAGCACCATAGGACTGGAGTGTAGAATATCAGACCAGAATTGGCAAGAGCTGAGACTAGACAGGGGCCAGATCACGCAGGACCTATGCAAATATATTAAGGGGTTTGGACTCTATACTGTGAGCAACAGGGAATGGTAGAACAGTTTTAACTAGAGAATTTTATTTTTTTATTTATTTTTGGTTATGCCACATGGCATGTGGGATCCCTGTTCCCCAACCAGGGATTGAACCTGCGACCCTGCAGTGGAAACACAGAATCTTAACCACTGGGCTGCCAAGGAAGTCCCAATTTGTTTGCATTTTATTTATTTATTTATTTTAAAATTTTTCTTAAAAAATATTTATTTTCCTTAATTTCTCTTTCTGACCTTTTGTTGTTAGTGTATAGGAATGCAAGAGATTTCTCTGTGTTAATTTTGTATCCTGCAACTTTACCAAATTCACTGAATAACTAGTAGTTTTCTGGTAGCATCTTTAGGATTCTCTATGTATAGTATCATGTCATCTGCAAACAGTGACAGTTTTACTTTCTCTTTTCCAATTTGGATTCCTTTTATTTCTTTTTCTTCTCTGATTGCTGTGGCTAAGACTTTCAAAACTATGTTGAATAATAGTGGCGAGAGTGGACATCCTTGTCTTAGAGGAAATCTTAGAGGAAATGCTTTCAGTTTTTCACCATTGAGAATGATGTTTGCTGTGGGTTTGTTCTATATGACCTTTATTATGTTGAGGTAGGTTCCCTTTATGCCCCCTTTCTGGAGAGTTTTTATCATAAATGGGTGTTGAATTTTGCCAAAAGCTTTTTCTGCATCTATTGAGATGATCATATGGTTTTTATCCTTCAGTCTGTTAATATGGTGTATCACATTGATTGATTTGCTTATATTGAAGAATGCTTGCATCCCTGGGATAAATCCCACTTGATCAGGGTGTATGATCCTTTTAATGTGTTGTTAGATTCTATTTGCTAGTATTTTGTTGAGGATTTTTGCATCTATATTCATCAGTGATATTGGTCTGTAATTTTCTTTTTTTGTAGTAGCTTTGTCTGGTTTTGGTGTCAGGGTGATGGTGGCCCTGTAGAATGAGTTTGGGAGGGTTCCTTCCTCTGCAAACTTTTGGAAGAGTTTGAGAAGGATGGGTGTTAGTTCTTCTCTAAATGTTTGATAGAATTCACCTGTGAAGCCCTCTGGTCCTGGACTTTTGTTCGTTGGAAGATTTTTCACCATTGCAACACAAAGAATAAAATACCTAGGAACAAACCTACCTAAGGAGGTAAAAGACCTGTACTCAGAAAACTATAAGACACTGATGAAAGAAATCAAAGATGACACAAACAAATGGAGAGATATACCATGTTCTTGGACTGGAAGAATCAATATTGTGAAAATGGCTATACTACACAAAGCAATCTACAGATTCAATGCAATCCCTATCAAATTACCAATGGCATTTTTTTACAGAACTAGAAAAAAATCTTAAAATTTGTATGAAGACACAAAAGACCCCAAATAGACAAAGCACTCTTGAGAAAAAAAAAAAAAACGGACCTGGAGGAATCAGACTCCCTGACTTCAGACTCTACTACAAAGCTAATCAAGACAATATGATACTGACACAAAAACAGAAATATAGATCAATGGAACAGGATAGAAAGCCCAGAGATAAACCCACGCACCTATGGTCAACTAATCTTTGACAAAGGGGGCAATGATATACAATGGAGAACAGACAGTCCCTTCAATAAGTGGGGCTGGGAAAACTGGACAGCTACATGTAAAAGAATGAAATTAGAACACTCCCTAACACCATACACAAAAATAAACTCAAAATGGATTAAAGAACTAAATGTAAGACCGGACACTATAAAACTCTTAGAGGAAAACATAAAAAGACCACTCTTTGACATAAATCACAGCAAGATGTTTTTTGACCCACCTCCTAGAGTAATGGAAATAAAACCAAAAATAAACAAATGGGACCTAATGAAACTTAAAAGCTTTTGCACAGCAAAGGAAACTATAAACAAGACAAAAAGACAACCCTAAGAATGGGAGAAAATATTTGCAAATAAATCAATGGACAAAGGATTAATCTCCAAAATATATAAACAGCTCATGCAACTTAATATCAAGAAAACAAACGACCCAATCAAAATAGTGGCAGAAGATCTAACTAGACATTTCTCCAAAGAAGACATACAGCTGGCCAAGAGGCACATTAGAAGCTGCTTAACATTACTAATTATTAAAGAAATGCAAATCAAAACTACAATGAGGTATCACCTCACACCTGTTAGAATGGGCATCATCAGAAAATCTACAAATAATAAATGCTGGAGAGGATGTGCAGAAAAAAGGAACCCTCTTGCACTGTTGGTAGGAATGTAAATTGATACAGCCACTATGGAGAACAGTATGGAGGTTCCTTAAAAAAGTAGAAATAGAATTACCATATGACCCAGCATTCCCACTACTGGGCATATACCCAGAGAAAACCAAAATTCAATAAGTCACATGCACCCCAATATTCATTGCAGCAGTCTTTACAATAGCCAAGTTATGGAAGCAACCTTAATGTCCATCGACTGAAGAATGCATAAAGAAGATGTGTTATGTGTATACAGTGGAATATTACTCAACCATCAAAAGGAAAGAAATTGGGTCATTTGTAGAAGAGACATGGATGGACCTAGAGACTGTCATACTGAGTGAAATAAGTCAGAAAGGGAAAAACAAACATCGTATATAACACATATATGTGGAATCTAGAAGAATGGTACAGATGAACCAGCTTGCAAGGCAGAAATAGAGACACAGATGTAGAGAACAAGTGTATGGACACCTATAGCAGACAGCAGGGGAGGGAGGCATTGGATGGATTGGGATTGACATATATACACTAATAGGTATAAAATAGATAACTAATAAGAACCTGCTATATAGCACAGGGAACTCTACTTCACTTTGCTGTACAGTAGAAACTAACACACCATTGTAAAACTGCTATACCCCAATAAATTTTTTTTTAATAAAAGTATTTATTTTATTTATTTGGCTGCACCAGGTCTTTGTTTTGGCATGCAGGATCTTTGTTGCAGCATGCGTGGTCTTCGTTGCAGTGTGCAGGATATCTAGCTGTGAAGTGCAGGATCTTTTAGTTTTAGTGTGTGGGATCTTTAGTTGCGGCATGCGGCTCTTAGTTGCAGCATGTGGGCTCTAGTTCCCTGCCCAGAGATCAAACCTGGGCCCCCTGCATTGGGAGCATGGAGTCTTAACTGCTGAACCACCAGGGAAGTCCCTTGTTTGCATTTTAAAAGGTCACTTAGAAGCAGCAAAAAAACCAGGTCAGAAGCTATTGTAGTAGACTAAGAAAGAGATGGAACTCGAATCAGACATGGTCCCTATCCTCAAAGAGCTCATAGGCAGACAGACATACTTTTCAGCCAGATTACAGTAACAAGTACTGACATCAAAGCCCAAGCAAGAAGCTGTTTGGAGAAGGAGGGATTTATTTTAACTGAGCATGAGAAGAAATCATAAAAAGTTTAAGAAAGCCATATCTTTTCTCTCTCATCCAACAGCCACTTTTAAAGATGGGGAAACTGAGGCACAGTGAAGAGCTGCTACTTATTCGTGGTCACAGATTATGTTTACATTAGATGTAAACAGAGGTAGGAACTCTGCTCTGCCTTTCCTTCTCCATTCTAATGAACCAACATAAGTCCATAAAGCCAGTTTAGGTACAAAACATCATAAGGATGATGAGGAAATTAGTATTTGTGGTCTTTGGCATTTCCAGCATAGTGCTAAATATGTGTAATGAAGAGGGAAAAGAACTAAGATTTCAAACTCAGACCCTATGCAGGCAAATTCCCTAGATCTTTTTCTACTCCAGGTAGAATTTAGACTCTCAGAGTGGGAGGGGATCTTAGAAACTAAATAGTCCTTTAACATTGTTTTGAAGATACTAGCCAATGCAGGTAGATACAAAAAAGAAATTAGAAGCATAAAAACTCGAAAAGAGGAGACAAAATTGCTAAGTGTATGTGATAAGATTGCAAACCTGGAAAATACTGTCCCCTTTATTCACCTCAGTCATCCTCACCTCCTGGCTGTTCCTTGAACATGCCAAGTACATTTACTTCTTCTACTGGGAAGACTATTAACCTGATATCCTCAAAACTAACTCTCCAGGCTTCCCTGGTGGCGCAGTGGTTGAGAATCCGCCTGCCGATGTAGGAGACACGGGTTCGTGCCCTGGTCCGGGAAGATCCCACATGCCGCGGAGCAACTAAGTCCGTGAGCCATGGCCGCTAGGCCTGCGCATCCGGAGCCTGTGCTCCACAACGGGAGAGGCCACAACAGTGAGAGGCCCGCATACCGCAAAAAAAAAAAAAAACAAACAAAAAAACAAAAACTAACTCTCCTACTCCATTCAAGTCTCTGTTTTTCCAGAACCTCTATTACTTTCTATTCTCTTACTATGCTTTATTTGTTTCCATGGCATTTATACCTCCTGACATCTAGTATTTATATTAATTGGTTTATTTTCTTTCTCTCCCATAGAATGTAAACTCTTTGAGATCAGGAGCTTTCTGTTGTGTTCATTGATATATCCGAGTGCCCAGAAAACTCCCTGGTGCATATTCCCAGTGCCTAGAACACTATATGACACATAGTAGGTATTCAGTGGTTATTTGTTGAATAAGTAAGCAAATGAATGAAAACTCAAAAAAAAATGAGAAATTATTATAAGAACTAATAGAATTAGTGAGGTGTCTGGGTACATATTTAAACCATTGAAAATCAGAGCCTTTATATGTATAAAGAACTACCAGTTAGAAGATTTAATGGAAGATATCATGTTTACAACAACAACTAAAAATATAAACTGCCTTGGCATCAAAAAGAATGTTCAAGGTCTATATGAAGAAAGAAAAAAAAAAAAAAGCTATTAAAACTTTCTGCTGTATCCCAAAGAAAATGGAATAAATGGAAAATCAAAGCATATTCTTGGATT
Source organism: Kogia breviceps (assembly GCF_026419965.1). Taxonomy (NCBI): domain Eukaryota; kingdom Metazoa; phylum Chordata; class Mammalia; order Artiodactyla; family Physeteridae; genus Kogia; species Kogia breviceps. The sequence continues at coordinate 162,254,451 of NC_081310.1, forward strand.
GGAAGCCTCAAAGTGATAAGAGTCTTGACAGGATTGGGGGAGCAAGGAAAATTAAAGAAGCTAATTACAAAGATTGTATAGAAAAATATGCAAGAAAATACAGGAAAGTATGGGGAAAGAAGCATAATGAGGTAATACTAGCCCTCCAAATATTAACATACATTATAAATGTAACATAATTAAAATTGTGTAGTACTGACACATGACTAGACAAATGATTAGAAGAGAATAGAAAGTCCAACAATCAACCCAAATACATACAAAAAAATTATATGGTAAAGATGGCTTTTCAAGTCACTGGGGAAAAGATGCACAATTTGATAAATGGTATGGGGCAATAAAGTTTAACCCTTACCTCACACCCTACATCCATGTAAATTAAAATTGAAATGAAATCTTTAAATATAAGAAGTGAAACAATAGAAATAGTAGAAGAAACAATGAAAGAATTCAACCCAGAAACCACAAAAGGCTGATAAATCTGTCTAAAAAGTTAGCATTAAAAATTTCCACATGGAAAAAGAGTACTAGCAGATGTAAAGTTAAAAGACAAATGACAAACTGAGCAAAAATATTTTTATACTACACACAAAGGCTGATTTCTCTAGTATATAGTTTCTATAAATCAATAAGGAATAAAGCCCTGAAACCCAATTTTTAAAATGAACAACGGAAATGAACAGAGAATTCATAGAAAAGAAAAGGCTAATAGTTCCTAAATATGTGAAAAGTAATAACCATATAATAAAAGATAATTATACTAAAAGAAATTCAGATTAAAACTAATCTTAGATACCATTTTCACCACCAAATTGGAAAGTATCAAAGAGTTTGATCACATCCATGTTTGCAAGGTAATCATGAAACTGATGCTGTTATACATTGCTACGATTGTAAACTGGTCCTTCTTAGGAGGTCAGTTCATCAATGTTGATCAGAATCACAAAATGCACATAGGACCCAGAAATTCTACTTCTAGGAATTTATCCTACGTATAATTGTATATGTGTGAAATGGTGTTTATAACAGAGTCAATCACTAAGACTGTAACAGAAGGTTGGAAACAAATGTCTGTCAGTGGGGAACTGGCTAGTTTATATATGACTGTTTAAAAAAATGAGGTAACCACGTACTGAGAAAGAATTATCTCTAAAATATGTTGAGAGGGAAGAAAGTTGATCCAAAAATTGTGGTTTTATTTTTTATTTTTAATTGTGTTTTTATACCACGCGGCTTGCAGGATCTTAGTTCCCCAAGCAGGGACTGAACCCAGGCCCTCAGCGGTGAAAAGCAGAGTCCTAACCACTGGTCTGCCAGGGAATTCCCCAAATGACGTGTTTTTCGTGTGCTACCTTTTGTGTGCAAAAGGGGGCAAAGGGGTTTGGGGGAGGAATGTTTACTCGTTGGTGTGTAAATGATCTCTGGAAGTTTATATGAGAAACTGGTAATGTGAGATGCCTCTGGGGAGTGTGCCTGGGTGCCTGGAGGACAGGGGTAGAAGGGAGATTGTTCATTGTAAATTCTTTCATATCTTATTGACTTTTGAACCAGGTAAATCAATCAATAAAATTCACTTTACGGTTATTTAAAGTAAAATCACATTAGGCGCCAGGTGTCAGGATGGGGCAGTGGAAGCCACTCCAGACTGGTTTTCGGAGGAGCCAGGTTCTAATTCTTATTCCTTCACTAACTTGCTGGCTGACCTTAAGCAGGAAACCTCCCCACTCCGAGCTGATCTGGGAAATGTCAGAGAAACTGGTTGCTAATAGCTCCCACATCCAGAGATATAAACTGCAGTTTTTCCTTACCCATTTCTTAAGTCATCTCTCTACCACCTCCTTTCCTCTGCAGCTCATCAAAAGCTCGGAGGAAAAGACAGACAATTGAAGAAAATAAAATTGCAAAGATGACTTTTATTGGGCTCCTGTTGATTCACTGCATATTCCACCTCCAAAGCTGAAAATGATGAGTTTAATATCACACAGAGCTCTGCATCTTGTATCTCTCAGAAGGCAGCTTACACCACCCAGAGAACTGGGAGCTCAGCAAGACATTATTTTTCACTCCAAGTCTGAGGCAAATGAAATGACAGTCATGAGGCCCACATTCTAGAAGCAACATGGTTTTCATTTGGTCTTAACTTCGTTTGAAAGTGTCCCAAGGAGGGAGAATTCTTCTAAGCCTGGATTTTTCTTCTTTCCCAGGACTACATGCTAGAAAGCAGATGGAAAGGTAGCCAGGTCTTGCCTTGGCTGTTTCTAGTGTTACCCATTAACGGTGATACGTTAACTATGTCAAGGGTCAGGAGACCTGGGTTTCAGTCCCCGTTATTCCCATGTTACTCTCAGAAAGGACAGATATATAGGAAGAGAAAGTCAGAGTTGAGGGACATTGAAGTTCTAAGGGCCTGAAAATTCCCCCATTCCTGGCAGTCTATTGCAGTGTCTGGAATGATCCCGCTGGGTGGTTTATTCATTCATTTTGCATCTGGCTACAGAGCATCCTTCACGGACAGGCACTGGGTGCTTTCCAGAAAATCCCCCTACCTTCGGGGAGCTCATAGATGAGAAGGTTAACAAATAACATTACATCAAGCTAGGGAGTGACTTAATTACATGTGAGCAGAGAGCAGAGACAGCCTAGTCACAATTACCTTTATAGACAACAAGGTTATTTTTTCCCATACACTATGTATTATTGGGGAGTAGGTGTGGCATCATGAAATGAGGTTAAATAAAAGAATTAACAAAGATGTCCTATGTAAAGCTCCCAAATGGTGTCTGGCATGCATTAACTATGCAGTAAATGATAATAATTGGATAATAATTGGTTGGAATTAAAATACCCATTTTTCAAATAAAAATTTTGAAGCGGGTACATGATTTACCCCAGATTCCCTCAGCTAGAAATGGCCCACTTGGGGCAAAACCATTAGCAGGCCCAATTTAAATACAATGATGTCACCTGAAGGTGTTTCTCATCAATCAGAGAAACAAATTCTGCTAATGCCTTTAGACATGAATGTATTAACTGTTCTGGATAGGTAGCGTCACTTCAGAAGACCTCTAAAGAGGGCTGCTAATGGTAGTGCTCTGAGACCCTGAAGGCGGATGGTGTTAAAAGTAAGGAGAGGTATCTCCCTGGTGGCAAAATGGTTAAGAATCTGCTTGCCGATGCAGGGGGCACAGGTTGGACCACTGGTCCGGGAAGATCCCACATGCCACGGAGCAACTAAGCCCATGCTCCACAAATACTGAGCCTGTGCTCAAGAGCCGCGAGCCACAACTACTGAGCCTACGTGCCACAACCACTGAAGCCTGTGCACCTAGAGCCTGTACTCCACAGGGAAGATACCGCAATGAGAAGCCCGCACACCGCAACAAGAGAAAGCACGCACGCAGCAACAAAGACCCAACACAGCCAAAAATTTAAAAATAAATAAATAAATTTATTAAAAAAATAAAAGTAAGGAGAAATTGATCCTTGCTACTCTCAACCCCTCCAATCACATTGCAGATAGTTGCTACATCTTTTTTTTTTTTTTTTAAATTTTTTTTGCGGTACTCGGGCCTCTCACTGTTGTGGCCTCTCCCGTTGCGGAGCACAGGCTCCAGATGCGCAGGCTCCGGATGCGCAGGCTCAGCGGCCATGGCTCACGGGCCCAGCCGCTCCGCGGCATGTGGGATCTTCCCGGACCGGGGCACGAACCCGTGTCCCCTGCATCGGCAGGCAGACTCTCAACCACTGCGCCACCAGGGAAGCCCTAGTTGCTACATCTGAGGAGACATAGGGCTAGCTCACAAGGAAATGTGTGTGTGTGTGTGTGTGTGTGTGTGTGTGTGTGTGTGTGTGTGTGTGTGTGTGTTTAAGGCAAACTCTGTGGCCCCGATGTCTCATTTGTTATCCTTTCTCTCAACAGAAAACAAGCCTGGAGTTTTATATTGACATCCACGCCCACTCCACCATGATGAATGGCTTCATGTATGGCAACATCTTTGAAGATGAGGAACGGTTCCAGAGGCAGGCCATCTTCCCCAAGCTCCTCTGCCAGAATGCCGAGGACTTCTCCTATGTGAGTGGAGAGTTCTCTGTCAGGCAGCCCCAGCTTCTCTCCCCAAACTGCCCCTTCCCTCCCATCGCCTCCCTGTCTTTCCCCTCACTCTGTTCAGTTTTGTTTAACATTCACAGGACACCTACTCTGTGCTGGGTCTTGCGTGGGTGATGAAGATAGAGGTAAACAAGCTCTGCCCATACCTGCAAGCAGCTCATCACCCATCAGGGAGGGAGACTCTCTGAAAAGACAGCGCTTGGTTTGTCTGAGGAGCTGGCATTTGTTTCGTTGATCTGATTCCAGCGTTAACAAGAGAAGAAACTCACTGAGCATCTCCCAGGGCCAGACCCTGGCCCAGGGTCTGCTTTCACAGACCTTTGACCTTCATTCTGTGAGAAGCAGCCTAACATGTCTGCTGACGGGGGTCATATGTCTACCATCCTCTTCCTCCATAGCCCTTTCTGGGCCCCAATTTCTTTGTCAGTAATTTGTGGGTGATAATTTTTTGCCTTGCCTGCCTCATCTCTTCCTGGGAGGACAAACGCAGTAATAGATATGAAAGTACTTTGCAGGCAGTAAAGATCTCAACAGACTCCAGACACTGTCGTTACTACCCCCTTACATGCCAGGAAGGACTGGAGAGGCTGTGGACTGGCAGTTAGAATAATTTGCAGCAAAAAGTAATATTGAGAAATGGCAGGGAAGATAAGGGGGGGAATCAACCTGTGGTGGAAGCAAACTCGGGAAAGAGTTTTTGCACATTTTTCTTTGTTTTGATACGAAATCTCTGAGGCCTGTTATTTCCGTGTGGCCAGAGGGGGAGAGGCCCACAAAGGGCATGGCAATTTTTGAAGTTGCTGAGCTGAAAACGTGCCTGCTCGTTGCTTCAGGCCTAGACATTAGTGGAGAGAGGATGAATTTCTCCATGAGGTAAGATGTACTTTGAACCCCAGAATCTTGGAATGCCCCTCCAGGAAAGGAACTGGGAGATTATTTAGCCCAATCCAACACTTTATACCCAAGAGACACTTAAAGCCCAGAGAAGTTGGGTATCTAAGGCAAGGTCCCTCAGCATCTGAAACAGGTAGAATGAGATGGCTGCTCATTAGTAGCTCGGGGATAAAAACAGCCATGCTTATTATTGTGGGAATCTCTGGAAGATGGCCAACCCTTGGCTTTTTGAAACCACTCCAGTTTCAGAGCAGAGTGTGGTCTTCTGGGGGAGACCCTGGGAGACTGTGATTCTCCGGGAGGCTGGGCCACAGACTTCAGAGACCCTCACAGGGGTGAGGTTTCCAGGGTCTACAAAAAGGATGTAGTCTAGGAGCTTTATTTCTGGCCTTGCCTGATGGAGTTCCTGCATTGCAGCCTCCTTGAGAGCTTAGGGCTTGGGTCAAAGTCATCTATCCTAGTCCAGCCTCTGTCTCCCCTCTTCTCAGTACCCAACTCTAGAATGAGAGAGTTGGATTTCACTACATGGGCTTCAACTTCAACAGTCCTTTCTGATCTGAGACTCTAATTTTCTGATCCTTTCCTTTACGTCAAAATGCGCACACACATACATACACACAGCTCTCTTTCTTTCAGTGTCTCTATATCTGTCTTGTTTTGCTGTTTTCTTTCTCCCTCTTCCTCCCCACCCCCTTTTCCTTCTTCTCTTGTATTCTGCTGAACAGGACATGCGTTCTCTTATTAAAACCAGGCTCTTCATTTACTGAGACTTCCATGGGTTAGCATAGACAGCCCTGCTAACCACAAGGAAACTGACCCTCACAGCTCTGTAAAAGAGATGTGATGTTTACCACCGCTTTACAGATGAGGAAACTGAGACTCAGACCAATAAGGCTAGTTGCCTAACATCTCACACACTTTTGAAGAGAGGACTTGAAATGCGGAGCTGCTGGCTCTTTCCTTTCTATCCACTGTGATGGGGGTAGTAGACACCCAAGTAAAGAAGAGCTGTGATCCCTGTGCTGTGGTGACGCTGAGCATGAGTTCAGCTGTCCCTAACGGAGGGGGAGCTTTGTGAAGGAGGGTTGGGGTGTCTGGAGTCACTTAGTCCTGGTCCAGATCTGTGTCACTTACTATGAACTTCCATTTCCTCACCTTAGAGGGGAAACATTACGACACCCCTGGCGAGGGGGGTGAAGCCTAAATGAGATACTATATGGGAAACAATATCATAAAGTTGAAAGCAGTGCCCAAATTTCAGTCTTGATTATCGCAATATCATTCTTATTATCTGTCTACTTTTCCTTGCTCCATCTATCCCCATTCAAATTTCCACAAATCTTTGTTAAATGGCAGTTACTATGCCGTAAGAACTGTGCTGGGTGCTTTCATTTAATTGTTTGTCTATTTAATCCATCCTTATAAGAATCTTGCCAAGTGGGATTCACATCCCACTTTTCAGATGAGGAAACTGAGATCCAGAGGTGCTCGCTCAAGGTCCCATAGCCAGCAGGTGTCCAGCCCTGATTCTCTCCTCCCTTCTTTGTCTTTCACAGTCCAGCACGTCCTTTAACCGAGATGCCGTGAAAGCAGGAACTGGCCGTCGCTTCCTCGGTGGGCTGCTGGACCACACTTCGTATTGCTACACCCTCGAGGTTTCCTTCTACAGCTACATCATCCATGGCAGCACGGCCGCTGTGCCCTACACGGAGGAAGCCTGTATCCTTCGCAGGTCCCCCCCAGCCCCCAGCCCCCAGCCCCCAGCCCTGGGCCAGCTCCAATCCAGCTGAAAGTACCCAAGTCTGCCAGGATTTACCAAGCAGGTCAGGAATTTGGTCTCCAACTCAGGTGAGGGCTGAGACTCTGGGGTGAGAGGATGGACGTGACTGGTTCTGCTGGTGTCATCTCTGGATTGTCCTGTTTGCTCTCTGCCCTCCTAAGGGACACCCCCCTCCATCTGCCTCTGTTATGCCTCAAGTCTTCCTTGGGCGCTTGGACCCATGGCCTTCCCATACCTGTGCTGCTCTCATCTCTCTCTCCCCTCTGTCCCCTTACAAAGGAGTGAGTCTTCCATCATCTAAAGTATGTAAGTACACAGGCCAGATGCTCATCCCGTGGCTGCTAAGGAAGAGTTTGACAGTCTTGGCCCCTCCTTCTCACCCCGAACATGTCTCTCTCTCTCTCTCTCTCTTTTTAAAAATTTTTTATTGGAGTAGATTTGATTTACAATGGTGTGCCAATCTCTGCTGTACAGCAAAGTGACTCAGTTATACACATACACACAGTCTTTTTTCTATATTCTTTTCCATTATGGTTTATCCCAGGAGATTGGATATAGTTCCCTGTGCTCTACAGTAGGACCTTTTTGTTTAACCATTCTAAATGTAATCGTTTGCATCTATTAACCCCAAACTCCCAGTCCATCCCTCTCCTTCTCCGCCTCCCTCTTGGCAACCATAAGATTGGTCTATAGACCAGACTTCCATCTCTCTGTGCTCCTCTCCCGCCCTTTGTCTTCCCTCTGTGCACGACTTTCCCTTTCGCTTGTCTGTACCCGCCTTGTCCCCTCTACTTTTATTTATTTATTTATTTATTTATTTATTTATTTATTTTTGGCTGCGTTGGGTCTTCGTTGCTGCGCGCGGGCTTTCTCTAGTTGCGGCGAGCGGGAGCTACTCTTCGCAGCGGTGAGCAGGCTTCTCACGGCGGTGGCTTCTGTTTGCTGCAGAACATGGGCTCTAGGTGCGTGGGTTTCCATAGTTGTGGCACGCAGGCTCAGTAGTTGTGGCTCACAGGCTCTAGAGCACAGGTTCAGTAGTTGCAGTGAACGGGCTTAGTTGCTCCGTGGCATGTGGGATCTCCCTGGACCAGGACTTGAACCCGTGTGCCCTGCATTGGGAGGCGGATTCTTAACCACTGTGCCACCAGGGAAGTCCCCATCCCCCTCTCCTTCTGTCTCTCCCCCCAACTCCCGCCTTGTATTTTTCTCTCCTTACTTCATGTGATGTGTTCCTTCCTCCCCTCCTCCATCTTCTCTCCTTTCCCCACCATCCTTTCCTCTCTCTCTCCCGTTAGCCTCCCTCCATCTTCTCTGCCTTCCTGCTCATCCTCTATGCATCTTTCCCTCTGCCTTTGCATTTCCTTTGCCAACTCGCTTTTCCTCTTGGCTTCCTCATAAAATGTCCCCGAAAACCCCCGAGCCTGTCATGATGAAATTAGAGGTCACTTTCTAGCTTGCTTGATTTTTTAGGGATTATTTAGTAATTCTAGTTTCCTGAGTATTGATTTTCATTTCAAGGTCAGTACATAAGGGTTGTGACAGATTGTGATGGTTTCTGCTTTTCTTTACTTTTTGTTTTTGGATTGACCCATTTCTCCTTTCTGAACACTTAGTTTTCTCAGAGAAAGAATTATAGTTGATGGAAAAGAAAGGGGAAGGATAATATTAACTCTCTATATACAAACTCTCTCTCCCCAGAAGTGGACGTGCTCCTTTCAGCCTTGATTCAACCCTTGGGGAGTGTTTGTGGAGTTCTTACCACACTCTGTGCAGGAAAACTTCCTTTCTGGTCGAGATATGACTCAGCACTAGTCCACATAGTTGGTTGCACCCTTGTGGCTCTCGGGGGTCCGGTAACGTAGCTGGGAACATGGGGGCAGGGTGATGGCCTCAGAGGGAGGGGCAAACGAGGTGTCAGACCAGTGTTCCAGATCTAGCACCTCACTGGAGAGACTGTGGTAAGAACTGAGGGAGAGTCCCGCCCCAGTCACAAGGACTGGGACAGTCACCTTGAAGTCTGCTTTAATAACTACCTGTCTCACCGGCCAATGGAGTAGACTCTGCTCTGCAGCAGAGAACTCTTGGTTTCCAAAGTCCTGGCCATCTTTATGTAAACACACACACACACACACACACACACACACACACACACACACACACGATGGTATGCGGCCCGTTGCTTCCCCAGGATCCACTAATTCTTGGGCTCCACGCATACGCACATTCCATGCTGCCTCTGCCTAGCTCGCCCTTGTTGTGGTGGCAAAGGAGATAGAGGGAGTTGTCTGAAAGAAGAGTTTGAGCATGCGCACCAAAGGTATGCCACATGTGAGCCTCATCTCAATGAGATAAGGGTCCCGCCAGGTGTGGCCTGCACTTAGTTTGTGGCTGATTTCTGATGTCCAGTTTGATGGGTTCTTCTACCCTATCTCAGCACCTCCAACATGCTTTTGTGTTAGAAGCAAATGTTTCTTTCTCTCAGTGGAAGGCCCCCCCCCTTGACCCAGGCCCAGGGTTTCCTCTCCTCAACATCCAATCCTCATTCATCAAAAGTAAGTGCACCATTAGCACATGCCAGGAATCCTACTAGGCACTGGGGTAAAGTATTGACCAAGAAGGCATGGTCCCTGACTCACAGAGCTTTTGGTCTACTTGGGGAGCCGGAAAAAGTAAGAGGCAGTTATAATCTGTGGGGTAAGTTCTGTGGTGGAGGAATTCCAGAGAGCCGTGGGAAATGTTCATTTAAATATATATATTGAGTGTCTGCCATAAGGCAGGTAAAGTTCCAGGCGCAGGGGATGTGTAGCGGGGAACATACTGAAGATAAAAATGTCTGCATATGGGGGTAGGAGGAGATTCAAACACAGTTTTGGGAGGTCAGGGAAGGCTTTCCAGCAGAAGAGACATCTAAGCTGAGTTTTTAAGACTGAGTAGAAATTAGCCAGATTGCTTGGGGTGGGTCGTTGTAGGGAAGGCATTGCAGACAGAAAGGGGAGGAAGGAAGGTGGCCTGTCGGAGCTGTAAGGGGTCGGGGATGGCTGAAGGACTTCAGATGCAGGAGATGAGACCAAAATGGCAGCCCGTTAGGAATTTAAACGGTAAGGACTGTGAAGGCAATGGAGGGCAGTAGAAGGGCTTTAAAGAGCAGTGGGGGGTTTCCCTGGTGGCGCAGTGGTTGAGAATCTGCCTGCCGATGCAGGGGACACAGGTTCGTGCCCCGGTCCGGGGGGATCCCACATGCCGCGGAGCGGCTGGGCCCGTGAGCCATGGCCGCTGAGGCTGCATGTCCGGAGCCTGTGCTCCGCAGCGGGAGAGGCCACAACAGTGAGAGGCCCGCATACCGCAAAAAATAAAAAAGAGCAGTGGAAAGCCCCTCTGGCTGCAGTGGGAAGGTTAGATTGGAGGGGCCAAGGCTGTAGACAGAGACACACTAGGAGACCGTTATGACAATCCAGGTGGGAAATGACTCAAGCCTAGACTTGGGTGGTGCTGTGGAATATGTAGAATGTGGCACTGAGAAGACTTGGGAAGTGATTGGATGGGGATGTCTGTGGGGACCAGATGCAGCGTGTGGAAGGGGTTAAGGGTGATGGGTAGCGAGGCTGTGCAGGAGCTGAGCAGGCCGCGGTGCTGTTGGGTCACCGCATCTTATCTATCATCTGGGGGACAAGAAGAGGAATCTGGAGTTTCTCCAGGGAAGTGCAGGCCAGTTCAACACACATGAGTGTGATTTAACCTGGTTCTTGTTTGAAATGCATTTAAAAAAGAAAAAACAAAAAACAAAAATCCTCTCATAGCAGAGGGAGACTTCAGGCAGACAGATTGTGATCTTTGTCGGCTGCTGGCTCTGTGTCCCGATCAGAAAAAGAAATTACACGGTCTGATAGCAATGGCAATATGTTCTGGGAGGAAGTGTCCTCTAGACTGGGAGTCAGGAGACCTGGATCTGATGACAGCGCCGACATCATCCCACCCTTCAGTCATCCTCCAGCCTCCCCGAGGTAAGCTTTGTCACCCTCACAAAGGCACCAGGAACCTTCCTGCTTTCTTAACCCCTGCTGTGGGAATAATATGTATGAAAAGAGAACAGACTTTCAATTGAGACAAATCTGTATTTGGGTCCAGCCTCAGCCATTTACAGGATGTGTCACCATGGGCAAGTTATATAGCCTCACTGTACCTCAGTGTCCTTGTCTGTAAGAGGAGGACCTAGTAATACCCAACCTCACTGAGTGGCAAGGAGGTTCAATGAAATAATATATATGAGTGTGCACCGTAAGCTTTAAATATTAAGCGACTATTGGTTAAAACATCGAAAAGTTTTACATGACTATGAATGAGGACCGGCATTTATATTAAAGAAGGTAGTCAGGGCTGTTAGAGCAAAAGACCAGGGGCTGTGTTGGTAGGGTCCGCAGGGCAAAAGGCCTTGGTGGGGTCACCGTAACGGAGGACCTGGACCTCAGACCGCCATGTGGTTCACACAGCGAGTGGGTACGTGCAGTTCCCATGATGAGGGATTTTAGGTCTGTCGTGCAGAGTATGCCCTTCCCAGCATCAGGGTCCATGAAGGCCAAATTAGCTATCCAGAGGATGCTGGGTGAGAGGAAAACCAGAGAAGGGCTAGGGGAGGTGGGGAATCCTGAGGGATATTTCACCAAGGACCACAGTAGTGTCTACCTCCTCACCTTCCAGAGCATATGTATCTGTCAGTTTAATTTTTCTCCCTGGAAAAGCACCAGCTAAACATTACCAGGGTCTTGCTCTCTGGCTCTCCTCCCCACTACATCAGGGTAATATAGCCATGGACACTGATGCTTCCCTAGCTGTGTGACCTTAGGCTGGTTATCTCACCATTCTGGGCCTGTTCCCCCATTTGTAAAATAAAAATAATAATACTCACTTTGCAGGCTTATCGGGTAGCAAAAAGATGCAATGTATCTCCAATCTCCTTGCACTGCCTGGCACCTGATAGGAACTCAGCAAATGTTCCTCTGTCACCACTTTTCTCATCCCCATGCAGACTGCATGACTTTCCTTCCACTGGTTGAATCTTCAACCCAATGATCTGTCTTTGAGTCCAGAAGCCGGGGGTTTGAATCCTGATTCCATCACCATCACTGGGGAGCCTCAAGCAGGCCCTGTCCCTTCTCTTAGGCTCAGTGTCTGATACTTCCTACTTGTCAGAGCTGCAGAATGAAACTATGTGTGGACTTGTCTGTATTCTGGTTCCTTCCATCTCTGATATTCTAAGATTTTTCAGGTTCTAAAATTTAAAATTCCCTGTTTAGATGAATTTATGATATCAAGAATCCACTGTTGTGTTATGTATGAGTCTTAAGACTGAGTGACCCCGTGAGCACGAGTTTCAGTCCAATAGGGAAAATCAGCACAGAAGTGTCCTGGACCACTGATCAAGCCAAGCCGATAGCTACTTTCATTCTTTTAGTTAAAGGGTTCTTAATCGAGGGCTTTATAGATGGGCTTCAAGAAGAGCCTATGAACTGTCTAAAAGTTTTGCAAGACTGTGAGTAAAGATGCGGAGTTCATTTTCTGGGAGGAAGACTTCTAACTTTCAACAGAATCTAAATGAAGCCATCCTCAGAGGCTGCCGCCCTGGCTGGTGGTCTCTGTTCAGGTTGCAGCAAGAATACAGCTCTGGTCAGAGGCGTGGGTGTGAGTTCTGCTTTCTGTCGTTCTAACTCAGTTATTTAACCTCAGTTTCTTCATCAGGAAAGTGCAGATAATGATTATTTACTTCACCGTGTTGTTTGGAGGGTTACGTGAGAGAAAGCGGATAAATGACTGGGCATATACTCAGTGCCATTAAATATTAGTTCCCTTGCCTTTCCTTCCTGTGGTTTGTTCTTCCTGTTGTTGTTGTGAAATGATAAATCCCTGAGAATTTTGGACCATTCTTCAGCAAACCTTATTTACATTTTACTGCCCTGCCAAGTAATAAATATGCTCTGTTCAAACAATTAAAAAAAAAAAGAGAGAGAGAGAAAGGCTACACTGGAATCATAAAACAACGCAGAGTTTCTCTGGCCTTTGTTTATGGTCTGGTTACAAGCCAAAAGGAAATAGCTCTTTGACATAATGGATGAGAAAAACATTGGAAACAGAGACCTTGGGTCCTAAGCAGACTGTTTTCCACACACACTTACAGCTGTGGACACCCTGAAATCAGAAAATGCTGTCTCTAGGTGAAGGGAATAGCTGCTGTAGCCAAGACAAAATGCAGAGCTTTAGAACTCAGTTAGTTATCTTGGTCTCAATTCAGAGCCCACTATATGCCTTGTACTGAGTCCTCTGAAACATACAGCAGACATTGAAGATACCATTTATTTACTCATCCATCCCACAAAGCTCACAAGACACTAGAAACAGGCAGATGAATAAGACATGATTCCTGCCTTCAAGAAGGAGACAGTTTTGAGAGGAGGGAAAAAGGTAGAGACAGCAGCACAGAGGGATAAATGATCAGTCAGAGAGAAGCTCTGCTGGTTCAGGATGCACATGGGAGCCATCTAACCCTGCAGGAGCAGTGAAGAAGGAGAGGGAAGGAAGACTTCCTGGAGGAGTAGTAACTAGGGCTCAGGCCTCCAGGGTGGTTGGGATGCAGGCAGCAGAAGCAACGTAGAGCCGCCTTCCTGGTAGAGGGAGACATACAGGAGAAAGCCCAGATGCCAGAGAGAGGGTGTGCATCCAAAGTATTGGAAGGAAGTTGGAGTTGGGCCAGAAACAGCAGGTGATAAATAAATATAGGCAGAACCAGACCATGAATAGAAGGAGAAAGATTTGTGAGCTATGTAACAGGTACATTAAACAAGAAACACTCAAAGCGTACAATTATAAAATATTTTTTGTCTCCCATTGACCCTGTACATAGATGCGTATAGATTCTACATCTAGATCTAGAGATATAAAAGCTCTTACAGACCCCATGACTTTCTAATCACTCTCAGGAAATTAAAAGTTTTCTATTTAATTCTGGTCACCCGACAGTCTCAGTTCAGCAATGACTGTGTCTTGTCCGATCAAAGCCATTGAACCTCTTCAAAGTAAAACCTTCCACATCCTCTAGCCCAGGCCTGTCTCAGACAGGCTGCTCGAGGTGACTCCTGTTTCCCCGACTTGATTTCCAGCCCTTTCCCCCATCTGGCTAACCCTAGATGTTTACCCCTCCAAGGTGGAGCAGGATGAAGGAGAGGAGGAAAGTGTAGGAAAGGTCTTGGGTGACTGGTACTCCCTGAGAGGGCCTGGCAGTCCCTTGTGGGCCTCCTCAGACACACCTGCCCTGGGGCTGGAGAGCGCTGACGTGGGCAAGTGCATGTACTCAGGCCGGTTGTTCATGGGTCCTCCCTCAGTCCACGTGATCTGGGATTCGCCTCCGTTAGGGCACTGCACCCTCCAGTGGCCCTCTTGTCTGAAGGAGAGCTAAAGTTTGCAAAGCTGGTTTTCTGGTTTCCTTTGGCAAGTCCTGCCTGGTACTTTCCTACCTCACTTTGCAATGTGGTATCTACAGACTTGGGATCTCAGCAAAACCAAGACTAAGACAGTTCCATCTTAATAACATGTTCTATTATCTAACTGGTAGAATTGACTATTTGGGGTGATTGCTTGGGTGTGGAGGTAAAGGAAGAAGTCAAGGAAGATGCCCAGTTTCTCAACTTGAACAACATGGCAGACGGTGGCGCCAATCACTTAAATACAACTATTGGAGAAAGGGGTTGGAGAGGGGGATATTCTGAGCTCTGTTTGGGATGTGTTAAGTGTAGGGGGCTCATGTGACATACAGATGGAGAAGTTTGGTAGGAAGATGGTTCTATGGGCCAGAATTTCTGGGAAGAGTCCTGGGCTTCAGACAGATTTTCCACAAGCTACTGTAGAGTCATAAGGAAGGAAGGGATTTTCTTGGTGTGCACAGTCAAGGTGGGCTTTCCCTTGAGTTGGTGAAAAGAATGCTGGGCTGGGAGTCAAGATCCCAGTTCCAGAACAGCCTTCTGCCCTCCCCCCTCTCTTAAAGCTGTGTGACCTTGGTTAAATCATTTTACTTCTCTGGCTAAAGCCTGGTACTAGGTAGATCCTCAGTGAATGTAAATGAATGAAGGAATGAATGAAATGGAAGCAAGCTTCACCTGCATCTGCTAGTTGGCTCACTAATAGGACAGTGAGTATGAATATGTATGTGTGCTGTGGTGGTTAGCAGGAGGAGGGGAGTACTGCCTGGGTTTTCTCTCTTGGGGAGGAAGCTTCACTTTTTATAGAGAAGAGTAGGAAGAAGTCAGGTCTGACCTGTTGGGTGACATGGAAAGATACCCAGGTACTTCCCAGTTCCTATTTGTGATGGCCGAGGTCAAGCCTTTGTTAAGATGCATAAACAAAAAAATGCTTCAAAAAGAGGGCTTTGGGAACAGATGACTAAACGGGACTGAAGCCGGTTCGATTTTTTTTTCTCCTCCACGCATATATGGACTAGAATTTGGTCTGTAAATATGAATGCCTACTAAATGACTGAATGGCTGGCTGCATGAATGAATGATTAATAGTAGTAGTAGTAATGGTAAAAATAATAATGTTGAGATGTACTTCATGAGATGGGTCAGGCTCCCTGCATTACAGGATTGGCTTTGCCTCCAAGTTGCCATGTAGGTTTGGGGAGTTCCTTTCTCATTGGGTCCAAATTTTCCTGTCTTTCGATTAGAAGATGAAATGATATGATCTCCAAGTTTATTTCCAAATCATTAGGTAGCTAGCTAGCTAGCTAGATAGATAGATAGAGAGAGAGAGAGAGAGAGAGAGAGAGAGAGAGAGAGAGAAAGAGAGAGACAGAGAGAGAGAGACAGATGGATATAGAAAGAATCATTTGATTTTTGGCCTTTGAGATAAGTACCTTTTTTTTAACATCTTTATTGGAGTATAATTGCTTTAGGTTGTTGTGTTAGTTTCTGCTGTATAACAGAGTGAATCAGCTATATATATATATATATCCCCACATCCCCTCCCTCTTGTGTCTCTCACCCTCCCTATCCCACCCCTCTAGGTGGTCACAAAGCACTGAGCTGATCTCTCTGTGCTATGCGGCTGCTTCCCATTAGCTTTCTATTTTACATTTGGTAGTGTATATATGTCCATGCCACTCTCTCACTTTGTCCCACCTTACCCTTCCCCCTTCCTGTGCCCTCAAGTCCATTCTCTACGTCTGTGTCTTTATTCCTGTCCTGCCCCTAGGTCCTTCAGAAGCTTTTTTTTTTTTTTTTTTTTTTAGATTCCATATATATGTGTTAGCATATGGTATTTGTTTTTCTCTTTCTGACTTACTTCACTCTGTATGACAGTGTTTAGGTCCATCCACCTCACTACAAATAATTCAGTTTTGTTTCTTTTTATGGCTGAGTAATATTCCATTGTATATATGTGCCACATCTTCTTTATCCATTCATATGTAGATGGACACTTAGGTTGCTTCCACGTCCTGGCTATTGTAAATAGAGCTGCAATGAACATTGTGGTACATGACTCTTTTTGAATTATGGTTTTCTCAGGGTATATGCCCAGTAGTGGAATTGCTGGTCATATGGTAGTTCTATTTTTAGTTTTTTAAGAAATGTCCATACTGTTCTTCATAGTGGCTTTATCAATTTACGTTCCCACCAACAGTGCAAGAGGATTCTCTTTTCTCCACACCCTCTCCAACATTATTTGTAGATTTTTTTTGATGATGGCCATTCTGACTGGTGTGAGATGATACCTCATTGTAGTTCTGATTTACATTTCTCTTAATAATTAGTGATGTCAAGCATACTTTCATGTGTTTGTTAGAAATCTGTACATCTTCTTTGGAGAAATGTCTTTTTAGGTCTTCTGCCCATTTTTGGATTGGGTTGTTTGTTTTTTTGATATTGAGCTGCATGAGCTGCTTGTATATTTTGGAAATTAATCCTTTGTCAGTTGCTTCATTTGCAAATATTTTCTCCCATTCTGAGGGTTGTGTTTTCATCTTGTTTATGTGTTCCTTTGCTGTGCAAAAGCTTTTATGTTTCATTAGGTCCCATTTGTTTATTTTTGTTTTTATTTCTATTACTCTAGGAGGTGGGTCAAAAAAGATCTTGCTTTGATTTACATCATAAAGTGTTCTGCCTATGTTTTCCTCTAAGAGTTTTATAGTGTTTGGCCTTAACATTTAGGTCTTTAATTCATTCTGAGTTTATTTTTGTGTATGGTGTTAGGGAGCGTTCTAGTTTCGTTCTTTTACATGTAGCTGTCCAGTTTTCCCAGCACCACTTATTGAAGAGGCTGTCTTTTCTCCACTGTATATTCTTGCCTCCTTAATCAAAGATAAGGTGACCACAAGTGCATGGGTTTATGAGATAAGTACCTTTTACATATAGGGAAACTCAAGCCCGGAAAAGTCAAATAACATGCCCCGGGCTGCTCTCTCAATTCTGCCTGGTAGGCTTTCTCTTGCTCTCCTCCCTGCTGTACAGTTGGCCCAGTTTCCCTTCCTTTCCTGCATGACAAAACCCCACAGAGGTTAGGACCCACCACCCAGCTCTTGCCCGTCCTATAGCCCCACTCTGTGTAACCCCTGCCCCCAGCCTTGACATGTTTGTAGTCTCTGATCACCCAGATGTCATGCCACACAGACCCTGTCTCTGTGGTGCCCCAGCTCAGCTGCCTTGCTCTTTGTGAACTCTGCCTTGGCCCTCGCACTTCCCACCTCCAGATCAAAGCACACCTTCTACCCAGGCCTAGAAAACCAAAACATCATTACTTTCCCGCAGCCTCCCTCATCCCCGCAAAATGAGGTTTCTAAGGGTTTTATCTGCTATTGTCAAGTTTATAGCCATAATTCGAAATGCTGTTAATATTACTGACAGCAGAGAGCTACAAATTACAAAGTTGTAAAGTTATTTTATGGTGATAACCGTCAGCCTTCACTAGCAGCCCTGCAAGGCTCCATGGAAACCAAGTTGCTGATAAAAATAGTTGATATTGTCTCAGGATTATGGCTGTTAGCTGACAGTCAGAGAAATTCCGGCTGGTTCTTCAGAAATTTGAACCTGTTTGTTTATATTCAAGTTCACTTGCACACTTATATACACACTTACTTGTGTTTCTATGATCTTACTGTACAAATGTGGGGAGAGGCCCTAAAGTAGAAGGACTTCACCCCAAGTCTGTCCCAACCAGTTGCAGATTTGGGTCTCTGACCAGCCCAAAGGACACCGAGAGGGACTGTCTGCCACACTGTATGTGTTTAATAAGTAATTGTGGAATGGATGAAAGCCTGGAACACTTGAAGGGCTTAGGCAATATTGAGAACAAAGGTCTTGAAAAAATTCTGTCTTTACAGTAAACAAATGAAACCAAAGCAGCTTTGGAAGTACTGATTTGGGGGAACAAGGTCTCTTATGTGGTAAATTGGCTTAGGCATCTTAGTTAGCACTATGAAGCTCCATATTAGCCCACAAGGCAAATGTATCAACCCGCACAGCCACCACACACTGTTCTCCTGCCAGAATTGATGCCGACCGGCTGCATTAACAGAGGCCAATGTTGGGAGCAAGGAGGTGCCGGCCTTTCTTTGCCTTGTTGTGTCATGGACCCCTGGAGCCCTGGGTTCATTTCTGCCTACCCCCCACCTATGCAGGCCAGTGAGAAAATGGTGCATGGCCTCTGAAGACCTAGGATGGGAGGGGAAGATAAAACTAGATTTACCGTGTGTCCAGGTTTGACTGGGACTGAGGGGTTTCCTGGGACAGGGGACTGGTGGTGCTAAAGCCAGGACAGTCCTGGGTAAAGCAGGATGGTTGGTCACCCTACCCAACACTGTGGCCTGTGAGGAACTGGCCAGGGAATCGGGGGTATTCTCCTTGGAAAGAAAACATCTGGACTCTTTGCTTTGGTCAATTTCTAAAGAGTCATCATGGAGCAGAGGGGGTAGATCTGTTCTACGTGGCTCTAGACGTCAGAACGAGAGCCAGTGGAGGCAGCTCCAGCTTGAACCTCTACATGGGGGAGAACGGAGACCACACTTACTGAGCATTTATTATACGCCAGGACCTGGCCTGGCTTCTGGGGATGCAGCGATGGGTGGTAACAGTGTCTTCCTGGAGAACTTCCCGTGCGGTGGGCAGACAGGCGGGCGAGTGGCTGCAGCACAGTGTTGTGACAGAGGGGGCACAGAGGGAGACTGAGCACCGACCTGGAAGGGGCTTGCAGGCAAGGCAGGGAGGGCAGCGTGTGCAGAATCTGCAGCCCTGGGAGAGCTGCTTCCCTCCTTTGGGTAAGTCTGGGCCTTGGAGTGCAAGCTGGGGAGTGAGAGTCAGTGAGGCTGGAGAGGTCTGCAGGAGCCAGTTGGTGAAGGACTGATGATCTACTGGCAAACCAGCGTTGCAGGGAGAGCATGATGGCAGTGGGGAGGCCAGGGGGACGGTCAGGGGAGATAGGAGTGGGCGCGGATAGACGGGTGCCACCTCACCAAGTTACACTCCTCTGCTCTGCCTTCTCCCCGTTCCTTTCATCTTTAAAAGGATGTGCTCCCTGGACACTGGCTCTGAAATTAAGTCAAAGGTCCCCCTTTTCCTGACTTCCGGAGGGAACCAACAATTCCAGTTTCTCAGATCGTCACATCTGACCAGAGGTTTGGGGCTATCTTATTGGCATTGTTGTGAGGTGGACAGTGTTCTGATGTGAGACTCTTGAGCCTTGGACCTTGTTCATCTGCTTTTGGCCACTGACTTGCTGTGTGTGTGACGCTCAGCAAATCACTAGCCTTCCCTGGATCCCACTTTCCCATCTGTGAAATGGTGGGTATGGACAAAGGGCCTCCATCCTCCAGGCCTCATTCAAAGGGCCTATTGAGCTTGGGTCTAACTCGCGTTTATTGAACATCTATGTATTGGGCACAGTCATCCCTAGGATTTTGTTAACCCCCCTGTGGGCACAGCCCAGTTGCCACAGGTCCACCAACCCTCCCTTTCTTCCAGAAAGATCTGGAGCCAGCACCTCAAATCTCACTTCCCAAGCAGCAGGCTGCATGCCCGGCAGGACATGCTGTCTGTCTGGGGTTTCTTATCCGTCAGTATTTTCCTCAAGATGATAAATGTCCTGCCAAGAAGAGGAGGCAGCTGCCAACCCTGTCCGAGGCGAGGGCCCTTAGCTGAAGCTGTGGCCGTGCCTGGCGTGTTGATGTATCTGGAGAGGCAGGGGGTGGGAGTTGTGACTAGCAGGGTGAAAAATGGAACCTAGAGGGAGCAGGAGGTCAGGACCACTGCTCTCAGTGTAAGCACATTTTGCCATGAGTCAGTGGAGACAAGAGAGGAGACAGAGGATGCTTGGATTTCCGTTCAAAGCAAAATATATTTACGGTACTTACAGAGCTCCTACAGGATGCTGAGCCCAGAATGGGCCATCAGGAAGTGAACAGCCCTTATTGGTGTATAAAGTGCATTCAGAGCCATCACCTTGTTTGATCCCCCCAGCAATCTACAGAGATGAGTATTATTATCTATCTTCATAAACAAGGGGGGGGGGTGCCTGTTGTCCCTGAGTGCCTGTCCTTAGCCACAACCAGTTCCCGGCTCCTAAAGTGCAGAAACAGTCGAATAGAGGTGACTGCTCAGGTGACAGTTTGTAGATGGTGGAGCAGTCCCCTCCCAGAAGCTTGGATTTGTTTCTTCCTTTACCAAGTCCAAATCTCATTGCCCTACTAGAGGACAGTTTCTTTGAAGAAACCTGCCAGATGGTTGAGGAGCTAATTATAGCTGAGATGTAACTAAGAGATGCCATTGTTTGATAAGAGGAGGAAGAGAGCTTGGCGTTTGGAGCCAGGCTGACCTGGGTACAGATCTTGGCTCTGCTATTTACTAGTTGTGTGACCTTGGGCAAGAGACCTAAGCTCTCTGAGCCCGACTTTGCCTATCTATAACAGTGATGATTATGCTACTTACCTCACAGGGTTGTTTCAAGTAGACGGAAACAAACAAACAAAATCTCAGGTGCCGAATAAATTACCTGGAACATGGTAGGCACTCAGTAAATAATAATGCTATTATTACTGTTTCTGGTCAAGTACTGAATTGGATGAAATCTGAGTAATAAATGTCTGGACCATCAGGAAACAGTGATATCAGTGCAGGCTGGAGGTTTCATGGAAATTTCCATGAAGCATTCTTAAGATTCTAAAGGGGTTCCTAAGATTCTTAAATAGCAGCAATCCTTTTAAAAGCGTGTTTGGATTTCTCAGATATCCCAATAGAGTCAGACTCCATCATCTGGATTCATGTGCATAGATTAGAACTTCTTATCAAGACAAAGTCATTGATGATCAGGCTCAGTCTGGGGTCAAGATGTGGGACTGAGACCAAGACCCAGGGGGTGACAAGGGTAGGTACTTGGTGCTGAGAGACAATATATGTAAGCACTCCTTAATCCTGGTGTTGAGGAAACAGTAACATGCTTAAGTTCTCCTTATGGAAGGTAAGGACTGAAAGTGCCATGATTTTCATTTATTTTTCAATGTGATCACAGACAAGTGACACTCCACCTCAGTGCCTCGGTGTCCCCCTCTCCCTGCTGCTGCCCGCCTTGTGAATGGTTGCGCAGATCAGATGGCAGGGTATTTCAGAAATGGTTTTGAAAATGAGTCTTCTCTGTACTCAAGGAAGCGGTGATTCTTGATGAAGGGGAGGAGGGGGGCCCATGGGAGAAGTTGGAGGGACCCTGCCCTTCGGGACAGAAATCTGGAATAGAGTAGGGGCGGGGCGGGGCGGGGCCAGAGGAGGTGCTGGGCTGGAGCAAAGGCAGCCAAGGGGGACCCAAACCAGGTCATCGCCCATGCTGTGTCTGCAGAGATGTGCACAGGATCCTGGCTCCACTGAGAGCTGGCAACCCACAGACCTGAGCCAGAGGCTCGCCTCTCATCTGCCTGCCTAGCGGTGACCACCGGCTGCAGCGCCAGCTCCGTTGCTGTTGTCTGGGGTTGAAGTGCCCTCTTCTGGCCCCCAGGGTGCATGGCTGCCTTTGAGAGTCTGGCTTCATCCCGCAGAGGGTTGGGAAGCCGCCAAGTCCTTTGTCTGGGCTGGGAGGAGGGAGGGACACATCCACTCACCTCTCCCAGTTTTCTCCCTGCATGGGCATCCCCCCTCCCGACTATTTCTTCCCTCTCCCCTCTGTCTCTGTCTCTCTCTCCTCTTCCCCATACTCTTCTCTGTCAGTCTGTTGGACTCTGTCTCTCAGACAGACACACGCACTCACACAGTGTCTGGTGTGCCCTCCCTCGCCTCCGCCTGCTGTCTTCTCCTTCCCCACAGCCTCCTGTCTCCCCGGCCCCCCCGCCCCGTCCTCCACTTTTCCTTTCTCTCTCCTTCTTCCTCATTAGTGCCCTTCCTCTCTTAAGACAAATAGCAGAAACGTTTTGCACCAAATCTGCGTTGGATTCCAGTGTCCTCTGCTTACACTCTCCTGTGCAGGTGCGCAGAGCTGCAGCCCCTTAACTGGTGGCGGTGAGGATTAAAGGGGCACACGCAGCCTCAGCACTCCTTCCCCTTCCATCTCCTCGCAGCCCCACTAGGCTTTCTATTCTTCCTCTCCTCTCCCATCCTCCGCCCGCCCGCCCTCTGCCCCCCACCTCAGTACAGATTCAGATTCAAATACCACTTATTGAGCTCTTCAGAAAAGTGGGGACTTGACCTTCACCTTGAAGGAGCTGTCTTTCCTTTCCGGGATCACAGTCTCTCTTTTCTGCCTCCCCGAGTGGGCAGAGTGGATTTTTGACAAAGTGTGCCATCCGGGCCTGTGAACTGAGCTAAGGGACGACCAGAGGGTGTAAGGATGTCAAGAGAGCTCCTCTTCCCAGTGTGTCCTCGGTGGGAGTGTGGGGAGGAGTCATCTCCCGAGGTCCCACATGACGTCCTGGTGTATGTGTCGGTGGGCCAGTTATTTTAACGTGCTTGCCATTTATTTACTGTGTGTGCTAGTTACAACAAAAGCCCATGCCACACTAAAGCCACACAAAGAATTTCCCAGCACTGAGCTCTTAAGGAAACCTCTCACCCAGGGCCCCATGTTGGCAGGAGTGACCTGGGGCCTCTTAAGTGTTCCTTCAGCAGATGCCAGCACCAGTGTCACGAGGTTGCCTCTCACGGTGTCCGCCGAGGAGAGCCGAGGGTACAATCCCAAACACGCTCCAGGTCGCAGCTACCTGACAGCAACACAGGCTGCATCTTCCACACCTCCCTCGGGGAAGGTCGAGTCTCTCAGCCCAGCCACAGAGAAGCCGGGACAGCCAACTGGTCCAGGCTTAGGCAAGGGCCAGGACTGGAGGTATATGAGCCGGTCTGGTTCAGTGGTTAGGAGCCTGGGGTTCTGCAATCATACAGATCTGGTTTCAGATCTTAGCCCTGCCGTTTCTGAGCCCTGCACAACTGTGGGCAAGCTGCTTCACCTCTCTGGACCCCAGACTCCTTGTCCACCGAAGAGAGATACTGGTACAAACTTCCCAGGGTTTTTGTGAGGTTAAATTAGAATGTAAGTACTTAACATGCTGACTGTCTCCGAGTTAGGAATGGTAGCTCTTATTACACGTTACAGTTCTGTGTGATCACTTCATGGGGATCTGCTGAGTAGGTGGTCCGGAGGCCAGCTGGTTGCGGACCAGACTTCCTGCCTGGATGGAGAACCATCCAGCCCCCCGTAGAGACACGGGCAGCCAGACAACTAGTTCTAAAGCAAAGAGGATTCCTCTTTTGAGTTCTCCACAAGAAAACTGTGACTGTAGTCTGCCCTACTTATTTACACTAAGGGCAGACTGGGAAATCCCAAGTTCCCTTCCCTTTGGCTAAGCATTTTAGTAATAATATTTGCAAGTGAACTTCTCTGGGATTTCTGGGAACGCACAGCATTTAAAGCACGAGAGGATATCTGAGTCATGGAAAGTTGGGAAGATTTTGAGAGAAGGAAAACATTGATTGATTGCCTGCCATGTGCCAGGCACCGTGCTGAGTGCCTTGTTAGCTTATTTAATTCCCACAGCAGCCTTATGAAAGAGGCACTATTTCTGTCTTGCACGTGAGAAAATGTTGGCTCCAGATATGAATGTACCTGAGGTCACACAGCTTACGTGGGACAGAGGCAGGTTCTGAGCCCAGAGCCCTGTAAGCCCACAGCGCCTGATCTGCTCCTGTGCTTATGACTTCCCTGCCTCACCCCACCCCTCCAGCCCCCCACTGCTCATTGGGGAAGCAGCAGACCCCCGAGCCCTGGCAGAGCAGACCCCTCTTTCCAAATATGCCAATTCATACCGTCCCTCATCTGCTCTGGTTTTCTTCTGAGTGACTGAGTGTTTTCACTTGGCCTAAACTCCCCCATGTCTCCTCACCAGAAGGTGATTGAGGAGGGAAAGTTACTGGGCTCTGCTGAAAGTCATTTTTAGATTCTGGAGCGGGACAAGTGGGAACAATGACTTCACATGTGCGTGACTAATTCAAAGCACTTTAATCTTCAAAATGTCAAACTTTATGGTCAGGGGATGTTCCACAGTGAGCAGTGGCGCTGCGAAAATTAAAATAGCAGGATGGCAGGGCATGGAGACCGGGCGTCTTTGTAAGGGCAAACAATCTCCAGAGGTGATGGCTGGAGCTGCAGGCCAGTTCTGAAGTACAGACTGAAACTACAACATCATTGTAAGTGACTGACCATCTACGATTAAGATGTTCCAGGCAAATGGCCTGCATTAGCGTGGATCTTTACTACAACCCTGAGAGACAGGCATTATGGACCCCATTTGGAATAAGAAGTCGGGGAGGATATTAATGCTCAGGGCAATTAGGGTATTTGCCCAAGGTCATGTAGTTAGCAAGTGCCTTTGCAGATTCTTTTTTTTTTTTTTTTTTTTTTTTTTGCGGTAGGCGGGCCTCTCACTGGTGTGGCCTCTCCCGTTGCAGAGCACAGGCTCCAGACGCGCAGGCCCAGCAGCCATGGCTCACGGGCCCAGTCGCTCCGCGGCATGTGGGATCCTACCGGACCGGGGCACGAACCCGTATCTCCCGCATCGGCAGGAGGACTCTCAACCACTGCGCCACCAGGGAAGCCCGCCTTTGCAGATTCTTAAGCTCAAAACTGTCAGCTTTCAAAATCTGCTCTGTTGCTGCCACATCAGTTGCCTTTTGCCTTCATGGCTTCAAAGCAACATGAACTCATCCATGTTGTATCCATCAATGATCTAAGACAAATTTGGAACAAGTAATTAATGTCTTACTTCATATAACCTTAGATCCGTGTCAAGAAACAAGACCGTAGGAAAAGGCCATTGGGTTCTGGAAGTCAGAGGACCCAGGCTAGAAACCAGACTACCAGAAAATTACTGTATAAATGAGAGTTTATCTTCCCTCTCTGGGCTTTTGTTTTTTTATTTATAAAAGTGTTAGAGGGAGTTGTGCAAAATCATATATTTACCAAGCACCCACTTTGTACCAGGTCCTGCTCTGGGCATTGAGAATCAAAGACAAATAAGACATTGCTTCTTCCCACATGAGGGCAGTTGAACCAAGGAGTCTCTAATGTCCTTCCCAGTTCGGACATCCTATGAGCTCAAATTCAGCCATAAGGAAGGATGGTGGGTCAATGGACTTTGACCCTATACAGTGTGTCTTAGCTCTGCTAGAACCTAGACCCAGTGTTTGGAGCTGCACCCCAGTGGGCCCAGGGTCAAAACACACAGAGACACCGGGGTCCAGCTAGATGGGCAAGTGAGCACATGGAAACCCAGGCACTGGCCATTCGTTTGTTCAATCATTCGCTCATTTGTTTATGGAGAAGTTTCTGAGCATTCCTTCTGTGTCAGGCACCATACTGGGTGGCTAGAGATATAGAAATGGTTCAGAGAAGGCCCCAGTATTCCAAGACTGTATGTACAATCTGCTGGAGAAGTTGATGTGCAGCTATTACAATTAATGGACATTCTAGGGCCAGGCCAGAGACATGACAGCACATGTATTCCGGAGCTGGGAACGTCTGGAGCTTCAAGCACCAGGAAGGACTGTGGGTTCAGTACTCTTCCTTGCCCCACTGATGTTGGGCATATCTAGGTGACCTCCTTTGGCAAACGGGAGGCTAACAGAACAGACCCAGATGGAGGTCTCCAATGTGCCTGTGCAGTTTGGCTTGGCACTGGCTATTCTAAAGATCCACCAGGAGAAGAGCATGCCACAGGGAGCCACTGCCACTTTAGCCTGGCCCCAGAATGAACACTGCGGACCCCCCTGCAGTCTGCAGCCAAGCCAGCCTGGAGCCCTACCTTCTGGCAGAGTTTATCCTACATCAGTCAAACCAGCCACCTGCAGACTTGGGAGAGAGAGAATGGGAAAGATGGATGTTGTTTTAAAAAAATGGATACAGTTATTAGGGGAAGGAGTGCTTGGAGACAGGGCTGAGCAGAGAGGTGAGGTCCTTATTTATGTGCCCTACCCAGGAGTGTAGGTGCTAGTCATGCTGAGCGAGGGATGCCGTGATCAGATTTGCAGGATTCTCGACCCATAGAGAGAGGTAGCAACCATAAGACCCACTGGAGCTGGGGGCCCAATAGACTTCCCAGCTGAGCTTTCCATCAGGTTGGCCTGTGAGGACCACAGCATCTTCTGTGCTCCCAGCTGTTGGGGAAAGTGTATCACAGAGATTCCCACCAAGGTACTGATACCACAGCCCATGCACAGCCTCATAAGGCCTGGAGCAGCTCAGGCTCTAGGGCCAGTAACCTCCAGAAAAAGGCAGCCTCTCCCTTCTTCCTTCACTGTGCAAACAAATATCATTTTCTCTGTGAGTCACAGCATGAAACATTGGGAAGCACTGGCTTAGCATAAGGGGTCCAAGCCCTCCCCCACACCCTGCCAAGGACATGCTGTCTGCTCTGACCTGTTTCCCTCCCTGCAAGGTCTGTCTCCTTCAGTTTCCAGACATGTCTCCCTTCTCTTGGATGGTGGGCAGAGAGCAGAGATCCAGTGTTGCACCTTTGCATCCATAATATACTGTCTGAGGATTTTTTATTACCCTGTCGAGACAAAGAGCAATGGACTACATTTAAATTCAGGACCCAACTGACTGCAGCACCGTGTCCGAATCCTTCAGAGCAACCTCTGCTCTAGCTCCACGAGCTGCCCCCAGGCTGGTCTATACTGGGCCTCTCTACTGGGTCCACTATCCCCACTTCCTCTGTCTGCCCTCCAGTGCTGGGCATCACACGTGCTTAGATGGCAAAAGAAAGGACAGAGACGGTGTGATGTAAGTCCAGACTGCTCTTGGAGGTCAGGAATGTCTGAGAGTAAAGAGGCCTGGAGCAGGTGGGGACACCTTCCTGGAGGTGATGGGCCTTGATAATAAGATTTAGCAAGGCACGGTAGCTCACAGTTTACAAGGCTCTCACACACACAGACAGGGTCTCTATGAATCATCACAACAACCCTATGAAGGAGAAACAATTATTCTCATTTTCCAGCTTAGACAACAAAGGCTCAGCCAGGTAAAATAACCTGATGGAAGTGCACTGCCAGTAAGTGATTGTATAAGTCAGCGTTCTCCAGAGAAACAGAGCCAACAGGATGTGTGTCTATATAGAAAGGAATTTATTTTAAGGAATTGGCTCTTGTGATTATGGAGGCTGGCAAGTCCCAAATCTGCAGGGCGGGCCAGCAGGCTGGAGACCCAGGGAAGAGCCAATATTGCAGTTCAAGTCCGAAGGCTGTGCACTGTACAATTCCTTCTTGCTCAGGGGAGGTCAGTCCTTTGTTTCATTCAATCCTTCAATGGATTGGCTGAAGCCCACCAACATTATGGAGCGTAATCTGCTTTACTCAAAATTCACCAATTTAAATGATAATCTCATTCAAAACATTCTCACAGAAACATCCAGAATAATGTTTGAACACTTATCTGGACATCATGTCCCAGACAAGTTGATATATAAAATTAGCCATCACAGTGGTAGAGCTTGTGTCTGACCCCAGGTCTGTTGGCTTCAGATTCTGAACTTGACTACATCAGAGCACCCAAAGTGATCTGTTCTGGACTTTAAAGAAGAAGAATTTGAAAGAGTGGCATTTAGTTCATTTTAACAAATATTTATTGAGGGTCTTCCTTGTGTCTAGCTCTCTTGATATTGAGATTCAAAACAGAACAAAATAGCATTCAGCCTCACAGTCTAATGAAGGAGATTTACAGTCCAGTAATGAAACAGGGAAGGCATTCTGGAGAGTAGATCATCCTGAATAAAGGCTGAATGGTAGAACTGAGCATGTTAAGAAATTGGCCTGTCTTGACTGGTGAGTTCATACAAGGGAGACTTAGGAACTGAAGTTGGAAAAGTCCTTTGGGGCCGGATCATAGAAAGCCTTGAATGCCCTAGTACTAATTTGAGGTTTTAGTTTATAGGCAACAGGGAGCCAAATAAGTTTCCTGAGCAAGAGAGTAGCACGAAGAAATTACTGTATTAACAAGAGGAATGGGTAGTGTATATAGGAGGAGATAGAGAAGGGGAGTCAGGTTAGTTTACCCTAGACCAGTGAGCATGTCCTCTTGATATGATTTGGGAGCATTGTGAAATCCATACTTCATTCTCCAATCAAGAAAGAAACATCTGGGGACTTCCCTGGCCATTCAGTGGTTAAGACTTTGCCTTCCAGGACTTCCCTGGTGGCGCAGTGGTTAAGAATCCACCTGCCAATGTAGGGGACACGGGTTTGATCCCTGGTCCAGGAAGATCCCACATGCTTCGGAGCAACTAAGCCCATGTGCCACAACTACTGAGCCTGCACTCTAGAGCCCGCAAGTCACAACTACTGAGCCTGCATGCTGCAACCACTGAAGCCTGCATGCCTAGAGCCTGTGCTCCACAAGAGAAGCCACCTTAATTAGAAGCCTGCACAGCGCAACAAAGAGTAGCCCCTGCTCGTCACAACGAGAGAAAGCCCGGGCGCAGCAACGAAGACCCAATGCAGCCAGAAAAAAAAAAAAAAAAAAAGACTTCACCTTCCAATGCAGGGGGTACAGGTTTGGTCCCTGGTCAGGAAGCTAAGATCCCACATGCCTCGTGGCCAAAAACCAAAACATAGAACAGAAGCAATATTGTAACAAATGTGATAAAGACTTTAAAAATGGTCCACATCAAAAAAAATCTAAAAAATAGCAGAAAGAAACATTTTTGGCAAGGGCCAAGAATTTCTGCCACCAACTGGCTTCTCAGTGAAGTTTCAGAATTATGGAAAAGACTTGGCTAGGTGTCAGGTACTGCCCTGGGAATTTTCCATAATCTCAAAACAATCATGTGAAGAAGACAGGGCAGAGATTATTGTTCTCATGTGACTGACAAGGGCATTGAAAGTCAGAGAGATGAAGTAACTTTCCCAAGGTCACAGCTGGTAGATGTGCATGTCAGGGTCTGGACTAGCCTTGTCTGATCCCACAGCCTGCACTCTTAACCACTAAGCAGCAGTAGAGGGTGGGGCTGGGAGTGTCCCTGGTGCTTGAGTCTTGTAAAGAGGAAAGAGGAGTAAATGGAGGGGCAGAGAGAAAAACCAAAGAGTTGAGGAAACAGAGACCATTTATTTTTAACATCTTTATTGGAGTATAGTTGCTTTACAATGGTGTGTTAGTTTCTGCTGTATAACACAGTGAATCAGCTATACATATACATATGTTCCCATATCTCCTCCCTCTTGCATTTACCTCTCACCCTCCCTATCCAACCCCTCTAGGTGGTCACAAAGCACCGAGCTGATCTCCCTGTGCTATGCGGCTGCTTCCCACTAGCTATTTTACGTTTGGTAGTGTATATATGTCCATGCCACTCTCTCACTTCGTCCCAGCTTACCCTTTCCCCTCCCCGTGTCCTCAAGTCCATTCTCTATATCTACATCTTTATTCCCGCAGAGGCCATTTTTTGAAGACTCTTACGCCTTACCAAGGCCTGAGTCAGGAGTAGATGCTGGAAATAGAGACCCAGTCATATCTGGAAAGACAGAATGTTGGCTGGTGGAGCTCAGAAGAGATGGTGATCCTTTGCCAGAATTAAGCTCAGCTCCACTCACTGTCCAGACTGTGTTTCCATAGGTCCTGGGGAGAGGGGTCATTTTTTTACTGTGACTGGAGCCCTCTGCTGGACATTCATCTCTACAGCCGTTCAGTCCTTCCAGAGTTAACCCTCTGGTGCTACAATGGAGCAACCTCCAGGAGAGGACAGAGATTTCCTGGTTTGCTTGCATCTGTAACCATTGTCTTACCTGGTGGGAGGCATCATCTGCTGTAATTAGGCTCCATTAAAATGCTGATTAATAACATCTTGCCTGGGCCAGGCACATGATGGGATTGGCCTAGTTGCTGTGAATGTTAGTGTGCTTTGCAGCTGTTTACACACAGCTAACACCCCTGCAGGACCCAAAGGGGAGGAGACAGCGGAGGCTGTGAAAATGCCCCTGCGCCGGGGAACCAGATGCAAAGAGATGGCAAGAGATGGAAATAGAGTCTGAGCGTGGAGGACCTTGTGGGCCAAGGTAAGCTCTGAGTCTGTTACAGATGCAGCATCACCAGCTGGTGGCCCATGGCTGACTCCTTCCCACAGATGGTGTGTTTGGCCAGGACAATGTTTGCTGGCTGGTGAGCTGGCTGGTGGTTGGTTTAGTGTTGTGTTTGAGGGTCTAGGAGCATGGCTTTCACTGTCCAATTTGCCACTACGCCCCCTATTGTTTTACACCTATCATTGCACATACTTACATTATAAACCCATCCGCTGAAGACATTTGAGCTTGTGACCCTGGTGTATCTGATGGGTAAGAGGTGAGACTGTAAAAAGAACAAGTTAATAGGCAGGGGACGTGTATAAACAAAAACATAGACATAGAAAGCCATGGAGAAAGAGCTGGGATCAATTAGGTATTGTGGGGGCCAGAGTGTATGAGGAGGAACCAAGAGACAAAGTTGTATGGATTGTCCAGGGGCCTCCACGACCTCTCGTGTGGCGGAATGCGAGTGTAAGGTGGGGAGTGGGAGAGATGGGTCAAGAGAAAACTGCAGAGAAGACAGCAGGAACCGGAGCCCAGAGGGAGGCCTTGGATACCATGTTTAATAGACTTGGGCTTGCTCTAGAGAAAGCATGGAACCCATTAAAAAGGGGTTTAAGTCAGAGAGAGACATGGTCATACCTGCATCTGAGAAATGTCACTGTGGCAGCAGTGATAAGGATGGATTGGACAGCAGCAAGGAGAGAGGCTGTTGCAGTCCCCTCAGGTTGCTGATGCAGATGCAACCCTGAGGCCTGAACCAGGGCAGAGGCAGTGCAATAGAGAGGAGGAAGACACGAAAGCCATTTCTGAGGTGGACTCCATTGGTTTCCTTCCTTGGGGAGACAGCAACACTCCTGGCTGATTGGATGCCTGACTGCTGGGCCCACCAGGTTTACGGGAGAAAGTACATAAATGGAGGAATATTGACCTCACACCTGACCTTCTAAAAAGGAATCAAGGCTCATGGGAAGACCAAAGTTCAGTGTGAGAAGGGAATAGAAAAAACTCTGATTTGGGTTCCTTAGTCTCTCCTCTCTTGGCTCTCACCATAGCAGCCAAACTTTGCCACATTTTCATCTGAATTCTCACAGCTAAGCCTGATTTTACAGGTCAGAACACTAGGCTTCCCAATGATCAGCTACCTTCCCAAAGCTACTGGTGGTCGGACATTTTTTTGTCATATCATTTCCATATTTAGGAAATTTATTTCTTTTTCTTTGTATCTATATGATTTCTGTCTGTTTATCTGTAAGTCACCTTTCATGTTTATTTCTCTCTCTCTCTCATTCTATGTCTTTTTGTTTCTGAGAATTTCTCTTGGTATGTTATTTTTCTCTGTATCTCTCCCTCTCTGTGTTTCCCTCTTTTTCTCATTTTCTCTCTCTCTCTTTGTCCCACCCTGCCTCCCCCCTCCCTCCATCCCTCTCTTACCCTATTCTGTCTCTTTCTCTCTATCCCCAGTTCTGATTAGACAAATGACTCAGGGATGCAGCCAGTCTCTGCCCAGTGGCTAAGCTAATTGATGGCTGCTATAGAATTGCCTAAACAAGGAACTCTTTTCATTAGCAAGAGATGGGTTGCCTTGGCCTACAACTAGGAAACCTTTGAAATCCTGCATATAAATTGCCATTCTTTTGACTGCTGCTAGTGATGCTAATTAGTTGTGTTAATTGGATGTTTTGATATTTGAAGAGTAAAGCAATCCAACTCCTTCCTCCAGAAAGCCAAAATTATTAATGAACTTGGCAGCAGTCTTGGCTGTCTTTCCATAGTGGGCACAGCCAAAGATTTCGGGGCAGGGGAAGGGGTCGTTCTGAGGAAGTCTCTTGCTATTTCCTGGGGAGAGAGAGAGGCTATGAGACTGGCTATGGAGTTTCTTAGTGGTGAAATCACACAGTGGGACAGGAGACCAGAGACCAACATAAGGGCTCTGGTCTGCCATTTCCTGCCATGAGTCAGGGCAACCATGCTTGAACTTTTGTATCCTGGTGCCTAGCACCATGCCTGGCACACAGTTAGCATCTAACACGTATGATTGAGTGAATAACCAATATGAGCATTGATTTGGGAGTCAGATTCAAATCCCAGTTCAACCACTTTCTAGCTTGATGATTTGAGCAAAAGTGACTTCACCTCTCTGGTCTCAGATTTCCCTCCAACCACATATTAGTGAACTGTTCTGATAAATATCATTTTCTCCCACTTGCTATGTTTTCATCCCATCACAAATGGTACCTGGTACCCTGCCTGCCTAACCTGCCTCATGATCTGGCTTAGATTATAAAACAATGTGCTTAAAGCTAAGGAAGAGACAGGTGCGGAATTCCTTGGGTATATAGAGAACAGAGCAATTAAGCAACTAATTGAGTCTTGAGGTATCTGGGAAGATTTCCTAAATAGGACAGATTTTTCAGCTGGGTCCACAAGGGTGATTAAATATTCACCAAGAGGATAAGAAAGCAAGAGTGGAAAAAGAGGAAGACACTCCACAAGGGCCTAAGAGCCCAGAGCCACGGATGAGCCCCTCACTGCTCTGAAATACGAGGCATAAGTGATCTCTTTCAGCATTTTTCAAGGGAGAAAACTATAATCCAGGGCAGGACAAGAACTAGGGAAGGGGAAGGTCGGGTGTGGTAGAGGAAACTCGATATCTCATTCACCATTGGAAGGAATTTTCTTTAGGAAGCCAAGTCCACAGTCTCGTCTGGTTAACTGACTTTAGGGATGTTTTCAAACACCATAAGGAGAGGCATAGATTGGACAGATTGATCATGAGTTCCAGAGACCCAGCACAAAGATTAAAGAGTGACTACTGCATCTTAAAAATGTCACCAAACCAAATTTGGGTCCGTTTGCCCACCACACAACAAAGCCAATCTAATGACGCCAGGTTGTGGTGAAGGAAAGTACAGTGTTTATCACAGGTGCCAAGCAAGGAGAAGAGGCAGCAAAAGACCTGAACTCCCTGATGGCTTTCAGGGAAGGTTTTTAAAGGCAATATTTGGGGAGGGTTGCAGGGTATGTGATCAGCTCATGGACTTTCTTCTAAGTGGTTGGTGGTGAGGTACCAGGGTGATGTTTCGGGAATCTCAGTCATCAACCTTCCATTTCTAACCAGTCTATATGCTTATGCTCAGCATGTAGTCACCAACCTTCACCTGGTTGGGGTCTTAGTTACTGCACAACAACTCAAAGATCTGTGTCAGATTGTTATGCGTATCCCTTGAGGAGCTAGGACTCTGTTTTATCGCTGAACTCTTGTTTAAGCTATCATTACTTTTCTTGCTTGACTGCTTTTCCTTTATTTCTACATTCCCTCACTTCTCTAATTAGTAACTGCTTGAGTCTGCTCTTTGGAACTCAGGGAAGGCCTAGGACACTAAAGCCTTTTTCTAAAAATAAGCAACATGGGATATGGAGGGGGTTTTGTACCCGGGAGGGTCCTGCAGTGTCCTTCTCAGTTTTAAAAGTGTTGGTAGATCTGATCTGATTTAATCTTCTACCCTTTTAATAGAAGAAAGAAGAAGGAAGGAAGGAAGAAAGGAAGGAAGGAAGGAAGGGAGGGAGGGAGGAAGGAAAGAAAGAAAGAAAGAAAGAACAAAAGAAAGGAAGGAAGGAAGGAAGGAAGGAAGGAAGAAAGAAAGAAAGAGAAAGAAAGAGAGAGAAAGGGAGGGAGGGAGGGAAGGAGGGAGGAAGGTAAGAAGAAGGAAGGAGGGAAGGAGGGAGGGAGAGATTATCAAATATTTAAGGATCACCTACCACATCCCAAGGCCTAGGATAGAGGAAGATGCATCAGACACAGTGGCTGTGCTCAAGGACTAGTCTGAACCTGAACATCTCAAGACACAGACACAGTTGGGTGTCTCTCAGTATCCATGGTGCCCAGCATACAGTGGCTCCAAGAGTTAGTTGAATGATTGATTGAAGGAACTTGAGGAGACAGGGAAGAAAAGACATCCATATATAACTTATATCGCCCATGTGTATCTTATATTATGGGTGGAAAGCTGCAGGTATTATGAACGAGGAATGGAGTTCAGAGGAGAAGAGAGTGCTCCCAAGAATAAGGTTCAAAAATTTCATGAAGGATGTGGTGGGGTCTAGGCTAAACCTTGAAAGATGACCAGGAGAGAGACTAAGGTGGAGAGCAAACATGAGCAAAGGCACAGGCTCCATTGGTGATTATTTAACAAGTGTCCACTCAGTGTCTACCCTGTGCCTGGTACTGTGAGAGCAATGGGGATACTAAACTGCTCTTTCAGAATTTATAATCCCAGAGAGGAAAGAGGTAGGAGGGTGTGTGTGTGTGTGTGTGTGTGTGTGTGTGTGTGTGTGTGTGTGTGTTGGTATAGACTGGAGGAGGACGGTGGCACAGGATTAAGGGGAGGGGCTGGAGATTTGGCTGGATGAAGAACATTCAAAGGATCTAAAATTTCAGATTATGTTAGGCCTTTATTCTTCACCAGCTATAAAAGGTGTTTGATGTGGAAGGAAAGGAAACTAGCACTGACTGAGCTCCTGCTACACACCAGTGAAAAGTGCTTTGCATACAAGAATCTTATTTAATCTTCTGAACCACTTTGAAGTAGGTCTGTGTATCCCCATTTTCCAAATGAGGAGGGCAAGTTTAAGCGACTAGTTAGCGGTGGAATCTTTGTGGCTCCAAAGTCCTTGATGTTTTTTATACAGCACCATGCTGATCAGACAGCAGGCTCATTCTGTACCCTCTCCTTGTGTCTTAGTTGATTGGGGGTTGGGAGGAGTGTGTGTGTGTGCGCACGCATGCATACATGTGCCTGCTCATATTTTCCTGCAGACAGGTACCAACTGTGGACAAGGGAGATTCTGATTACTTCCGTCCAATTAAGGCTCTGTTCATTCTTGCTGTCTCCTTGTGATTAGAATTAATTGCTGCTGATTACACTGTGTGGAAGAGAAAGAACAGTCATCAACAGTTTGGCTTGGCGGATAAAAACATTGTAATGCAAAATAAAACTGGTTCCTGAGGACTTGAATTAAGAAATTCTCTCTGTTGGAAAAAGATTAGGCATTCTTTGACCAAGATCAATGTTTTATGACCCTATCCAGGCAGGAGGACAACATGCCCCTGTTCTGGTCAGCAGCAAAGATAAAAGCAAGTGAGGCAATATATTTATTTGGAAAATTGATTGTGTATAAAAGCTGTCTAAGTGATTTTGCAAATCTCTTCCTCATCTGTAAGATTAAGACACTTGATGAGGTAAACTCCAAGGTCTTATATTAGTCAGAATTCCTTCAGTTGCAAGTGACAGAAAACCCAACTCAAACCGACTTAAGTAAAAAGGGGAATAAATTAGCTCACAAAATTTTGAAGTCCAAAGGAATACTGGTTTCAGGCATGCCTGGATCAAGAGACTCAAGCAGGGTCATCAGGACTTGATGTCAGTCTGCTTCCTGAATATTGGCTCCATTCTCTAACAGGCTCTCTCTCCTCCAGATGAAAAAGTGGCAGCTCTTGGTGGATATCTCATCCTCTCACCATTAAGGGTGATTCCCTCTCTCCCAAGTCCACAACTGAGTCTCATTGGGCTTATGCCATGGCTGACTTATCACTGTGGCAAAAGGAATTCAGTGCTCTGCTTGCCAGGAAAGGGTTGACTCTATCTCCATAGAGAGTCTGGGTGGAGTCTGCTCCTCCTGAGCCACAGGGATTAAGAATGGGCGTTCAACAGGGAAAAGTGGGGTGTTATGAAAAGGGGATAGATTAAGAGCAGGAAACCAAACAAGGCAGATGTCCACTATTGGTACCCTCCTGCTCAGGCATTTTATGATTCTCTAACCACTGCTGCGCGCTGTCAAGTTCAGCCTAGAAACTATGAAGGTCAGTGAAGTTCAGGGAGGACTTGAAGTCAGGATGTGTGTTTAAAGGCATAAGAGAGAAAAAAGTATTTTTGAGGGCTTCCCTGGTGGCGCAGTGGTTGAGAATCCACCTGCGGATGCAGGGGACACGGGTTCGTTCCCCGGTCCGGGAAGATCCCACATGCTGCAGAGCGGCTGGGCCCGTGAGCCATGGCCGCTGAGCCTGTGCTTCCGGAGTCTGTGCTCTGCAGCGGGAGGGGCCACAGCAATGAGAGGCCTGCGTACCGCAAAAAAAAAAAAGTATTTTTGAGCATGTGCTTTATGTTAGGGTCCATAACAAGTGCCCTCACGTTCATTGTCATTCAATTTTCATAAGACTTGATTTAGTAACCATGGTCATTCCCACTTACAGATAAGGAAATTGAGAATTAGGTGGTGAACCACTTGTCTAAATATGTATTCATTTATGTATTCTTCCCACAAAGACTTCTTCAGTGGGATTGTATTAAACTGTGGGGAAACAAGGATGGGGAAGATGCAGGCTCTGCCCTCTAGGACCTCACAGTCTAATGGGGAGAGAGAGGCAAAGAGCAGTGGAGATCATGGGTGCGGTGGGTTCAGTCCCAGTCTGGAGGGTGCCAGGCCATGCTCCCTTTTGTCCCCTCCAGGCAAAAGTCCAAGGTTTCCTGCTCTGCATAGGTGGGGCATTGTTCTGAGAGTCTGCAGTTCAAGAGGAGCTTTTGTCCCTGGAGGCCCAGTGGTACTCAATTGGCTTCACCCTCCAGCTATAACTAGCTGTCAAAAGAACCTGGCTCCTCTAGCCCAGGATCACCTTCACCATAGTAGAGGGTCATCGTTTCCTCCACAAAACCTCTTCATCTCTGCATCCTGGCTATCGTTGATGATAGTCAGGGCCACCTCTTTCTTCTCTTCATCAGACAGTCCTTCTTCAAGGATCCCTGCTTTTGGATGTTTCCCGCTTTGCTAGAGTGATAGAGGAAGAGCAAGGCCACTTTCCCTTCCGGTGTTTGTGATGTTTGCTTTCAGCCTTCCTCTCGTCAACATCCACGGCTCAGCATTTCTCTTCTCACAACCACATTCTCTCCATCAGTCACTAGGAAGTGGCCTCCATTTCTCCTCCCAGCAAAGTCCTGAGACAACCTTGGCTCAGGAAGAAGGAGGGGCCAGACTCGGCTCCAGATTCCTACCATTAGCAGCGAAACATGAACACCTAACGTGTCATACACTCTGCTGGGCACAGGGGAAATGGTGGCAAACAAAGCAGGCAGATTTTGCAATCATGGAAGTTGGTAGTCTAGCAGAGGAGACAGTATCCAAACCTACATATATGCATGTAAAGTTACCAACATGAAAGGACCATGAAGGAGTGCCAGGAGGTCCAGGAGGGGATATGATGGTGGCACTGACACGGACAGGAGGCTTTCTTGAGGAAGTGGCAATTGAGCTGAGGGCTAAAGAATTAGTACGAGTTCCTAGAGCCAATGAGGCAGGGGGTCTGCCATGGAGGGAGAATGGAACAGCACAGAACTGGTCTAAGAAATCCTGTTGCCCAAGGTATAGATGAGAGCATGAGATAGCGTATGACTTGTTGTCATATTGTTACTAAAACAGAGCAGGACTGAATGAGATACGGGACAGGCATGTTTGATACCCTGATGCTGAGCAGACCCTGGTTAGTGTTTGTCAGAGGCGGGGAGGCAGCCAGGCAGACAGACAAGCCAGCTGGCCCAGCAGAGGTGTGGGAGAATGAGAACAGAAAAGAAAAGCTCCGGAGAAAATATGTTCCATCCTAAAGATTGGATAAATGTGTTAGTCTCATGGGAACTTTAAGCCCAACTTGTTACCCATCCTGAGAGTGGGGTCACTTCAGCTTTGCCTGACATGAAACCAAGATGTCCCCCAAGGAGCAGTAGATACCAGGAAATGACAAAAACCAGACATTACAGTGGAGCTTCATTGTAGGAATCAGAGGAGTCGCCTGGCACAGCTGTGCAGCAAAATTAAATTAGGTAGGAAGGGTGCCGAGGAAGCCACTCGAGGGAGCGCGAAGCTCCCTGGCTTCTAGAAGCCACATTCAGACGTCCTATCCAGAAGCAATGGGGACACCTCCACCCGGTTCCTCAAGACAAGAACCTGGGATGTCAGCCTCGATACCTTTCCTAGTTCAGCTACCTCTGTAAGCACCCTACGTTCAATCCCCAAGTCA
Organism: Kogia breviceps; assembly: GCF_026419965.1. Taxonomy (NCBI): domain Eukaryota; kingdom Metazoa; phylum Chordata; class Mammalia; order Artiodactyla; family Physeteridae; genus Kogia; species Kogia breviceps. The sequence goes on from NC_081310.1 coordinate 162,292,853, forward strand.
TGTCAGTTTTACTTTACAGATATTGCTAATTCTATCCCTCCCTCCTTACTCCATGGCTGTGTCCTACCTCAGGCCCTCACCAGCCTCCCTGGATCAGAATGTCCTCCCTGTCTCTAGTCTCGGTCCCTTCCAAGCCATCCACCACCAGGGCCACTGGCGTGATCATCCGGAAGCCACATCTGACATTCTCTCTCCCTCCCTTAAGACCCTGCCATGGCTCCTCATTTCCTGCAGGATAAAGCTCACGCTCACACAAGGCACTCATGACCTGTCTTTGTGAGTTTCTTTCTTCCTTCTTCATCTCGTAGAAGGCGTTCCAGCTGTGCCGAATGTCTTAGAGTCTTCGCAGGGATGGTCAGGCCTCACCCTGCTCTCCCATCATGCCTCTGCCTTTGTTCAGGGATGCCTTTCCCTGTCCTCTTTCTCTTTTCACCTGGCCAACTCCTATCTTTCCTTCAGGTGCCCCAGATTTCGACCTTATTCTTCACCTGTTTGTTTATTGCCTATTTTCCCCACTGTGATATGAGCTCCGTGAGAACAGAGATCCTGTTGTTTTGTGCACAGTTGTATCTCAGCATCTAGAAATGTACACATTATGTAATAGATTCTCAATGATTTGTTAACTAAGTTGTTCAATGAAGACTCATCTCAAAAACAAAAACCACTGGCCCCCGCCCCCCACTCAGTTCAGCTCAGAAGTCTAAGAAGTCTTCCAGGGTCCCTCCAGTGTTCATTCTTACCTTCTGTGCCCTACTTCCCCTCCCGCCTTCTGCTGGAGTAGCCAGTGCCCTGCACTGCAGTTCTAATTCACAAGGCTTCTCCAAGGACTGCTCAAAGGCAGGGACTGACTTCTCATCCCAAATCCACAGCAACTGGCCCAGAGCCTTACATGGCACATAATAAATTTTGAATAAATGAATGAATTCATTTTAAGACAGTTAAAGTACTTTTCCCATTTAGGTTATTACAATATTGAGCACAGTTCCCTGTGCTATACAGTAGGTCCTTACTGGTTATCTATTTTAAATATAGCAGTGTGTATATGTCAATCCCAACCTCCTATTCTACACTCCCCCCAACATTTCCCCCCTGGTAACCATATGTTTGTTCTCTAAATCTGTGAGTCTGTTTCTGTTTTGTAAATAAGTTCAATTGTATCATTTTTTTTAAGATTCTGCATATAAGCATTATCATATGATATCTGTTTTTCTCTGACTTACTTCACTTAGTATGATAATCTCCAGGTGCATCCCTGAAACTAAGACAACATTGTTAATCAACTATACTCCAATATAACATAAAAATTAAAATAAAATAAATTTACAAATTAAAAAAAGAAAGTTAAAATAATTTTTAAAATTATAGCATAATTTTTAAAAGCCATAGGGCTTGGAATTGGACAGACCTGAGCTTAAGTCCCAACCAGTTGCTGGCTGAGTCATGTTAGACAAGTGACATCTCTGAACCTCAGTGTTCTAACCTGCAGCATGAGGATAATAAAATCTACCTTGCTTGTGCGTAATAAATGAAACTAGCACAGTGCCTGGAAGATAGGAGGTAGTCATAAACATTTATTCCATCCCCTGAGTTTCAAGTTCAAAACAATAGTTAAAAAGAAAATAGCACAAGGGTGAGAAAGTCATAAGGTGTTAAAGCCAAGAGGACCCTAACGCTTGGAACCTGCTCCACGTGCCACTCTGCACAAATATTTACTTTGGTCTTTGGTCTTGTTTTTATTGTACACCAGCTGAAGCTTCTGATAATCTCAGAGAAGCAGGGCCTCCTCTTAGGCTGCAGCACATCCAAATCCCAACAATTGCTGAACAGGGCCCAGCTGCACAGGCACAGCCAATTCTGAGAGCCAGTTGCCAGAGCTGTGGTCAACCATCAGTGGGAAAGGGAGGTACTGCTGGGGAATTGCTGGAGCCTGGAGTGGAGGAAGAGGGGAGGGGAGGGAGCCACAAAGCAAGCGATAGCATAGGGGCTGGAGGGAGAGATTATTAACTTCCCTCTTGAGTGAGCTGGGGGCCCGAGATAGACAGAGGGGCTACAAATACAGCAGTCCAGGGCAAGTCAGGAAGGGAGAGGTCCTCGGAGACTGAGGTGTGCTAGAGATGGAGAGGGCCACAGTTCCTGCCAGAGTGATTGGGAGGGGGCGTTAGATGTCCATCCTACGACGGCAAGGCAGCCTGTGAGGGCAGCTTCCTTTCCCCTCACGCTGTCTCCAGGGATCTATTCAGGGAGTACTTTTTCCAGGTAGGGCTGCTGAGGCAGCCTCCCAGTCAAGCTCTGGCCCACTTCTCAAGCTCCTGCCCATGCCCACCTCTCTCGTTTCGCCTGCTGCATCTCCACCAGATCCTGTGTAACCCCCAGACCAGTGGTTCTCACCTAGGGGTGAATCGTCCCCGCAGGGAATGTGTGACACTGTCTGAAGACATTTTTGGTTATCCCAAAAGAGTGGCGGATTCTGCTGGCACCTAAAGAAAGAGGCCAGGGATGCTGTTAAACATCCTACAATGCAATGCGCAGGACGGTTCCCTACACCATGCGGTCATCCAGCCCCAAATGTCGACAGCACCTGCAGTATCAGCAGCTTAAGGCAGGACCGCCAGTCTTTGTTTATATACTCGGCGTGTGTACTCTATAAACGATTACATGGCCCAACACATGGGAGGTGCTTGGTAAGTGTCTCTTGAGGGAATAAATGAGTAACAAATGATGAATGAATGACAACAACATTCCTAGTGTTGTTTTAAGTCCAAAAATACCCCTCGCTCATCCCTTCCAGACTCAGCACACTATAGCTGAGGTCAGGTCTCCATCTGTCCTGGCCCAGCCAGCCTCTAGCCTGATTTCTCTTCTAAATACACTGTTAGAGTGGCAGGCACCACCCTCACACCTGGTAAGGCTGTCCCTCATCTGAGTGGTGGGGAAGGATATCCCCTGCTCCAGGGATGCACTTCTCCTAGGGAAGAGCAGACAGAGAGTGAGCCTTAGGACTAGAGGTCACCTAGGTCCACTTCCAGCCAATTTTATGGGAGAGGAAACTGAGGCCCACAGCATGGAAATACCTGCAAGGTCTTATCCCTATCCATCCAGGAAACAGAACTTTAAAAATAATTTCTTTATCTCTCCCTCCCTCTGTCTCTCAGTCCGTCTTTTTCTCCTTCCCTTCCCTTGTTTTTTAGCTTGTTTGTTTGTCTCCTCCCTGCCTCTGTTAGTAGGCCTAACATGTGTAAAATGACTCTGGAAACCAATTTGAACCTGACATACCCTTGTCCTTAAAGAACTCATGCTTTGTTGGCAATGACAGGCTCATAAATAATAGTGATAGTTTTAAAAGCTACTACATAGCAACATTGTGCTGGGTGCTTTGGATATACAATTCCTAATCAGCACAATTGTACTGTGAGGTAGGTAGCATTATCCATTTCAGAGATGAGAAAGCTGAGGCTCAGAGAATATAAGTAGCCCAAGGTCACACAGCTAAATGTATAGCAGCCAAGATTAAAACCCATGCTTTTCAGATTCTAAAGCCCACATTTAAATGTACAACAGTATACGGTGTCAGGGGACAAGGCTTAGACCAGATTATAGAAAGCCAGGAATGCCAGATTTCAGAGTTTAGATCTTACCCTGTAGGTGACAGTGAATCAGCGTGGGGTTGTAAGTCAGGAAGTGACAAGGTTAGCAACTGTGAGAATGGGACTCTCAGCAAAAATGGGGAGAACTTGAAGACAAGAAGACCAATTAGGAGGCTGAAGCACAGTTCAGGTAAGACATAAGGGTCTGAACTAAAGGACTAATGGTGGGAAAAGAGGAGGGAGCAGGGTTACAATGTGTTTAAGAAGTAAAATAAGCAGCACATGGTCCATTACAGGTATTTCCTGCCCTTGAGAGGCAGCAAATAATGCAAGTAAAAAGGACTCTGGAGTTAGACATATTTGGGTCCAAATCCTGGTAAACCCACTTGCTGCTTGTGCAGGAGGTACTGGACATCTCCGAGTGATACTGAGGGTCTGGTGGGTGGTGTGGGTAGAGCGCCCAGCACAGAGCCAGAGCTCCACTCCTGACACTCAAAGTGTCTTCACCCTCAGCTCTTAGTTAAGCAGATGAACTCAGGGCACATACCGTAACCCCCAAAGATGTCCAGACCCCAATCCTTGGAACCTAGAAATATAAATGTTGCCTAATATAGAAACAAGGTCTCTGTAGATGTCATTTCTAGGGATCTTGAGGTGCGAGAGTATCCTGGATTATCTGGGTGGGCCCTAAATGCAATCACATGTATCCTTATGAGGACGGCAGAGGGACATGTGACCACAGAGGCAGAGACTGGAGTGATGTAGTCACAAGCCAAGGAATGTCCGCAGCCACCAGAAGCCAGGAGAGGCCAGAAACGGTTTCTCCCCTAGAGCCTCAAGACAGAGTGTGACACTGTTAACACCTTGACTTTGGCCCATTGAAATGGATGTCAGTCTTCTGGCCTCAGGAACTGTGAGAGACTAAATTTCTGTTGTTTTAAGCCACTAAGTGTGTGGTACTTTGTTTCAGTGGCAGTAGGAAATGAATATAGAGCCTCATAGCTATCTGCAACTTTCAGCATTCTTTAGTGGTTTGGACACCTCCCCACCATTTATACCTGTGTGCTCATCTCCAGCCTCTTCTCTGAAGTGAGCCTCTCAGAAAACACCCACCCTCTTGAGTTGTACTTCACTTATCAAAGAGGAGGTGTCCCTTCCCATCAGTCTGTCTCTCTCTTCCTTCTCTCTGTCCTTCTCTGCCTCTCTCTCCGTCTCTGCCTCTATTTTTGTCTTGCTCATCTCATTTACTGTCTCTCATCTTATGCCTGTGTTTCTGTTTCTTTCCTTTTGTCTCTTTCTGTCTCATCCTCTGCCTTTCTCCCTTTCCCTCCCCCTGTTACCCTCCCTGTTGTCTACAGTTGCATGTTTCTCTCCCTTTCCCTCTCCCTCTCTCTCCCTCTCTCTCTCTCTCTCTCTCTCTCTCTCTCTCTCTCTCTCTCTCTCTCTCTCTCTCTCACGTGCACGCACACGCTCTGTCTCTCTCTCTGTGTCATCCACTTCGTAGGTTTCTGTCTCTGCCCCTCACTCCTTTCTCTCCAGTTTTCAAGTTTGAGTTTCTCTCGGCCCCCCTGATGAGTTTCTCTCCTTATCTTTCTGCTCCATCCTGACACGTTTCTCCCTGTATCTTCCTGTCTGCTTGCATCTCTCTCTCTGTTGGTCTCTGCCCCTGCCTGTCTCTCCCTGTCTCTTCCTCCCTCCTGCTGTGTCTCCCTGTCTTTCTCTCCCATTTATGCCCTCCTTACCACAGGGGGTGCCTCAGGACTTGCATGGGATTGGAGAGGACTCTGCAATTACATCTGCAGCCTCTGCACCGCACTCGGGAGACAGATTCATCTGTTTAGTCATGCACCTGTCTGACACCATGGGAGGATGGGTGAGGCAGGCAGAGACAAAAGATCCTTCGCATCACACTGTTCTGCCTTTACGTAGAGGCTCCTGGGCAGTTGCCTCTCAACATTCCAGCAGTGCTGTCAGCCTTACCAAAGAGAAATCACTTTTCCTTGGCCGACTCCTCTGCAGAATTAGTCAGTCCCCTTTAATGATAATCATCTTTTGCTAGCGTGAGTAGGAGTGTGTGAGCAGAGAAAGAATTCTAGGTGGGGGCTTCCCAGCAGGGAGCAGGTAGGAGTGAAATGTTCGTATTTGGAGGCAGGATGATGGCAAGGAAAGACCTTCATGAGGACAGGGACTGTGTCTGTTTTTTCTTGTCATTTTATACTAGGTCCTAGAATGGTGTCCGGCATGTAATGATTATGTGAATGATGAATGAGTGAATGAATGAACGAATGAATGGGCTTCAATCCTCTGTGCGCCAGTATCTGGTGAGCCTCACTGGACAAGTCCCTTCTGATTTTTCATCTGCAAAATGGGGGTAGCGGGACTTCCCTGGCGGTCCAGTGGTTAAGACTTCACCTTCCAATGCAAGGGGGGCAGGTTCCATCCCTGGTCAGGGAGCTAAGATCCCACATGCCTCCGGGCCAAAAAACCAAAACAGATGCAATATTGTAACAAATTCAATAAAGACTTAAAAAATATGGGGAGAGCAATCAGACCCCTGCAGCACACATCTGTGGGGAGAGAGGAAGCGAAATATGGTATCTGCTGAGCGGGGCTGGACCTCAGCTCCCTGCAGGGCAGGGAGGCCAGGAGTGCTCAGCAGTGGTTCTGGAAGAGCTGCAGGGAGTGAGAAATGTGGAGCCGGCTTCAGACATGACGGCCTGGGGAAGGAGCAGGCCGGGGAAGGGAGGCCACATGCCAGGCGGGAGGATGTGTATGAGATGTGTCCCCTCTGGCTTTGCTCTGGGAGTTGAGGGGGAGCTTCAGTCAGTCAGGAAACTGCCACGTGCCTAGAAGGAGGTGTTCCTCAATCCCAGCCTGGAGGCGGACCGTTATCTCCAGTGGTGGGATTGGGCTGGACTTAGCAGGAGACCGGTTATGAAGTGACTGGTCAGAGGTCCTGTTTCAGACAAGGAGGGTCACTAATGCTCGGTGCTGCCCAGCTGCCCCGCCTCCTCTAAGCAAGCTGAATCCCCACTTTATCAATGAGGACTCCTCTGACTACTCTACTTTCTGCTTCAATCTGCTGCCTGCCCCCAAGCCCTCCCCTTGCCCTTTTCCTTACCTTTACTTCATAGCACGCATCACCCTCTGGCATCTCAGTAATGTGCGAGTGTACTAGATTAGCAGTTTGTCTCCAGTAGCTAGAATGTAAGTTTCATGAAGACAGGGATCTTGGTCAGTTTTGTTCACTGTGCTAAGTACCTAAAATAACTTGGCACAGAGTAGGTTCTCGATAACTATTTGTTGAATGAAAGAACGGGGATGGGATTTTTCATAAGCTTATGGTGTTGCTTGAGCATACCATGTTAACGCTGGAAAGAACTTGGAAGACTATACATGTTACCCACAAAGAAGTTAAGCCCAGAGAAAGGAAATGGCCAAGATCACATGGGAAGTTACCGATTGAAACCAGGTTGGTCTCTTGATTCCCATTTATGGGCTCATTCAATGCACAAGACCTGAGGCCCTGAGATAAGAGAACAGAGGGTTCTGCAGTCACTGCCATTCTCCCAGGGACCTTGGATGCCCTCTGAGAGCCAGGGGCAAGGGCAAGAAGATGGAGAGCAGAAGGGAACAGGCCATGCAGTGAGCACAAATTTATGGAATGAATAGTACTAGAGAGGTGGTGGTTCAGAAACCATTTCCATTATTGATATTTTCCTATTTCTGATGGAGGACCTGGGTGCCCAACATCTCACAGGCATCTTGAACTCAAGCTGAACTCCTAACCTCTCCCCCGAGCCCTTCCTCCCTCAGTCTTCCACATTCTAGAGCACAGCACCCCCATTCACCCAGCTACCAGGGCTAAGTATGCGGAGTCACCCTCCCTTCCTTCCTCTCTCTCAAGCCCCACATCCAACCTGTCAGCAGATCCTGCCAGGTCTTCCCCCCAGGATATATCTTCCCATCTCTACTGCCTCCATCCTGGCCCAGGGCCCCATCTTTCCCCTGGACCATCGCTGTATTCTCCTGGCTGGCCCGCCTGCTTCCACTCTTGCTTTCTTATTTTTAGCAAAGCAATGACCTGACCTTTTAAAATTATAAATCAGACCATCTCATTTTCCTGCTTAAAATTCTTCATTCACTTCGATGCTTCCCATTCACTTAGAAAATCCAGAGTCCTGAAGGTGACCCAGAATAATGTGCCACGTGATCCAACCCTTGCCTATCTCTCCACACCAGCCCTCTTTCAGCCTGTCTGTCCCACCCAAGGACCCTTCCCACACACGTTTCCTTCTTCATAGTTGCTTCCGTACCCACTGCCCACTCTCAGTTCACAGAGGCCTGCCCACACCCCCTCTCTAAGGCAGTACCCCATTGCCCTCAGGTACAGACTCTGTGCATTTTCTTCCTAGAACTATTAAAATTTCAGTTATGTATTTATTCAGGGTTTTTGGATTACTTTGTTACTGTTTCTGCCTCTGGATTTAAATATCCTTGTCCTGGTTGGTTGTTTTATGTTTGGTTGGTTGGTTCTTGTTTTCTGGTTTCTGTTTTTTAACCACAGTATACCCTGTGCCTTCTAGAGAACTTGAACATACTAGATGATCAGTAAAACATATTGAGTGAACAGATGATAAATACAACCATAGATAGGCCCTGGTTTTTATTGCCAACAGAATACAAGTTTAAATTCCATAATTTCACATTCAGAGCCTTTGCTAATCTGACGCCAGCCTACCATTGCAGCCCCACCTTCCCCCTCTACACTTTAGCTCCCTTGGTCCACGGGCCATTCTCTGTCTTATTTCTGGCCCAGGATCATGGGCCCCAGGCCCACTCTCCATTTCTACTGATGCTAATCTCTCTCTTCCTCCCTCTTTCAGATTTGTCTTTGTCTTTCAAATCTTGGCTATATACCCACTTCTATGAAGCCTTTCACAATCCCTCCATTTGAAATTAAATCTCCAACATGTCCACAGAATTTAGTGTCTGAATTTATGATCACGCTCAAGAGAGGAGAAAGCATGCACGGTGTTAAAAGACACTCAGGTTGCCCTTCCCCCTGTGAGTGAAGACTGCCGCCATGTCAGGCCTGCCATACACAGTGGGGCGTTACTCCAGGACCTTGCTTCAGACAGGTCTGGACTCAAAGAGGGCTAAAAATCCTCAACAGGAACTCTCCGGTAATTAAACAGCACCAGCAACAAATGAGCACAGGTCCCTGGCACGCCCTCAAACTTGCTTTTCACTAAGTACCGTGAATTCTCCAAATACCTACCATATGAACTGAGAATAATAAAACTCTAGAAGAGAGTAACCTCAGAGGCCTGGTCCACACCTGCTGTGAGACCTGAGAGGGCCAGACAGAATTTCGAAATAAGGACCCTCACTTCGCCCTCAGCTGTGTGGCTGACAGGGTCTTGGTGCTCCAACTAGGTGTCAGGTCTGTGCCTCTGAGGTGGGAGAGCCAAGTTCGGGACATTGGTCCACCAGAGACCTCCTGGCTCCACGTAATATCGAATGGCTCTCCCACAGATCTCCATCTCAGCGCAAAGACCCAGCTCCACTCAACGACCAGCAAGCTACAGTGCTGGACACCCTATGCCAAACAACTAGCAACACAGGAACACAACACCAGCCATTAGCAGAGAGGCTGCCTAAAATTAAAATAAGGTCACAGACCCCCCCCAAAACACGCCGCTGGATGCAGTCCTGCCCACCAGAAAGACAAGATCCACCCTCATCCACCAGAAGCCAGACACGAGTCCCCTCCACCAGGAAGCCTACACAACCTACTGAACCAACCTTAGCCACTTGGGGCAGACCCCAAAAACAATGGGAACTATGAACATGAAGCCTGAGAAAAGGATACCCCAAACACAGTAAGTGAAGTAAAATGAGAAGACAGAGAAATATGCCGCAGATAAAGGAGCAAGGCAAAAACTCACCAGACCAAACAAATGAAGAGGAAATAGGCAGTCTACCTGAAAAAGAATTCAGAGTAATGATAGTAAAGATGATCCAAAATCTTAGAAATAAAATGGAAAAAATACAAGAAACGTTTAAAAAGGATCTAGAAGAACTAAAGAGCAAACAAACAATGATGAACAACACAATAAATGAAATTTAAAATTCTCTAGAAGGAATCAATAGCAGAATAACTGAGGCAGAGGAATGGATAAGTGACCTGGAACATAACATAGTGGAAATAACTACTGCAGAGCAGAATAAAGAAAAAAGAATGAAAAGAATTGAGGACAGTCTCAGAGACCTCTGGGACAACATGAAATGTACCAACATTCAAATTATAGGGGTCCCAGAAGAAGAAGAGAAAAAGAAAGGGACTGAGAAAATATTTGAAGAGATTATAGTTGAAAATTTCCCTAATATGGGAAAGGAAATAGTCAATCAAGTCCAGGAAGCACAGAGACTTCCATAGAGGATAAATCCAAGGAGAAACACACCAAGACACATATTAATCAAACTATCAAAAAATTAAATACAAAAAAAAAAAAATTAAAAGCAGCAAGGGGAAAAAAAAAAAACAAATAACATACAAGGGAATCCCCATAAGGTTAACAACTGACCTTTCAACAGAAACTCTGCTAGCCACAAGGGAGTGGCAGGACATATTTAAAGTGATGAAAGGGAAAAACCTACAAGCAAGATTACTCTACCCAGCACGGATCTCATTCAGATTCAATGAAATTAAAAACAAAGAAATTAAAACCTTTACAGACAAGCAAAAGCTAAGAGAATTCAGCACCACCAAACCAGCTTTACAACAAATACTAAAGGAACTACTCTAGGCAGGAAACACAAGAAAAGAAAAAGACCTACAATAACAAACCCAAAACAATTTAGAAAATGGTAACAGGAACATACATATCAATATTTACGTTAAATATAAATGGATTAAATGCTCCCACCAAAAGACACAGACTGGCTGAATGGATACAAAAACAAGACTGGTATATATGCTGTCTACAAGAGACCCACTTCAGACCTAGAGACATATACAGACTGAAAGTGAGGGGATGGAGTAAAATATTCCATGCAAATGGAAATCAAAAGAAAGCAGGAGTAGCAATTCTCATAGCAGAAAAAATCAACTTTAAAATAAAGACTATTACAAGAAACAAAGAAGGACACTACATAATGATCAAGGGATCAATCCAAGAAGAAGATACAACAGTTGTAAATATTTATGCACCCAACATAGGAGCACCTAAATACATAAGACAAATGCTAACAACCAAAAAAGGGGAAATCGACAGTTACACAATCATAGTAGGGGACTTTAACACCCCACTTTCATCAATGGACAGATCATCCAAAATGAAAATAAATAAGGAAACACAAGCTTTAACTGATACATTACACAAGATGGACTTAATATTTATAGGACATGTCATCCAAAAACAGCAGAATACACTTTCTTCTCGAGTGCTCATAGAACATTCTCCAGGATAGATCATAACTTGGGTCACAAATAAAGCCTTGGTAAATTTAAGAAAACTGAAATCTTATCAAGTATCTTTTCCTATTACAATGCTATGAGATTAGATATCAATTACAGGAAAATAATCTGTAAAAAATACAAACACATGGAGGCTAAACAACACAATACTAAATAACCAAGAGATCACTGAACAAATTAAAGGGGAAATCAAAAAATACCTAGAAACAAATGACAATGAAATCACAATAACCCAAACCTATGGGATGCAGCAAAAGCAGTTCTAAGAGGGAAGTTTATAGCAATGCAATTGTACCTCAAGAAACAAGAAACATCTCGAACAACCTAACCTTACACCTAAAGCAATTAGAGAAAGAAGAACAAAAAACAAACCCCAAAGTAAACAGAAGGAATGAAATCATAAATATCAGATCAGAAATAAATGAAAAAGAAATGAAGGAAACAATAGCAAATATCAGTAAAACTAAAAGCTGGTTCTTTGAGAAAATAAATGAAATTGATAAAACATTAGCCAGACTTATCAAGAAAAAAAGGGAGAAGACTCAAATCAATAGAATTAGAAATGAAAAAGGAGAAGTAACAACTGACACTGCAGAAATACAAAGGATCGTGAGAGATTACTACAAGCAACTCTATGCCGATAAAATGGACAACCTGCAAGAAATGGATGAATTCTTAGAAAAGCACAACCTTCTGCAACTGAACCAGGAAGAAATAGAAAATATAAACAGACCAATCACAAGCACTGAAATTGAAACTGTGATTAAAAATCTTCCAACAAACAAAAGCCCAGGACCAGATGGCTTCACAGGCAAATTCTATCAAACATTTAGAGAAGAGCTAACACCTATTCTTCTCAAACTCTTCCAAAATATAGCAGAGGGAGGAACACTCCCAAACTCATTCTACGAGGCCACCATCACCCTGATATGAAAACCAGACAAAGATGCCACAAAGAAAGAAAACTACAGGCCAATACCAATGATGAACATAGGTGCCAAAATCCTAACCAAAATACTAGCAAACAGAATCCAACAGCACATTAAAAGGATCAAACAACATGATCAAGTGGGGTTTTCCCAGGAATGCAAGGATTCTTCAATATACGGAAATCAGTCAGTGTGATGCACCATATTAAAAAACTGAACGATAGAAACCATATGATCATCTCAATAGATGCAGAAAAATCTTTTGACAAAATTCAACACTGATTTATGACAAAAACCCTCCAGAATGTACGCATAGAGGGAACTTACCTCAACATAATAAAGGCCATATATGACAAACCCACAGCCAACATGGTTCTCAATGGTGAAAAACTGAAACCATTTCCTCTAAGATCAGGAACAAGACAAGGATATCCACTCTCACAAGACAAGGATATTCCACATAGTTTTGGAGGTTTTAGCCACAGCAACCAGAGAAGAAAAAGAAATAAAAGGAATCAAAATCAGAAAAGAAGAATTAAAGCTGTCACTGTTTGCAGATGACATGATACTATACATAGAGAATTCTAAAGATGCTACCAAAAAACTACTAGAGCTAATCAATGAATTTGGAAAAGTAGCAGGATACAAAATTAATGCAAAGAAATCTCTTGCATTCCTATACACTAATGATGAAAAATCTGAAAGAGAAATTAAGAAAACACTCCAATTTACCATTGCAACAAAAAGAATAAAATACCCAGGAATAAACCTACCTAAGGAGACCAGAGACCTATATGCAGAAAACTATAAGACACTGATTAAAGAAATTAAAGACAATACAAACAGATAGAGAGATATACCATGTTCTTGGATTGGAAGATTCAACCTTGTGAAAATGACTATACTCCCCAAAGCAATCTACAGATTCAAGGCAATCCTTATGAAACTACCAATGGCATTTTTCACAGTACTAGAAAAAAAATGTTCACAATTTCTTTGTAAACACAAAAGACCCCGAATAGCCAAAGCAATCTCAAGAAAGAAAAATGGAGCTGGAGGAATCAGGCTCCCTGACTTCAGACTATACTACAAAGCTACAGTAATCAAGACACTATGGCACTGACACAAAAACAGAAATATAGATCAATGGAACAGGATAGAATGCGCAGAGATAAACCCATGCACATATGGTCACCTTATTTTTGATAAAGGAGTCAAGAATATACAATGGAGAAAAGACAGCCTCTTCGATAAGTGGTGCTGGGAAAACTGGACAGCTGCATGTAAAAGAATGAAATTAGAATGCTCCTTAACACCATACACAAAAATAAACTCAATATGGGTTAAAGACCTAAATGTAAGGCCAGACACTATCAAACTCTTAGAGGAAAACATAGACAGAACATTCTATGACATCAATCACAGCAAGATCCTTTTTGACCCACCTCCTAGAAAAATGGAAATAAAAATGGGACCTAATAAAATTTAAAAGCTTTTGTATAGCAAAGGAAAAAGTAAACAAGACAAAAAGACAACCCTCAGAATGGGAGAAAATATTTGCAAACGAAGCAACTGACAAAGGATTAATCTCCGAAATTTACAAGCAGCACATGCAGCTCAATATCAAAAAAACAAACAACCCAATCCAAAAATGGTCAGAAGACCTAAATAGACATTTCTCCAAAGAAGATATACAGATTGCCAACAAACACATGAAAGGATTCTCAACACCACTAATCATTAGAGAAATGCAAATCAAAACTACAATGAGGTATCACCACACACTGGTCAGAATGGCCATCATCAAAAAATCTATAAACAATAAATACAGGAGTGGGTGTGGAGAAAAGGGAACCCTCTTGCACTTTTGGTAGGAATGTAAATTGATACAGCCACTATGCAGAACAATATGGAGGTTACTTAAAAAACTAAAAATAGGGGCTTCCCTGGTGGCACAGTGGTTGAGAGTCCACCTGCCGATGCAGGGGACACTGGTTTGTGCCCTGGTCTGGGAAGATCCCACATGCTGCGGAGTGGCTGGGCCCGTGAGCCATGGCTACTGGGCCTGCGCATCCGGAGCCTGTGCTCCACAATGGGAGAAGCCACAACAGTGAGAGGCCTGTGTACGCACCCCCCCACACAAAAAAACTTTAAAAAACACCTAAAAATAGAACTGCCATATGACCCAGCAATTCCACCACTGGGCGTATACCCTGAGAAAACCATAATTCAAAAAAGTCATGTACCACAATATTCTTTGCAGCACTATTTACAATAGCCAGGAGATGGAAGCAACCTAAATGTCCATTGACAGATGAATGTATAAAGAAGATGTGGCACATATATACAATGGAATATTACTCAGCCATAAAAAGAAACAAAATTGAGTTTTTTCTAGTGAGGTGGATGGACCTAGAGCCTGTCATACAGAGTGAAGTAAGTCAGAAAGAGAAAAACATGTACCGTATGCTAACACATATATATGGAATCAAAAAAATTTTAAAAAGAAATTGGTTCTGAAGAACCTAGGGGCAGGACAGAAATAAAGACACAGACATAGAGAATGGACTTGAGGACATATGTAGGGGGAAGGGTAAGCTGGGACAAAGTCAGAGATTGGCATGGACATATATACACTACCCAATGTAAAATAGATAGCTAGTGGGAAACAGCCACAAAGCACAAGGAGATCAGCTCAGTGCTTTGTGTCCACCTAGAGGTGGGATAGGGAGGGTGGGAGGGAGATGCAAGAGGGAGGAGATATGGGGATATATGTGTATGTATAGATGATTCACTTTTTTATAAAGCAGAAACTAACACACCATTGTAAAGCAATTATACTCCAATAAAGATGTTAGAAGAAATAAATAAAAGACACAGGTTCATATGCCACCTCTATCACTTTCGAGGCACAAGGCTCTGGGTCAATTATGCAAACTCTGCCTTTTTCAGTTTCCTGTAAAATATGTGTCGAATTGTGCTTTGACCTTGCAAGGATGTGGTGGGGATTGTCGACTGTAAATAAGTACATGTACGGTGAACAGGGTATGCTGGGAAAAAAAATGGTAGTTGCTTTTGTAAAGGTGAGAATGCAACAGTCTGTTTGCTAGTATAGTTAGTTGGGACATGTTAGTTTCCTCTTCTAGACTGTAAACAGAATTCTTCTAATTCATCTTTAACCTCAGTCTCTGCCCTTCTTCATGCCAGTACACACATGGGAGGAGCCCCCAGAATGTTAGAATGAATGAACAAATGAATGAATGAATGAGAATATCCCAGCCCTCATTACCTGTTAAAGGGCCCCACCAAATGCTGGCGCTATTGACCCCCACCCTTTACTTTAAAACAGCTCTGGGCAGAAGTCACCAAGTCAGTCTGAGTTTCAGACAACCCCAGACAAACCCTCCTGCTTCTCTGATTCAAGGGTCCTGATGCCACCTGCTGTCTGTTCCTGCCCTCTGCGAGAAGCCCATCAGGGAGCTACAGAAGAATCGGAGGAGGATGACATTTTGAATTTACAGGCTGTTCTGAGGTTTTTGTTGGCAATGAAGAGTTGGGAGTCTTCACCCCAATTTTTTTTCTCTCTTAATTCTGCAGTATATTGGAAAAGGTTCCAGCCAAGAGAGCTATTGCTTTCTCCTTGCCTAGATCTTAAATCTTCGTTCAAAGACAGCTTGTTTTAATTGAAAATGTTCAGTCAGTCTCTTCAATCGTCTCACCCACGTCTCATTTCTTGACTCCAGCAGGGCCAGTGCAGTAAATAATCTGGAGTGAGGCTCTCAGGGCTTAAGAAATATGTAATATTGTTGGAAAGAAAACGAGGGTTGTCCCTGACAATTCCCGCCGTTAAAACACTGTCTTTTAAACAGAGCTTGCCAAAATGATCCGCACCTCACAGAGGGACATTTTACTGCAAAAGCCCAACTCCTCCACCTTGTAGAGCCCAGGAGTATTGACTAGCAAGGAGATCTCCTAGGGCTGCTTCCAGTCTGGGAGCGTCTGGCGTTCACTGCAGGTCAGGAGGAAGGGTTCAAGTTTCCCTCTGGCCCCATTCATGCATTTACTTAGCACCCACGTGTTAGTCACATACCTCAGCACCTAATCCTGTGAGGCAGGCATTGTTATTCACATTTTACAGATGAGGAAATGAGGGCTCAGGGAGATGGGAAAGCCTCTGCAAGGCCACACTGCGTTTCAGTTCTCCTCTGCTGCATAAGGAATCTCCCCCTAACTTAGTGTTTAAAACCACAGCTGTTCTCTCTTGTTTTCTGTGGGTCAGAAATTTGGGAAGGGCTCCCCTGAGTACCCTTAGCTTGACATCTTTGATGCAGTGGCAGTGAGACAGTGGCTGGAGCTGGAGCTGGAGGAGCTGCTGCGGGCTGGCCAGGAATCTCTCTCTAAAGTAATCTCTCCACAAAGTCTCAGGGCCTCTCTCTGCAGCACCCCCATGGGCTCGTTTGGGCTTCCTCACAGCATGGTGGCCTCAGGTCAGTCAGACAGCTTGCCTGGAAGTTCAGGGCCCCAGGTGGAACATTCGAGCAGGCAAGGTGCAAGTTATATCTGCTTTGCTGGCCTCTCCTCAGAAGTCCCACACTGTGACTTCTGCTATTCCTTTGGTGGCAAGTGAGTCACAAAGCCCACTCAGCTTCAGAGAGAGGGGATACAGATGCCACCTCTCAGTGGAGGGAGTGTCAAGGTCACATCATAGAATAACAAGTGAGATGGGAGACATCGTTGCAGACATCTTTGGAAAGTACAATCTGCCCCACACAGCATGTGGCCGAGCCAGGATTCAGATTCGGATTAGGTACCTTTGCTTCCCAAACTTCTACTACAATCTTTTAGCCCCATCCACAGGAACCTCTCCCTTCCTCTGCGCCCCTGTAGCTCTTACTATTTTGTTTGTTTGTTTGGTTGGTTTTGGCCCCACTGGGTCTTCGTTGCTGCGCGCGGGCTTTCTCTAGTTGCGGTGAGTGGGGGCTACTCTTCGCTGTGGCACAGGGGCTTCTCATTGTGGTGGCTTCTCTTGTTGCAGAGCACGAGCTCTAGGTGCACGGGGTCAGTAGTTGTGGCACGTGGGCTTCCGTAGTTGTGGAACGTGGGCTTCAGTAGTTGTGGCTCATGGACTCTAGAGTGCAGGCTCAGTAGTTTTAGCGCATGGGCTTAGTTGCTCCACAGCATGTGGGATCTTCCCGGACCAGGGCTTGAACCCGTGTTTCCTGCATTGGCAGGTGGACTCTTAACCACTGTGCCACCAGGGAAGGCCTATAGCTCTTACTGTTGACACACGCAATGGTGATTTGGTCTCCCCAAGCCAGCTAGAGCCTGGCTAGGTTGAAGCAGCCAGACACTTCTGCAGACCCCGGTGGCCAGACTGCTTCCAGGGTCTGCTGGTCTGAGAGCCCATGCCTGACACCAGCTTCTGAACTTTTTAAAGGAGGGGACAGAGAAGGTCGGTCACAACCAGAGGAAGAAAACAGGTGGCAGCCCCAGAGCACAGCAAGCCTGTGGCACGTCTCACTGTCGTAAACAACTCATCTGGCATTCCTCCTTCTCCCACCAGGCACTGGCCTGGGATGACTCAGCCCTTGACAGAAAAGGTGCCTTCAAGTTGGGAAACAGCCCAGGGTGGTGGAAAGCTCACGGTTCTGGAGTCAGACACTCCCAAATTGGAGTCTTGACTCCACCATTTCCAGTTATATAGCTTTGGACAAGTTTCTTAACCTCCCTGAGCAAAAGGGAGATAAAAATGCCTTCCTCCCTGGGGTTTTTAAAATGCATATGTAAGCAAAGTGCCAGTGTGGTGCCAGGCACTCCATAAATGCTGGTGTTCATGTCCCAGGCCACATCCAACCCCAGCTTGGAGACGTCTTGAAGAGAGTGGTGAGAACTCACTCACCTGTTCCACAGATGCTAGTCCACCTCCATGAGCCTGGGTAGAATGGTGGCTGAGATGTAGCCAGTGAAGTGACAACTAAACTGAGGTGTCTAGAAGCTTACAGGCCCTGTAAGGCCTGTGGGCGGAGGGGAGAGTGGTCTGGGAAGATGGAATGGAATGGACAAAGGTCTGGAGGTAAAAGAAGTTCAGTATCACTGGAGCGTGAAGGTCGAGGGGTGGAAGGTGGGAGGCCAAAAGCACAAAGCTGAGACCTAACTACAAAGGACCCGGTAGCTCCAGTTCCAAAATTTGAACTTTAAAGGCAACTGGGAGCCACTGAAGGGTTTTACTCAGCTGGGTGGCATAGTCAGATCTGCGTTTTAGAATAACTACCCTCCCACCCCACCCCCAGCAGCAACCTTATAGAAGATGGAGTAGAGGCAGGCACTCTAATGGCAGAAAGGCCATTAGGACAGGATGACAGCGATTCAAGGAAAAGATGGTGCTGGCCTTTTCTAGGGGAACAGCAGGGACCTGGAGAAAAGTGGAGAAACTGAAGAGATAGGAGGTCCCTTGAGTAAGAGTTGGTGATAGCTTGGACGTTCAGAGCTGAGAGATATGAGATAAAAGATAAGTGCTTTGAATGAAGTCCGTTCAGAAGCCACAGAAGTAGGGGGCAAGGGAGAGGAGTATTGTGGGAGGCTTTACTAAAGAGACATCACCTAACTGGAGAATTGATAGTTAAAAATTAGCCAAAGGGAAGGGGAAGGCACTTCAGGGAGAGGAAACAGCTCATGTGAAGCCCCAGAGACATGATAGATAATGCACAGAGCATATGCTCCATGTTGTTAAATAGATGATTGCTGTGCTAATTTATACTAAAATGTTAATGGTCAATATGGAATTGACACTTTTCCCCTCCCCAGGGAGTTTGTACTTTAACAGGTCTGGAACGCTTACCCTAAGGATTCATAATTGGTAGATTTCAAGGTGGAAGGGGGATACTGTTTAGGGTGAGAGGGTTTTATCATTGTCGCCAAGGTTACCAAAGTAGATGACTAATCCCCGGGGTCAAGCAGGCCCTGGTCTATATGCAACAAAGGGTCTCTTGCCCTTGGGTCTTGCTTATCTGCCTCCACCCCAAGCCACCTGAAGGCAGACCATGGAAGGCCAATGATTCCCAAAGGGATGCAGTAGGTTCTAAAAGCTCTGAACACAGGCTTTGGGGTAAGACTACCTAGACCCATATCCTGGCTCCTCTCCTTCCCGGTTCTGTGACCTTGGGCAAATTATTGCACTTCTCCACATCTCAGTTTCCTCATCTGGAAAATGAGGAAAATAATAGTATCTATCAATAATATTTAAGGTTTCGTGAAAATCAAAAAAGACAGTACATATAACACTTAGAATAGTGAGTGGTGATACTGTTATCATTTTTCTTACTAGTCCAAAGTTGCT
The DNA here is from genome assembly GCF_026419965.1 of Kogia breviceps. Taxonomy (NCBI): domain Eukaryota; kingdom Metazoa; phylum Chordata; class Mammalia; order Artiodactyla; family Physeteridae; genus Kogia; species Kogia breviceps. The sequence goes on from NC_081310.1 coordinate 162,312,185, forward strand.
CCTTAACACCCACCCTTGCAGATATGAAGCTGGGGCGGAACGTGGCGAGAACGTTTTTGGATTATTACCGGCTGAACCCCATGGTCGAGAAAGTGACGATCCCCATGCCAAGGCTGCGGTAAGTGCTGAGCAGAGCAGCGGGGGCTTGCGTCCTGCTTCCCTGGCTTCTTGTTCAGGGGCAGCTTCCCTTAGCCTCTCTCTGTCCCTCGGTTTCCCATCTGTGTCGCGGGAAAGATGGTCAGCCCTGCCACAGAGAATGTATGGAGCAGAAGCACATTTAACAGCACATTTCCTGAGTTGAAGTATCATTATGGGGTCAGACAGTGAGGGGCTGGTCACATTTCTGGGTCTAACATGGGAACCGTCACATTTCTGGAGTTGCTGGGAGGCTGAGTCCAGTCACTGTTCCAAGCTAGTCTGGGTGTTTCCATATGCTACCGCATCTGATAGCTCCTATGTCATCTAGGCTCATAAGGTCCTAAGATCCTTCAATTTCCTCATCTGTAAAGTGGGGACAGTGGTGCTCACTCAGAAGATTATTAAGAGATGTGTGTTAGAGCACCCTTCACAGTGGCAGGCATGTATGTACTCCAAGCACATGACAGTCCCCTTCTGTCAAGATGCAGAGGCTCAGGGCCGAGAAGACACATCCCTGAGAAGTTTCCCCTCAGGTCCTCTGCTGGGTCCAACTTCTTGAGCTGGTGAAGAAAGAAGGTTAGGAGATGAGTGTCCTTCCTGAGGGCTGGACCAGAGCCCAGAGTGCTGGGTGTTCTTATGACTACTGGTGGTGAGCCCAGTGAGCATTCGGGCAGTGACACCCAGCGGCGTCTGGAATGCGCTGGCCCCGTCCTACCTCTTGACCTCATCTCCTACCCTCCTAGTGGTCCGGCTTCCTTGAAGGACATGACGCTATCCAACTTGCTGCTCCTGCCAGACCAGTCTTCCCACTGACCCTGCCCATGACCTTGCCCAAATGCTTTGCTGTCTCAGGGCTTTTGCCCCGATGCACCTTCCTCCCTACCTGTTATTAACAAAACACAGTGTTAATCACTACTGTTTATTGAGCAAAGTACTTTTTGTATATGGTCTTATTCAGTCCTCTAGACAGTTTATTCCTCATATTACAAATGAGGAGAAGGAAGCTCAGAAAGGCGACGAGAATCGCCTAAGGTCAAAGATATTTTGGCAGAGGCAGAATTTGATCCTAGGCGTTTATGATTCTAAAGCTGGACTGAAGTCCAGCTAAGCTCCACCTCAGTGTGGGTTCAAATTCTGTCTCAGGCTCATGCTAGCTGTGGGAAGTTAGGCAAGTTTCCTGGCCTCATGAAACCTTTCTCCTCCTACAACCTGGCACCACACTGGCACTTTGCTTACATATGCATTTTTTAAAATCCAAGGAGGAAGGCATTTTAATCTCCCTTTTGCTCTCCTCCTGAAACCTTTCTCCTCCTACAACATATCCATCCATTCATCTAACAGTCATTTGATGAGTCATGCTGCCTGCTTTGAACCAGGCCCTGGGCTGGATTCCTGGGATGCAGAGAAGAGGAAGTCAAGGCCACTGCTCCTAGGAGGTCACAGTCCAGTGGGGGGAGATAGACATGCACACAAATGATTGCAGTACAGGGTGTATATGTGCTGTCTTTCTTCTCTCTTTCTGTTATCTCCCCCTTTGCAGGAAAGAAACCCCCTAAAGTGGGGGTAATAAGGATAGTTTTAAAAATTAGATACAAGGGTGGTGTAGTGCCTGGCAGCCAGTAGGTGCTCAATAAATGTTTCCATCTCCTCTGGCTTCTGGGGTGCAGTCCCAGATTTCAAGACAGCTCATCACAGCCTGGGGCAAGTCCCTGGTCTTCTCTGGTTGGGCTGGATGATCTCTCAGGACCCACGTCCCATCAGGCCGGAGTCCCACCTCTTCAGTCCCAGCTCCACGAGGAGTCTGTATCACAATGTACTCTGACTCATACTTTGTCTCTGGTTTTTCACCGCCATCCTGGTGGATTAGTCTTCAGAAGGAGCATCTCTGTTTCTTCTCTGTGCTCCCACAGTGCCTAGGCTGTACTGAGCATGTGTGCGTGTATACATCCCTTCATTCACTCACTTAGGAAAAACAATACTTTATGCCAAGTCTCTGGGCAGAGGGGGTGCTTGAACGAGTGAATGATTAAGGCGTGACCCCAACGTTGAAGAGCTCACCTCTAGAGAATGGTGCTCAATTCATCCTTAGAAGTCATTGGTTATGTTCTTAAAAATTTTAAAGCTCTATAAAACTCAAAAGAATTGTCAGAATCTCATTTACAAGTTATTTTGGGGATTGTCTCTTTCAGGTCCTCTGTCAGCCTGAATCAAATTATCCTGATCCTTTCCCACTTTGTTCTTGAATGTTGCACTGTCAGTAAAATGGTGCTGACACCCAGGGAGAGCAGCTATCATCACCATGCAGATGAGGTGTTGAGGCCCAGGGAGCAGACAAGATTGGTCACAGCCATGGCTAGAGCCAGGCGCCACCAACCCCAGCCTGGTGTTCTCAGCATCAGTTAGTAAAGAGTTCTTTGAGATTGGGGAGGCAGGACCCTGAAACTGGGTCTAAAGCATGCAGGGGAGTTCAGGGCCCTGCTCATGGGACCTCATTTCCCTGAACTTTGGACCCCTCGTTAGAGAAGAGCTGGAGAGCTCATTCCTCAAAGTTAATAGCCTTGAGGACTTGTGGTAAATGCACCCACCCTGAGCCTAAGAAAAATAAAATAAAAACTCTCTCCATCCCTGCATCTCTACCTCATCAAACTATGAATATCACTTAGCTCTCAATTGGTCAACAGAGTTCTTGAAAAAAATGAATCTCAGGAGGATACAAGGCTCTGATTTGGGACTTGAATATGTCCCCATTTTTGTATTAGTTTCCACCCAAGCATCAAATAACATACATGAAAGAGCAGTTCTGGTTTTAAAGGAAAATTATATGTTTCGACTCAAAATTAATCATTGTTTTCTCTCATCTCTATGGATAATTATACTGTGTCAGTTTCCACCCATGTGCTGGTAGGAGCCTGTCAGCATCCCTGGGTGCTCTGCCACCCTTCGGGGAAGGTCCCTGGGGAGGCCAGGATGTGGGCCTGAGAGTGCAGGCTCAGGGACGTGGCATCGATGACCAGAGCTGAGACCCCACGCTTATCTCGACCACAGTGACACAAAATGCCCCATCAAGGTGCATATGAATTAGACAGGGGAAATGAGCAGGCCAGGTGAGCCTCTGTGGGGAGGCCTCCAAGTGTAAGGTGGCCTCAGGCCAGTGCCCGTGGGCTGCCTCCACGCTGGGGTTTGGATATGTGTACGGGGCATGGGGGTGGGAGCCATCGGCTCTGCATCACACTGGAGTCCACCATGTGGCAGGCCCTGCACTGGATGCTGGGGGAACGTAGATAACCTTTGCCCATCACAAGCTCGGATTCACAGAGGAGAAAGCATGTACACAGGCAAAGATAACAAACAATACTGAACAATGTATAAATGTGCTCCGTTACCTATCAGACTGTGCCCTCTTTCAACAAACCTTCCATGGCTCCCCATTTCAGATCCTCTTCTTGCTGTTCAAAGCCCTGGCCTACATTTAAAACTTCATATGCAGCCTCCTAGCACACACCTTTCCTTTGTGAGCACCTTCTCCACCCCACCTGCTTTCTACCACTTTATACCCCAGTCAGCAAGTCATACCTCCATGTTCATCCTTTTCCTTCTTTCTGGAATGTTCTCCCTTACTGTTAGTAGATAACAAATGCCAACTTATCTTTCAAAGCCCAGTCCAGATACCACACCTCTGTGTTTTTGTCCTTGCTCTCCACCTGAGGTAGAGCTCCTTCCTCTCTGCTGAATCTCGAACTGCATTTTGCACACACGTGTGCATGGTACGTCCCATAGCATATTGTCACAGCATCTTTGCATGTCTGGCTCCTCCACTAGATGGGCTGCTCCTTGAGGAATTATTTTATCACTCCTGTATCCTTAGTGCCAGGTGCAGAGCCTAGCTGGGAGTAGGTCCTAAATAAGCCCTAAATGTATGAATTGTAAAATGGTAGAACTGAAGAAGCCCCTAAGAATCATCTACTTCAACCCCTTCGTGTTATAGTGAAAAGTGAGACCCAATCAGAAATTACTCTCCCACACCATCTGGCAAACATTCGGCAGCCAGCAGGAGTATCCCAAGAAGGCTTCAGGGACGAAATGGGGCTTGAACTTGGTTTCAAAGGACATGTAGAATTCCAATGGATGAAACAGAAAGAGGAGAGAGGGCATTCCAGGTTGAGGGAAAGGTTGTAAAAGGCAGGGAACTGAACCTGAAAAGACACATTCTAAAGCAATGACAGGCCAGGATGTTTAGGGCAATAGAGATGATAAAGATGGGACTAAAAATTCATTTAATTCATCAAACAACCTTCAAGCCTCTACTCCATACCACTCAGGAATTGTGGAGAAAAATCAAATGCGTCCAACCCACAGTCCCGTGAGAAAAATAGCTGGCCAAAGAACTCCCTAGAAAATGGTGTACTAAGAGATTAGGCACAAAGTGCTGCAGAAGCCTCTGGAAGAGAGAGGCTTATTTTCTGGGGAGTCAGCTTTCCAAAGAGGTGAGTCTGGAGGGCACGATAGGAAGAGGAGCATCTCTGTGGGGCCCAGGTGTGAGATGCTTGCCTACCAGTGCCCCTCTCTGTGACCCCATCTTGAGCTGCAGGTGCTCTTTGGCTCTGTAATGGCCCCAGAGTCATTCTGCACGTTCAAACTCCTCCCCAGCCACTGCACACCCTCTCCTCATGCACACCACCTGCCTGGGGCTGCCCCACCTGTGATCATACCTGGGCTTCACCCCCAAAGAAACAAACCCATCTTATTTCCCATGCTTCCTTTGGGTGTGAAGACTCACACTCTCAGTGACATATGAATGGCACCTTGTAATTAGCAAAACTCTTCTCCAACCCCATTTACCAGAGGCTATGAGGCAGGAAGGACATGGGCTCTACTATTTTAGAAATGAAGAAACAGAGGCTAGAGGAAAAAGGGACTTCTTCAAGATCACATCACCTGTAAACAACATTCCAAGCATATGTTCCAGGCTGTTGATGGGTACTAAGATCTAGATGTATCTCACCCATGCTAGATGGCCTTCCTATGTTAGCAAGGTCCTTCATGAGTGTGGACTTTTAGACAGTGAGTCTTCCTGGTGGAGGAGCTACATTAGGGCAAGGTGTCCCTTTTGTGTGCTGCCACGTGTTCTGTCTGTACCTTATTCATGACTCATCAGCAGTGAACGAAAAATGATACTCCAGGGTCAGAACATCATGGGTTATAAGAAGTCACATCTTGAATCCTAAATCAAACAGCCCAAGAGATTCCCATATTTGTGGCATTACCATTTTCTCCCATGCATTGTAGTTCTTTATTATTTATTATTTTGTGTAATTATTTTGTATAACTGTCTCCTCTACTAAACTTTAAGCAGCCTGAGGACAGCATCAATGTCTGACTCACCTTTGTCATCTTCAGAGTACAGTGGACCATACCTAGCACCTAGCACATAGCACCATGCCTTTGTAAGTTATAGCAGGCAAGGGAGGATGCTAGGTGAGTTTATTCATATTATCTCATTTAACCTCACACCACCCTCCAAGAATGGAATATTTTATCCTCGTTTTGTAAATGAAACTCAGAGAAGTTAAATAACTTGCCCAAGGTCGTACCTTTCATATATAGTTGACCTGGGAATTCAGTTCAGTTCTTTCTGGATTGGCTAATCTTTCCGCTGCAAATAAATCTTATCCAATGTTTGAATGAATGGCACATCAATTTATTACTCAACAACATAACAAACAAACAAGGCCCCGTATGAGGAAAAATGCAAACTGGATAAACTGGGTCCCTGCCCATCAGAAGCTCATAGCCTAGTGTGTGAGCAGAACAGACAGCGAATAATTGCTGAAGAGTAGTGTTAAAGGTATTGCATTGGGTGCTGGGTGCTGGGATACAGAGATGAACTAGACACATCTCTGCCTTCAGAGAGCCCCCAAGATTGTAGGGGAGACAGACCCACCGTGAAATGCCATAATTAGGCTATACTGAGAAATATAAAGGGAACTCTGGAGCCCATGATGGTTATGAAGGGAATGAGGTCCCTGGATCTGCCAAGCTGCAATTCATCTATGGGTTCATGCCCACCCCATCGTGAAATGGATAGAATGAGTTAGAATCAAGTTGGAAATGTGGAAGACTTGTAACTATAGGACAGTTAGGTTTTCTCCAGAACCAGAATGATACAACGTATCCATCCATTCATCTAATAGTCATTTGTTGAGTCATGCTGCCTGCTTTGAACCAGGGCCTGGGCTGGATTCCTGGGATGCAGCGAAGAGAAAGTCAAGGCCACTACTCCTAGGAGGTCACAGTCCAGTGGGGGGAGATAGACATGCACACAAATGATTGCAGTACAGGGTGTATATGTGCTGTCTTTCTTCTCTCTTTCTGTTATCTCCCCCTTTGCAGGAAAGAAACCCCCCCCTACAAGCGCCCACTCCTGCGGGGCCCAGCCAGCAGCCACCCCAACAGCAAAGGGGGCAAGAAGAGCTCAGTGAGCCACAAAGACCCTTCAAAGTCTTTTTAAGGACGTGGAGTCCAGGGAGGTCTTGTGGTGGCAGGAGCATGCATTTTCTGCTGGGGCATGAAATTAATCACCCTTCTCTAGTTTCCAAGATAATGGCTGTGAGATCATGTATAAGCTAGTGAAAGGGAAGGGAAAACATGAGAAATTTCATCATCGATTTTCCCTTTTACCAGTGGAAAATCAATTGTGAGCCTTCAGCTTCAGGCTTAGGAACAAAATAGAAGATTCAAACCAGATGAGTACAGATGCTATTTTCCACAACATAGAGACCCTCACAGGAAGAGAAAACCCGCACATCCCTTCTCAGGTCAATGCTTTCCAGCCCCTTTACTGTTCTAAGTTGTGCAGTTACTACAGATGTTTACCTTTTAGACTAGGCTACAGTTGTTTTCTGTTTTAGAAATGTAGTGTCCACATTTGCTGACCCAGAACAATAGCAACAACACATACAACGCGAAGACAAATGCACCGTTGGGAACAATGGGACAGAATTTTTGAGATCACGATGGTCTTAGACATATGGTTAATTTATGAGCTGCATGCTTCCCTGACTCCCCTAAACCCCAGCATGCAACTTCAGAAAACTTCTCTGAGAGCTATGTCCCAATGACCTGGGTCCTTTCATTGAAACTTTAGCTCCTAAAACAAAAAGTATTAGCCACACTTTCCACAAGGTCTATCGTGGTTAAGATCTCTAGATCTTGGCGTCTGAGATCAAACCTGACCACTGAAGACAAGGACATGGAAAATCTGCAGCAGGGGGAGGAGGCAGACGGCCAGGGACAGGAGGTGCAAAAGACAAAAGGATGCACTCTGAGGCAGGTGGGGATGATAAAATAAAACAACAGCAGGGGCAATTCCCAAGGTGGAGCAAGCTCAATATTGTGCATTTTTCTACAGAGTAAAGTGCCTTTGCATGATGAATGGGTCCAGGGGAGTTGGCTCCCTTCCTGTCTGTGAAGCAGCTCGTTGAGTCACCATGACAGCCTGCTAATTAAAATGACCTCCCGGAAATGAGGATTAGGAGATAGGGAGAGGAAGGGAGGCTCAAGGGAGGTAGGGCCTTTAGCACAAAGCTTCAGTTTAGCATTCTTTTGTTTTGGGTTGGAGATTTTCAAACTTTGTTGCAAAAATTGAGAGCAAAGCTTATTCTCCCTTTGCTTATTGCTTTTCAGAAATGAAAACAAAGAACTGTATGTTAGTCGGCTACAAATGTTGTGTTGTATATACAGCTTCTCCCCTGGGTTCTTGTTGCCCAGAAGAACACAAATAAAGTGCTTTATGCATCTCCTCTGTTCCTCTGGGCGTTCTTGGCACCTTTCCTTCTAGGTCTCTCACTCCCTCAAGAACCAGCCAGTTGACCCAATTTAGCGTAACCCTCACTTTGCTGTCAGGGACTCTGTCATCAAGATAAGGAAGAACAAACAGTCAAGGCTTGACTTTCCAGCAGTTCCCGCGGCAGAGTCCTGGTGAGTTTATTTGAACGCAACCGTCTCAACACGAGCCAACAGTGTGGCAGAGCTTTCAGAAATGAGAGCATCTCTTGAGACGGCATAAATAGAAACAGATCGCATAAAATCAGAGATGATGGTCCAGATCCACTTTTCCCTGGTCAGACTGCTTCTATAACGTGACCATATTTAGGCCCCCCCTTTTTTTTTGGTGCTAAGGTGGATCCTTTTATAGATTTATACTGCATATTAAATAATGGTATAGTACAGTTCCAATTTACATTTTACTGGGAGTAAACTGATATCCATTTTAGCAAATCTTCATTGACGTAAAATATCATTTATTTTCATCAACTTTTTATCAATAGAATATGCTCAGTTACAGACCCACTTTCTAAAAACTGCCTTGATTAATTAGATCACAGGCTTTATAAGCTCAGGCATGCTAGTGGTTTAAGAGCAAAAATTTGGAGCCAGGCAACTCTGGGTTCTAATTCTGCATTCAAACCTTGGTTCTGTCTCTTAATATCTGTGTGATCTTGGGTAAGTTATTTAACCTCTCTGAATCTTAGTTTCCTGGAATATGGTGACAGTTACGTCTACCTCATTACAGTAGTTATGTGGGTTTGATGAACTTAAGTGTGGGGAATGTCAGCAAAGGTGCTCAATAAATGATAGCTATTATTTGGGATGTGACCAGGGTGGTGAGGTATCTGCAAATCATTTCCCATTGGAAACGGATGAGAAGACTAGAGCTGTTTATCCCTGAGATGAAAAATAAGAGGGAGCGGGGGTAGGAAAGCAAGATCACAATCTCTAAAAGGTTGAAGAAAACATCTTGGACATTCTTTTTGTCCAAAAAAGCAAACTTGTTCTATGTTGCCAAAAGTAAGAACCAAATCCAGGGAGGTAGTCTCAGTAAGAGAAATCTCAGCTCAAACATGAGGAAAGGCTTCTAGTGAATAGAGTTATCAACCACTGGATGGGCTCCGTTGAGAGACACTGAGTTCCCCAGCAGTAGAGGTATGCAAGCAGAATCTGACTGAGCATCTGGAGGACCTCTAGGGGGATGCTGGGTGCTCAGTGGCATCACCTCCTATTCTATAACTCTGGAGAGAAATGACATGAGATGGGAGTTACATTCCTGATGTCAGACAATGGAGTGTACAGTACAAAAAGTAACATTTAACACTAAACGAGTTACATTAAATGTCTCTGAATTACATAATATGGACCCTGATAAAATTCAGCAATCCTTATGAGGGAAAAATACATGGCTATAAGGCAGACTGTAGGGTGTGTTTGCAAGAGAGCTGTCTGCTTCTCCACATTGGCAAAGCAGGGAGGCTAAGGGTAAGGGGCCAGCGGTTGCCACCGGACTTCCCTGTGACCTCAGCCTGATAAGCAGCTCCCTAGCTTTCTTAGGCCAGGTTATACCTAATGGTCTCAGGTTAGAGGGGAAGAGTTTCAGCCCTGAGATGGAGGACAGCACCAAGCCGGCCGGTCAACTGGCTAGAAGCTACCAGCCCACCCAGCCCGAGCAGGGGACGCTCTAGCCTCTCTTCTTGTCTGCTCACTTCCTTCTCAGGATAGAGCCACAGTGGGTAGAACCGGCTACCAAAGCAGTGTACTAAGGAGAGAGAGACAACCATGCAAAAAGGAGGGGAGGAGGGTGAAGGGACATGCCGGGCCTCTACCTGGCTCTCACACAAATCTCCATAAACAGTACTCATTTTCCTAAGTAGTGAGTGCCGTGCCAGGCATGGAAATCTGGAGTGATTAACATTTGTGGAGCATCAATTCAATTCATAAATATTTTTGAACATTTACTGTGTGCCAGGCACTGTGCCAGATGCCTTTACATCCATTGCCTCATTTGATACTCCCGACGGCTTCTGGTGATAAGTATCATTTTCTCATCTCTCACGTGAGAAAATGAAGACCCCCCTAAAGGTAAAATACTTTGTTTGCATTCATATAGCTAGTGAGAACCTGGATTCAAACCCAGCTCCCTTCCCACTACCCTACACGGGACCTTCTCCGTTAGTTTCCAGGTAAAATCAGGCCAAATCCTTTCATAACGTATTGCACAGTTTGGCTAGTTATACTTACTTGATCCAAATCCTAGAGGAATTTCTAGGTTTTCACCTCCTTTCTCTTGGACCCTCTCTTCATGTGTAATGGTTGCTTCTAACAGTTGCTCACTGATGTAACCCTGCTCTGACGCAGTCTGGCAGCTAGGTATATGAAAAAACTGAATCAGAGACTGAATTTTGAAGAAATAAAGGTACAAGAGCAAACATTCAACAGTTGCTCTCCGCACGAATGAAGCTCACACAGACAAAAGAATGGCATGTCACTGTACGTTGTACCTTGCAATAAATCAATATTTTATTAAACTGTACTGATGCCATTTAAAAAAAAAAAAAAAAGCAGAAAGTAAGTTTCCAGGCTGGGTGTATGTGTCAAGATTTCAGGAACTTGTTAGCACCTGCTGATGAAACCCCGCCTTCTTCCCATCTCTCATTCCCGCACACCTGTCTTGAGTCCCTACTGGGCCCTCCAACAGGGTAGGGTTTCATTTATCACTTGACATGCAAAAGCTTCTAGATCTTCCAGGATTCCTGGAAGCTCAGCAAGATTGTTGTTACCGGGCCCATCCTGGCATCTTCTGGGTTACTGACCCCAGGAAGCTAATCTAGTTCAAGTGTTGTATCATTCCCTCCTCAGCGTGTGAGCTGAGCCCACTGTGTCCCTCAATTTTTGTTCAGACATTTTCTTTGAGTCCTGCCTCCTGAGCACCAAGATTAGAGGTCCTTTCCCTTATGGCTCAGCTCAGCCACTGGGGTACCAGGGCAGACAGAACAGGGGAGACATTATAACATAATAGGGACAGCCTGGGCTGAAAGAGTCAGGTAAACTGAAATGTGAATCCTAGCTCTTCCATTAACTAGCTGTATGGCTTTGGGCAAAGAATTTAACCTCTTTAAGCTTCAGGATCCACATCTGTAAAGTGGGAATGATAATACCTACCTCCCACAGTTATTGTGAAAATTAAATATAATGACATCTATGTACAACACAGGGCCTCTACTTAGTAATGTATTGTGCACTGAAACATTTGTTAAGAGGGTAGATCTCATGTTAAGTGTTCTTATAACGACAACAACAAAACGAACAAAAGACAGGAAAAAAAAAACAAGGAAACGTTTGGAGGTGATGGATATGTCTGTGACCTTGACTATGATGATGGCAACATAGGCAGATACCTAATCTACCTATGACCAAACTTGTCAGATTGTAAACATTAAATATATACAGGTTTCTGTATATCTGTGATACCTCAATAAAGCTGTTTTCAAAATATAATAACATCTCTAAAATACCTGGCATAGAGTAGAACTCTCTCCCCAACCTCCACCTTTAACTTGCCGGGATTGGAAACCCCTTTCCTTGAAGCCAAAGCTTTTCTTACTCCCAAATGAAGTGCAGAGGGAAGTATAACCCCCCCCCCACCCCGAGGACAGGAGTTAAAGAAGTATCTAGCAAAACGACAGTCACCCAGAGGGATCAGTGTCTTTGTAAGTTGGGGGCTGAGAACAGGTGGGAAGGCAGCGCTGGACACAAGATTCTCCTAGACTGAATTGAGGCAGAACTGACGAGACTAAAAAGGGAGGCGCGTAGAGGTTCTGCAAGATACCAGTTTTATTAAAATAACAACAAACAAATCTTAGTAAGATTTATAAGGGGCTCTTTCTCTGCTATTGTTGACCCTACAATGTCTCCAGGGTCATCTCTGTGAAGTTATCATACCAACAACACACTCTGCTAGCTGAAACTCAGGACTTCCCTGCAGCACTCTCACCTGTACTAACTCTAATGTGCTCTCATCACACTCAGGGTGCGTGCTGGACAGGACTTATTCTCCCCATTTTGCAGAAAGAAGAAACTGGTATCGGTGTAATTAAGTCCCTTGCCCATAGTCCACAGCTCGTAAATAACTAGAACAGGACCCGGGTACACGCTTGACTCTGCCACATCCCGCTACCTCTGTGGGCAACCCCAAACCTCACCACTAAGCTGACCAATTCAGGAAGTCATTCCTATGACACCTGTTTTAACTCCTTAATGCTTAAAATTCACTTGTTCCCCAAAGAGCTCAGGTTTCTTTTTGGCTGCCCCCATGTCAGCCTTAAATCCAAACCTGCTTCTCTCTCTCTGTCACCAGCTGTCTTGGTTAGTGTCCTCTTTTCCCGCCTCGTTGCCCAGGCTGGAAACCTTGCCCTTGTCTTAACTCCCGTCCCTTCCTCTCTCCACACAGCTGGCCAGTCACCAAGGCTCATTGCTTCTGCCTCTGTGATGCGTCTGCCTTCGAGCAGTATAATGGCATGACTTTGGAGTCAGATAGTCCTGAGTTTCCATGTCGACTCCACCGCTTGTTATTGTTGTCTTGTGAATCATTTCAAGCAGAGTTTTCTTTCCTCATCTTTAAAATGGGGACATAATACTTATTGGCAGGACTGTTGTGCATTTTCCTTCCTCTGCCTTTTCCATGCTCTTCCTCTTCACTCCCACCATCATGTCCTGCCTGGGTTGCTGGAACAGCCCCTCCTTGACCTCCCTGCCTTCCGATGCTCTCCTCTAATCTATTCTCCCTCTCTCCAAAGGAGCGTCCACGATCTCTATAAAACATGACCCCATGTTTATGGCACCTCTTTCAAATCAATCGTCTGAGCCAGGAGCTTGGATATCACGCCACTTTTGTGTCTTTCTCACCTCCCCGCCGATCAGTTGCCACATCCTGCTGGTTCTGCTTGCTCAGCATTTCTCATATCCATCTACCATCTCCACTCTTCTTTTTTTTTTTTTAACATCTTTATTTGAGTATAACTGTTTTACAATAGTGTGTTAGTTTCTCCTTTACAACAAAGTGAATCAGTTATACATATACATATGTTCCCATATCTCTTCCCTCTTGTGTCACCCTCCCTCCCACCCTCCCTATCCCACCCTCCCTATCCCACCCCTCTAGGTGGTCACAAAGCACAGAGGTGAACTCCCTGTGCTATGCTGCAGCTTCCCACTAGCTATCTAATTTACATTTGGTAGTGTGTATAATGTCCCTGCCACTCTCTCACATTGTCACAGCTTACCCTTCCCCCTCCCCATATCCACTCTTCTTAACTAAAGAAAATCCTTCTCATCCTTCAAGACTTAGCTCAGATATTCCAACTCCACATCATCCTCCCCAGTCGCAGAGTTGTAATGAATTGCTTCCTTTTCCTGTGTCCCCTAGCACTTTGCTGATTTATCTATTTATCATTTACTTCACTGAGATGATAGTCACCTCCTTCATTATTATTTAATTTCTGAGAGCAGAAACTAGGTTTTATTCATCTGCATACCTCTCATGGCACCCAACACAGCTCCAGACATATCAGAGGCACTCAGTTAATGTAGCAGAACAAAAGAATGGACAAATCTTATATCTAAAATTCCATTCTGAGCTTATCCTAATAACTGGATCCTAATTACAGATCTATCTTCCCGAAGCACTGACTTCTCTGAGACATTCCACTGCTCAGACTTCATCCATAGCTCCCTTTACCTCCAGAACTAAATTCCAACTCCACATTCAAGGCAGCATGCAAGGTGGAGGGCTTTGGACTGACGGTCAGAAGTCCCGGGTGGCCTTCAAGGCTCCACTCTCAAAGGACAGATGGAGGAGATAGATTCACTGGGTTGGCCAAAAAGGTTTTTTGATTTATCATAGCTCCAAAGGATTAAGCTCAGTGAATTTTGCTCAGACTATTTTTACGAAGTAGAATAATGACAATATAAGAAAAACCCAAACGAACTTTTTGGCCAACCCAACACTCCATCAACAGTCTTTTCTTGAAGGCCAAATTCACTTTTACAGCCCAAGGCAATTAGATCATTCTTCTTATAACCATAAAAACAACTATCGTTGCTGCTTCTGTGGCTGCTGCTACTACTGTGGTGCTGCTACTACTACTGCTGCTACTACTACTACCACCACCACTAGCAATGTCAGCACCACTAGTACTACTACTGCTGCTATTACTACTACTGCCATCACTAGCACTGTCAGTACCACTACTACTTCTACTGCTGCTAATGCTATTACCACCACCACTAGCACTGTCAGCACCACTACTACTACTACTGCTGCTACGACTACTACCACTACCACTAGCACTGTCAGCACCACGACTACTTATACTGCTGCTGCTACTACTACTACCACCACCACCACTAGCACTGTCAGCACCACTACTAATATTAATGCTGCTACTACTACCACCACCACTAGCACTGACAGAACCACTACTACTTCTACTGCTGCTCCTACTACTACCACCAGCACAAGCACTGTCAGCAGCACTACTACTACTGCTGCTGCTACTAATACTACCACCACCACTAGCACTGTCAGCACCACGACTACTTCTACTGCTGCTACTACTACTACCACCACCACTAGCACTGTCAGCACCACAACTACTACTGCTGCTTCAACGACTACTACTACCACAACTAGCATTGTCAGAACCACTACTACTTCTACTGATGCTACTACTATTAGCACCACCACTAGCACTGTCAGCACCACTACTACTACTACTGCTAGATACTACCACTACCACTAGCACTATCAGCACCACTAGTACTACTACTGCTGCTGCTACTACTACCACCAGCACAAGCACTGTCAGCACCACTACTACTACTGCTGCTGCTACTACTACTACCACCACCACTAGCACTGTCAGCACCACAACTACTTCTACTGCTGCTACTACTACTACCACCACCACTAGCACTGTCAGCACCACCACTACTACTGCTTCTACTACTACTACCAGCACAACTAGCACTGTCAGCACCACCACTACTACTGCTTCTACTACTAGTACCACCACCACTAGCACTGTCAGCACCACTACTACTACTGCTGCTTCAAGTACTACTACCACCACAACTAGCATTGTCAGAACCACTACTACTTCCACTGCTGCTACTACTACTACCGCCACCACTAGCACTATCAGCATCGCTACTACTACTGCTGCTGTTACTATTACTACCACCACCACTAGCACTGTCAACACCACTACTACTACTACTGCTCATACTACCACTAGCACTATCAGTACCACTAGTACTACTACTGCTGCTACTACTACTAATACCACCACGACTAACTCTCAGCACCACGACTACTAATACTGCTGCTACTACTACTGCTTCCACTATCACTATTGTTGCTGATGCTGATGCTGCTACTGCTACTATTATTATTATTATTAATCTGCTACTACCACTGCTACTGCTACCGCTATTACTGTTGGTGCTGCTGTTACTACTGCTGCTACTATTACTGCTAATCTTCTACTACGACTACTACTATTACTACTGCTGCTGCTGCTCTGCCCTAGCTGAGTGCCTGCTCAACTCCAGGCCCAGCACTCCGGGTTGCTTTGTTTTACATGTAATCCTCACAGCAACCCTATGAAGCAGGGGTTGCTCCCTGAGAAGGAAACAGAAACTCAGAGAGGCTAAGGAACCTGTCTAAAGTCACACAGCTCCTAAGTAGAGGAGCCTCGTTGTCACCTGACCCCCAGTGCTTACATTCTTTCCATTTTCCCCTCTGCCTTTATGTGTACAGTCCTAAGACTGACAAAGCGATACACATGTAATGCTGGTTATAAAAATCCTCTGCTTCAGGGAGATCACTGGTTCATCTTTGTTCCTGTGTACGACCTCATTTTGCCTTATTCCCCTGAGCCTGGCTCTAGGCATTCTCCTCTGCAGCTAGATGTCTGTCCCTGCTCGTCCTCCATGCCTGAGTCTCTGCCTTTGAAACAACTGCTGAGAAACGATTGTCTTACAGGCAGAGCTGGCACTACCCTTAGAGTTCTAATGACAAGAGGGAGGTTTTGCCAGGAGGTCAGGATACAGTAATGCAGAGGAGGCCTCTGTTAACCCACCTCCTGCATTAAAAAGCAGATGCTAGATTGAGTTTCCCCACTAAATACCCTACAGACTTCCTCTCCCTCCACTCCCAACCACTTCCTGCCCCCAGGATTCAAATTGTAAAGGGAGAAGGATTTAAAAATGTAGCCACTGGGATACAGGGTTCTGCTCCCAGCTCTGATACTGCCTGGCTATATGACATTAAAAAAAAACCCAAAAACCTCTTGCCCTCTCTGGAGTTGCCTCAGAGCTTCGGCTGGTTTCTGGTTCTTACCTTTAACATGGGGACATAATCTTCAACCAACTCTCAAGAGTATTGTGAGGATCCAAATAACTGGGAAAGTACAGTATTTTGACAAGTCTTTCCCAGTATTTTCTCCCCTCTTTCTGAGACCTCATAAAGGTCCCCTACCTGGTCCATGCCTTGCCTTTGACCTGGATTGTTCTGTCGTTAATTCATCCAGCAAAATTTATTAAACACCTGTGTTTGCCAGCCACTTCTAATTTCTGTCTGCTGCCCTGATTTCTACCTGTCCTTCAAGACCCCTCCTTCAGGAAGTCTTCCCTGACCTTCCAGCCCTCAGTGCTAACTCATCCTCTGAGCTTCTAGAGAACAATTGTCTAAACCTTTCACTGGCCCTTAGCAATGGCTTTGGTATTTCACTTCTCCTGTTTATCAGCTCTATCTTCCCCACTCTACTTTGCCTTGTTCTTGGGGTGAGATGATTAGAGATGGCAAAACCAGTCTTACTCATTGCTCAGGTCCCGGGGCCCAGGCAAAGGCCCTGCAGAGAGTAACCGTTCACTGAGAATTGGCAGGTATTGCTGCTGCTGCAGCTGCTGACGATAATAATGATGATGGGCGTGAAGATGAGATGCCTGCTCTGAGCAGAACATTTCTGTGAGACTGATGCCCCTCCTTCCATCTTCCCACACCCCCTCCCCTCCAGAAGTTCATAAATAAGGGCAACTCCTTACATTTCTGGGAAAAGTGGAGCAAACCTAGCTTACAGGCCCATATAGAACGCTGTCAAACTTTAAGGCTAAGAGCATTCATGGGAGAGAAAAAAAGAAAGGAGAGGGATGGGGAGGGGCTGG
The DNA here is from genome assembly GCF_026419965.1 of Kogia breviceps. Lineage (NCBI taxonomy): Eukaryota > Metazoa > Chordata > Mammalia > Artiodactyla > Physeteridae > Kogia > Kogia breviceps. Next base: position 162,329,378 of record NC_081310.1, read on the forward strand.
GCAAGGTAGAAAAGATAAAGTGACTGTGATGGATGTAAGTGCATGAGTGTGTGTGTGTGTGTGTGTGTGTGTGTGTGTGCGCGCGCGCGCTGGTATATTTGCATTGTGTGTGAGGCTTTTATGAGTAACCTCTTTATATCTGAGTTTGTGACACATGGGTTTGTGTAGCTGTGAATGAATGTATGTTTGCATAACTCAGTATTAGATTATAGATCATTGTCGATTCTAAGCACATTTTTATATTGCCTCCTAGTTTGAGGTCCTGGGCTAAGTTTCTGTTTGAAATTCTATCTAATCTCTTGACATTTCATCCATATTATTGGGTCATCGCCTCTGCCCAGCCTCCCAGAGACTGTACCCAGAGGATGTCAGGGCCACCTCTCCTGCTTCCCAGTCCCAGGGAAGGCTGATGCGGGTTGCAGCCAGACCAGTCCTACAGGGTAAGAAGCTCACCAAGAACCCCTTTCCTAACCCCATCAGTGGGTGGCCTCGTGTTGACGGCTCTTTCCTGTATCTCAGCCTTCTTTGTGCTTCTGCCTATTTTTCTCTTTCTCATTCTTTAGTCCAGCCTTGACTGAAGGTTGAAAACACAACTGTGGCGTGGTGTTGGGAAGGGAGAGACTGCTCTCCTTAATACCCCAATACCTCTCCAAGCTGCTCCTGGAGAACTGAATGGTTCAGAGCCACGATTCCAGAACGTTCTCTTCTGTTCCATTTTAGATGCACTCGCTGAGGACCTGCTCTAAAGTAGGCTGAGTCCTGGTCGGTGTTTGGCAAGTGGAGAGTGCGCCACTGTGAATATACACTTTGTTGCTCCACGGAGCAGCTCCAGGGGCCCTGAGACTTTGACTTTGCTGAAATGCAAATACATAGGATGGGGACTTTCAAATGTTAAGCCTTATTCATTGTGAATAGCTAAATTCATTCTTTAGCACATTTAGCATCCATTCATTCCTTCTTTTGTTCACTGTTCATTCATCCTTAAGGAGACCATGTGATTATTAGAAAGAGTGCTAACTCAGAGGCTTGGATTTAAGCCTGATTCAGCTGCAGTCTTCTTCCCTTTGAATCTCAATCTCCCCTGCAGAATGGAATTAAAAATGAGTGTTCTGCCTAATCCATGGGATTGCTTTAAGGAACTTCAGGGGAAATGGACTTAGTGGGGAGAAGGAACTAACCTTTCTCCACATGCATCCATTCTACAGCCAGACAAGTGGAGGGGGGGGTGAGGGCAAGGAGATCTCAAAGTGATCCATTAGAAAGAGCTTGAACCGGAAGCAAAAATATCTGGAATCAAATCCCAGTCTACTAGCATTTATGCAACTTTAGAAAAGTAAGTCTCCCTCTCCCAACCTCAGTTCGCACACCTATAAAATGAGACTGTTGAATTAGGCACTCCCTAAAGACTCCTACAATTCTGCCATTTGGGGAGTTCTAGGACCCCTCCAACACAGTTGCCCACCCTGAAAGATGATCTCATATCAACCTTGAAAACCATGTCAGGATTCTTTTTTTTTTTTTTTTTTTCCCCGGTACGCGGGCCTCTCACTGCTTTGGCCTCTCCCGTTGCGGAGCACAGGCTCTGGACGCGCAGGCTCAGCAGCCATGGCTCACGGGCCCAGCCGCTCCGCGGCATGTGGGATCTTCCCGGACCGGGGCACGAACCCGTGTCCCCTGCATCGACAGGCGGACTCTCAACCACTGCGCCACCAGGGAAGCCCCATGTCAGGTTTCTAGACCAATGCTTGGGCAGGATGTGTAGGTAGTAAACTTTCATACTCAGCTCAGCAACACTGGTGGTGAGGCGGGCCTCCCAAAGATTCTTTCTGTCCTCAGACCTGATGCTGAACCAGAGGCCTCTGGAGAGATGAGACCAGCGGGTGACACTGCGAACCTTGCATACAGAAGGTGCGGTGCTGTGGACTTAATTAACATCACCATGTAATAGATACCATGGAGCGTGTTTGAGCTGCCAGAGAGAATAAATAAAGCAATGTTTTACCTTAAGTGTTGGTTAACGGTGAGTAACAAATGGACTTGTGCTTTATTTACTGCACTTCACTGCACAGCCCTACTAAGGCTGCCCTAGACCCTGTGAGAAGGAACACCTGCATTTCAAGAGCATGTGCTATAAATTACTTGCCAAGGAGCTGGAGGATTGGGACCCTGACTGGATGCTGTAATAGACTCATATAGAGAGGGGGGCACAGGGCTATGGACTCTGGTATCTGACAGACCCAGCTGAGATCTGCTCTGCCATTGTGTGACCTTGAGCCACCTCTATGAACTGCAGGTTCCTCACTTATAAAATGGGATTAATTAGTGCCTGGGTCACAGGAGGTTTGTGAAGAATAAATGACATGATGTAAATAAAGTCCCTGGCAAATGGAAGTGTCCTTCAAAGGTAACTATTATTATTAGTCACATTCACATGACTCTTAGGCTCAGTATTTCTAAGATAATCAGTCCAGCCAACAGGCTGGCACAGACAAGAGAAGCTGCAGTCCCTCATCGTGAATGGATACTGAGGTGACAGGGCCTTCCTTCATCAACAGGAGGTGGTCATTCGTCCACCTCCAACAGTGTCCTTCTCTCCTCTCACTATAATACCATCAATCTTCCTTTCTTTCCCTTTCTTTCTTTCTTTCTTTCGCTCTCTCTCTTTCTTTCTTTCTTCTTTCCTCCCTTCCTCCATCCCTTCCTTCCTCCCTCCCTCCCTTCCTTCCCTCCCTCCTTCCTTCCTTCCTTCCTTCCTTCCTTCCTTCCTTCATAATGCCTGCCATGGTATCTTAGTTTGTGCTCTTTCAAAAGCAGAGACCTGGACAAGAAACTGAGAGCAAGCAGCTTATTCACCAGGTGATACCTGGAAGTAGATGTAAGGGGGAGGCAAAAGTGAGACAGAGCAGGGAGAAAACCCAGTAAAGTGTGTGTTAATGAGCTAATTACCACTGAGGGGAAAGGGCCTCAATCCCTCCAGGAACTTTCTTGGAACTGGTATAAAAGCACTCCCCAGAGCTGTCTCCCTGGAAGACAGGGAAACAACTGAGGGTTGCCCCCTTGGGTGTAAATTCCCCTTCACTGCCTAGTTGCTCCTCTGTAAGGCTGATCCCTGAGGCAGCCCTGGTCCCATTCCAAGTGCATGGAACTGTCCACCATGGCTGTGCTGAAATCAGGTGAACTGAGGAGGTGTGAAGCAGACAGCACAGGCATCTGCCAAACATGGGCACGAGAGGATCGAGTGAAGCCTGAGTGCATTGACTTTGCTGTCCCATGGCTGGTAAGTTTGGTAGGGACCGTGTCTGAGTCAACTCTGTATCCCAAGAATCTAACAAGTGTCTGCACAGCGTTGCATACCCAGTGATTATGTGCTGAGTGAAAGGATGTATGTATATAGGTATGTATGGATGGATGGATAGATGGATGGATAGCGGGGCATATGGATGGATAGAGGGACTTTCTCCTTTGTAAGAGAAATTTCTACCTACAATGTAGTAGGTAAATGGAGGCTGGGGGAGGTGGAATGCAGATAGAGCTTGATGTACCGGGGTGATGAGCATGGGGCATGGGCAGGTAGGTCAAGGAGTCCTCAGAAGAAATAAATCTAGAGCTGAGTCAAGTGAGCTGCACCAAATGGGTCATCATCAATGCTGGACCTGTTGACGAAGTTGCCTCAACCTGATACTTCAGCTTGGAATCCACACAACAAATGGTAGCCAGAAGAGAGGCTGAAATGAAATTGTGAAGAAAAGTAGTCTCAGGGCAGGATCAAAAGAGGGAGAGACTGTGTGTGTTGGGGGGTGGGGGTGGCAGGGAAGGGCGGTAGCTTGAAGCTTGGACTCCAAGGACCTCAGATTTAGACACTCCTTAGGCCTTTGCACAGCCTTGCCCTTACTTACTGTTCACTTTGATATTGCATGAAAGCTGAATTTCCTTTTAGTAATGAGTGCATTTGACCAGGGAAAAGGAAAATAAAAACAAAGTGTTGGGATACTATACACTTTGTAGGCATCTTTATTTTTTATTATAGTTGAAATCTTGATCAGTTTCTACAAGTAACATTTGCTTTATCCTGATTATGAACATAATACTGCTTGTTTGGAAAACTTCGACATTTGAGAAATAGGAAAAAGCCTAAAGACAATAACTTACCACCACCAAGAGATAGATAACTCAATGTATTTTAAATATATTTTAACAACACTTAGATAATTTTATATTAACAATTTTAGACATTTCCCCCCATTGAGCTCCCCAGTTGGATTGTGTAATATATAATTTTCATATACAGTTCTCCATGTCATTGAATATTCATTGGAAATAATTTTTACTGATTATGTGATATTCTATCATACGGGTAAAACCTAATTTATTTTCGCATTAGACAGTTGGGTCATTTCCCATTTTTTTAATGTTAAAATTTTGCTGGTGTGAACACACATGTGCAAAACCCTTCATATGCAATGTGTCCTTTAAACTTCCCTACAAACCTATGAGGTGAGTACTATACAGATTCCCTTTTTACAGATTAGGAAACTGAGGATCTGAGAGGAGTTAAATGATTTGTTAAAGGTTCCTTTGTTCAAGTTACCCTAAAACAGGCCCTGGGGTAAGGACCCAAGTACAACGGATTTATTTAAGAAGGGATCTCAAGAAAAAAACCAGTAGAGAAATGGAAAATGAGATGAGGAGGGCAGGCAGCCAATGAAATGGTCATTAGCAAGCAAGTTGCCACCGTGGATAACCAGAGCCTAACCCTGCTGGGGAAGCTCGGGGATCTAGTGTATTCATGTCTCAGGATTATCCCACTCCAGGGATGGGAGAGCTGGGTATTTTTCACCAGCTCCAGTCAGTCTTGGTTGAGGCTGCTCTCAAGGAGCCTGAATTCCCTGTCACTTCTAGGCTGCTGGGAGAGGGAGCAAAGCAGTCTCTGGAGGCCACATAAATTCAGGTGCTGCCAGTCAGAAGTTGGGCAGCACTCCCTGCAATGATGAGGGCAAGGGGTTAAGGGTGGGTGCTGACCGGGGCCACTAAGGTCTGTCACATAGCTAGTAACCATCAGAGCTGGGATTTGAACACAGATGTACCTAAGCCCGGAGCCCATACTTTTAATGACCTGGCTTTACAGATTCACGAAACCTCCCTGTGACCTTGGGCAAGTCACTTCATCTCTCTGAGCTCCAGGATCTCATGGGAATAATGCTCTCTGCCACATCTGACTCAAAGCACTGTCATGAGATGACAGCATGGATGTGTCAGCACCTTGCTTATCAGCAAGGCCCAGGTTGGTTCAGCATTACTGACCATTCCCATCAGATGGGTAGGAATCACTTCAGGCAGACATTCAGTGCTCTGCTGATGATATAGCTAATTAAAGGAAATTAATAGAAGATGGGCCGGTTCCCTGAGTTTATTAGCTGAGTAGTTTTCTAGATTAATTACATAGAATGCAATGTACATACGGCTCATTGAAATAAATATAATTCCTTGATGAACTTTGGAGCAGTCCATTTTTCTGGCAAGAGGGAGATGAATACACAATTGCTTATCTCTATGCACTGACAATCTCCAGGTCGGGATTCTCCCAGGAGGAAGTTTAATTGCTCCATAAGCTTCAAATTCAAGGGCTCCTCAATGCTAAGATTCTGATGAGCTGCATTAGAGTAAAAATGGCAAAGATGCTAGTTTACATATTTAATAAATATGTGGCTCCTGAAGGGGCTGATATAGGCTGGTCATGCCAAGGAGGTTACCAATAGGAAGTCAGTATTTCTGCAGCCCTTCCCTGCTGATTGAAGTTCACATTTAAGGGTAAGGTCAAGCAGACTGGAGATTGAACCCTGGTCTGGCTGACTTCAAAATCCATGTTTATTCTATAAGACATGTTCTCCCCTGTGTTCTCTCCTGTCGATATTTTACAGCTTTACCAACCACCAGAAAGTAAGTGTGAATTAGCTGCACAGAACCATTCTTAAGTGGTAGCTATCTACACCGATTACACCCTGCCCCACCCTAGTCCAGGCCTGTGTAAGCATTTATCTAGATTTTATTTTGGAAGTATGGAACATGAGTTAATATTTCAAAAATTTGGGTTTGAAAAACTAGCATGTTTACTTACTTCTAGGCACTATGGCTATAATTCAAGTAGCTTTCACCAGGTGAGTGATGGTGCCAATGACTCAATCTGCTACTACTAATGCCAGGAGATTTACATGCATTCTTTTTTTAAAAAATAAATTTATTAATCTTATTTATTTTATTTTTGGCTGTGTTGGGTCTTCGTTGCTGCGCACAGGCTTTCCCTAGTTGTGGAGAGTGGGGGCTACTCTTCGTTGCAGTGCACGGGCTTCTCATTACGGTGGCTTCTCTTGTTGTGGAGCACGGGCTCTAGGAGCATGGGCTTCCGTAGTTGTGGCTAGCGGGCTCAGTAGTTGTGGCTTGCGGGCTCTAGAGCGCAGGCTCAGCAGTTGTTGCGCACTGGGCTTAGTTGCTCTGCAGCATGTGGGATCTTCCTGGACCAGGGCTCGAACCTGTGTCCCCTGCATTGGCAGGTGGATTCTTAACAACTGTGCCACCAGGGAAGCCCTACATACATTCTTAATCTTCCCAACAACCCTGAGAGGAAGGTATACAGTCCCCATTTTGGAGTTGAGGAGTCGGAGACACAAAAAGTAACATGCCCAGGGCCACAAGCTAGTAAGTGGTAAAGGGAGGATTCAAACATACTTCAGTCTGGCTTCAAAGCCCAAGCACTTTGACACCATGATAACACCTCCAACCATCTAGATGTTCCCCAGCTTTCAAACCCATGAATTGTTCCAATTCCATATTCTCATCTCTAGCCTAAGACTATCCCTAGAAATTCAGGTTCATATAGTCAGTGGATCACCAGCTATCTCAGACTTACACAGAATTTTTGATATCCAGGTATTTTTTTATCCCTGCCCCAAATCACCTCCTCTGTCTTTCTTATCCATGCAAAAGGCAATACCATCTGGTTGCCCAGGCCAAATATTTTGTTGTTAATTTTGATACTTCCCTTTTGATCCTTCATATCTAGTACATTAACAGTCCTACAAAATACACCTGAAATCCATCCACCTCTCTCCATCTCCTCTACAGCCACTTCAGAGCAAGCCACCACCATCTCCAACCTGTGTGAATGCAACACCTTCCCCTAAGGATCCTGCTTTCACCTTCATTCCCCTGCAGTCCATCTTCCCCCAAGTGCTCTTTTTAAAAAATCATAAATCATATCATCTGCTACAGATTGAATGTTTGCATCCCCCCAAATTCATGTGTTGAAACCTAATGCCCAGCAGAATAATATTAGGAGGTGGGGCCTTGGGAAGTGCTGAGGTCATGAGGCTGGAGCCCTCATGAATGGGCTTCACTTAGGATAATAACAACTATACTGGCTGGAAAACACCAAGTATGTTTAAATACATTATTAGTTCATAAAAAAATTAGTTCAATTTTGTAGAAAGATAGGAAATCTCACTATCTTAGAAAACTCATTATCTCAAAAACTGGTAAATAGAGGGAAAGAATGAAAAATTTAACCTGCCTTTCCTGTGCAAACTAGGAAATGTGCTAACACCAAAAAGAGAGAAAATTAGACATTATGTACCTTCTGTTTTATATATATATATATATATATATATATTTAATTAACCTGAATTTGATCAAGCTTCTAGATTCAACTACCAATTTTCATGAAATACAGAGGAAAGAGGAACATATTAACTTGTACCATGAGGAAGCAGATAAAAATCCAGACTTAGGTCACCTAAAGGCCAAATAACCTAGGTTCTTCCACAAATAAATTGCAAGTCAAAAGGTGGGGGCAGAGAGAGAAATTTTAGTTTGAAGAGACTAATGAGATGCACAAAACAGGCAAAACTAATCTGAATTATTTAGGGATTCGCCCTAAATGATAAACCTCTGAAGAAATGCAAAGGAGTGAAAAATTATAAAAATGAAAGGTAATGGTTACTTTGAGAGGGAAGGAGGAGGCTGTGATTGGGGTGGAGTACATGGAGGGCCTTTGAGTTAGCTGACGAAGTTCTAGTACTTGACATCAACTGGTATTTACAAGGGTGGCTGCCTTAAAACAATCCATGAAGCTATTCTTTGTTTCATGTGATTCTCTATACCTGCATTTTATTTTACGATCAAAAGTTTTTTTAAGCCACTATGAAGAAAGTGATTTGAGTGGGAGAAGATACGTATACACATATAACCAACAAAGGAGTATATCCCAAACGCAATAAAGGACTCCTGAAAATTCATTACAAAAATGATAATCAACTGTATCAGCTGGCAAAGTCATATTGGCAAATTTGTGGAAAGCCTTATAAATAGACAATCTACAAAGCTGAGACTATTGTGTAGGGTTATCACAAGATTAGCCCTCTAAGTCTAAAAGGACAGGAGAGGTAACAGTTCCTAGAACTCGGAAACAGAAAGAGCTGTTGGAGAGAGCTGATTGCCTGGATCTGTGACCTTGGATCAAAGGATACAGTCAGCATCTCGTGACTCAGCAGAGAGAGAATTGAGGAACTAAATACCCAACCCCCACACCTCCCCCCTTTCCTCCCTCCCTCCCTCCTTCCCTCCTTCTCTCCCTCCAGTGCTCTCCAGGGCTCCAGTGCTGAAGTTAGAGGATCAGGGAACCCATGGCTGCAATCCATCTGGGTCGCCCCTAAGGACATAGAGCAGAGTGAAGAAGTTGTGAGTGGATCTGGAGGGGCAAGTGAAAGACATCCAGCATCTCAGCCCATTAGACAAATGGCCAAAAGACTTAAATAGCAGTTCATAAAAAGGAAACCCAAATGGCCAAAACTCATATGAAAAGGTGAACTTCCTTTGTAATCAGGGAAATGCTCATTAAAACCACATGAGGTGACTCTAAACACACAGATTAGCAAGAATTTAAAAGTCTGATCGTAATCTAGTGTTGGCAAGAGTATGGAACAATGGGAACACTCTTCCACTGTTAAGTAAGTATGTCAATTGGTAAGACTGAAAAACAATTTGGCATTACCTATTACAGTTGAGGATACTGCTACACTGTGACCCAACAATTGCACTCCTGGGTATATACCCTAGAGAAACCCATGCCCAAGTGTCCAGGAGGCATGCACAAGCATGCTCATAGCAGCACCATGTGCAATAGCCTCAAACTGCAGACATCCCACCTGCAGAATGGATGTCTGCAGTGTGGCAGATCCACGTGACGAAATGGTATTCACAAACGATAATGTTGCCACTCACAAACTACGGATGAATCCTAATACGTTGCAGACTGAAAATAATAAGACAAAAAAGTATATAATGTGCGATTATATGTACATGAAGTTACAAAACAGGGAAAATGAAATCGATTCATTTGGGCATATGCACTTAGGTGGTAGAAGTATAAAACAAAGCAAGAAAGTAATTTCATAAAAGTCAGGATAGTGGTTACGTCTAAGGAGAGGAGAATGTGGGAAGGAAGGATCACGGGGGTAGGAGGTATTGAAGGCTGATCCTGAGATGCTGGAAATGTTCTATTTCTTTACCAGGATGTGTTACATTTTATGTTTGAAAAGTGAGATTTTAAAAGGGTAATCACTAAAAGATTGCTTGGAAGCTCTGTGGACCTGAGCAAAGCTGAACCGCCTGTGACCTTTACTACAGGATGATCCATTTTGTTCACTGCTGAGTCCCTCGCCCCTTCAACAGTTTTTCCTTAAAGCAGGTAGGTGTTCAGTAAATATTTGTTCAGTAAAAGAAAGTTTTCAGATATGTCTTGTCTTGATAAGAACCATTTATGCCTCCCTCCCCAGACCATGGTATGTAGAAAAAGTCTGAGGGAAAACTCTGGGGGTGGGGCTCAGTAGTCTGCATTTTTATGAGTCTTCCACATGATTCTGATACACATTCAAGGTTGCTCTAGAGTCTAGAGTCATCAAGGAAAATTCTTCCTGTTGCCACAGTGTGAATTCAGGGGTGAAGCTAGGCAGTACATGGAATTTCCCTAATCACAGGGATTGGTTTAGGAGTGATCCAATATGGAACATTTTTCCAAATATCTAACGGGCAGCAGAGCAAGGGCATCAACCAATCAGAATAGGTGCCAGACGTGGATCCAGGGCAGGGTTCTGAAGAGCCTAATCCTTTTCTTGCTGAAGGGTTCTGGGGGAGAAGCTGGAGACACCAGGGAAAGGGAGAGACCATTAAGGGGAAAGCAGCTATTGGGGGAAGTAGCTATTTACCAGCTGTAGGGAAGTGTTTCCGTATTTTAACAACTGCAACAGCTGTACCAGTGCATGCCAGCTGCAAAGCTGCCCTGGTTTAATAGGCACAAGACACTATTTTCCTTCAGTCATTGTATAAACAACACCCTGCCCTTCCGCTGCATGTGATAAGCATGTAGTCTATGAAGATACCAACCTAAAGATGAAGCCAACACAAGGAGCGCACAGCTGAAAGAGAGAGAAATGCAGCTGCATCCCTGAAGGAGCCACTCCAAACTCCCCCTACTTCTGTATGTTCCATTTACCTGACTCAGATTGAGTTGAATTCTCTAGCTATTGCATCTGAAAGCATTGCATCTGAAACCACAAAAAAGAGGCCACGGAGTGGTATCGGAAGGAAAACATATTTCTGAGGGTCTGACTGAACTGTTCCCCTTTCTTCCTGAAGATCTGGATAATGCAGACCCTCCCTTCCTCACCAGAGTGTCTGGTGGGGAACAGCGCAGGCACCCTTGGCCCCAGCTGCTCATTGGGCCAGCTGCAATGCATCTGATCAGAGAGGCCAGCCTGACAAGTTCATTACATATCAATTTAATTAGCTGATTTACATTTCAATTAATTGTCTTTAGCAATAGAACGCAGCCTTAATAGGGTAATTGCCTGTTAGGCAATATGTAAAAGAATAAATAGTTGCATTGTGAGGAAGAATTCCTATTTTCAATTTTTTATTACCATAAATAACTGAAATAATTATTGCTCTTAAGGCCCACGTCCTCGTTCCCTTCTGGGCCTAATTATGAAGACTTAGAACCTCATTAAGCAAAATGGTTTTGGAGCCATAGAAAAACATTACTTGAATCGTGACTCATTAGTTTCAACAAAAGAGGGGGTGAAACTGTGATAGTAGACACATTTAGAGGACTGGGGGATTTGACAGTTATTACAGGCCAGCCTTGTTCTCTCTGGGCCACAGACAGCATCATGAAGGCAGGTGACTCTGTTTTGCATGCCTGTTGGGATATTGGTCTGGAGGGATGCTCAAACAGCCTCTTTTAAGTATTTTTGGAGGAGCTGCTCACTACCTCTTGAGGCAGACATTATAGAGCTCTGGATTTTAAAAGGTCTTTCTTAAGTTAAAATCTGCCCCCTCCTTGAATCAATGGTGGTAGGTGCCAGCTAGAGATGATGTTTTGCCAGGGATATAATTATTGTATAACCATAATCATGTATTAAGAGAAACTGATAGCACAGAATAGGCAGGAATAGAAATGAGCTGGGAACTGTTGAAGGGATAGCAAATGTTCTGAGAAATGGGGAGAATAAGACTGTATTCTGAGAGTTCAAGGGGAAAAGCTGCCATATGGCCAGGGTGAAAACTAGGGCTGGGGAAGGGATAGAAATTTGGGTCTGCAAACAGTGACAGTTTTACTTTCTCTTTTCCAATTTATATTCCTTTTATTTCTTTTTCTTCTCTGACTGCCATGGCTAGGACTTCCAAAACTATGTTGAATAATAGTGGCGAGAGTGGACATCCTCGGCTTGTTCCTGATCTTAGAGGAAATGCTTTCAGTTTTTCAGCATTGAGAATGATGTTTGCTGTGGGTTTGTCATATATGGCCATTATTTTGTTGAGGTAGGTTCCCTTTATGCCCATCTTCTGGAGAGTTTTTATCATAAATGGGTGTTGAATTTTGTCAAAAAATTGTCTGCATCACTTGAGATGATCATATGGTTTTTTTCTTCAATTTGTTAACACGGTGTATCACATTCATTGATTTGTGTATATTGAAGAATCCTTGCATCCCTGGGATAAATCCCACTTGATCATGATGTATGATCCTTTTAATGTGTTGTTGGATTCTGTTTGTGAGTATGTTGTTGAGGATTTTTGCATCTATATTCATCAGTGATATTGGTCTATACTTTTCTTTTTCTGTCGTATCTTTGTCTGGTTTTGGTATCAGGGAGATAGTGGCCTCATAGAATTAGTTTGGGAGTGTTCCTTCCTCCGCAGTTGTTTGGAAGAGTTTGAGAAGGATGGGTGTTAGCTCTTCTCTAAATGTTTGATAGAATTCACCTGTGAAGCCATCTGGTCCTGGACTTTTGTTTGTTGGAAGATTTTTAATCACAGTTTTAATTTCATTACCTGTGATTGGTCTGTTCGTATTTTCTATTTCTTCATGGTTCAGTCTTGGAAGCTTATACCTTTGTAAGAATTTGTCCATTTCTTCCAGGTTGCCCAATTTTTTTGGCATGGAGTTGCTTGTAGTAGTCTCTTAGGAAGTCATCTTAGGAAGCTTTGCATCTCTGCAGTGTCTGTTGTAACTTCTCCTTTTTCTTTCATTTCTGATTTTATTGATTTGAGCCCTCTCCCTCTTTTTCTTGATGAGCCTGGCTATGGTTTATCAATTTTGTTTATCTTCTCGAAGAACCAGCTTTTAGTTTTGTTGATCTTTGCTGTTGTTTGTTTCTATTTAATTTATTTCTGCTCTGGTCTTTATGATTTCTTTCCTTCTGCTAACTTTGGGTTTTGTTTGTTCTTCTTTCTCTAGTTCCTTTAGGTGTACGGTTAGATTGTTTTTTTGAGGTTTTTCTTGTTTCTTGAGGTAGGCTTGTATAGCTATAAACTTCCCTCTTAGAACTTCTTTTGCTGCATCCCATAGGTTTTGGATCATCGTGTTTTCATTGTCATTTGTCTCTAGGTATTTTTTGATTTCCTCTTTGATTTCTTCAGTGATCTCTTTGTTATTTAGTAACGTATTGTTTAGCCTCCATGTGTTTGTGTTTTTTACGGTTTTTTTCCCTGTAATTGATTTCTAATCTCATAGCATTGTGGTCAGAAAAGATGCTTGATATGATTTTAATTTTCTTAAATTTACTGAGGCTTGATTTGTGACCCAAGATGTGATCTGTCCTGGAGAATGTTCCATGAGCGCTTCAGAAGAAAGTGTAATATGCTGTTTTTGGATGGAATGTCCAAATACCAATTAAATTGATGTGGTCTATTGAGTCATTTAAAGCTTGTGTTTCCTTATTAATTTTCTGTTTGGATGATCTGTCCATTGGTGTAAGTGAGGTGTTAAAGTCCCCTACTATTATTGTGTTACTATCAATTTCGTCTTTTATAGCTGTTAGCAGTTGCCTTATGTATTGAGGTGTTCCTATGTTGGGTGTGTATGTATTTATAATTGTTATATCTTCTTCTTGGATTGATCCCTTGATCATTATGTAGTGTCCTTCTTTGTTTCTTGTAATAGCCTTTATTTTAAAGTCTATTTTGTCTGCTATGAGTATTGCTACTCCAGCTTTCTTTTGATTTCCATTTGCATGGAATATCTTTTTCCATCCCCTCACTTTCATTCTGTATGTGTCCCTAGGTCTGAAGTGGGTCTCTTGTAGACAGCATATATATGGGTCCTGTTTTTGTATCCATTCAGTGAACCTGTGTCTTTTGGTTGGAGCATTGAATCCATTCACGTTTAAGGTAATTATCAATATGTATGTTCCTATTATCATTTTCTTAATTGTTATTGGTTTGTTTTTGTAGGTCCTTTTCTTCTCTTGTGTTTCCCACTTAGAGAAGTTCCTTTAGCATTTGTTGTAGAGCTGGTTTGGTGGTGCTGAATTCTCTTGGTTTTGCTTGTCTGTAAAGCTGTTGATTTCTCTGTCGAATCTGAATGAGATCCTTGCCAGGTAGAGTAATCTTGGTTGTAGGTTCTTCCTGTTCATCACTTTAAATATATCATGCCACTCCCTTCTCGCTTTTAGAGTTTCTGCTGAGAAATCAGCTGTTAACCTTATGGGAGTTCCCTTGTATGTTATTTGTCGTTTTTCCCTTGTTGCTTTCAATATTTTTTCTTTGTCTTTAATTTTTGTCAATTTGATTGCTCTGTGTCTTGGTGTGTTTCTCCTTGGGTTTATCCTGCCTGGGACTCTCTGCTCTTCCTAGACTTGTGTGCTATTTCCTTTCCCATGCTTGGGAAGTTTTTGACTATAATGTCTTCAAATATTTTCTTGGGTTCTTTCTCTCTCTCTTCTCCTTCTGGGACCCCTATAATGAGAATGTTGTTGCATTTAATGTTGTCCCAGAGGTCTCTTAGCTATCTTCATTTCTCTTCATTCTTTTTTCTTTATTCTGTTCTGTGGCAGTGAATTCCACCCTTCTGTCTTCCAGGTCACTTATCCATTCTTCTGCCTCAGTTATTCTTCTATTGGTTCCTTTGAGTGTATTTTTTCATTTCATTTATTGTATTGTTCATCTCTGTTTGTTTGTTCTTTTTTTAAAAAAAATATTTATTTATTTATTTATTCTTGGCTGTGTTGGCTCTTTTTTGCTGCATGCGGGCTTTCTCTAGTTGCGGGGACCAAGGGCTACTCTTCGCTGCGGTGTGCGGGCTTCTCATTTTGGTGGCTTCTCTTGCTGTGGAGCATGGGCTCTAGGCACACAGGCTTCAGTAGTTGCAGCACTTTGGCTAAATAGTTGTGGCTCGCAGGCTCTAGAGTGCAGGCTCAGTAGTTGTGGCACACAGGCTTACCTGCTCCACGGCATGTGGGATCTTCCCAGACCGGGGCTCAAACCCATGTCCCCTGCATTGGCAGGCAGTTTCTTAACCACTACTCCACCAGGGAAGCCCTGTTTGTTTGTTCTTTAATTTCTCTAGGTTTTTGTTCTTTAATTCTTCTAGGTCTTTGTTAAACATTTCTTGCATCTTCTCAATCTTTGCCTCCATTCTTTTTCCAAGGTCTTGGATCATCTTCACTATCATTATTCTGAATTCTTTTCCTGCAAGCTTGCCTATCTCCACTTCATTTAGTTGTTTTTCTGGGGTTTTATCTTGTTCCTTCATCTGGTACATAGCCCTATGCCTTTTCATCTTGTCTACCTTTCTGTGAATGTGGTTTTTGTTTCATAGGCTGCAGGATTGTAGTTCTTCTTGCTTCTGCTGTCTTCCCTCTGGTGGATGAGGCTATCTAAGAGGCTTGTGCAAGTTTCCTGATGGGAGGGACTGGTGGTGGGTAGAGCTGGCTGATGCTCTGGTCAGCAGAGCTTAGTAAAAGTTTAATCTGCTTGTCTGCTGGTGGGTGGGGCTGGATTCCCTCCCTGTTGGTTGTTTGGCCTGAGGTGGCCCAACACTGGAGCCTACCTGGGCTCTTTGGTGGGGCTAATGGAGGACTCTGGGAGGGCTCACGCCAAGGAGTACTTCTCAAAACTTCAGCTGCCAGTGTCCTTGTCCCCACAGTGAACCACAGCCACCCCCTGCCTCTGCAGTAGATAGGTAGGTCTGGTTCAGTCTCCTATTGGGTCATGGGTCCTTCCCCTGGGTCCCGATGCGCACACTACTTTGTGTGTGCCCTCCAAGAGTAGAGACGCTGTTTCCCCCAGTCCTGTTGAAGTCCTGCAATCAAATCCCCCTAGGTTTCAAAGTCCGATTCTCTAGGAATTCCTCCTTCCATTGCCGGACCCCCAGGTTGGGAAGTCTGACATGGGGCTCAGAACCTTCACTCCAGTGGGTGGACTTCTGTGGTATAAGTGTTCTCCCAGTTTGTGAGTCACCCACCCAGCAGTTATGGGATTTGATTTTATTGTGATTGCACCCCTCCTACCATCTCATTGTGCCTTCTCCTTTGTCTTTGGATGTGGGGTATCTTTTTTGGTGAGTTCCAGTGTCTTCCTGTCGATGATTGTTGAGCAGTTAGTTGTGATTCCTGTGCTCTAGCAAGAGGGAGGGAGCGCATGTCCTTCTACTCCGCCATCTTGAACCAATCTCTGAAGTTTATACTTAGACAAGCAGATGAATTAAGGGAAGACTCAGGAAAGAGATACTGGACTTCCAGAAAATAACTCATCTAAGGGGAGAGGGAAAGGAGAATTTGATGATTTAATTTTTAAAAAGTGACCATATTTTCACCTTAATATTTTGAAAGAATTTGTTCCAGTCATAGGACCACTAGTCTTAGCTTTCCCCTATCCCCCCAACTAGGAATCAGTTTGTCCATCTCAGCCCTTCAGAGATTAAATGATAAGATTTAGGTCCCTCATTCCACCTTTGCTCATTCCTGAATCACATTTCCAAGGCAAATGTCTTCAATCCCTGGCAACCACTTTTTTTTATTTTTTAAGGTTAAGGTTTTCAGATCCATTAGCACCTTAGCCACTCTTATCTGGAAGCTATCAGATTTGTTGATTAGCCTTTTTAAAGAAGATACCAAAATCTGAAGACAAATTCCAGGATCTGTCAGCACAATGCAGGGTGAAGATGGCAGCAGCTGCTGCTTCCCCACCAGCAGGGGGCGTCTGGAGCTACTCTTGCTCTTCCTGGTATTTCGCTTAGAGCATTGCGTCTCAGCCCTACCAGACCCCACACTCCTTTTTTATAACAAATATTTGATCACTTTTTATCTATATGAAATTCACAGAAAATAAAACTTGCCTACATGTACAACTTTAAAAAATAGAAATATTATTCTAACCGTACTATAAAGTAGAAATAAAAGAGGAGTAACGTAAAATAGAATAAGATGTCTTTCCATATGTAAATACTCTGGCAGGACTACAAAAAAGATATAATGAAGGAGCATATGCCTTCATGTCTTTATAAAATTACGTTAATGTCCGACCTACAAATGCAAACTGACTCAGGCAGGTATGTTGAATTGGTGATTGAAATATTACCACTAATTGAGAATGATGTGCTTTTCTAAACTTTTGTACAACTCTCAATAGAGTTCTGAACAAAATGTAGTTTCCTCTTGATTTAAAAGGAAGTCACATTATCCCAGGGTTAGGGTTAGGGAAAAACTGCTCTGTATTTAAATCATGCAAAAAAGACTTCAATTTTACATGTGAAATGAAGTTGGGCTGTAAACTCTAGATATTTATAAATAAGTTTTTCACTTCTAAGAATATGTGGAGGGATAGGATTTGGGGATTCTGGACAATTCTTCGGTGTGTAGGACTACCTGACATTTCTGAATATTTCCCACTAAGTGGCAGGAGCACCCCCCAATTATTGTGAGAGCCATTTTTAAAAGACCCACATATTTCTGAAATACCTACAGGGTGATATCATCTTCATGAAGAACCCCTCATCTAGAGCAATGCAGATTGATACCTCAGTTTCTCTTCCTTCTGATCCCAATTCCTCTTTGAACTAGGATTTCTATCCTGAACCCAGCTCCCCGCCTTACTCTTATCAGCGCACAGTGGCCTAGGGATGTAGGGTTGATCCAGTTCCTATATTCTTAGCTCTTCCTTCCTGAATAGATTACTCAAGAGTCTCATCCAGACAATCATCACACTCTGAAGATCATGAAAACTCCCTTTCCTTGATTGCGTTCTTCTTTATGGATCATGAGAGGTCCTGCATGTCCACCTTGGGAACATGTCAGTGTCCCACCACTATTACCTCGTGTGCACCATGTCTGTCCTCGTTGGCCAGAGTTCCAACTGCCAACACCTGTGATTCTCTGCTTTTTCCAGTGGCTGGAGCCTACTCAACCCTCATGGCAGGCCAGAAGGGCTGGAATTAACACTCTCAACCAATGGCTGATGGGAATGGATAGATAAAGACCTCAGATTCTTCACAGTTAGGACAGGATAACCCTAAGATATATACTGTACATTGGTTCTGAGTGGGCTTTAACCCCAGTAAGCCCATGATGGGAACCTGCTTGAAAACATACCCTTTATTGGCCTCCTTCCTTCTCTGGTTAGTTTCCTGGGATCACCCCCTCAATAAACTACTTATACTCAAATAATTGTCTGATGGTTCTTGTGGGGAACCCAAACTAAGACAGGAACTCTGGGAGAGCAATGCTTCCAGGAATCCTTTTTACATAAGTTCTCTTAGGTCTCCTGGGGAGCAACAGTGACTGAGACTTGAACCTGATGGCTGAGCCCAGATTCCTGACACTTGAATCCTCAAGAAAACTGGATCTCACAGGGTGCCCTCCAGCAAAATGCTCAGGTTCTCAAGGAATTCATCCTCAAGGAGGAGACTAATGGCTCCTGCCTTGGAATGTTTGAAGTTTGTGGGTTGGCTGGGAGGAATGGTGTTTTGCACTTGATACTGGATGCTACCATTTAACTGTCTTCCAATCGGACCCTGGATAACATGACCCACACTGATCAAGAATAGATATGAAAATCAGAAAGGGCATTAACCTTTGGTAAACTTTTAAAAAAAGCGGTTTGCAGTAGATTGCCAGACCCTCTGAAGTCTGACTGAGGGGGTTTTCACTGGCTGGAGAGACTTCCCCTTCAAGGACCATTGTTACAGGGAAAACAGAAAAACAAGGGTACAAGTGAAGAAGCAGTTCTAAAAGAATGACAGTAATGGCCGCAGAGGTTCCGGTCGCCATTCTTTATTGTGGTGGTAGTAGCTCCAGTTGACAAACAAGGCCACAAAGAGGTGGAGTGGAGAGCGACTGTGGAACCCAAGACTGAACGGCTCCAGCAGTTCCTTGAGGACACCCTAAACCACCCAGCCCCAGTGGGGAAGGGAGAGATCTGGGGCAGGCTCTGGAGTCCCAGTGGCTTTGCTGAGTGGGGACTTGAGTCAGAGGCCTGCATTACTGATAACTATTTTCCTTTTCATCAGCAGGGCAGGGGCACTCTGATCTGACAGAGCAAGCGGCAGATTTTGCTTCTGTCAGCGCATTCCAAGGCAGCCCTGTAACTTCAAAGTAGACAGGGGCTTTCCTTTCTTCTTTACAGTTTATTGTCAAAGTATCAAATGTTTTATAGGGCAAATGCTGCCATCCGTCCAGCTGCGCTCAGCGGTGCCTGCCAGCCAGGATGTTTCAGTTGGGACTCACACTAGGGTAACTTCAGATTTAAAAGCCTGCCTCTGAATGCACCTCTTCATGCCCTTTAAATGTTGCAAATCAAAAAGGTGCACAGGGGCCTTGGTGATTGGCAAACTTCCTGTCACAGGGATAAGAATATAGCCCTCTGTGTGGCCAAAGCAGAAGGGGTGAAGAGGAAGGAGGGGAGGAACACGGGCAGCTTACCCAGGAGGTCAGAAGCCCCAGCGGACAAGCAAAGCCAGCTTCCCGGCTGAGGTCAGGCAGGGTACCGATGACACCTCACCCACAACTACCTTTCAGGCATCAGCGCTATTGCTCCTGTTCAAGCCTCTTCTTCCTCCTTTCCCTCCCTTTCATGTTTATTCACTCATTGAGCACCTGTCCACTATGTGCCAGACTCAGAGATTTATTGTATGTTCAAGAAGCACTAGACCCTTCCCCTGTTCTGTGTTCCCCTGAGGATACGTTTTTGTAAGTAGCATGAGGATTTTAACAGCAGTCTCCTGAGACCATTGTCTCTTCCACTCCAATTTCCCCTTCGCCTCATTTGCCTTCATATACGGAGGCGATGAGGTAGCCATAGGCGTTTTAGGAAGTCGAGTTGAAGTTTGGGTTTGTGGGTTATGTTTATGTGATTCACAGCCACGCCCCGTGAACTGTTCAGTTATTGTTAGCCGCCCCCAGTATAGGGATGGCTTCCAGGAAGACTGCCGCTGCCCACGGGACTGACTCACCAAACCTTGTCACCAAAGGTGCAGGGCCTCAAGAACAAAGACATTGGCAACAACATGATGAGTGAGTGCTGTCAATTTAGAGAGTGTGCAGATTAGGACTACACAAGGCAATGCAAGATGCCCTGAATTCTTATAGCACCTAATACAAGAAATTCAATAGAGGTTTCTACAGCAACAGTCTGAAAATTCTACAAAACATGACAAATAAGGAGTTCCAAAGCTAAAATGAACTCTTCTGAATTCTGGAAAATAAAAGTCCAATTTTGATCAATCATGCTAGAAGAAAGACCAAATTATCTTTCTGTTCTCTGAAAGGAAAATCATTTTACAAAAATTGTTGTCATATGAAGAGATGATCAAAGAGAAAATCCAGGAAATACTGGAGAAAGGTAGTCTAGAGGTATATCAGACAATTAATAAAAATAATGTGATGTTTCTGGATTTTGAAATTTTTTAAAAAGTCTGTGATGTGTTCCCTCATTTTGAATAAATATTCACTTTCTTACTTTTCATTATAAATTTTGTATTCTTTTTCTTAAAGGGACCTCCAAATTATATAAGCTTCAGGGTACAAAAAAACCTCGAACCACTCAGACTCAGTAATAACTACTGCACGTAAAATAGCCAAGACCTGGCCCTTGACTTTGAGGGTCTCCCAGGTCACTGGACCAGCCTCATATACAAACCAACAATTACACAGAGTGTCACCAGGAAGTTCAGGGTCTTTACCTCACTTCCAACCCTCAATGCACTCTGCTTGTTTTTCTATTCAGATATGAATTTTTAGGAGCTCACAGACCTTACTCTCGAGATGCTTCCATCCCTCCCTTCCCCCCTCACACCTGAGGCATTCTCAGGCCCCTCCTCCCCACACCCAAGCCTCAGAACTCATCCCACTTCCTGTGTAAAGCACTTCTGTCCTCTTTTCACTGTGCTAGACTATCCTGCGTGTGTCCTCTGGGTTTCCCTTTTCAAACCTGCAGAGAGGTCTTGAAATTATTTTTCCAAACACACACAGTTCTCTCCAGAAGGGGACTTAGGCCATCGGCTTTAAAATAACATTCTATTTCTTCCCCACTTGGTCTATCCCTGACTTCTTCCTCTTCCCTTATCCGGCCATCTCAGCGAGCTGTGTTCTCTCCTGCACAGCTTTGACAAAATGATTAGGAAATCAGGAGCATCTAGAGAGACTTAGAGAAAATAAGATATCGTGAGCACTGAGGAAAGTGGTCCAAGCGCAGTGCTGGGCTGGGTCCCTTTGGTGCAGAACAACAAGTGAAGAGCAGGACCATCCCTATCCAGACTGGGAGCTCTGCAAGGACAAAGGCTTTGTCTTGTTTTTCTCTATATCCATAATTCTGGGGGGCAGGGATTCAATAAATATTTGATGAAGGGAGAAGAGAGAGACTGAGGGACATATTGGCACTGAGAGTCTTTGTCTTATAAAAGTAATCCTTTCTGTGTCTTCATTTCAAAGAAGTCTTCCCCTTTTCCATGTACCCATTATTTCTCCTTCCCTCAGGCTCTAAGGAACATGTGTTAGTCCACCTGTTCAGGGCCAGTCCCTCCACCTGTGCCCTTGACCTCAGACTCTCCTGAGTCCTCCAGGCATAGCTCCAATAATCATCTTCCTGCTCCCAGTTTCAGCCTCTCTCCAACTCTCTGCTGCCTCTCTTTGCTCATGCTATAACCACACTCAAACCTCACCCATCCTTAAGCATATACACACACCCACTGCCCTCACCTTCTGGACTATATCCTCCTGTAACTGTCATCTACAAGCTCTCCATTCTGCTGCTCGAGCTGTCTCTACTGCCTTATTTGGCATTTATCCATTAACTGAAACTTATCTAATGAAGGTCACTGATGACCAATTTCCACATCCATGAAGCCCTTTCTTTACTCACTTTACCAAACTCCTAACAGCACGGGCACTGACGGTCCTCACCCCATCCCTGAAACCCTTTCCTCGATTGGCTTCCACTAAAACTGCTGCTTGTTCTTGGGCCTCCCGTGTCTACCTCCTTCACGGCTGGCAGCAAGGTGGTCTCTGTGAATGAGGCTCTGATTTTCCACCTGCACTTTCTCCCCTTCAAGAGTGATGAAGTCACCCCATCTGTGGGCTGACTCTCCCTCTTACAATGGTCAGGCCAGGGTGCTGCGGCTTAGAGGGCCACTAACCACTGAACAGTGTATCCAAAGAAGAGCGAGAGGAGATGATGGGCAGGGGCAGGAAATCTGAGCCATGTTAAAGCAGGAGGAGGAACAGGGGCTGAGAAACCTGGAGAAGAAAAGATGTCATGGAGACTGGAGAGAAAGAAGCAAATGTGTTCGAAGCAGCTCCAAGCTATTAAATGGATTGAGTGGACTATCTGAGGAGGGAGGTCTTGCCTCATTGTAAGAGAACTTCATAAAGGTCACAGCCATATAGCAGTGGAAAGGGTAGCCTCATAACACCAGGGCCTCTGCTAACCTCTGTGGCATCTTCATGTGAATTAGAGAAAGGTGCGTCTTTCTGTAGCAGGTTGAAGTCTGACACAATAGCACTCAGTACCCACTCACTACTTTGGGCAGGTGCCCTCGTGCAGAGCATAACTCATACCGTCTTATATACTAACTCCGTGGAAGGCAGGGAGCTTTCTGTCACTGGGAGCATTCAGCCAATGACTGGATGATCTGTTTTAGTTCTTTAGGGAATATTTTTAAAAATCCTGCTTACAATGATCTAACCTGGCTATGGAGATGTACTAGAGATAGAGGGGGAGGGAGATGAAGGGAAGAAACAATGGAGTGGGAGGGGGAGAGATGGAGAGAGAGGAAGATGGAAGGGAAGAGAGATGAAAAGGAAGGGAGATGAGAGAGGGAGAGAGAGAGCAGAGAAAGAGATTGATTTTTCATTTTAGTCTTATAGTACCTAAATATGCCCAAATACAGCTGCATCTTCCCTGTTTTATGAGCAAATAATTTCTAGTTGGGTCTGCCACAAGATGTTAATTCCTATCCAGTTATTTTCCTGTCTTGTCTGCTTGCTATTTGAGTCCCAATTTTTTCCAGGTGGTACCATGGGATGAATAATAATTGGTCTATGCCAGTGGTTCTCAACCTGGCCACACAGTAGAATCAGCTGTAGAGTTAAAAATCATACATATTTATATAAATTTATATAAAATTATATATGTATTTATATCAAATTGTATATATATTTATATTTCATATTTATATAAATGTTATAAATATTAACATTATATTTCTCAATACATTTATCAATATTATAATTTTATATTAATATTTATATAAGCTTATGTTTGTATATTATTAATATTTATATTAAATTTATGAATATTATATTTATATATTTGTTAATATTATATTTTATATATTTACATTACATGTTTATATCAATATTCATGCAAATTTTAAATAGAATTATTTATATTATGTATAACTTAATTTACTTATATATATATATGTATAATATACATAATCAGAACCTTTGAGACTGAAGCCCAGGCATCTATAGTTTAAATATTCACCCAGGTGATTCCAGTCAGGATTGAGACCCACTGGTTCTCTGACAGTAACATTCTTTTCCCATTTGTGAGCTACTCTGCTCTCGCCTCCTGTACAGCTTGAGGAAGCCATGTGACCTAGCAAACGGAGGTCTGTTGGGATCCTTCTGGAAAAGCTTTTATTTTCCTATAAAAAGGGACAGGCATGACATTCTGGTTCATGGGTGCTGTCCTTTCTCCCTTTTCCTGGTGTGGCTATGTACAACCAGCCTGAAGGCAGCCAGCATGAAGACAAAAAACAATTCAAACAGCAACAACGATATCAACAAAACTGTGCTAAAGACAGTGAAAGGGAAAGATAGGCCTGAGTTTTCAAACCAGGTATCTGCAACATCCCTCTCCTGACCACCTCCAGACTTCTTGTTACTTGAAATTCTTAAATATCTTTATTCTGTAAGCCAATGATAATTGAGTTTTCTGTTATTTGCAAGTAAAAGCAATTTACCTGAGTATTTGGTATTTTCTTAGGATGAAGGCTATTATGATTGAAAAAAAGAGACGTATAGCCCATGCTAACGTTCAGAGTTCAGAAAATGAGTGTTCCTAGAATGACAATGTACAATGGATTTGAGATCCATTTTGTTACTGATTGCAGCTTGCTAGGGCTGTCATAACAAAGTACCACAGACTGAGAGGCTTAGACAACAGAAATTTATTTTCTCATAGCTCTGGCGGCTAGAAGTCCAGGATCAAGGTGTCAGCAGGATTGGTTTCTTCTGAGACTCTCTCTTTGGCTTGTAGATGACCATCTTTCCTCTGTGTCTTCACATGGTCTTTCCTCTGTGTGTGTCTGTGTCCTAAAATCCTCTTCTTAGAAGGACACCATTGGATTAGGGCACATCCCAACAACCTCATTTAACCTTCTTTACCTCTTTAAAGACCCTCTCTCCAAATACACTCACATTTTGAGGTACTGGGGTTTAAGACTTCAACCTATGAATCTTAGGAAACACAATTCAGCCCATAATACTGGTGACTACAATTTGGCCAGGAATAGGGTGTTCATGATTTGCTTAGGTCAGTGGTTCTCAATCCTGACTATAATCAGCTGGAGAAATTTTAAAAATATAGATGCCTAAACCTTGCTCCCAAAGGTGCTGATTTAATTAGTCAGGATGGGACCAGATATATATTTTTACATATTGTCAACCATTATTTCTCTAAGTGAGAGTTGGTTAAACCAACTTTATTTATTTTTAGAAATCCCCAGAACTTTGAGGGAGAGGTGAGAAGCCAGGCTTGTTCCGATGGGTAGACACTGAGGGAGGAGCAGTATAAAAAGGCGTCTTCAGTGTAGGGGTCAGGCTGCATATCTTGTTCGGGAAATGGGGAGAGACCCAACTCATCTCCACTCTTCTTTCTTATAAGAACAAGTGGAAATGAAGACGCCCAGAGGCATTGACAGCCACATCCGTTTGAGAAAGAATAGCCAAAATGGAATGCCCAGGGGTGCACAGGGTGGGAGGGCAGTCATTTGGTGCCAATATGGCCTTATGTTTTTTGTCTACACTCTCAATTAATAGGCCTGATTTATTTTCTGGGACTGGTATTATACTTACATTTTGTTGAAACTTGCAGGTGCCTAGGAAGGACTGGAAGGGGCTGCTTATCACCTAGTGTGCTAGGAAACCACCTCCAACAGACACTGCCCAGGAGTTATTTGTTTCCTGAGAGCAGGACTTGAAAAGTCCCCTGAGGTCACTATTTGTGTCATGATTTTTAAATTTGTAATTTCTGTTGCAAAATTAATTCTGGATTCATTTAAGAAATTCACAGTCAGCCTTTTTAACTTTTAGTCCACCTGCAATTTTCTTTTTCCCCAAACCGTGGGCCCTGGCAGTGAAAATGCCCAGTCCTAACCACTGGACTGCCAGGGAATTCCCTATCCACCTGCAATTTGACCAAATCAAGTACTGCCTTAGTTTCCTACTGCTGCTGTAACCAACTACCACAAATTTAGTGGCTTCAAACAACACAAATTTATTATCTTACAGTTCTGGAGGTCATAAGTCTGAAATGAGTCTGATAAAATCAAGCTGTTGACAGATCTGATGCCTCTGGTTCCAGTTCCTAAAGGCTGTCATTATTTCTTAGCTCATGCTCCTGTATCACCTTTTTCCCCTCTGCTTCCATTATCACATTGCCTTCTTTCTGACTCTGACTCCTCCTGGTTCCCTTGTGATTACATAAGGCCCACTGGGATAATGCAGCATAATCTCCCCATCTCAATGTCATTAACTTGATCACATCTACAAAGTCCTTTACCATAGGAAGCAGCATTCATAGGTTCCAGGGATTCATACGTAGATGTCTTTGGGAGGCCATTATTCAGTTTACCACCAGGACTCAGTATTCCAGGAGGTTAAAGCTTGGTAACTGTGGACAAAGCCAAATGATATCTGCATCACAATCTCCTCCTTCCCCCAACTACCTAGCTCCAACATCACAAGAGGACCCTTCCTTGTTCAGAAAGTCTTCTCTGAGATGGATGTGGCTTACCATGGATGCAATGCTCCTAGCTATTTGGGGACCCTCATACGGGCACCCAGGTCCTTATCTTACCTGCAATGGAGCCAGTACAGTTGAGTCTCAGGAGGCTGCCCCCCAGGTTGGAAGTAACCCCAATTTCAGCAGACCCAGTTTGTAACTAGGGCTCAGAACTTTTACAGTGTTTCCTCTCACTCCCACTTCTTGCTTTTCTAAAGTAAGCTGGCGTGTTACACGGCCATTTTCTCTAAGGCTGTTATATGAGAAATTGGAAGTGATTCCTCATTGGCTTATTACTTTCTAACACTCAGTCAGAGGAATGGCAATCTAATTATTATTGGCTGAACTGGCATATCTTACATAGGGAGACAAGCTTAATAAAACAAAGTATTCTTTTGGGTATGTACTATTATAGCTGCATAATACATATCAAGACAAAACACATTTTTCCAAGGGGTACAATTCATACTGTTCTATATAAGAAAATTCTTCCCACAGACTGATCCCTGCTTTATCTTTTCATTTCAAACTCCATCAGAAATTTTAAAAGTCTTGTTTCTTGTAAACCTTCCATACCATGCGCAGTGATAAATAAGCCTACAGTCCAGCGTTAGAGGTTTAGAAATAGTTCTACTTTAAAATACACAGAATCATTTTAAGAATCAGCTTAAGTGATAGAAATGTACTATCAGAAACACAAATTTATATTCAGACGCAAGAGCATAATAACATACAACATATTCTATTAATATAACAGTTACTGTTGTCATCATGATACCTGGTTGTATTGTATCTTAAACTAAGTGGCATGTTTGCTATTGATAATATTAAACTAATAAATAATGAGAGCCAGCATTTTATAGCAGAAAGAAGGCTACCTTTGGAATAGGGCAGACTAAAGTTTACATTCCTGCTGGGCCAGGTACTATCTGTGTGAACGTGGGCAAGTATTTACTCTGATTTTGCTTCCTCGTTTGTTAAATGAGGATTCAAATACCTTGTACAGATGTGTGGGATATAATATTATGTATATAAAGTACCTTGTACAATGCCTGTATACAATGAACCATCACTGAATGGTTACTATGGCTATTCTTATTATTAGGCTTATAACTGACTTTGTTGTCACTACATCAATTCCTTTATGGAGACTGAACATGAATGAAAAATAACAGAGGTCTTTAAAAATGTCTCTGACCTTCTGACCATTTAGCCAGGGAGTCTAGGTTACCATTCTCACTTCATAAATGCAAAGTTGACTATATAAAAGGAAAAAAAAAATGTTCTAATCTATTCCCACCAAGTATTCATCAAATGAGGTAGGATCTCTGGGAAAGAGTAAGAGCTTACATTTTTTATTGGACTTACTTCCCATAAAATTTCATAGAGGATAAAAGGAGAGGAAGTGTAGAAGTGGTACTATTTCTGTGTTATCTCCTACCTGCAGTTATACATCTTCCTGAGAGATCATTAATTATAGTGGTGCCATTCACAATGGTGCTATTCAGGCCTGCTAGAATTTTCAACAAAAATTCTACACCTGGGGCTTAGAAATCGGCAGCTGAGTTTTTGTATGAGGCTGAAACTTGAAGGCTGTGACAGAGGCAAACACCTTCAAACTAGTCACTATAGACTGAATATTTGGGTCCTCTCCCCAATACACATGTTGAAATCCTAACCCCCAGTGCGATGGTATTTGTGGCTGGGGCCTCTGAGAGGTAACTAGGTCATGAGCATGGAGCCCTCATTAATGTGATTAGTGTTCTTATAAAAGAGACCC
This sequence comes from Kogia breviceps, assembly GCF_026419965.1. Classification (NCBI taxonomy): domain Eukaryota; kingdom Metazoa; phylum Chordata; class Mammalia; order Artiodactyla; family Physeteridae; genus Kogia; species Kogia breviceps. The sequence goes on from NC_081310.1 coordinate 162,356,994, forward strand.
CAGAGAGCTCTCTCACCCTCTTTGCCCTGTGAGGATACAACGAGAAAATGGCTATCTGAAGCCCAGAAAAGGGCTTTCACCAGAACCCAACAGTGCTGGCACGCTGATCTTGACTTCTGACCAGACATCTGGGCTCGAGAACCGTAAGCAATACATTTCTGTGGTTTATAAGCAATCCGATCTATGGTGTTCTGTTCTAGCAGCCTGAACTAAGACAGGAGCTGTGCAGAGAGAGCCCAGAAACTGATGAGGGGTTTGCCCAAAACTTCAAGGCTGAGGGATGAGCTTTACATGCACAGGTGAGACCACCTGAGGCTTTTGCCACTTAGCAGCTGCTACAGGGCTGGGAGCAGAAGAGAGATACTTGAGATCAAGCAGTGCTAGGGGACCCTGGATTTCTGAACTTTCCATCGTGGAGAGATCTTTTTAAATACTTTGTTAGTACTCCTGGAATCCAGCTGATACACCAGAAAGGCTGCACTTGAGAAGAAAGAACCATGTCCTAGAGTAAGGCCCACACTAGACCTGCCTTAACAAAGTTTATAACCAAACTTGGCGAAACCCATAGGAGAGACAGAGTTTGGAAAGTTGGGTCCTACCAAGTTAGAGGGGGCTATAGAAACATCTTGGGCCTTCCACATACCTGCAGTAACAACGTATCGCTAAGTCTCCACCAGTTTAAGGCAATCAGCCAGTAATTAAACTGCCTGCTAAAACAAGAGTCAACACTCTTCAGAGAAAAGATAATAGATAACCCAGAATCCAGGGTCTTACAATGTGTTATTCAAAATATCCAGTATTCAATTTAAAAAAATCACTAGACACACAAAGAAACAAGAAAATGTGATTCATAGTCTTGAAAACATGCAGCTAATAGAAACAGAACTCGACATGGTATAGACGTCAGATGTCAGATATAGCATACTACAACTTTAAAGCAGTTATTGTAAATATGTTCAAAGAATTAAAGGAAAATATGTTCAGGGAGTAAAGGAAAATATGGTCCTAATGAGTGAGCAAGAAATCTCAGCAGACATGTGGAAAGTAAAAAAAAAAAAAAACTAAATGGAAACTTTAGAACTGAATAACACATTAACTGAAATGAAAATTTTACTGGATGGGCTTAACATCAGATTAGGGATGGCAGAAGAGTCAGTTACCTTGAAGACAGATAAACAGAAATTGTACAATCTAAAGGATCTGAAAAAGAAAGATTGAAGAAAAATGAAGAGAACATCAGAGATCTGTGGACAAGAGTATGCAGTCTAATATATGCTCTTATTTTATAATCCAGATTCCCAAACCAGGACAAGACAACAAAGAAAGGAAAATTATAGGTCCAAGTTTCTTATGAACATATATGCAAAAACCTAAATAAAATATTAGCTAACATAATACAAAAGCATATTCACAAAATAACAAAGTGTAAGACAACAAGGAAGGTACAATATCAGAAAACTATCAATGTAATTCATTTCACACATAGGCTAAAGTTGAAAGCCCATATGATTATCTCAATAATCCATGTATTAAAAGCATTTGACACTATTCAACACCTACTTTCTTTTGTATGAATTAATATAGAACTAAGTATATACAAATAAAAAAAGAAAAAAATAGTATAATGAACTCCAACATACCTGCCATCGACAATTATACGGCTGATTTGTTTCATCCGTACCCTCACCCACTGTCCATCACTAACAACCCCCACCTCCACTGGAGGTTTTTAAAGCAAATCCCAGACATCATATTTCATCCATAAATACTTCAGTGTGTATGACTTTATAAAAGATAAGGGCTCTTTTTTTTTTTTTTTTTTTTCCGGTACGCGGGCCTCTCACTGTTGTGGCCTCTCCCGTTGCGGAGCGCAGGCTCAGCGGCCATGGCTCACGGGCCCAGCCGCTCCGCGGCACGTGGGATCCTCCCGGACCGGGGCACGAACCCGTGTCCCCTGCATCAGCAGGCGGACTCTCAACCACTGCGCCACCAGGGAGGCCCAGGGCTCTTTTTTTTTTTTTTTTTTTTTTTTAAGAACCAGACCCTGGGTACTCTTATCATTCTTAAAAAAATTATCAAAAATTCTTTAAGATCTTCATATATCCAGTGAGCATTCAAATTTCCCCTCTTGCCTCATAAATACTTTATATTAGGTTATGTCTCTTTAGTCTCTTTTAATACACAGGGTCCACAGGGTCTCCCTTTTTGCTTTTATTTTTCCTTTGCAATTTGTTGAAAAACCAATCATACTGTCTTCATTTTGCTGCTTATATCCCTATTTTGTTTAACAAGTTAATTACTTTAAATATTGTATTTCCTGTACATTGGTGATTTATTTGGATGCTTGGTCAGATTCAAGTTTGATTTTTTTGACTGGAAAGGTGGTATTTTATTGCATTATCCCAGAAGGGGCATAACGTCTGATTCTCTCTCTTTTTGTGATGTTAAGATTGGTCAGTGTGTTTAAGTGTTGTCAGACTGACCTACCCACGATAAAAATCCTCATCAGCTTTTCACTGATGGTTTTAATAGCCATGAATATTCTTATTCTTTATTCTTCCTGTTCATTTATCTCTGGGAGTTTTCTATAAAGAAAACTCATCAACTCTTTGGTCACCCTGAGGTATAGTTCCAACAAGAAATTCAGTATGAATGCTTGATTCTATTTATCAGATTTCAGAATTAGTTGGTTCTTAAATCACCCAAAGCTGACTCATGCTTTTTTGCCCCTTTAAGTAACTTTACCACCTCATGGATTTTTAACACATCTGATGTGTTTTGCTACAATACAATTATCATTCCTTTTGGTGCTTGTGGTAGGCAGCATAATAATCCCCCAAAGATGCCTGTATGCTAATCCCTGGATCTGTGAATCTATTATCTAAAATGGCAAAGGGAGAGTTAAGGTTATGGAATTAGAATTGTTAATCACATGAGCTTGGGAAAAGGCAATTATCTGGGTGGGCTCAATGTAATCACAAGAGTCCTTAAAAGTGGAAGGAGAGGGCTTCCCTGGTGGCGCAGTTGTTGAGAATCCGCCTGCCGATGCAGGGGACACGGGTTCGTGTCCCGGTCTGGGAAGATCCCACATGCCATGGAGCAGCTAGGCCCGTGACCCATGGCCACTGAGCCTGCGCATCCGGAGCCTGTGCTCCACAAAGGGAGAGGCCACAACAGTGAGAAGCCCACGTACCGCAAAAAAAAAAAAAAAAAAAAAAGTGGAAGGAGAGAGGTAGAAGAGTAGGTCAGAGTGATGCACTGTGAGAAGAACTTGACTCTTTGCTGGCTTTGAAGGTGGAGGAAGGGGATTATGAGCCAAGGGATATTGGTGGCATCTGGAAGCTGAAAAGGAAACAGATTCTCCCCTACAACCTCTGGAAAGGAACCCAGCTGATCCTTTGATTTTAGCCCAGCGAGACCTGTGTCAGACTTCTGACTTACAGGACAGTAAGATAATAAATTTGGGTTGTTTTCAGCCTCCAAGTTTGTAGTAATTTGTTATGGTGGGAATAGAAACCCAATACAGTGCATATCATCTCTGTAAGAAAAAAAACAATAATAACAATGAAACAAACAGAGAAAATATTCCAAACAGTAAGAGTTTAATAGGTTTGACAGATAAACTTATAAAAATAAAATTTTCTCTACAGTTGCAATAACTAGCAAATATAATGAAAAATAAGAAACTGTTTTCAATAGTAGAAAGAAAAAACTATAATTAAACAGCTAGGAATTAAGTAGGACCTTTATGCAGAAAACTTGAAAACTCTAGTAAAGAACATAGAAGACAAACTGATAGAGAAACATTTTATGTTCTTGGATGGGATGATGCAATATTACAAAGATGTCAATTCCCTGAATTATTCTATAAATTTAATGTATCACGATAAAAATTCCAGTTGGGCTGCTTGAGAAACTTAATAAACTTACTCTAAAATAAAAAGAAGCAATAAAGGATCACAAATAAGTAAACAATCGAGAGAGAAAAAGTGAGAGGGAGAGCGAGAGAGAAACTTGAGGAACAGGGTATTAAGTCCAGTAATAAAGCAGTGTGATATTGTTGCAAGAAAAACAAATAGAACACAGGGACAGAATAGGAAGCTTTAAGACAGAACTTTACATAGTTAATATATGATACAGGTGCTGCCACAAATAAATGAGAGGAAGTATAAAATGTTTTGTAGGTATTGTTGGAAAATCTAGCTTACCCTCTAGCCGAAAAAACAAAACAAAATAAAACCTGGGGCTTCCCTGGTGGCGCAGTGGTTGGGAGTCCGCCTGCCGATGCGGGGGACACGGGTTCGTGCCCCGGTCCAGGAGGATCCCACGTGCCGCTGAGCGGCTGGGCCCGTGAGCCATGGCCGCTGAGCCTGGGCGTCCGGAGCCTGTGCTCCGCGATGGGAGAGGCCGCAACAGTGAGAGGCCCGCAAAAAAAAAAAAAATAAAATAAAACCTGGATCCTGGATTCCTAACACCATCTACAAGAATTGAGGCTTGATGGATTAAACATCAAAATGTGAAAAGTAAAACTATGAAGTTGATCGAAGAAAACATAGGACATATTTCTGTCACCTAGGTATAAGGAAGACTTCTTAAAATGTCAGAAACACAAACACAAAATGTAAGGCAAAAATGATTGATTGATTTAGGTATTTCTATTAACTGAAGTATACCCTGGATAAAGTTTACAAACAGAAGAAAAAGGGAGAAGATATTTGCATGTCTGAAACTGACAGGAGATACATAACTAGAGTACAGAAGAGTTCTTGTAAGAAAGACAAAAACTCCAATAAAAAAATGGGCAAAGAATCTGAGCAGATGATTGATCGTAAAGAAAGCAAAAATCTTATAAACATGTAAAAATATGCTCAGACGCATCAGTAATCTGAGAAATTCAACAATGAGATGGTACTTTACATCTGTTACACTAGGGGAAACAAGAAATCTTGATAATGCCAAGGTTGGGAAGAATGTGAGGGCATAGTTACACTCAGGCATTGGTTGTGGATGTGTAGACTGGTGTGGCATTGAGGACAGCAACTTAGAATTATTTGGTCAAACTAAGAATACTCATAAACCATGACTTAATTTATGTTCTGTTCATGACACATTATATGGAAAATTAAAAGACCAAGCACAAACTAGGAAGATATATGCAACATATGATAGACAAAAAGAATTAGTATCTAGAATATATGAAGAACTAATATACATCAGGAGAGAGAGACGGAGAGGGATGGAGAGAATCCAGTAGAAAAATGGGCAAGAGAACTACTAAGCAGTTCACAAGGAGAAAATTGAAAGACTCATAAAACCATGAAAAGGTGCTCACCCTCAAAAGTAATGAGATGCAAAATAAAACCACAATGAGATACCTAGACTACACAAGTCCAAATACACAAAAATTCAACATTCAATACCCATGCCAAATGTTAGTGAGGAATGTGGAAAAATAAGAACTCTTACACACTCCCAGCAGGAACATTAATTGGTAGAACTACTTTGGACAATGGTGTGGTACTACCTATTAAAGTCCCACATGTGCAAAATTTAATACCCGGTCAATCACTCCTACTCTAGCATACATGCACTAGTAGACATGTACTAGAATGTCCATAACAACATTGTTGACAATAGCTAAAAATGGAAAGAATACAAGTAACCATCAATAGTAAAAAGCATAAATAAATCAATGTATATTCATATGTCATGTTGGACATATTCCACTGTCTAACAATGGAAAAAACTTCCTGTTACACAGTATCAAAGTTGGGAGAATCCTACAGCAGAAGAGTGAGAGAAGCAAGTCACAGAAGAATACATATAGTATTAATTGTTTATATAACATCAATAACAGGAAAAAGTTAAACAATACCTTGTTTAGAGACTCAATCATGAATCGCAAAAGTATGTAGAAAAGCAAGGGAATTATTGTAACAAAAGTCAGGGTAGTGGTTATTTCCAGGGCAAGGAAGGCAATGCAATGGTTGCGACATTTCTAAGGTGCTCGTAACGTTCTATTTCTTAAGCTGGGTGTTAGTTGCACAGGTATTTGCTTTACTGTTATTATTGTTTAAGATGAAATTGTTTTATATAATTCTGTATGTGTAATGTATTTTGCACTAAAAATGATTTTTTAAACGATAGGCTTGGGCAATCTCTTAGATTTCCTTAATCATCGATGCTCTATGGCCCAGCCACTTTGCAACTGGACCTATTTTTGGCCCCTCATTGACAGTTCAACTTAAAACAATATACACTGAGATGCATGAACAGGTGATTAGAGGGGAAACCTTGAAGGGAGGGGGGCGACGCACTAACAAAGAATCTTAGAATAGGTGACTTGGAAGAGGAAGGTGATTTGATTGAGGCCCCTTTTCTCAGGGAGGCAACCTGAGTTTTACTTGAGAGCTCCTGAGGTCCAGTCCTGGTTCTGCCTTTGAATTGAGCACGTCTCTTCTCCAATGCTGTTTTCTCGTGCTGGCTTTGAACACCGTAAGGAAATTCAAATACGAGAACGAATAATCATTATTCTTTACAGTTGGGGAATTGAGGCCGCGGGGGTGACGCCACTAGCTCAAGTTGCCACTGCAACGTTGGAACTCAGGGCTCCTGAGCCCAGCACCCTGACCTGCGCACTGTCCTATTATACAACTATTCTCTTCTTCGGGCTTTGGGCCCATAGTTTGACGTCACAGACGAACTGCCCCTCCGCGGCCCGCCCCGCCCCTTCGAAAGCCCCGCCTCCTAGAGCGGCCCCGCCCCGCCCGGCGTTCGTTGAGTCCCGCCCCCAGCCGCTCGCCCTCGAGTGGCGGCTCCAGCGCGTCCCCGCTCTCTTCTCTTCCGGCCCCGCCCCTCCCGGCTGCCATGACAACGAGTCCGCGCCCCGCGCACGGCTGCCGCTCGGGCGGGACCCAGGCTGGACCGCGGGCCCCGGCCTGGGGGCACAGCTGCTACCGCCGCCGCCACCTCCTCTCCTCCCGGTCACCGCCCCGCCCCGCGTCTCCTCGCCTCCATCGGGTCCGCGCCGGGGTCCCTCCCCGCCGCCCCAACCCTTCGCGGATGCCGAAGGTAAAGGCGCTGCAGTGCGCCCTGGCGCTGGAGATCCGCTCTGTGAGTACCGGTCGCGCCCCCATCGCCGCCGCCTGGGTGTCGTCAGCCCCCGGAATTTACTCGGGACGCCGCCTCCGTTCACTTCCGAGAACCCCGGGTCACCGCGAAACCTCCTCCACCCTCCTAATCATCCCTATGGAGCTTTGATCCCTTGTCATTTGGCTCTTCCCCAGCCTCAAAATCACGAATGCCCTCCCACTCCAGCCACACAGAGGCCTGACGCCCCACATCGAACCCCTCCACCTCAGCTCCGCTAGCTTCCTCCCAACTTCCAGTTCGGGTTCCTTCAAATCCTTTCTAAACCACTTTAGAAAGTCCTCCTCTCTCCTCTCTTAACTTTCCAGTGAATTGGGTGGGGGAAGAGGCTTCTTTTAAAATTCCTCTTCTCTGCTCCAGTTCTTTTGGTGAGAGTATTACTGGCCCGACTTCTCTCCAGCCTTTGGGGGCGGGGAGGGGTGCATTTCCTCCCAGATCACGCTGGTGGATTCTTTCAGACAGATTAACAACCTTCTGATTAGAGAAGGGGCCTTTCCTGTAAGTAGAGTCCCCACACCCCACAACCGAAATGTGTCAGCATTGCACACAGCACCTTGCCATCTACCCCAAGGCCAATACCTCGGAAACCATTTCAGATCCCTCCAGCCCCCAAACTCTCCCGATGTTGAGAAGGAACCCCTATCCTTCCCTTCACTCCAAGAAAGGCACCATCTTTTAGAGGGACACTACTAATTCTCTAAACTTGCTCCAGAGGACCTTCAGCCCCACCCAGTAACTCTCCAGACATGCCGAAGAGGATAGTGTCCCCCAGCTTGCTGTGGAAATCCAGCTGAGGCAGAGAACCCCCTGCCCTTCCTCAAGTGAAGGGCCTTGGACCTCTCCATGCCATGAGCAAACGCCATCCCTCTGAATAATCTCACAAGACCCTTCCAAGGGGTTTTGATCTCCTTCCCCCTCATTCTTTACAGGACCCTCTCATTCTCCTCTTCAGATGAAATCTCCAGCCTCTCTCTTCTAGAGGAAATCCCCCCAAAAGTCTTTCCATACCACCATTTTAGACCTGCAGGAAGTTTGGAAACAAAATTCCTCCTTCGGGCTTCCCCGGTGGTGCAGTGGTTGAGAGTCCGCCTGCCGATGCAGGGGACACGGGTTCGTGCCCCTGTCCCGGAGGATCCCGCGTGCCGTGGAGTGGCTGGGCCTGTGAGCCATGGCACTGGGAGAGGCCACGACAGTGAGAGGCCCGCGTACCTCCAAAAAAAAAAAAAAAAAAAATTCCTCCTTCGGTCCTTTTTTTCTTTTTCCACTTCTCTAAGTCCTTTTATTTCTCATCTTTTTCATCTCCCAGCAAAACTCTGTGTGTGTGCTTAAATAGCCAACACCATTCCTCTGGGTGCTGCATGGAGTAGCCCTCCCCACTTCCTTCCTGCACGCCCTGCAGTCAAGGCTCTCCATCCCCTCACCCCAAAGCATCCTCTGCTTTCCTTGCTGTCTTTCCTCACATTACAATGAGGCCGCTGTAGCACAGTCCCTGAAACCTCCAGGGAAGTCACAGGACTGTTTTAGGTCTTTGGCTACGTCTTAAAGAAAGGAAGGCCGGGTAGGGCAGAATGTGAGGCAGGCGTGGAGAAGAAAGTTTCTGGCACTGTCGCTTTATCTTTAAGGCTGCAGAGATTTTACTCACTGCACTGTCAGAAACTCTATAGTTTTGGCTTCAGATGTTTTTTTTCATCCCACAGCTGCCAAAGCTTGGCAGCCTTTTTGTAAAGGAGGATTCATTTGGCAAAAGAATACACGAAGCTTCCTGAAACGCTGTGCCCGGGGCAGTTAGTAAAACTCCTGAGTTCAGCCTCTTTAGACTTTGTTACTGGCTGCTTCTTCCTCTTCTGCTAACCAATGCAGTTAAGCAGCCTGGTGAGAGCAGCTGCCTGAAAGGCCGGATGTTGCTTTCCTTCCTTTGGCCAATCCAGACCTGCTTAGAGCAAGCACTTGGTGGTAACTGACTACTGCCTGAAGGGGTCAGAGAGAGAAAAGTTATTTCACTACCCTTTCTCCCCAGTATTAGTTGTCAGGCGGAAAGTGAATGCCTGTATAATGGAGCTTTGTTGTTCATCGTGGCTTAAGAAATTATGCAGGTGGAAACATTCCTATTTCATTTTTTTCAACAGACATTTGAGTCACAGAATTTTACAGTTCTAAGAAATCTTAGCTTTCATTGGATTGAATTTCTTTTTATGGGTGAGAAAATTGAGGCTTAGGTTGACTAAATATTTTTCTAGGTTTGTGCAACTATTTAGGGGCAGATCTGCAGCAAGATGCTAAGTTTTCTGACCAGCAAAAACCCCATTAAATGACTCTGATGCTCAGAAGGAGCAAGAAAGACCATTAATAACCATACACATTAAACAAGCTTGATTGATTTGGCTTTGATTGAGTAGAGGAATTAATGTGAGCATAGATATTTTAAAAATCATTTCAATTTCATTTTTTTCAATTTCATTTAATTCTTTACATTTATGGGGTATAAAAGTCAAAACTGTATAAAATGGTACACTCTGAGAAGTCTCATTTCCAGCCTTTTCAAACCTATTTTCCATCTATTTTCATCTGCTGTAGGTAACCATTTTTATTGGTGTCTGATTTACTCTTCTGGTATTTCCCTTTATAATATAATCAAATAGATACATACACACACTCACACACACACTCACACACACACACTCACACACACACACACACACACACACACACACACACACACACACTGTATACTCCTCCCTTCCCATATATATTTTTTTACTTTCCTTCCCAATAGGTAGCATATTATATAAGCTAGTCTGCACTTTGCTTGTTTTCTTTCCTTAATGTATCCTGAAGATCACTCTAGGTAATTACGTTGGCATCTTCTTTTCCCTCAACTTTTTATTGACATTTTTCAAACATACAGAGTATTTGGGAGAATAGTACAATAAATATATTCCATGAACTATGTACATTAATTTGATATATCTGTATTCTGTATATGTATTATAATAAATATTTTTTACTAAAAATATGAAAGTAAATTGTTGCCATGAGACTCCTAAATACTTCAGCATGTACCTTCTAAAAATAAGGACATTGTTCTAAATAACCACAATACTATTATCACACCTAAGATAATTATCCATAATTTCTTAGTATCTAGTCCATTTTCAATTTTCCTAGTTGTCAACAAAAATAAATGGCTTGTATGGTTAACTTTTTCAAACCAGAATCCATTCAAAGTTTACATGTTGCATTTGGTCGTTAGGTTGTTTTAGTCCATTTTAACATAGAGCAGTTCTACTTTTTCATTCCCACAATGTTCCCCCCCCACCACCCCGTGGATTTAGATAAATTCATACACTCATACAACCATTATTTGGATCAAGATTTAGAACACTTCCATCGCCACAGTAGATTCCCTTGTTCCCCCTTTTAAGCCCCATGCAGAGGGAGCTCCTCTTCTCATTTCTATCAGGGAAGATTAGTTTGCCAGTACTTGAACATCATATTAAATGAGCTATATATAGTGTGTAATATTTTGTGTGGGCTTCTTTTGTTCATCGTATTTTTGAGACTCATTCATGTGCTGTGCCTATTGGTAGTTCCTTTGTATTGTGGGGTAGCATTCTATCATATGATCTGTATCATGTTCTATCGTACACCACCACATGTTTACTCATTCTCTTTATTGTTGATTATTTGGGTCGTTACCAAGTTGTGGTTGTCATGGATAAAATTACTATGAACATTCATTCCTATAGAAGTTTTTTTATGCATGTTACCTTTTGGAGACCAGGCTCGGATACAGAATATCCCATGTTGTGTTATTGTCTGAATTTTTTCCCATCGTGGTGACATTTAATTTGTTCTTCTAAACTGGAAATTAGGTGTTTTATTTCTACCTGCCTATTGAAAGTGTGGCACTTCATTCCCTTCTCCCCTTTCCATGTTTATTTTTTTGCTGTAGTCTTGTATTTGTGGTATCTCATGTTTAATACTGTGGTAATATGAGAGCAGAAACATAGTAAACATGAAAGGTTTTGGTGTATAACACAATATTTTGTGTTGCTCAACAGAGCCGCGACTTGAGAGAAAATATGTTGCTGGGAAGAAAGTGTGACTTTTCTCAAGGAATCTTGGGAGAATGATGTAATATGCCAAAGTAACTTGTTTTTAAAGAGCAGCCAAAAAGTATATTTCCCATCACTCACACTTTTAATATTTGAAACATCTTATCTTTGATATGAAAAACTATATTTGCTGCTTCTTCTCTCTACCTTCTTCTTCTTATTCAGTAGTGAAGTTTTCATGAGATGTTTTTAGGTATATAGAAGGAAGAAATTGGAGGTACAAGAGTAAAGCCCAATGCCTGGGCAATAAAATCAGACAATTTGCTTTACCTGAATAGTGTCAGTTTTGGGTTAGTCTGTATTGTATAATTCCCATTTTTCTTCTCTATACTCACCTCACCTCGTTACCTCACTCAAATTATTGATAGCATTGAGGCAAAGAGATCTAGGTACTTTTCAATCACAGTTCATCTGAACATTCGTGATCGTTTTCTGGTTTCCTTACTCAGTTATGCTACAGTTGGTGGTAAATGTCCCTGGAATACAGACTTTTTAAAACTTTAAAGTACTTCAAACTTAAAGAAAAAGAAAACCTAAATACTGTGATCTCCCCCCACCCTGATTTAATAAATCCCCATTTTACATGTTTCCTGCAGATTTTTGTTTTTAAGAAATAAAATGTTACAGATGTAGTTAAGGCCCCTTTGCACCTCTTGCTGAAGCCAATTTTCCTCCATCCCTTCCTAGAGGTAACATAATCAATATCCTGAAGTTGGAGTGTATTCTTTTCATTCAGGTTTTTGTAAGCTTACTACACATCTGTGTACGCCTACGTACTACGTATACTATTGTTCTGTTTTAAAACTTTACACAAATGGTATCATACTGTAGGTATCCTTCTGTAGATCTGTTTTTCCCACTTCACTGTTTCTGAAATTTGTCAGTGTTGATTCTTACAGATCTAGTTAATTTCCTTAATTGTTATGTAATGCTGTATATTTATATGACAGTGATTTAATTCTTATTCCCCTACTGATGGACTTTTAAATACCAGTTTTCCTCTTTTTTAATATTACAAACAATGTTGCAGTGAGAATATTTGAACATACCTTCTGGTGTCCATGAGTCAGTTGTTCTCAAGGGCAGGTCTTGTGCCCTAGGGAGCATTCTAGAAATTTGTGGGCTACCTTGTTTGCCATAGTGGTTGGGGGAGATCCTACTGGTGTTGATTATCTGGCATTCTGCATGACTTGATTGTCCCATTGAATATGTATATTAAAACCTGTCTATAATTATTAGAGATTAAGAACCTAACTCTGTTTTATGTATAAACACAAAGTCTGTTTTTTTTTTTTTTTTTTTTGGAAAAAAAAAATGTTTTAAATACAGTGAATTTTCCAGTAATGCAATTACCATATAAGTTGAGGAAAGAGTGTACTTTGTTTTGTTCGGAACTCTGGTAAGAGTTTACTTTTTCAGAAAATCATGGCATCAGTGGCAACTCTGCTTGTGTTTGAGCTGCCAATACGTGACACCTATCATTCAGCTTTTGAAACAGACCAGTTCATGTTGATTCTGTGAATAGCTGCAAATATTGTATCTTCTATCTTAGTTCTGCCTGAGCATTTACACATAGAAATATATAATTTATTGTAAATTATTTCTGTATTTTTTCCAGTTATGGCATTGGTTTATTTTTAGTTATGTGTACGGGTAAATTGCAAAATATTAGTTGTAAAAGGAGGGTGTTGGATCTTTAGAGACCCAGTGCTCTAGGGAATAGATTTAGAAATGGAACTACCAAGTCTTAGGGAGTTGGTTTAATTTCCTAGGGCTTCCATAACAAATTTCCTCAAACTTGGAGTCTTAAAGGACAGAAATGTATTCTCTCACATTTACTGGAGGCGAGAAGTTAAAACAAAGGTATTGGCAGGGCAGTGCTCCCTTAGAAGGCTCTTGGGGAAGACCCTTCCTTGTTCTAGCTTTCAGTGTCTCCAGGCATTTCCAGAATGTGGCTGCATAACTCCAATCTCCAATCCTAGAGGTTTCCTTTTTTGTGAATAGCCAGTTCATATACTTTGCCCTTTAGGAACGTAAGAGTTTTTTTTTCTTGTTAAATATATTTTGAACACCACCAACCTTTGTTGGTTATATGTAATGTAAATGTCAAAGATCTTCTAGTTGAAGCTTATTTTTTCACTTTGTTTTTGCTCTTTTTAATAATGCCTTTTGTTTTTATTTTCCATTTTTTGTTATTGTTGCTGGTAAACAAAGAATGCTGAGTCTTTAAGTTAATTTTTTACAGAACTATAGCATATATTCAGAAAGTGCACAAATCCAAAGTGTGTAATCACCACCCAAATGGATAATTAGAATATTATCAGCACCCCAGGTTGCTTCCTTGTGCTCCATCCCTTCCAGCCACTCCACCTGCCCCCCTTCCCCTCCCAGAGGTAACCACTCTCTTGACTTCTATCACAACAAATTTTGAACTTTTGAAGTCAGCCTCTTTCTTTCTCCCTCCCTTCCTCCCTCTCCTCCCTCCCTCCTTCGACATATACATATAACTTCTTTGTGAGAATTCATCCATGCTGTTATGTGAAGCAGTAATTCTTTATCCTTTCTATTCTTCCCCCCCAGCTTTACTGATATATAATTGACAGATAGCGTTGTAGAAGTTTAAAGTGTACAGTATGTTGATTTGATATGTTTTTAAATCGCAAAGTGATTACTACCATAGTATTAGCTACCATCTCCATCCTGTCATATAGTTGCCATTTCTTTTTTGTGGTGAAAACAATTAAGATCTACTCTCTCAGCAACATTCAAGTATATAATACAGTGTTATTAGTTATTGTCACTATGCTGTACATTAGGTACCCAAACTTGTTAATCTTATAACTGGAAGTTTATACCCTTTCACCAATATCTCCCCATTTCCCCCACCTCCTGAATCATTGGTAAACACCATTCTACTCTGTTTCTCTGAGTTTGTCTTTTGTAGATTCCACGTATAAGTGATATCTTAGTTATTTGTTTTTCTCTGACTTGTTTTACTTAGCGTAATGCCCTCAGGGTCCATCCAAGTTGTCATGAATGGCAGGATTTCCTTTTTCCTGATGGCTGAATAATATTGGTACATATATATCACATGCTCTTTATCCATTCATCCATTATCCATTGACAGACACTTAGGTTGTTTTCATATCTTGGCTGTTGTGAGTAATGCCATTGTGAACATGGGAGTGCAGATATGAGATCCTGATTTCAGTTCCTTTGGATGTATATCCAGAAGTGGGATTGCTGGAGCATATGGTCATTCTATTTCAAATTTTTCGAGGAACCTCCATACTGTTTTCCATAGTGGCTATGCTCAATTTACATTCCCAGCAGAAATGTCTTAGGGTTCCCTTTTCATCAGATCCTCACCAGCACTTGTTATCTCTTGTCTTTTTCATGATAGTTAACTCTGACTTGTGTGAGGTGATATCTAATTGTGGTTTTGATTTGCATTTCCCTGATGATTAGCGATGTTGAGCATCTTTTCAGGTACCTGTTGGCCATTTGTATGTCTTCCTTGGAAAACTATTCTGTTCCTCTGTATCCATTTCTATTATTGATGACATTTTCATTTTTTTTCCAGTATTGGGATATTAAAAATTGTGCTCCTGTTAACATTTCTGTACATGTCTTTGTTGCATATTTTGTATTCAGCAACATTGCTGAAATCTCATATAAGTTATTTGGATTTTCTGTGTGGGAAATCATGTTTGTAAATAAAGTCAGTTTTGACTTCTCTTGTACAATGTTTTTTCTTTTTTTCCCCTTTTTATTACTAATGTCCTTGATTAGAATCCCCAGTATAATGTTAAATAGTGGGAATAATAGTACATATACTTGTCATTTTATTTTAAGTTATCCCGCTGAAGTTTCACCAGTATTAGATTGAATATTATGAAATTGCTGACAATGGGCCATTTTTTGACTAAAAAAAAAATGACAATTTCATATATTTCAACCTAATATAATATTGGCTGTAGGATTTTCATTTATTGAGTTAAGAAAGTGCCCTTCTATTCCTTTTTTTTTTTTTTTTTTTTTTGGCTGTACCTGTGGCTTGTGGGATGTGTGATCTTAGTTCCTGCCCAGGGATTGAACCTGGGCCCTCAGCAGTGAGAGTGCAGAGTCTTAACCACTGGACCGCCAGGGAATTCCCCCTAATTTTAAAAATATCCTGAGCTTTGAATTATATTGAATGCTTTTCCCTCAGTCTAATGAGATTATTATATAACATTGCTCCCATGTTCTATAGAAGGGACACATTTTGTGATGTTGCACCTTCTCCATTTCTATGATAGATTCTTTTTAGTCAGGATGTATTATTTTTACTATATTTTGTTGGATTCGATTCATAATTTTATATTTAGCATCTTTCATTTGTGTTCATAGATGAGATATTAGCTCTATAAGTCAAATATTTATTTAGCTTTTGTTTTTATTATTAAAACATTTATTTTGAAATATTTCAGACATACAAAAGGTTATAAGAGTAACATAATGAACACTCATATTCCTCCCCATCAGCTTAAGATGTAAAACATTACAGATAAGGTGAAGTCTCCTGTTTCTCTCTCTCTAATAGAATCCCTCCTGCCTTCTTCCTTTGGCTAGTCACTACTCTGAATTTTGTGTTATTCTCCCTATTTTTCATTGCTTTTCTCATTTTAATATCTGTCTTTAAGGCATTGGATTTACTTGCAAGGGCTGCTTAACTGGCAACCTAAGGGGATTGATGAAACTGTTTTAAAATTATTTGGTTCTAGATATTTTATAATTCTTATAAAAATTATTTTATGCTTTTTACTTTACCTTATGAGCTATTTAGACGTTTGTTTTAAATGTATAGGATTTATATGTATGTATATACTCTTTTCCCCCTCACCTTCCCGCCATACATACATACTCACACATACATTAATTGCATTGGGGGTATTGAATGAAGTCTGTTGATTATTTTTGTTGGCGATTTCCTATGTGTTATTATCCAATTATTATATATATAATATATTTATGAATAATCCAATTATTGTGAATGTTCTCTACTTGAAAATAATATATAAATTTATTTGTTGGATGTAGGGCTCTATCTGCCTTTATCAGATCAAATTTATTTTCTCTGAAATATCTTCAGTTCCATATTAAATTTTTTGTCTGCATGTAATCTACCAGATTGTAATGGAGATATGAAAATCTTTACTATCATAATGTATTTTTGTTTTATACTTGTTATATAATAGTACACTATGATTATAGAACTATAGATTCATTTCTGTTTATTGTTTTCCACTGAGTTTATACTTTCCATCTGAGAATTTATGGAATTCTGCAGTTTGGGGAAATTCTTAGTTTTTATATCTTTGAATATTGTTTTTCTGCTGTTCTCTCTTTTCTTCTGACAGTGCTATTAGATATATATTGGAACTTTTATCTATTCTGCTTTCTTAAGTGCTTTTTTGTGTGTAATATTTTTATATACTCCTGTTCTGGGAGAATTCTGTAGTATTATATTCTTATTTACTTATTAAATTAAATTTTTAAATCTTCTCTATTGAGATTTTTAACTTCATGACTACATATTCCAAGATTTCTCATTTAGTGTCTCTTTTTAAACATATGCCAAATATTTACATTTTTACCTGTTTTAATTTCATAAATTTCATTTTTTATGGAGTTTTCTCCCCTTATTAGATGAAAGATTCTAAATACTTATTTTAAAATTATTTTCAGATTATATAAATTAATTTTCATGTAAAGTGGATTTATCTCCTGATTGTCAATTTTGTTGTTTTTCTTAGTGCTTGGGATTTCACTGAGATTATGGACCACTTTTGGGAGAATTAACGATGAACCTTTCAATCCATTAACTGGTATATTTCTCCATCTATTTAGGTTTTCAGGTTCTTTCAATGATGTTTGTAGTTTTCAGAATACATGTCTTACAAATATTTTGTTAAATTTATACCTAGGTAGTACATGTCTAAAATTTTAATGATATTATAAATGGTATTAATTTTTTTAATGTGCTAACATATAGAAATAAAGTTGATTTTTTTGCCTATATCCTTTTGTTTATTGAGACTTGTTTTATGGTTCATGATATCATCTATCTTGAATGTTTTCATGTACACTTGGAAATTTTTAAGCTTTTCCCTCTCTGATTGCTGTGGCTAAAATTTCCAAAACTATGTTGAATAATAGTGGTGAGAGTGGACAACTTTGTCTTGTTTCTGATATTAGAGGAAATGGTTTCAGTTTTTCACCATTGAGAACGGTGTTGGCTGTGGCTTTGTCATATATGGACTTTATTATGTTGAGGCAAGTTCCATCTATGCTGACTCTCTGGAGGGTTTTTATCATAGATGGGTGTTGAACTTTATCAAAAGCTTTCTCTATATCTATTGAGATGATCATATGATTTGTAATTTTCAATTTGTTAATATGGTGTATCGTATTGATGATATGCATATATTGAAGGATCCTTGCATTCCTGGGATAAACCCCGCTTGATCATGGTGTATGATCTGGATTCTGTTTGCTAGTATTCTGTTGAGTATCTTTGCATCTATGTTCATCAGTGATATTGGCCTGTAATTTTTTCTTTTTTTGTGACATCTTTGTCTGGTTTTGGTATCAGGGTGACAGTGGCCTCATAGAATGAGTTTGAGAGTGTTCCTTCCCCTGCTATATTTTGGAAGAGTTTGAGAAGGATAGATGTTAGCTCTTCTCTCAATGTTTGACAGAATTCGCCTGTGTAGCCATCTGGTCCTGGGCTTTTGTTTGTTGGAACATTTTTAATCTCAGTTTCAATTTCAGTGCTTGTGATTGGTCTGTTTATATTTTCTATTTCTTCCTGGCTCAGTCTCAACAGGTTGTGCATTTCTAAGAAGTTGTCCATTTTATTGGCAGAGTTGCTTGTACTAATCTCTCATGATCCTTTGTACTTCTGCAGTGTCAGTTGTTACTTCTCCTTTTTTATTTCTAATTTTATTGATTTGAATCTTCTCCCTTTTTTTCTTGATGGGTCTGGCTAATGGTTATTATCAATTTTGTTTATCTTCTCAAAGAACCAGCTTTTAGTTTTATTGATCTTTGCTATCATTTCCTTCATTTTCTTTCCATTTATTCCTGATCTAATCTTTATGATTTCTTCTGCTAACTTTGTGGTTTTTTTGTTCTCCTTTCTCTAATGGCTTTAGATGTAAGGTTATGTTGTTTATTTAAGATGTTTCTTGTTTCTTGAGGTAGGAGTGTATTGCTATTAACTTCCCTCTTAGAACTGCTTTTGCTTTATCTCATAGGTTTTGAGTCAACATGTTTTCATTTTCATTTGTTCCTAGGTATTTTTTGATTTCTTCAGTGATCTCTTGGTTATTTAGTAGTGTATTGTTTAGCCACCATGTGTTTGTATTTTTAAAATATTTTTTTCTGTAATTGATATGTAGTCTCATAGGTTTGTGGTCATAAAAGATAGTTGCTACAATTTCAATTTTCTTATATTTACTAATGCTTGATTTGTGACCAAAGATATGATCTATCCTGGAAAATGTTCCATGAGCCCTTGAGAAGAAAGTGTATTCTGTTGTTTTTGGATGGAATGTCCTATAAATATCAATTAAGTCCATCTTGTTTAATGTATCATTTAAAGCTTGTGTTTCCTTATCTATTTTCTGGTTGGGTGATCTGTCCAAAGGGGAAAGTGGGGTGTTAAAGTTCCCTACTATGATTGTGTAACTGTTGATTTCCCCTTTTTTGGCTGTTAGCATTTGCCTTATGTATTGAGGTGCTCCTATGTTGGGTGCATAAATATTTACAATTGTTACATCTTCTTCTTGGATTGATCCCTTGATCATTATGTAGTGTCCTTCTTTGTCTCTTGTAATGGTCTTTATTTTAAAGTCTATTTTGTCTGATATAAGAATTACTACTCCTGCTTTCTTTTGATTTCCATTTGCATGGAATATGTTTTTCCATCCCCTCACTTTCAGTGTATATGTACCTAGTTCTGAAGTGGGTCTCTTGTAGACAGCATATGTATAGGTCTTTGTTTTGTATCCATTCAGCCAGTCTGTGTCTTTTGGTTGGAACATTTAATCCATTTAAATATAAGATAGTTATCAATATATATGTTTCTATTCCCATTTTCTAAATTGTTTTGGGTTTGTTTTTGTAGGTCTTTTCCTTCTCTTGTGTTTCTTACCTAGAGAAGTTCCTTTAGCATTTGTTCTACAGCTGGTTTGGTGTTGCTGAATTCCCTCAGCTTTTGCTTGTCTGTGAATGTTTTGATTTCTCCATCGAATCTGAATGAGATCATTTCTGGATAGAGTAATCTTTATTGTAGGGTTTTCCCTTTCATCACTTTAAATATGTCCTGCCATTCCCTTCTGGCTTGCAGAGTTTCTGCTGAATGATCAGCTTTTAACCTTACGGGGATTCCCTTGTATGTTATTTGTTGTTTTTCCCTTCCTGCTTTTAATATTTTTTCTTTGTATTTAATTTTTGACAGTTTGATTAATATGTTTCTTGGCGTGTTTCTCCTTGGATTTATCCTGTATGGGAATCTCTACGCTTCCTTGTCTTGACTGACAATTTCCTTTCCCATATTAGGGAAATTTTCAACTGTAATCTCTTCAAATATTTTATCAGTTTCTTTCTTTTTCTCTTGTTCTCTGGGCTCCATATAATTTGAATGTTGCTGTGTTTCATGTTGTCCCAGAGGTATCTGAGACTATTCTCAATTCTTTTCATTCTTTTTTCTTTATTCTGCTCTGCAGTAGTTATTTCCACTATTTTATGTTCCAGGTCACTTATCCGTTTTTCTACCTCAGTTATTCTGCCATTGATTCCTTCTAGAGAATTTTAAATTTCATTTATTGTGTTTTTCATCGTTGTTTGTTTGTTCTTTAGTTCTTTTAGGTCCTTGTTAAAAGTTTCTTGTATTTTCTCCATTCTGTTTCCAAGATTTTGGACCATCTTTACTATCATTATTCTGAATTCTTTTTCAGGTACATTGCCTCTTTCCTCTTCATTTGTTTTGTCTGGTGGGTATTTACCTTGCTCCTTCATCTGCTGTATGTTTCTCTGTCTTCTCATTTTGCTTATCTTACTGTGGTTGGGGTCACCTTTTCACAGGCTGCAGGTTCATAGTTCCCACTGTTTTTGGTGTCTGCCCCCAGTGGGTAATGTTGGTTCAGTGGGTAGTGTAGGCTTCCTTGTGGAGGGAACTGGTGCCTGTGTTCTGGTGGGTGAGGATGGATCTTGTCTTTCTGGTGGGCAGGACAGCATCTGGTAGTTTGTTTTGGGGTGTCTGTGACCTTATTATTATTTTAGGCCGCCTATCTTCTAATGGGTAGGGTTGTGTTTCTGTCTTGCTAGGTGTTTGGCATAGGTTGTCCAGCACTGTAGCTTTCTGGTCATTGAGTGGATCTGGGTCTTAGCATTGAGATGGAGATCTGTGGGAGAGCTCTCACTGTTTAATATTACATGGAGGCGGGAGGTCTCTGTTGGATCCGTGTCCTAAACTCGGCTCTCCCACCTCAGAGGCACAGACCTGACACATGGCCAAAGCACTAGACCCCTGTCAGCCACACAGGTCAGAAGAAAAGGGAGAAATAAAGAGAGAAAGAGAGAGAGAGAGAGAGAGAGAGACAGAGAGAGAGAGACAGAGACAGAGACAGAGAGAGAGACAGAGAGAGAGAGCGGGAGGGAAGAAGGGAAATTAAATAAAGTTATTAAAATAAAAAAATTAAAAATTATTAAAAATAAAAAAATTGAATAGTAATTTTAAAAAAAAAGGAGCAAGCACACCAAATAGCAAATCCATCAATGATAACAAGTGCTAAAAATGTATCCAAAAAAAAAAAAACACACACACACACACAGACAGAACCGTTGGGTAAATGGTAAAAGCAAAGCTATACAGACAAAATCACACAAGGTCCATCTCCTCAACTTTGGGATGATTCGTTTTCTGTTCAGGTATTCCAGAGATGCAGGGTACATAAAGTTGATTGTGAAGATTTAATCTGCTGCTCCTGAGGCTCTGGGAGAAATTTCCCTTTCTCTTCCTTGTTCGCACAGCTCATGGGGTTCAGTTTTGGATTTGGCCCTGCGTCTGTGTGTAGGTCGCCTGAGGGCGTCTGTTCTTCACTTAGAGGGGACAGGGTTAATGTAGCATCTGATTAGGGGACTTTGGCTTACTCAGGCCAGTGGGAGGGAGGGGTACAGAATGCAGGGCCAGCCTGCAGTGACCGAGGCCACAGTGAAGTTGCAACAGCCTGAGGCACGCTGTGTGTTCTCCTGGCGAGGTTGTCCCTGGGTCACGGGACTGGCAGTGGTGGGCTGCACAGGTTCCTGGGAGGGGAGGTGTGGATAGTGACCTGTGCTTGCACACAGGCTTCTTGGTGGCTGCAGCAGTAGCCTTAGCATCTCATGCCCATCTCTGGTGTCCACTCTGATAGCTGCAACTCACACCCGTCCCTGGAGCTTGCTTAGGCTGTACTCTGAATCCCCTCTCCTTGTGCACCCTGAAATAGTGGTCTCTTGCCTCTTATCCAATTCCAGACTTTTTCCCAGACTCCCTCCTGGCTAACTGTGGCGCACTAGCTCCCTTCAGGCTGTGTTCATGCAGCCATCCGCAGTCCTCTCCCTGGGATCTGACCTCTGAAGCTGAAGCCTCAGCTCTCAGCCCCCATTCACTGAGAGTAGACAAGCCTCTTAGGCCCGTGTGTGCTGATTGGCACTGATCCTCTGTGCAGGAATCTCTCCACGTTGCCCTTTGCACCCCTGTTGCTGTACTCTTCTCCGTGGCTGCGAAGCTTCCCTGCTGCCACCCCCATCTCTGCCAGTGAAGGGGCTTCCTATTGTATGGAAACTTTTCCTCCTTCACAGCTCCCTCCCAGAGGTGCTGGTTCCATCCTTATAATTTTGTCTCTGTTTTTTCTTTTCTCTTTTGCCCTACCCAGGTACTTGGGGAGTTTCTTGCATTTGGGGAAGTCTGAGGTCTTCTGCCAGCGTTCTGTAGGTGTTCTTTAGGTGTTCTGTAGGACTTGGTCCACGTGTAGATGTATTTCTGATGTATTTATGAGGTGGAAGTTGATCTCCATGTCTTACTCCTCCAACATCTTGAAGGTCTCTGAAGGATTCTTTTTAATAAGTCTTATAGGGAAGTTCTGCTCATGATGGATTATCTGTTTCTGTTTGAGAAAATCTTAATTTTCCACCTTTTTGAAGGAGAATTGCCTGGATATTGAACTATTGAAAGTCTTCTTTAAGTACATTGAATAAGTCATTGCACTTTCTTCTGGCTTTGTATTTCTGATGAGGTATCAGCTGTTATTCCTGTTGAGGATTTCTGGTATCTATGGCATCATTTAACTTTTTTTTTTTTTTTTTTTTTTTTTTGCTGTATACGGGCCTCTCACTTTTGTGGCCTCTCCCTTTGCAGAGCACAGGCTCCAGACGCGCAGGCTCAGTGGCCATGGGTCACGGGACTAGCTGCTCCGTGGCATGTGGGATCTTCCCAGACTGGGGCATGAACCCGTGTCCCCTGCATCAGCAGGTCGACTCTCAACCACTGTGCCACCAGGGAAGCCCGAATCATTTAATTTTTGCAGCTTTCAAGATTCTCTCTTCATCTTTGTCTTCGAACAGTCTGTTTACTATGTGTGTGATTTGGAGTTACTGGAGTTTGTTGGATGTATAGATTGTTTTTCTTTAAATTTCAGATGTTTTCATCCATTATTTCTGCAAACATTCTTTCTGGCCATTTCTCCTCTACTTTAGGGCTCGCATTATATCTATGTTGCTGTGCTTGATGGTTTCCTACAAGTCTCTGAGACTATTCATTTTTCTTTTTTCTTTCTGTACCTCAGACTGGATAATCTCAATTGACAAATTTTCAGGTTCATTTATTCTTTCTTCTGCTATCTTATATCTGCCCTTGAGTTTCTCTAGTGAATTTTTCATTTGTTTTGTACTTTTCAACTCTAAAATCTCTATTTTTAAAAATAATGTCTATCTGTTGATATTCCTTATTTGATGATACGTCTTTGCCACATCGCCGTACTTTTCTTTAGATCTTTAGATAAGTTTTCCTTTAGTCCTTTGTACATATTTATAATAGATGATTTAAAGCTCTTGTTTAGTAAGCTCAACTTCTGGGCTTCCTCAAGGACATTTTCTGCTGACTGCCTTTTCCTCCATGTATAGGTCATACTCTTGTTTCTTTACATGTCATAATTTTTGTTGAAAACTGGACATTTTAAATAATGTAATATGGAACTGTGTAAATCAGACTTCCTCTGTTTCCAAGAGTTTATTGTTTTCTTGCTGTTGTTGTTGCTTTTTGTTTGTTTATTTACTTTCCTGAGGCAATGTCTATATTCTGTAAAGTCTAGGTTGTTTGTTGTGTGTGGCCACTGAAATCTCTGCTCAGTTAGCTTCATGGCTGTCTAAAGACAGAGTTTATATTTCCTTAAATTTTTTGAACCAGTGAGTCCCCCAGTCTTTTCTGAGTATCTCTATTGCTGAGTATGTTGGTACATGCTTTCTATGCCCTGCAGGTAATGGACAGCTCTGTCTTAGTCTTCACTTCCAACATTTTCAAAGCCTCAAGATCAACCCAGAGGTGAGAGATTATGGCTTCCTTAAGTAATTTCTGGGTATGCTCGTAGCGCTGCACTTGTTCGTGACCTTCTAAATTTCCAGGAATGTATCATAGCTTGTCAAAGACAGCCCACCAACACACAAAAACAGACACACACAGACACACACAGACACACAGACACACACAGAGTTCTCCAGCTTTGCCTTTTAAGTGTTTTGGTCACTTATTGTTTGCTCCAACAGGCACTGCCTCAGGCATCCATGATGTTAAACAATAGCTGCTTTTTTTTTTTTTTTGACAAATATCTTGCAGGTAAAGGATGTTTGTTGTGACTAAGCTCTGATTCAAGTCAAATAAAGAGAAGCCCTGTGAATGGGTGTTGACAATTCCTTAGGCTAAGGCTTTTGGGTAGCTTTATACCTGATTTCCTACAGTGGCTGTAGGGCTGCTAGTTTTCATGGCTACCATGATTGTAAGGGTCTTGGTTGTCAAGGCTATAGCAGGCCTGAGTAGAGGAGATTGGGAATAAAGTATGTTAAAACACCACAATATCACTGTTTTTACCAAAATTCAGCTATTTTTCTTGAATAAATGCTCCTCAGATTGTTGCAAACTTCTGGTTAATTTCTAGACCTCTAAAAAGTTGATTTTGACAGTTTTTGTTGGTGTTCTCATTGCTTTTATGGAGGGCTGATTTTTTGTTTGTTTCACATCTGATTTATTTATCTGTCTCTATGATACAAGTAGAGATATAGGCATAAAAATATATTGATGAAACATTTGAAGTTGCTTACATTCAAACACTTTACCACTAAATATTTTAGGGTAAATCTCCTAAGAACAAGGACATTCTCCTATATAAATTATAATACAATTCCCCCACACAATAAATATAGCATTTATACAACAATAGTGTCTAATTTAGGGCTCATAGTAAATATTCACCATTTGTTACAATAATTTTTAAATTATAATTGACATACAATATTATATCAGTTTCTGGTGTATAACATAGTGATTCAATATTTTTATACATTATGAAATGATCACCAGGATAAGTCTAGTTACCATCTGTCACCATATGGAGTTATTATATTATTGACTATATTCCCTATGCTGTACATTAATTCCATTACTTATTTACTTAATAGCTGGAAGTTTGTACCTCTTAATCCCCTTCACCCACTTTGTCCCACCCCCTGCCCCCTCCTCCCCTGTGGCAACCACCAGTTTATTTCTGTATCTATGTGTCTCTGTTTTGTTCATTTATTTTGTCTTTTTTTTTATGGTATTTTTCCATCTGTATCTGACTTATTTCACTTAGCATAATACCCTCTAGGTGCATCCATGTTGTTGCAAATGGCAATATTGTTTTCTTTTTTATGGCTGAGTAATATCCCTGTGTGTGTGTGTGGGGGGATGTGTTTGTGTGTATCACACCTTCTTTTTGCATTCATCTATTGATGGATATTTAGGTTGCTTTCATATCTTGCTATTGTAAATAGTGCTACAATGAACATGGTACATATATCTTTTCTTTTTAAAAAATATTTATTTATTTATTTATATTTATTTGTGGCTGCATTGGGTTTTCATTGCTGTACATGGGCTTTCTCTAGTTGTGATGCGGGGGCGCTACTGTTCATTGTGGTGCACAGGCTTCTCATTGCAGTGGCTTTTCTTGTTGTGGAGCATGGGCTCTAGGTGCTCAGGCTTCAGTAGTTGTGGCACGTGGGCTCAGTAGTTGTGGCTCGCAGGCTCCAGAGCACAGGCTCAGTAGTTGTGGTGCACAGGCTTAGTTGTGCCATGGCATGTGGGATCTTCCTGGACCAGGGCTCGAACCCATGTCCCCTGCATTGGCAGGAGGATTCTTAACCAATGCACCACCAGGGAAGTCCCCATATACCTTTTCAAATTAGTATTTTCTTTTTTTTTCAGATAAATACCCAGCAATGCAATTGCTGGATCCTATAAGTGGTTCCATTTTAGTTCTGTGAGGAACCTTCGATATACTGTTTTCCATAATGGCTGCACCAGTTGACATTCCCACGAACAGTGCATGAGAGTTCCTTTTTTTCCATATCCTCACCAACACTTGTTGTTTCTTGTCTTTTTGGTAATAACCATTCTGTCGAGTGTGAGGTGATATCTCATTGTCATCTTGATTTGCATTTCCCTGACAGTTAGTGATGTTGAACATCTTTTCATCTGCCTGTTGGCCGTCTCTATATCTTCTTTGGAAAAATGTCTATTCAGCTTCTCTGTGGAGGAGCTGATTTTGGAGATATTTACTCTACTATTATGAAAATACTTTTTCTATGTATGTCATAATCTTTAAAATTGTGTTTTTGCATACTAGCATATTGTGTTTTGCTTTTTTATCCAGTCTGCCTTCTAGTTACAATACTTAAGATATTTACATTCATGTAATTATCCATATGATTGGTTTAAGCCAGTCAGTTTGCTATTTATTTTATATTTGTTCTGTCGGATTTTCTTTAACCCCTCTTTTAATTTCTTCTTTTTGGAATTTTCCATGTTATTCCTTTAAAGAATGGCAGAATTTATAGAACTGTGGATAAGGAAAAATGTCATGTCTTCTTCAATATACTACAAATTGGAAAGAGACTCAGTATTTTCCAGTGAGGATAGTTAGAGCTGTTCTGTCCAATAGAAGTAATACATTTGAGTCAAGGATATAATTTAAAAATTTCCCCTAGCTACATTAAATAATTAAAAGAAGTGATAAAATTAATTTTAACAGTAATTTTATTTAAGTCAGTGTAAGTATTATCCTTTCAACATGTAATTAATGTAAAAGTTGTTAATGAGTTATTTTACACTTTTTTTTGTAAAAAGTCTCTAAAATATTTTTGAACAAGTTTTCAAAAATCTTCAAAATCTTGTATTTTACATTGTCTGTCCATCTCAGTTTGGACCAGCCACATCTGTAGTCATAACACAGAGTTAGAGGGACTGTAACAGGTTTGGTTTAAATGAGGCAGAGTAGAAAATGAAGCTGATGGACACAATGAGATTTCTGAGGGCTTTGATTTTAATAATCAATAGTGAATTATTAGGACAAAAGTAGAAAATAGAATAAGGGGTAGATGGAATCAAAATAGCTAGCATAGAAAATAATCTTAACTGCTGTATACAGAGGGACATGAAGTCTTAGTCATTTATTCAGTGCAATAGTCTATATTAAGATGGTAGATAATAGTGGTTTTCATTCTAATAGTAACTATAGCTAGTATTTATTTTTTAATACATATTTATTTATTTATTTATTTTTGGCTGTGTTAGGTCTTTGTTGCTGTGCATGGGCTTTCTCTAGTTGTGGCGAGGGGGGGCTACTCCTCTTTGTGATGCACGGGCTTCTCATTGCAGTGGTTTCTCTTGTTGCAGAGCACGGGCTCTAGGCATGTAGGCTTCAGTAGTTGTGGTGCATGGGCTTAGTTGCTCTGCGGCATGTGGGATCTTCCTGGGCCAGGGCCCAAACCCATATCCCCTTCATTAGAAGGTGGATTCTTAACCTCTGCGCCACCAGGGAAGCCCACTAGTATTTATTTAATGCACTGTCAGGCACTGTTCTAAGCACTTTGAATGTATTGTATTGATTCATTTATTGTGTGACTTTAAGTAAGTAAATCACCTTCACTTTATTGGGGCTGTATTGTTTCCCTATATAAAAAATTTGAAGCTGTACTAGATAATTTCTAAGCTGCTTCTTAATATGGAAAGTCTGTGTTTTTGGATACATTGATGAGGAATTAAGAATTTCTGTTCTCAGGGAATTTATAATCAAATAAAATAGGTAAAGTGTACCCACTTCATTAAAATGCATAGGGACAATAATTAGGGCCTTAAGAGAACTATAAAATGCTGTGAGAATTTAAAACTATTTACTTGAATATAATAAATTCACAATAAATGTTTGAATTAGATTGAATTGAATAGTGATAGTTGGTGAATCAAGGGAAGTTTTGTGTATGGGATGGCAGTTAATGTAAGCCTTGGGAGGTAGAAGTAGATGAGGAGGAGATGGCATGGAGTAGAAATAAGTAGTAATCCAGATAATGGAAGAATGCGAGGCAAGAAAGTAATGTGTGTGTTCAGAAAACAATAACAAATATACCTTGATTGTATTTTAAGGAGGTGTCAAGTAATACTGCTATGTGATAAGTTGGATTCAAATCTTAGAGAATCTTCAATAGCCTACTAAGGGTATGGTTGATCACTGACAATGAAATATGGCAGGAACTGGAGAGACTGTGCTATGTATTCTTTAAAAACCCTACATCTTATGCCTATACTTTGTGTCAGTCCTGAGAATAGTTAAGTGCAGTTTTATATTTAAAAAATATTTCATTGGGCTAGAAACTTACAGTTCACTTGCTTTGAAAGTTTGTCATATTTCTTTTGACGAGGGTTTGTATGGCCTGCGACTTAGGGTGATACAGGTCAGATTTGTGCTTTTTTTTGTATTTTTTTTGTCCTCTGGTATAGTGCTTTATTTCTGCTAAGTCTTAATCCTTTGTGATTAAATGATGCTGAATAAGTTTATGTCAGCATTCTACATAAAGTGGGAGCCTGAGGCTTACTGTTTAAAACTATTAGTGTCTGTCCCAAGAGCCAGTACATAGAGCTTCCATTGTGGCACAAATAACCAAGTGGAAAATCATAGATTTCTCAGAGGGATGGAAGTTATAAAGGCATTTCATTTAACTCTATAAACACTAGAATCTCTCTCTTTTTTTTAACTTGTGCATATTTTTATTAGCTTAGCAGACTAGTGTTATTATGTAATGTTTGGTAAGTTATTTTAGTACAGTAGTTCAGGGAATTCATGAAGCAGTCACATTCATCTGTCTAATTTCTTTCAGGTAACTTGCCCAGGAGTGGTGCTGAAAGACAAGGAGGACATCTATCTTAGCATCTGTGTGTTTGGCCAATACAAAAAGACACAATGTGTCCCAGCCAATTTTCCACTGGTCTTCAATGCCAGAATGGTGTTTGAAACGGTGAGTTCAAATATCCAATCAAATGTTAACCAATAAAAAATCAAAGTGGTTCCAAATTTTGAATAACACATATTACTATTGTTGACTATGCACTTTGATTTAATTCAAAAGGAGATTTGTAACTTAAATCTGGAAGCTTGAAAATAAATATGCATTATATTATACATTGAGTCAGTTGCCTCTTTTTTTGTGATGGATCAGTTTACTTCTAAAATTATCTTAGTGGTCTTTATGTAAAATATAGCACCTTGAATTCTAAGTAATCATTTTCATAAAAGAGATGGGGGGAGATATCAATAGGTAATAATAGGTCATATTTTGCTTATGGCTGTCATATGGTGCTTCTTTCTATAAGTCTCTTTTCTTTTTTCCTCCTGAATCTGGTGCTTTTGGGTAATTATTACCAGTTGTATTTCTCACTTTTTTCTTTCCTTCTCTCCTTGTCTACTTCCCTCTTTCCTTCCTTCCTTCCCTCCTTTCTTTATTTTCTCCTTCCCTCCTTCCTTCCTTTTTCTCCTTCCTCTTCTCCACAGATAATTACTGAGTACCTGCTCTGTTCCATGCTCTGTTCCATGCACTGGGTAAAAAAAACAAACATGCTCGCTCCCCTCTTGGAGCTTTCATTGTAATAGGTGAAACAGACAATAATCAAGTAAATAGTAAGTGTCATGAAGAGAATAAAGGGAGGGTAAGGGGACAGAAGGATTAGGAGGATTGTTTATTTTAATGCGTGGTCAGAGAAGGTAATAACATTGAAACTGAGCCTGCATTATGAGAAAGTGTCAGTTATTTAAATGTCTAGGGTAAAAGCATTCTAAGCAGAGGAACAAAAAATATAAAGGTGTCTTGTTGGGAATAAGCTTTATGAGCTGGAGGAACACCAAGAAGGCAAGTATGACCATGGTAACAAAGGGAGGACTGCTAGCAGATCAAATTGGAGAGGGAGGCAGAGCCAGATGTAATTTTCATTTGTTGGTAAAATCTTGTATAGTGATCATGGGAAACAGGCAGGAAGTGACAGTTGTCAATAATGTCAGAAGTTTCTTTGGTTGGGAAAGGAATCTTTTGGGAATGAGAAGGAAAACACAAAAACTATTTCATATATGTCTTCCTTTTACATTCTCTTCTCTATCCTTCTTCCCTCTGCCTTCTCTCACTTAGGTGTTCCCTGAAGCAGTAGACCCTGGAGATGTGGTTGCACAGCTTGAATGTAAGTTTTT
The DNA here is from genome assembly GCF_026419965.1 of Kogia breviceps. Taxonomy (NCBI): domain Eukaryota; kingdom Metazoa; phylum Chordata; class Mammalia; order Artiodactyla; family Physeteridae; genus Kogia; species Kogia breviceps. The sequence continues at coordinate 162,387,106 of NC_081310.1, forward strand.
AACTTTTAATTTCTGATTCTAAGAGATTTTAGAATCATGCTCTTTAATCCTGAGTTAGATAAAAGTCAAAAAGGGTATAACAAGAACTTCAAAAATCTTGAGGTGAGAAGTCTTTTACACTTTTTAGAATTTTGGAATTACCTGGAAATAATAAAATATACGTGTGCTCCAGAGAGATGGGGAATTTTTCCTTTTTCTGTGTTTTGATCTGTAATAACAAAAAGACTTATCTGAACTATTTATTGATTAAAATGATATGGGCTCTTAATGACATAAGAACTGAGATTCATGTTAGGTGGGACTTTGCCCTGCAAACAAAAATATGTCTTTAACCTTACTGTGTTGCAAATCAAGAGAATAAATAATAGAAGATTGAAGTAATAGTAGCTTAAAATATATATACTTTTGCATTTTGTATTATATGCAATATGTTAATAAATTATTTGAAAGTGATGTATTCAAGGCTGTAGTTAACAGTAAATTCTTCAAAGTACTAGGGATCAACTATAAAAAGATCCAGTTTTTTGTGACAGCAGCAATGCAAAGGTATTGGGAATACGTTTGGGAATATGTTATTCGAACTCTGAGTATGAAATGAAAAGCTGTGTTATTTATCCTTGTAATCAGAAAGGGATTAGGGATTACCACATTGGTCTAATATATAATTGTGGCTCAAAACGCCAACAATATTGAGCATCATCAGTGTCAACTGTCCCTTCCATACCTTTTGCACCCCGTTGGGACTCCAGCAATATAGAAACATGCAGCCTGGAACCATGCTAGAATCTGGGCATATGGGTAGAAATAGGGCTGGCTCATTGTTTTACCTTCAGGGAGTTAATAGTTTAAAGAACTCTTTATGGCTAATGTCAATATCGTATTTGTTTTTTATAGCTGTTCTTGCACTTGGTATTCTGTCTTCCACTATGGCGGACTAGTGAGGTGGCAACTTGGTGCCAGTGCGTAATGACTTTTAATTTTCTTGAACATCCTGTTCAGTATCTGGGAAATTGTGTATCTTAGAAAATATGAAGATAATTATTTCCCTTATTCTGAAATTCTTTTGTTAAAAAACATAATTTTTCCTATTTTATTTGAAATTTAGAGTCTCTAATAGTACTCGGTGGTTATTATTATTTGGAATCTTTCTTGTCTTGATTTCCCTGATTCAGTTTTTCTCTTAGGTTTCCTCCTTCATCACTGACATTCCACTTTTTGGTATCTTTCTCAAATTCCTCTGGCTTCACTTCTCTGATCTCTTTTTATTTAGTTTCTACTCTCTCCTTATATGATATTCTCCAATGTTCTACCTGTCTTCTGATGACTTCCACAGCAGTCTTTATCCCTGATCTCTCTTGTAAGCTTTGGGCCCCTTTTCTTTTACTTTTATTTTCCTCTCAGCTTTGCAGTTTTTTGTTGTCCCCTAACCTTATTAATATGAAAAAATTAAAACTATACTAAAAGTGGAAAAGATGGAATGATGAAGTGTCATATACCTGTCAGCTTCAACAGTTTTTGACATTTTTCCCATTGTATTATATGTTTACCCTGCCACTTAAAAAAATGTTGGAATATTTAAAAGCAAATTCTATACATACATTATTTCACTGCAAATATTGTGGCATGACATCTAATTGATAAAGGCTTTTTTGAAAAAATATAACCACTATATTGGTATCATACCTAACAAAATTAATAATAATTCCTTAATAACATCAAATACTTAGTCATTATGCAGGTTTCTCCAGTTGCCACCAAAATGTCTTTATATAGTTGGTTTGTTAAAAATCAGGATCCCATCAAGGTGTGGTTCACATATGTATATGGCTGTTTAGCTCTTAAGTTTATTTTTTTCTATAGTAGTGTCCCCTCACTTTTTTTTTTCCTAATGCTGTGAATTTGTTAGAAAAATCAGGTCCTTTAGAATGTCCTACAGTTTGGATTTGGCTGCTGCTGCCTTAAAGTGTTGTTTAGCTTATTCATCACTTATATTATGTAAACTGAAAATTAGACCTAAAGGTTTGGTTCAATTCAGGCTTGTTTTGTTTTTTTGGCAAGAATCCTTCATAATTGGTGCTCTGTACGTATTATTGCTTCATATCAAGTGGCATATAATGTCTGATTGTCTTATGTTTAGTGATATTAAGATTTATCTTTCACCTCCAGTCAGCATCAGCCTGATTCCTCCATGATAAACCTCCTCTACAGCCTGTCATTGAACAGCTTCAGCATTCCTTGAGACCGGTCTTTTCATTAGGGATTACCAAATGTGATTTTTTCTAATACTGTTAATTTTTTCTATATGTGTTAGCTGGATTCTTCTGTAAAAGATATTTTCCTTATCAGCAATGTGATGACCCTGAAATACTGTTCTTATAGGAGAGGGTAGTGTCATCTTTCCTTTCCTTACTTTAATAGCTTTAGTGAGGTATAACTTACATATCACAAAATTTACCCATTGTAACTGTAGTTAAGTGATTTCTAGAAAACATATGTATTTGTGAGCCGTCATCACAATCCAACTTAGCATGTTTCCATCACCCCAAAAGTTCTGACACCTGCTTGTACTCAATCTCTATGCCCACTTCCAGTCCCCACAACCACTGATCTATTTTCTATCTTTGTATATTTTTCTTTTCTAGAAATTTTATATAAATGGATTCTTATAACATGTAGTCCTTTGTGCCTGGCTTCTTTTACTTGGAATAATGTTTTTGAGGTTTATTCATGTTGTTCTACATATTAGTAGTTCATTCCTTTTTATTTATGAATAACATTCATCTTGTATGGAAATGTTTTTCCCCTTCTATTCACCATTTGATGAACATTTGGATTGTTTCAAGTTTTTGGCTATTATGAGCAATGTTGCTATGAGTATATGGATACATGCTGGGTTGTATCCTAAGTATATGTCTAACTTTTCAAGAAACTGTCAGCCTGGTTTCTAAAGTTACTGTACCAGATTACATTACCACCAGCAACGTATGGAGATTTTTCCATATCATCCCCAAGACTTGATATTGTTAATCTTTTTGGAATATATAGATGTGTAGTGGTATCTCAGTGTATTTGTAATTTGCATTTTAATACTGACTAATAATGTTGAGCATCTTTCCAAGTGCAGAGGAGCTATTCATGTAGCTTTTTCTTATAAAATGCTTGTGCAAATATTTTGCCCATTTTTGAAATGGGTAGTTTGTCTTCTTACTGAGTTGTAAGTTTTTTTTTTGTTTTTTAAAATATTCTAAATATAAGTTCTTTATCAGATATATGATTAGTAAATATTTTCTCCCAGTCTGTGGCTTATTTTTTTCATTTTTTTAATGGGGTGTTCTGAAGAACAAAAGTTATAAAGTCCAGGTTATCAATTTTTTAATTTTATGTGTCATGTGTTTGATGAAGTCTTTGCCTTACCCAAGGTCACAAAATTTTCTCTTTTCTTCTACAAATTTTATAGTTTTATCCCTTACATTTAGGCCAATAGTCCACTTTGAGTTAATTTTTGTGTATGTTGAGAGGTAAGGATCTATTTTTTCTTTGGTGGATGGTACAAATGCTCAAGGAGATTCAAGGACCCTCTTAAATGAGCAGTCTGATAAATGGTCAGATACTTGAGTTGCCTCAGATAAAATGCTTAGAACAGTCCTTGGCACACAGTAAACACTTAAAATGTCCCTTGTTTATTTTTATTGGTGGTGTGTTATTTTATTACTCTTATTATTGGGGAACTGCCAAGTTCCATTCATACCATATCTGCACCCCAGAATCACCAAGCTTCTGGGGAAATATATATTTATGATATATAAATATAAAGTGATATTAAGGGCCAATGACATTAAAAGCCAGATAGGGCTATTTTACATTCATAGAGAAGGCATTCTCTTTAGGGAAATGGTTTTAATCCTGGAATCTACCAGACTAAAATTAATTATGACTAAAGCCATTTCCTGGGAACCATTTTTAGGCAAGAAAGAGAATGAAAAGTTTTCTACTTTATAGACTACTCTGTTGAAACTGGATTTTCATCCTTTCTCACTGAAGGTTTGTAGATTTTCTTCTATAGACACACACACACACACACACACAAACATACTCTGTCACACGTACACAGTACACTCAACCCTTGAACAATGTGGGTTTGAGCTGTGCAGGTCCACTTATACATGGATTTTTTTCAATAGTAAATACTACAGTACATGATCTGTGGTTGTTTGAACTTGTGGATGCTGAACTGCAGGTTTGGAGGAACTGCAGATATGGAGGAACCATTTATATGGAGGAACTGATATGGAGGGCCGACTATAATCTATATGCGGATTTCAACTGCAGGAGGATGGTCACCCCTAGCTACTGCATTGTTCAGGGATCGGCTACATACTGCCACAAATACACTGCCTGAAAAGCTCTTCCTACAGATATGGATTTGCCTGCTCCCTCACTTCTCTCCAAGTCACTCCTCAAATTTATCATTATAATGAGAGATCTTTTCTCACCAAAGTATTTAAAAATAGCTCTCCTTTTGGTCAATATCTCAATCTCTATCTCATTATCTTTAAGGTTATTATATCTTCTACACCAGAATACTTTGAGAGTAAAAGAGTGTGTTTTTAGTATTTCCACCAAGACAACAGCTGTGAAAAGGGTACTACTGCTTAGGGCAAATAGGGATGAATGGTCCTCCTGTTTTTCTTCCTAGCACTGATATATTATTTATTTTTTATTTTCTTTCTCATTAGAATGATAATTTCATAAGAGCTGACTTTTCCTTTTTTTGTAGCTGCTGTGTGCATATGACAATACTTGGCACATGCTAGGTATTTGATGTTCAAGGAGTTAAATAAAATATCATAAATGCATCATATAACTGTCTCTCATTACTGTTTTCATGAGTGTTGGAACTGTCGTACGAGAGATACCTGTTTGTAGTATATAATCCTTTGATTAGGAAATGTATTTTGTATTTGAAAATTTGTAATATAATAATAGCTGCTCTGGCTTCATTCTCTTCAACGTTTGGATAAAGAGAAGATGCGATCTTTATTTATATTGCAGTAGATTACTGGCTGTCCTTATTGTTTTCTCTCGCCTGTAGGGAAAAATAGCAGTTTCATTATAGCCTCTGCTTTTCAGCTTCTGGAAATTAGTGCTTACCTGGTGTCTGGGGTATTCAAAATGCTTTCAGGTGAAGATTTGAAGGCTGAGAATAAATCCTTCAGTGTCTATGAATGAGAGAGTCCCTGCCTCAGTGGTCAGGAGAGCTTGTAGGACTCAGGATTCATATTTTAAATCCATGATGGCCGATGCATTCCCAGCAGTTCGCCCTTGCAGTTAGGGCAGGTAAATAGGCATTTATTGGAAATTGTTATAGCAATTACTCTTGCTGGTACAGAGTGTTAATGGCATTCTGGCACTCTCTCTCAAGGTGTTTATGGTAGCTTTTGATTTGCTCCATGTGACTAAGATTTCTGGAGTACTGTAGTACATTTACTTTGTAACTTGGGTTGAAAGTACATGTGAAAATGACAATTTTTACAGAAGAAGGAGGGAAATTGTCATTATTTAGTTATAAGAAAGAGCAACTGTAAAATGGGATTAATTATACTATATGTTCCAGGAGATGTAATTTACATGAACCTACTATTTGGTTTCCAGGAACATTAGTTCTCTGAAAACTTTTCCATTAATAATTTAAGGTCTTTTCTTCTTGAAGTATTTTTGCCAAAATATATTTTTAAAATATAAAATAATAGAAAATTGTTTATAGAAATTAGGAAATAGTTTTCTCTTTAGAAGTTAATCTATGTTCTTGTGATAAAATATAAACTAATTAAACCCAAGCAATTACTTTTCAGGCCACTTCTTTACAGTTGAGGAGTTTCAATAACAATTCTACCTGTATTGTTTATTTCATCACTTCACTTTGTGTGGCAGTGATTCATTGTGTCAGTGGTAGATTCAGAAGGTATATAATATATTGACACAAATCTTAAATTTGTTTTCTATTTAAACCCTTTGTTTTTAAACTTTATACTCTTCTTGAGATCAGTGATACTTCTGAGACCACTGATACATTTAGCAAACTTATTGGAATTAAAAACTATATTTGGAAATATATTTTGTTAACAGCTGTGTTTGTTTTTCTTTCTTCACTGTAAATTGTTCACAGAAATAATACCTGGCAATACTAAACACCCATGTAATATTTTGATGGACGTTTTATTGGCTGTATTCTGCTTGTGTTTGGCCCCTTCCAGAATGATTCTGGCTAGTGTGGGGTACTTTTGTTTCACTTATATCCCTTATAAAAGGGCTATTTCCTTCTTTGGCTTTATTTTTAGCCTTTTACTTTCCTTTATGAGATGGTTGTTGTTTTTAATATTTATTTGTTTATTTGAAAAGAAAGTGGAACTTTTTCTTCTGTCCAATTTACAAGTACTGAATTTGCAGTGTCAAAGCAAGGCAAGTTCTTCAGACTGGAAAGAGTAAGCACATTGTGCACATGGTGTTAGAACTTTTCACCCAGAGAACTACCAGGCAATTAATTTTATTATTCTGTAGGACTTGCTCTCAGACAAGGTATATGCATATATGTGCATATATATATATGCATATATATAAATATTAATGTCTTACCTTAAGTCTAGTTTTTACTTATATTGAAATTATATTTTTAATTGGTTATAGAATTATTTTATTTTTCTTCATAGCAGAGTTACATATAGTCTACAGAGCTGATTGAAAACAGCAGTCCTGTAACATCCCTATCCTCCATCATTTCCTACTCCCCTAAGGACTGCTTTTCTTTTTTAAAAAATTGTTTTTCTTTGTATTCACCTCCGTGTCTCCAACATGCTTATACTTCATTTGAAATGTTTGATTTTAAAATATTGGACATTATTTCTACTTTCCCTTATGGAAAATGAGGATTTAAATACTTTTCATATGTTATTTCTTTGCTCTCAAAAAATATATATGCCCATTTTCTGTCTTTCTCTTCTCTTAATACAGTTATATCATAATTTTTGACTATATTGTTAAGATCATGTAAAAAGTATTATAGCTGAACCATGTGGTATATGTACTATCATACGTTTTCTGCAAGGATTTTGTTTTCACTTGAACTAATAATTACTTTCTCTCCTTTGCTTAGTTTTATAGTTTTAGTTTTTTTGTTTTTGCTTAACTTAACCCCAATTCTCCCTCAGGTATTTACATTATTTTCTCACAGTTTAATGTTCTTTCACTTATGAATCATTTTTGGTTATTTTGCCTAGAGGCCTAAAATTTTTAAATTTATTTTTAAAGTCTAATAATTTTACTAGAATATGTCCTGAAGTTGCTTTTTATGGCTTGGTACTCAGGTACAGTGCATTCTCCTTCATTTGTAGTTTGTAATCTTTTTTAATTTCTGTAAAGTTTCAGGAACTATATATACCATTTAATATTTATTTTCTTTCTTTGCCTTAGTGTTTTTTTATCAGGGTCTATGTTGGATATTTTTTTGCATGTTTAGTATTTGTTATTTTCACTCATATTTTAAAATCTTTTTGTTTCTTTTTGATTAAAAAAACTTTTTGTTCTTTTATTTCTTTTAAGATACTATCTGTTGTGATTATTTGCTTTTGTTTTAGTTTAATCTTCATTTCTGAAACAACTTCCTTCTCTATTTCTGCTTCTTTCCTAAGTTATACCATCTTTCTTCTGTGTTTTTCTAAATTTGATTTAGGTAGTTGCTTAATATATTACTTCCTTAATTTTCAAGTAGTAGATTATAGTTTTTATTTATTTTGCAAGCATGTCTTTTGGATGCTTTCACTGTAGGAACTTTTTTCTTTTGCTCACTATTATTATCTTTTAAACAAGAACTTGGTATGTGTTTGACTGTGATCCTTTTCTTTGCTCATTCTTAATTTAGGTTTTTTCCCATGAATTCTTAAAAGGAAGCATGATTTAGGATAATTTTTTATAGCTTCACCAAGCTCCCTTATGTAGTGTTCAAAGTATGGTGGCTTGCTTTCTGGAATTTTCTGCCTTTGTTCCATTCCACTTTTGTTAGTTTTCCTCTGCTGTTGTTTCTTTTTCTGCGTTTTCTCTTTCTACATTTTTATCCTGTTTATTTTGTATGCTGTTCTCTACAGTTTTTCCTGGTTTCTTGTGCTCCATCCTGTCCAGGAACCCTGGGTGTTCAGTTTCTATAGTTCTTACAGGCTACCAGACTACTTTACCACCTTTGGACCTTACTGTACCCTTTTGAACTCATCTGCTATTGGAATGGGCAAACACCCTTCCAATTTCAACTGCTTTTCTCAGATTGATCTACTGCTTCCTACTGAGTACCAGTTGGGTATTTAGGGTATCTCTTCCCAGGTCCTTTAGGTACTCCCTTACTTTCTTCTGCTTCTCCTGCATAGATAGATGCTGATACCTCACAGGTTTTGTAGTTGTTGGTGGTTTGTCATCTCATCATCTGCTTTATCTTAGGGTTTGTGGAGATATCTTGTCATCTTATTTTATTGTAAATGTCTGGAGTTTTCTGCTGTGTAATTGCTGCATATGTTTTTATGGAAGGGAGGTTTGGAGAGACTTGAAAACTCTTGTCTTCACTTTTATTTTGTGTTTTTGCTTCTACCTTTCATATTCTGCCTTTCATATTTCATCAAATTATTGGCCATCTGTTCATATTTAAGAGTAGAAGACTGAAATGCTTTTGGAAGTTATGTGCCAGAGGTGCCTGGTACCACTAATTGCTAAGTCTGTTGGAGTTCCTCCTGGATGCAGATTGTCAATGTGTACTTTATTGTAGGTGATTTCTCTGGGTCATTTTATTGGAAATTATGTCACTATCTCTTTATGTCTTTTCTCTTCAGCTGGTCATGTTCAGTAGAAGAATCGTTCACATATTTCTCCTAGAGGCTATATACTTGGCGACCTGTTTATAGAACCTTGTAGTGGAAGAAGCTGTAGTAAAATCTCATTGTATAGCCCAGACTCTTAATCTACCTGTTTTTGTATAGTATTACCCCTGCTGTCAGTTGTACCTGCTGTTTCCATTCCAGTGAAGACAACTACTACTACTACTACTACTTCTCCTCCTCTGTCTCTTCCTCCTAACCCTCTTCTTCCCTCTCCTTCTTCTCCTTTCCCCAATAAACTTCCATTCCCCCCCTCCCTCCTGCCTCTGCTCCAACTCTCTAGAGAATAACTTCCAGTCACCTGCCTGGGAATGGGGAAGGGCAGTTTCCTAGCAGTGTAAATTGGAAGAAGGATCTAGAGTTTGACTGATTCTTCAACTTTCAATTATTACTCTGGTTTTTAGCCCCACTGATTCTGTCATTTCCAGAGGTACCTAGCACCACCAATTGCTACATCTCTTAGGAGTTCCTTAGTATAAAATGGTTTGCTTCTAAGCTTTCCTCTCTATTGGCTTAATATTCTTTCTCCAGGCTGTTAACTCAGTTACCACTTCTGTTCAAACTGTTTTCTCTTTAGTTTTGTCATTGTGAGTTGGTATGTGTGTGTATGTGTGTGTGTTTAATCCTTTATTCTTTTAGTGAGGGTTCAGAAGGGAACCAAAGCGAAGGCATACATTTAACCTACTATCTGTAACTGGAAGCATTCATTTGTAGCTCACTGAAATATTACAGTGTGAATGAATACCCATGTAACTACAACCTAGGTCAAGAATTAGAACACTGCCAAAACTTCAGAAAGCCTTCCTTATACCACCTCCTAATCTCTATTTCCAGTGTGTTCCACAAAGGAATTTCCATTTTAATGTCTAATATTGTCATTTAGTTTTGCCTATTTTTGAACACTAAATAAATGGAATTATAATGTGCAAATTCTTTTGTTCCTAGCTTCTTTTGCTCAGCATTTTGCTCAGAAATTGATTTGTGTTTTGATAACTAATTCATTTATCTTTATTGCTATGTAGTATCTTCATTATGTGACTCTACTCCAATTCATTTATTCTGTTATTTACAGATATGAATGGGCATTTAGGTTATTTCTGGTTTTTGCTGTTATGAATAAAGTTGCCATGAATATTTTTGATTACATGCCTTGATGTTTATGAGCGTGCACACCTATTTGGTATATATATAGAAGTGGAATTGCTGAGTCTTAGGGTCAGTATGAGTAGACAATGCCAAACAGTTTTCCAGTGTTTCTCTATCAATATACTCTGCCATTGATGAAAGTTATGTTCTCCACATCCTTGCCAACTCCTGGCATTGCCAGACTTTTTCATTTTAGTCATTATGGTGAGTGAACAGTGGTTTCATTTTGCATTTCCAAGAAGATAAATGACATAATCTTTTTTGGACATCTTTTTGTATTTGTGTGTGAAATGCTTGTCTTTTGCTCACTTCTCCTTTTGGTTGTTTATTACTTTCTTACTAATTTGTAGGACTTCTCTATATTTTCTAGTTAATAAGCTTTATGTCAGTTATATGTGTTGCAAGTAGCTTCTCACTCTGTGGCTTGCATTTTTAATCCATTAGTGGTTCTTGTTCTTTTGGTAAACAAGTTTATTTTATTTATTTATTTATTTATTTTTGCAGTACGCGAGCCTCTCACTGTTGTGGCCTCTCCCGTTGTGGAGCACAGGCTCTGGATGCGCAGGCTCAGCGGCCATGGCTCACAGGCCCAGCCGCTCTGCGGCATGTGGGATCTTCCCAGACCAGGGCACGAACCCGTGTCCCCTGCATCAGCAGGTGGACTCTCAACCACTGCGCCACCAGGGAAGCCCAAACAAGTTTATTTTTAATATAGTCTAACTTAATCATGTAATTTGATTTATTAATCGTTTCCTTTATGTTTAGTGCTTTTCTTGGGTCATGTTAAAGAATTTCTTTTCCCTACCCCAAGTTATGAAGATATTCTATATAATTTTCTAGAAACCTTATTTCTTTACCATATACATTCAGATTTACAGTCCCCTTGGCTCTTATTTTTATATATGGTATGAAGAAGGGATAATATTTTATTTTTATTTTATGTATATCTAATTGGGCAATACCATTTGGTGAAGAAACTTTTATTCCTATTGTTCTGTAATGTTTACTTTACCACAAATTAAGTGCCTACATACATGTGGATTTTAAAAAATAGATCTTCTATTTTGTTTCATGGTCCTTGCATAAATATTATGCATTCTTAATTACTGGAGCTTCAGTTTTGGTATCTGGTAGTTTAAGCCCTCCAGGTTTTTTTGTTTTTACTTTTACTTATTTATTATTTTTTAATTGAAGTATAGTTGATTTACAATGGTGTGCCAATCTCTGCTGTACAGCAGAGGGACTCAGTTATACACATATATACATTCTTTTTTAAAAAAATTCTTTTCCATTGTGGTTTATCACAAGATACTGAATATAGTTCCTTGTGCTATACATTAGGACTTTGTTGTTTATCCCAGGTTTATTCTTTTTGAAGGTTTTCTTAGCTGTTCTTAGTATCTAAAGTATACTAATTTTAATCCTTAGTGTACCCTTCAATGATTATTCACATTTGTGTATACCCATAAGCACCATTCATCAAGATAGAGAACATTTCCAGCGTCCAAAAAGGTTTCCTTGTGCCTCTACCAGTCACAACCTCCCTCAAGATAATCACTATTCTGACATTTTTCAGCATTGATTACTTTTGTCTGGTTTTGGACTCCATATAAATTAAATCATAAATATGTATTCCTTTGAATATGGCTTTTTTTCACTCAGCCAAATGTCTGTGAGAGTCACCTATGTTGTTGTATTTCAGTAGTTCATTCTTTTTTATTGTTCTTTAGTATTCCATTATATCAATGTACTGTAATTTATTCATTTCCTGTTAATGAGGATGGTTTTTAGTCTTGGCTTATTATGAATATTCTTATAAATATCTTTTGGTAAACATTTATACTCGTTCTCTTGGAGTGGAATTTCTGGGTCATAGAATAGGTGTATACTTAGCTTTTGTTGATACTGATGACAGTTCCCTAAAAATAATTGTACAATTCCTTTTGAGTACTGAACATTGTATGTGAAAAATTATAGAAGTAATTGGAGGCATAACATCATGCTGTAATTCTCCAGTTGGACTTTATGTTTGACTTTTATTTCCCTTCTGTAGGCTGCTAGGGATACTAAGAATTCTCAATCATGTCAATCTAATGTCAGAGATTAAGATGATTTGATGCTGGGTTTCAATCCATGTACAGCACCAGGGTATTTCCAGTTCATCCTTATTCCTGTGATGTTGTCTTTTACAGGCTCTATCCAAACTGTGGAGAATTTATGAAGACCTGTCCTTCTTGGTATAGCCCCTGTAGTGGTATTTTGCTTCTAGGTCTGTGAGACCATCACAATCTCAGCTAAGTTTATCAATCCTTCATTTGCCATTTCTGGAATTAGCAGATGCCTTTGGGGAGAAAGCAGCTCCAATGTTTGGCTCGTCTCCCTGGCTTCTCTTTCTTCTCCTAGAACTTGGCCCTGTAATTCTTCACTGCTGTATTATCTTCTCTGTGCCTTCAAGTGGGTTTAAAAAAATAACTTGACCTGATTTTCTTAGTCTTCCTACTAAGATGATTGGTCTGCTTTATGTAAATTGCCATTATCTGAGGCAGAAATCTGTTCCCCCTTAATATCCTTTCTACCCTCATCCTGTCTCTGTGTACTCTGCCATTTGTCTCCCCCCATTATATCTGTTTAATTATTCTAAGTATCTGTATTTGGGCTAGTAGTGCACAGTTAATTATTACAGCTTTATATAATCCATGTTCTTTTCATTTAATAAACACACATTTATATTCCTACATGTTTAGTTTTCTAGATGAACTTAAAATCATTTTTAAGGTCTAAGATAAACCTCTTTGAATTTTAATTTTAATTATATTTTGGGAGAATTGGCATTTTTACATTATTCATTCTTCCCATGTAGATAGATGATGTATATTGATTTACTAAAGTTATGCTTTCTTTCAACATATTACCAAGGTTTTGGAGTTGTGTGTGTGTGTGTGTGTGTGTGTGTGTGTCTGTGTGTCTGTGTGTCTGTGTGTCTGTGTATATGTATACTAGCCATACCATACATTTTTTAAAAATTAATTAATATTTATGGCTGTGTTGGGTCTTCGTCTCTGCATGAGGGCTTTCTCCAGCTGTGGCAAGCGGGGGCCACTCTTAATCGCGGTGCGCGGGCCTCTCACCATCGCAGCTTCTCTTGTTGTGGAGCACAGGTTCCAGATGCGCAGGCTCAGTAATTGTGGCTCATGGGCCCAGTTGCTCCGCGGCATGTGAGATCTTCCCAGACCAAGGCTCGAACCCGTGTCCCCTGCATTGGCAGGCAGACTCTCAACCACTGCACCACCAGGGAAGCCCACATTTCTTATTATGTTTATTTCTAACTGTTATATATTTTGTGGCTTTAGAGAATAAGGTTCTTCACCTAATTTTCCTTTTTTCCTTTTTTTTTATGGTTGATACACAAGAAAGTGATAAAAATATTTATTGTGTATCCAGTCATTTTGCTGAACCTTCATATTGCAGACTGCTAATGTCTTTTCAGTGTATTTCAAATATTTATCCATGATTAGTTTAAATATTAAAAAATATTGTTAATTTGTCTTTCAATCAGAGCATGTAGCCTATAATATTACTGCTTCTTGGAATTTATTGATGTTTTCCCTGAGTATCTGGGATAGGAATCAAATATAATCATGACATGGTTGCTTAAAAAGCTATATCCTGGGCTTCCCTGGTGGCGCAGTGGTTGAGAGTCCGCCTGCCGATGCAGAGGACTACGGGTTCGTGCCCTGGTCCAGGAAGATCCCACATGCTGTGGAGCGGCTGGGCCCGTGAGCCATGGCCGTTGAGCCTGTGCATCTGGAGCCTGAAAAAAAAAAAAAAAAAAAAAAAAGGTATATCCTTTTTGTGTTGGTAAAAACATTTGAAACTTTCTATATCTTACTTTAACTTATTTATTTCATTATGTCAGGTATTACATCAAAGCTGACACATAGGAGATTCTTAATAAATGTCCATTCGTGGGTCAGTTCTACAACTTGCCTTCCTGGCTTTTTATACTAGGTTAATTTGGTATTGCTGATGGGCTCTCATAACCTTCAGATTGATGCTAACACAAGTTATTTCTCAGTGCTACCTTTCAGTCCTTTTACTTCTTGGAGAACTTCCTTTTTAATTTATCTTGTAGATATTTTAAACATATTCATTTCTCTTATTAGATATCTCTGTTTAAACGCCCACCTTCTTAAGATGAACAGATGACTACTTCTTACTTCATTGACTAAAATTGAGGCCATGTTAGTGAATCACTTCAGTTTACTGCTCCCTTCTTCTAAAAGTCATCTACATCGTTTCTCATTCTTATCACCTTTCTCCTGGTCCTGGAGGATGAGGTTTCTGCATTCTGCTCAAGATTATTCTACTTGTCCCTCTTATTCATCTCCTCATGCCATCTCTAGTATCTTGATCATTAGATTTTTTTCCCTCTGTGTTTGCAATGTCTCTCTTGCTAACCCTCACACTGTATAAATGTTATATGTTTACATCTTTAAAAGATATTTCCTGTCTTCATCCTCACCCTCATTTAGCTACTATCCTATCTCTTTATTCTACTCCTCATTCAAAATATAACTTCCTTACCTCACTGTATATTTTTTTTTCTTTTTTTGTGGTATGTGGGCCTCTCACTGTTGCGGCCTCTCCCGCTGCGGAGCACAGGCTCCGGACGTGCAGGCTCAGCGGCCATGGCTCACGGGCTCAGCCGCTCCGCGGCATGTGGGATCCTCCCGAACCAGGGCATGAACCCGTGTCCCCTGCATCGGCAGGTGGACTCTCAACCACTGCGCCACCAGGGAAGCCCCTCACTGTATATTTTGTAAATTACTGGTTTCTAGTTCTAGTAAAGTTGTTAATGAAAACAGTGCAGGCTGAGCTCAAATCTCAGCTCAGGAATTTATGTTTGGTAAACTTAACCATTAGTCTCTATTTGTTATCTGTAAAATGGAAATAATGGCTTGTTAGGGTTGTTTTAGGGATTTGTTTGAAGCTCATAGGAACTCAGTCAGTCCTGACACACAGAAGATGTTCTCTAAATGGTAGTAAATACTATTATTTTGACTATCCATATTCTTTTTTAAAAACTGTAGTTTTCTACTTTGTAATAATGTTTTTCAAATAGTTGAGATTACAGAATAAGTGACATCAGAAAAAATATAGTGTTAATATGTTTATCCTAAGTTTGTTTGTTTGATTTCTAATAACATTTTATATTCAGATATTTTCTAAAGGATAGGGTTTTACTTTGTGATCAGATATTATAATTATTGTAAGTGCAATAGACCAAGTTTCTTAAATGCCAGTCTCTTATTTCAGTATCATCTTTAGCATTAGTTCTTTTTTTTTTTTTTTTTTTTTTGTGGTACGCGGGCCTCTCACTGTTGTGGCCTCTCCCGTTGCGGAGCACAGGCTCCGGACGCGCAGGCTCAGCGGCCATGGCTCACGGGCCCAGCCGCTCCGCAGCATGTGGGATCTTCCCGGACCGGGGCACGAACCCATGACCCCTGCATCGGCAGGCGGATTCTCAACCACTGTGCCACCAGGGAAGCCCAGCATTAGTTCTTTTCTGTTCTTCCATTTATTGATAATAGGATGAGAAACAGCATGATGTATTCATGGAATATGCTGTGTGATTCAAGGGGTGATAGAAAAGTCTTCCAAAACAAAAGTTGCTTATCCACTGGCTTATGATAAAATTTGTTTTTTAAAACTTTTTGATTGCCTCTGCAGATTCAGTCACTGTGAGAGAATATAGGGGATTCAGAAGTGAATAAAATAAAGGCCGTTTGTTCAAATGAGTATCCATCTTAACAAAATAAGGATCAGACATGTAAATAAATAATCAGAATCCTTGTATATGTGCACTGGATTTGAGAAGGTCAGAGAACTGTTGGATACAACATTCACATGGAAGTTGACATTGATCAAAATTATGGCCAGTTTTAGGTTTGAGAGGAAGATAAGCCTGTTTTATCTTTGGTGAAAAAGTGGGAGGGACCTTGAAGTTAAGAGATTGTAGTGAGAAGGAGGATGAGCAGTTGACAAAATCATATGGCATGAGACTAAAAGGAGAGGATTAACTTCTTGGTAAGAGCCTAGTGCTTCTACTATCCTCTTTTAAAAACTTTTATTATTGTTATTTTAAAGAAAAATTAATATATGTTCAGTTTATAAATTATAGGAAATATGGAGGAATTCTGAAAATTTTAAACTGATTTTATTTACATAACTAAATAACATTTGAAGGAGGAGTGTGAAGTTGAACATGTAGAATGTGTGTCTCTTATTTTAGAATTTCTGATGGAAAAGGCAGAAGAGAACTTTAACAAAAAACAGCATAGTGTGAGCTCTCACGGTGATGCTATTAGAGCACACACACACAACTTTCTCTAATCAAAAACATTAAAAAAACTTTTTTAGAGAAAATTTTATAAATATACAAAAGTGGACACTAAAAGAGAATAATGAATCCCTTCATACTCATCACTCAGCTAATAATTATCAACTCATGGCTAATGTTGTTTTAACTATATCTCTCTACTTCATCACCCTTTTCCAGATTATTTTGAAGGAACTCTAAGACATCATATGCTTTTATCTATTAGATATCAATATATAAAATATAGGAACAGTACCATATCATACCTAAAAATGAACATTTTTTTAATATTAAATATCAATTCAGTTCACATTTCCTCAACTATAACTTTAAAAATAAGTCTTTTGTTTGAATTGGGATAAAAATAAGGTCCATACATTATGATTGGTTGATGTCTCTCAAGCATATATATTCCTTTGTTAATTTTTTTCTTTAGTGTAGCAGTCTTTTTTTTTTTTTTGCGGTACACGGGCCTCTCACTGTTGTGGCCTCTCCCGTTGCAGAGCACAGGCTCTGGACGCGCAGGCTCAGTGGCCATGGCTCACGGGCCTAGCCACCCCGCAGCATGTGGGATCTTCCCGGACCGGGGCACGAACCTGTGTCCCCTGCATCGGCAGGTGGACTCTCAACCACTGCGCCACCAGAGAAGCCCATGTGTAGCAGTCTTTAATATCTTTAATACATTATTTTTCTAGATATTTCACACTTTTAAACAAGATTATAATGTCATTCCTAACTGTTGCTGACATATAAAAAAATATATTATTTGGCATATTTACCTTGTTTCCAGCAACCTCGCTATATATATTGATTTAAAAAATGTCTTTAGGTTCCTTTGGACTTTTTATGTACACAATCACATTGTAAATGGTGAGAATTATAGCTTCTCTTTTGTTATAGTTATATCTTTTATTTCTTTTTATTGCTTTATTATGCTTTCACTGGTTCAGAACTCCAGTAAAATGTTGAAGTGAATGATAGTACTGATGGCAGTGAATGAAGTGAATGTCTCATTCCTGATCTCAGAGAGACAACTTCAACATTTCATCACTTGGTATGATGTTTGTTTTAGGTTTTTGGTAGATACTCTTTATTAGATTAAAAAAGGTCTTTTCTATTTCTAGTTTGCTAAGATTTTTATTTGAAAATGAATGATTATTAACTTTTATGAAATATTTTTTCTTTTTTCTGTTCAGGTGGTAAATTATGTTACTTTAGTTTTGAATATTAAACAATATTAATGTATTTATGGATTTGATTAGGTAATATTTTATATAGGAGTTTTACATTTCTGTTTATGAAATAGATTGCCTGCCATTTTCCTTTCTTGTAAGGTTCTTGTCAGGTTTTAGTATCAAGGTTTTGCTGGGCTTATAAAGTAAGCTGAGAAGTGTTCCTTCTTTTACTGGTCTGCAAAAGAGTATGCATGTAATCAGCATTATTTTCTTCCTTAAAAGTTTGAAAATTCACCAGTGAAGTCATCTATCTTAGTGTTTTCTTTGTTGTAAGGTTTTAAATAATGGATTGTTTATGTGTGTGTGCATCTACACATATATCTGTATATACACACATATATACACAACTATTCAATTTGTTCTATATCTGCATAAGTTTTAAGTTTCCTTTTTGTAGGAACTTGATTTTTTTAATATATCAGATTATTTTGAAGTAAATCTCAGATATTATATATCCTTTCATTTATAGATATGGATATCTAAAATAAAGGAATGCCTAAAAATGAACAGTTTCTTAGTATCATCAAATATCCACTCAGTTCACATTTCCCCAATTGTTCTATAATTGTTTAATCATATTTGGTTTGACAGTGATTCAGATAAGACACATTCAATACATTTGTAGCATGAAATTATTCGTAATGCCTTAGGATTTAAAAATATCCCTATGTCTTTCTTTTCATTCCTGATATTAGTAATTTGTATCTTTTCTCTTGAAGAGTCTTGCCAGGCATTTATCAACTGGTGAATTGAACCTTTTATTATTTTGATGCTTTTACTTTAATGATGACTTTATCTCTTATAGTATAGCCAAACCAGCTTTCTTTTAGTTGTCATATGTTATATATTTGTCTATATTTTTGTTTTCTGTTTTTCTGTATTCTTACATTTTACATGTATCTTGTGAGTGGTACTTGGAGAGAGGTTTTTGTTTTGTTTTGTTTTAATCGAATCTGTCTTTTAATTGGACCATTTAGAGTATTTCTAAAAATGCATGATATAATTATAGGGATTAGTGGTTATCAGGGATTAGAGATGGATTGGAGAGGGAGGTGGATGTGGTTACAAAAGGGCAACATAAGAGATCATGTGGTGGTGGAGCTATTCTGTATCCTGGCTGTGGTGGTGAATACACAAACCTACACACCGGATAAAAGTGTATAGAACTAAATATAGATATACACATTCACATACAAATGAGTACAATTAAAACTTTTAATCTGGATAAAAAAAGTAGATTGTATCAGTGTCACAGTGGTTGTGATATATTTTATTATAGTTTTGCAAGTTGTTACCACTGGGGGAAGCTGGATAAAGGGTATATGGGATCTCTGTATTCTGACAATTTGTTGTGAATCCTCATTATCTAAAAACGTTAAATTAAAAAAATGTTTTTACTGATATATTTTGGTGTAAATCTACCATATTGATATCTACTTTTTATTTGTTTGTTGAATATTAGTGCTTTTCTTTTTCTACTTTACTTTTTTAAATAGTTTTAAAAAATATTTATTTATTTATTTGGCTGCCCCAGGTCTTAGTTGTGGCACTTGTGATCCTTGGTTGCAGCATGTGGGATCTTCAGTTGTGGCATGCAAACTCTTAGTTGCAGCATGTGGGATTTAGTTCCCTGACCAGGGAAAGAACCCGAGCATGGAGTCTTAGCCACTGGACCACCAGGGAAGTCCTCTACTTTTCTTTGAATTAACTATTTTTTGCTTTTTCATTTCTACACTTTCATTAGCTTGAGGGTACATGTTCTTTAACTATTTTGGTTTTTTAGTGTTTAGTATAGAGATTACAGCATGCATGCTTGAGTTTTCAGAGTTGTGTACATATTTTTATTTTAACCTCTTCTAGGACAATGAAGAACCTACAACTACTTAACTTCTAGATTATATGTTCTTTTTTGTCATGCATTTTAACTTTTTGTGCAATGAGACTACACAGAATATTATTGCTATTATTGTATAGGCATCATTCATTTCACTTTACAACTGTATTTTACCTTTTTGGTTGCTCTTTATTTCCTTTCATTTTTTAAGCTTCTCAGTTTATTGTGTCTTTCTGAAGAATATTCTTTCATAATTCTTTTCTTATAGTCTTTTGATGATAGATATCTTGATTTTTATTTATCTGAAAATGTCTTTATTTTATCTTTTTTGAAGTATATTTTTGCTGAATATTGGTATGACTGTCTTCCAGCCCTTAGAAAATACTATTGCATTGTCTTTTTGCTCCCTTAGTTTCTGTTGAGAAATCATCTGTTAATTTTATTGTTACTTCTTTGAAGGTATTTTGTCATTTTCTGCTGGCTTCTTTTAACATATTCTCTTATGTCTTTGTTTTCCTGTAGTTTTACTTTGATGTGCCCAACTCTGTGTGTGTGTGTTTTAAAAATTTGTTCTGCTTGGTGTTTGTATCTTGGTATCTTTCTTCGGATAAATTCTGAGATATAAACTTTTCAAATATTTCTTCTGCCCTTTTCTCTTCTCTCCTTTTACAAATCCAGTTGCACATTGTTAGATCCTCTTACTCTATCTTTTTTTTTTTTTTTTTCCTTTTTTTTGTTACTCCAACCTTCTGGCTTTCTGTGCCTCTCTCAAGATATTTATTTTTGTCTTCCAATTCCAAAATTCTCTCTTGGGTCATTTGTAATCTGCTGGTAAATCCGTTTGTTGTGGTTAATTTTTGGTTATTTTTTAGCTAAAAAATTTCCACTTGGTTCTTTGTAACAGTTTCTAGTTCTCTGCTGACATTCTCAATCTTTTATTTTCTTGAACATATTAAGCATATTTTAAGTTGCAGTCTGGTAACTAATTTTTCTGGATCTCTTGTTGATCTGTTTTTATTTCCTGTATTTCTCTTGTGTTTTGATCCCAATGGTCTTTTTTTCCTAAATATCTGGTCGATTTTCATTAAATGTCAGATTTTGTATGTAAGAATTTTAGAAATAATTTGAAACCTTAGATGAAGATATTTTCCTTCAGACAAGATTTATGATTGTTTCTAGAGGGCACTAGCAATTCTGGATCAACTTAATTTTGACAGGATTTGGGATGATTCAGATTTAAGCCTAAGTTCTTAGTTGGCTGTCTTAGTCCATTTTGGCTGCTATAACAAAATACCATAGACTGGGTGGCTTATAAATAATAGAAGTTTATTTCTCATACTTCTGAAGTCTGGGAAATCCCAGATCAAGGAGCCAGCAGATTTGGTGTCTGGTGAGGGTCCCCTTTCTGTTCATAGAATGCCATTTTCTCTCTGTGTCCTCACGTGGCAGAAAGGGCAAGGAAGTTCTCTGGGGTCTTTTGGGCACCAGTGGCACTAATGGGCACTAATCTCTTTAATGAAGGCTTTGCCTAATAACCTCCCAAAAGCCCTAACTCTAAATATCACATTGGGGGTTATGATTTCAACATATGAATTTTGAGGGGATACAGATATTCAGTGTATAACATTGGTTATCTATTTTTAGTTTACTCTTTATTCTCTTTTTTAAAAACTTTTTAAAATTAGAGTAAAGTTGCTTTACAATATTGTGTTAGTTTATACTGTACAGCAAAGTGGATCAGCTATATGTATACACATTTCCCCTCATTTTTGGATTCCCTTCTCATTTAGGTCACCATAGAGCACTGAGTAGAGTTCCCTGTGCCATACAGTAGGTTCATATTAGTTATCTATTTTATACATAGTGTCAATAGTGTATACACGTCAATCACAATCTCCCAATTCATCCCACATCCCGCTTTCTCCCTTGGTATCTATATGTTTGTTCTCTATTTCTGCTTTGTAAATAAGATTGTGTATACCAATTTTTTCAGATTTCACATATATGCATTAATATATGATATTTGTTTTTCTCTTTCTGACTTACTTCACTCTGTATGACAGTCTCTAGGTCCATCCACGTCTCTACAAATGACCCAGTTTCATTCCTTTTTATGGCTAATATTCCATTGTATATATGTACCACATCTTCTTTATCCATTCCTCTGTCACTGGATATTTAGGTTGCTTCCATGTCCTGGCTATTGTAAATAGTGCTGTAATGAACATTGGGGTGCATGTGTCTTTTTGAATTGGTTTACCTTTTCAAGATTCAATCCTATAGCCTAGCCATTTTATCAAGCCATTTGCTCTTAACTGCAGACCTCCTTTCTCATCTCTTCCCAAGGTCATGATACTCCAATTTTTGTTTGAGCTTATCAAAAGCTATACCTAGCTTCTTAGCGTCTTAGCTACCTCTGTCAGAACTGTCAGATACCCAAAAGGAAAAGTAACCTCAAATACCAGGCTTATCTCTCTGTGTTTACTTCTTTTTAAAAAACTAATACAGATATATATTTTTTAATTATATATATATATATATATTTGGCTGCGTTTGGTCTTCATTGCTGCGTGTGGGCTTTCTCTAGTTGTGGCGAGCGGGTGCTACTCCTCATTGTGGTGCGTGGGCTTCTCATTGCAGTGGCTTCTCTTGTTGTGGAGCATGGGCTCTGGGCACATGGGCTTCAGTAGTTGCAGCACACAGGCTCAGTAGTTGTGGCATGTGGGCCCTAGAGTGCATGGGCTTCCGTAGTTGCAGTACACGGGCTCAGTAGTTGTGGCACATGGGCTTAGTTGCCCTGTGGCATGTGGGATCTTCCCAGACCAGGGATTGAACCCATGTCCCCTGCATTGGCAGGCAGATTCTTAACCACTGCATCACCAGGGAAGTCCTGTGTTTACTTCATATACTGAGTTTCAGACTTGCAAGTTTTTTACTACCTTGTTAGGTTTCTCCTGCCTTCAAGCAGATTTTTTAGTTATCTACCTTTTCAAGTCGATTTTAGCAGGAGGTTTGTTTTTGAACCTTCTAATCTCTCAGATTACCCTGCTATGTTCCATTTAGAGCCTTCATACATCCTGTTCCTCCTGCTTGAAAACCTCTAGTTTCCCACTCCCCTATCTCCTAGTTTACATCTATTCATGCTACGGGTCAAGTCCTGAAGAGCTCTTCCTCAGCCTTCACTGACTACCTGACAAGATTATCTTGTTATACTCTCTTATAGCACTACCTGAATGCCTTTATTGTACTTGTAGTTTATAATTATATATTTATTTGTATCTTTATTTCATTTAATGTTTGCCTTTTCAACACAATGTCAGGTGCTTGAGGAATAGGACTGTTATCAGTTTTTTTTTTCTTATTACAGACCCAAATGATAAGCTACAAGGAATATTTAATATTTCTTCAAAAACTGGACATATAAGTATTGGGTTAAATGACTCAGATTTCCCTTGGATGAAAATAGCAGAATTTAAAGAAAGAGAAAGATTATATTCATGGGTTCTTAGAAGGTAGAAAGGGCATAATTTATATTTTATTTTTATTTTAAAAATTTATTATAAAGTACTTCAGACATATTAAAAGTGTGAGTTTTGTAATATTCCTAGCTGTACTCACCAGTCTGCTTAAGAAATAGGCATAATTTATTTTTATAAAAATATACAGAGAGCCCAGAAATATACCTCTATAAATATAGTCAACTGATCTTTGACAAAGGAGCAAAGGCAATACAATGGAACAAAGATAGTTTCTTCAGTAAATGGTGCTAGAACAATTGGACATCCACATGCAAAAAAAAAAAAAAAAAAAAAAAAAGTGAATCCAGATACAGACCATACACCCTTCACAAAAATTAACTCTAAAAGGATCATAGACCTAACTGGAAAATGCAAAACTGTAAAACTCCAAGAAGATAGCATAGGAGAAAACCTAGATGATCTTGGGTATGATGATGCCTTTTTCGATACAACACCAAAGATACCATAGTGTCGTCTTTGAAAGAAACTATGAAAAAAATAATTGATAAGCTGGATTGCAGTTAAGTTAAAAACTTCTGCTCTGTGAAAGACAAAATCAAGAGAATTAGAGACCAGCCACAGGTTGGAAAAAAAGTATTTGCAAAATCACATCTGATAAAGGACTATTATCTAAAATATGAAGAGAACTCTTAAAATTCAACCATAAGAAAACAAACAGCCCTTTTAAAAAATGGGCTAAAGACCTTAACAGACACCTCACCAAAGAAGATATACAGATGGCAAATAAGCACATGAAAAGATACTTCAGATCATATGTCATTAAGGAAACGCAAATTAAAATGAGATACCTGTACATTCCTAGAATTGCCACAATCTGGATCAGTGACAGAATCAAATGCTGGTGAGGATGCAGAGTAACAGGAACTCTCACTTATTGCTGGCGGGAATGCGAAGTGGCACAGCTGCTTTGGAAGACAGTTTGGCGGTTTCTTCCAAAACTGAACATACTCTTTCCATATGATCCAGCAATACTGCTCTTTGGTATTTATGCAAAGAGTTGAAAATTTATGTCTACACAAAAACCTGCACGTGGATGTTTATAGCAGCTCTGTTCATAATTGCCCAAACTTGGAAGCAACCCATGTCTTTCAGTAGGTAAATGGATAAATAAACTGTGGCATAACCAGACAATGTAATATTATTCAGCATTAAAAAAGAATGAGATATCAAGCCATAAAAACACATGGAGGAACCTTGAATGCATATTACTGAGTGAAAGAAGCCAATCTGAAAAGGTTATATACTGTATGATTTCAAGTATATGACATTCTGGAGAAGTCAAAACTATGGAGACAATAAAAAGACAGTGATTGTGGTGGGCGGAGGGTGGGTTGTGGGGAGGAGAGAGATAAATAACCAGAGAACAGAGGAGCAGGGCAGTGAAAATACTTTATATGATATTATAAAGATGGATAATGTCATTATACATTCGTCCAAATCCACAGACTGTACATCACCAAGAGTGAACCCTAAGGTAAACTGTGGACTTTGGGTGATTATGATGTGTCAGTATAGGTTCATCCTTGGTAAAAAATGTACCATTTCTGTGAATGATGTTGATAGTGGGGAGGCCATGCATGTTTTGGAGGGCAGGGGATTTAGGGGAAATCTCCATACCTCCCTCTCAATTTTGTTGTCAACGTAAATAAAACTGCTCTAAAAAAATAAAGTCTTAAAAAAATCAGAAAAAAACCTAGAAAGATTAATTTCTACCAGAGATTAATAAATCCACAAGATACATAGCAACCAAAAAATATACACAGTATACTAAGATATAAACATATATGTAGACTACTGAGCAATTACTTTGGCTTTTAGGTACTTCTGTGGTAAAGTAATTAGTTATTGTTTACTATAAATTTGTTTATTTAAGGAAATTTTTCTTTTAAACTTTCAGATGATACAGCATTGTTTGAGTTGATTCAGCTAGTTCCGCCAGGTACTGTATTGTATTTTTTTTGTGTGTGTATTGTATTTTGATAAGGTAATTGACATCTGAACTCATTTCAATGAAATGCTTTTTAAAAAATCTCATCTTTTCCCCTTCTTCCCAAATTAAGAGCAACGTTGAGTCTCTAGCATTGGTCTACTATGTGTAAAATGTCAGTAGGCCAAAATAATATATATAGAAAGACTGACATAAATTATATTTGAACACATTGTTCTAAAATTGAATAGTCATAATTTAAAGTGGGAAATAACCCAATATGATCCTAGCATATTTTGTGACATTCATAAAAATTAACTTCTTTAAGATTTTGTGATTTTTCTAAACCAATATGCTTTTGCTGATAAAGTAGTTCATTATCTTTGTTTTTGTGTATTGACTGTTATTGGGAATGTAGGGGAATTAAAACTGTACCTACTTAATAAACAGTACAGATCCCTGCATTAGGTAGAGTTAAAATCTGAAGGATAGTTTTATTATTTATTTTATTTTATTTTATTTTTTTGCGGTACGCGGGCCTCTCACTGTTGTGGCCTCTCCCGTTGCGGAGCACAGGCTCCGGACATGCAGGCTCAGCGGCCATGGCTCATGGGCCCAGCTACTCAGCGGCATGTGGGATCTTCCCGGACCGGGGCACAAACTCACGTCCCCTGCATCAGCAGGCGGACTCTCAACCACTGCGCCACCAGGGAAGCCCCAGGATAGTTTTATTTTTATTATTGATTTCTATGATTATAGAAGACTCTATCTTAAATCCTTTTTTTATGTGAGAAATAGGGAACTATATTTTATTGAAAGCTAATAGTCTAAAATTTTTGAATATCACATATATACCTAATTCAGGTAACCACAAATTCTATAAAATGTCTACAGTTTTTTCAATATGTAACCTAATATCTCATAATGGCAGGTAGAAAATAATGGAAGATGGAAAAAAAATTCTGGAGATGGTAATTAAGTTTTATATGTATAAATGTTATGTCAGTTTGATATGTTTAAAAGGATTTTCTTTTCTAGGAACTCATATGTACTTAAAAAGTT
This sequence comes from Kogia breviceps, assembly GCF_026419965.1. Taxonomy (NCBI): domain Eukaryota; kingdom Metazoa; phylum Chordata; class Mammalia; order Artiodactyla; family Physeteridae; genus Kogia; species Kogia breviceps. The sequence continues at coordinate 162,413,140 of NC_081310.1, forward strand.
TACGTGAACATCCCCTTTCTACAAAAGGGGGAGGGAGAATTTGTAGTATGTATGACATTTCTGAATAAGTAAATGTGTTAATTCGTTTAACATAACTTTATTTTAATTTCCCTTTCATAGAAAAAAAATTAAGTCCATGACCCTGAAGCAGGTATTTCATTAAGGCATCAGGCATTATATATTTATACTTGATGATATTGTATCTAAATAGCATATTTTGTTATAATTTGAATCATAGGGTATCTTTCTTGTAGTGGGTGAAACACTGTCTACATATGATGAGAATACACGAGATTTCATGTTCCCGGGTCCAAATCAAACTTCTGGACACCATGACTCAAACCGCCAGGTTACCATGAGGAGGATTTCTGGCCTTCGTGTAAGTGCTTACTATTTTCTGAATCAAGTCGTGATGCAGGATCATTGTCAAAAACCACCACATAGCCCTCAATATCTGAAATGTGAAGATGTAATTCAAAGTTTAATTTAGTTTAAAACATAATTGCTTTGTGAAACTATGATGTTATTTTAAACATACTGAAACCTAAATGAAAATACTTTAACAAAATGCACGCCTCTACCTTCCAAAATTAACAAGCATTATTTTGCCTTATATTCTTCAGATTTCTCTCCTTTTCTTCTCTCCCTTTCCTCCCCTCCCCACTGTCCCTATGTCTTTGTCTCTCTTCTCTTTATTTTTCTCCCAAAAGAATGGCCAATAAATATTTGAAAACATGTGTAATCCCATTAGCATTTAGGAAAGTTCAAATTAAAACAATCATATGATTTCATTTTTATAGCCATAAGATTGGTAAAATTTACTAATTCTGACAAATGTCAAAAGCATGGAAAAATGGAAGCTTGTATATGTTGCTATGTCATGTAAATTGGAACAACCACAATTCAGGATTATCTAGTGAAGGCCAAGATTCTCAGTATGTCTGGCATACTAAGAGCCTTCTTGGGAATGTTCGTTTGTAGCATTGTTCATAGTAATGAAAAATGGCAATAATTGAAATGTCCATTAGTAGGAGTTTGGATAGAGTAATTATTATATGTTCATGTAATGGAAGTATGTATTCATACACCTAAAAGTGAAAACTGCATTAAGTGGTAGCCAACTCTCATCTTTTCCTGCAACTTCTTCAGTTTTATTGGATAATTAATAATATTTTTATTCCTGAAAATTCCTTATGCCTAGAGAGACTGAGTGAAGCCCCTGCTGTTTCAAAGAAGAAAAAAGTAAAAGTTGCTAGGTTGAAATTATTTGGACAAATATTTTTCACTAACTTTAGGAGATATTAGAGCAGTAAGGAAATTGGGGTGCTACATGAGCCAATATGGTGAATCAAGTAACTCCTCCTGTATTTCCTGTAGGAAATAGCAAATTTCAGCTTGCTGAAAGTATAAAAGTTGACTAGCAAATTATTAAAATATACCTCCTTTGGGATATTTTCAGTGTCCATTAGCCCAAAAAGTCTTCCAAGAATGTTTCAGGGACTTTCTAGAAGCCTGCAATGAAAAAAATATCTGATTTTAAAATTAAAGTTTTTTTTAAAGTAATTAAAAATGCTGTATTATACCAAATTGGCAATATAAACATAAGAATATGGACCATTAACAGGTATTTTTCTTTATTGAATTTGAGTTACTTTCACATATATCAAAAAAGTTTGGATTACTAAGGCAAAAAGTCTATATATATTGTTAAAAGATAAATTGGGGCATATTAAGAATTTTGAGTTTATTTGAGCAAAAATTGATTTGATTCAAGCAGCATCCAATCTAGCAGATAGAAAGAAGCTCCAAGGAGCTATGCAAAATGAAAGATTTTTATATCCAGAAGGGAGGAGGAACAAGGAAATTATTCTAGGCCAAAAAGTATGTTGATTATTGCAAGCTTCCTTTCATTTAGGGGATGGCAGAGGGTCTAATCAGATGGATTACCTAGTGAGTGCTAATCAGGCGATTCCTGATTGACTGGTTTAAAATTCCATTTCTGGGAGAGCCGAAACTGTAATTAATTTAAATCTGTTTGGTGATATGGGGTTTAGCGTAAGCAACTCAATTTTGGGCCTGTTGTTTTTAACAGTATAAAAAGTGAGACTTCTGGTGATGATGGTGTGAAGGCGCTGTCAATTACTCTCTCCACACAAGTATAAAACTGGACAAAATTGTCACAAGCCACAGTTTTAGGGCACTGGAAACCGATCGGCAGTTAAGACAAATTAAGAAGTATCCCTGCTTAAATAGCTGCTAAAACTTTGGGTAAAAATGGCAGAAGTATGTGGTCACCTTGCCTAGGACAGCTCTCATACCCTGCATAGCCAGTGAGAATGGTAGCTTCACTAAGCCTGGGGCAAGTTGCAAAAATTAGTAGCTTTGCTACCAGAGAGGTCAGAATCTATTTTGGGCAGTGATACCGTGATTTGTAATAAGAAACATACATTTGGTCTTCTTGCCCCATTCTTGGCACAGAGCTCATAAAACCTTTGGAATTTCCTGTGTTTAAGAGCTATAAAGGTGTCTTTTGTTATGTTAATGAGGAGACTTTTGGAAGCTCCTTGGGAACCTAAGGATGGGGGCTTGATGCCAGGGGAACCAGCCAGGTGATTAGAGGGTTGGAACTTTCAGCCCCACCCCTGAGAAGTAGAGGGGCTGGAGATTGAGTTCAGTCACCAATGGCCAGTGATTTAATGTCATGCCTGTGTAATGAATCGGCTATAAAACCCAAAGGATGGGGTTTGGAGAGCTTCCATGTTGGTGAACACGTGGAGGTACTGGGAGAGTGGGTCACCTGGTGAGGGCACAGAAACTTCTCCCTGCTTCCCACATATCTCACCCTAGACATCTCTTACATCCGGATGTCATCATATCCTTTTATATAAATTGGTAAACTAAGAAAACTGTCTTCTGAGTTCTTTGAGCAGCTGTGGCAAATTGATCGAACCCAAGGAAGGGGTCATGGGAACCTCTTATTTGTATCCTGTGGGTGACAACCTGGACTTGTGGTTAGCATCTGAAGTCAGATAGGAGCAGTCTTGTGGAACTGAGCCCTTAACCTTTGGGATCTGATGCTATCTGCAGATAGTGTCAGAGCCGAGTTAAATTGCAGGACACCCAAATGGTGTCGCAGAGACTTTTCTTGGTGGTGTTGGAAAACCCACGCATTGGAATTGGTGTCACAATCATAGGGGCAAATATTGTGTCTTTGCCAGCTAAATGTGGTGGATTCAGTTAGCGCATGAGAAAAACCCACAGCTTTGCTAGGCCGATTGCAGTTCCAATCAGAGAGAGCAGCACACCTGCCAGAAAATTGACAGGAGACCCTGGAAGTAAGGGAGCAATAAAAGGGCTGAGATGAGCTTTCCACTCATTCCTGGCTGACTGAAACTATGCACGTTCAGGGGAGACAGTGGGAATCCAGCAAAAAGTGAAAGCCAAGGGAGACTAGAGATCTGCTGTACCTTTGAGTGCATTCCCCAACCCACACACAGGCAATCAACAAAGAGTGGAACCCTTACAGGTTCATTGGATGACCACTAAGCTATGCATACTCAGATGAGACCACTAGAACGAATACAAGAATAAAAAGACATGGCATATATATAAATTGAACAGCAAAATAGCAGTTGTAAATTCAATCATATCAGTTATTGTATTTAAATGTGAGTGGACAACACATTCCAATCAGTAGTTTGCTCTCCTGGCAGCCAACAATGCACCCTTCCTCAGAATTCTGATGATTCTGCATAGACATCTGAGTCTTAGGCTGTCTTCCTGAACCCATCACTGTGGCAAGGATTCAAGTCACATCTGAGGTTAGATCCTGGCACTATCACAGGCTACTACTATCACTATGCCATGGAGATAACGTTGTTTGGTGGATTAATGAAATCTTGTAAATGGTTATTTTAGTACCTGGTATGTAGAGAATGATCAGTAAATGTTAGGGATACGATGATGGCCATGGAGATCATGACAAGGTGCTGTTGTTGGTGGCAGTGATGTTAATCAGGATCTGTGACTTTCTCATCTTTGATCTTACCTCTTAGCACAGATCTTTGTATGTACTTAAATGACTCTTGGTTGAATTGAATGAATTACATCTTATTGTAGACTTCATAGAGGAAACTGACATTTCCGATGTGTGATGATTAAATTTATTTTGGTTAGGTTGTGACTAGATGTTACTCTGAAGGTATTGTGTAGATTTGACTGATGTTTACAATCACTTGACTTTAAGTGTAGGATATTACCCTTGAAAATGTAGGTAGACCTCATCCAGTTAATTGAAGACCTGAAGAGCAAAAACTGAAGTTTCCAAAAGAATAAGGAATTCTGCCTCAAGACTGTAATATAGAAATCCTGAGTTTCCAGCCTGCTGGCTTGCTTACATATTTCACATTCAAGACTACAGTATCAACTTTGCCTGAGTTTCCAGCCTGCCAGCTTTCCCTGTGGATTTTGGACTTGTCACTCTCACAATTGCATGTACCAATTCCTTAAAATAAATATCTCTCTGTGTATATATTCTGTTAGTTCTGTTTCCCTGAAACCCCAGTTGATACACATGGGTTTTGAAAGATCTAAAAATAATGGCTAAAACACTGAGTATTTACTATATGACCAGCAATATATGGGGAGGGGTAAAGTGATAAGTTGCAGTCCAGGCTGTGGTACTTATAAAATATGTCCACAAATGATATGACACTCCTCTCTTCCAAAGGCAGTTTCTTAAGTATGGACTCTACTTAGTGACTCTAACAGGTAAACTGTGGTGCTGAAGTGACAGTTTTAGACTTTTGAGACCAGGTCATTAAATGCACTGTGGCTTCTTCCTTGCTCTCACTCTTATATCACTCACTCCTGGGGAAGCCAACTGCCATGTGTGAGGACACTCAAGCCTCTGGAGAGGGCAGAAGCTGGGACAGCTTTGCTGGAGTGTGTATGAAAACTTGAAGAGCCTTGAAGAAACCGTCCAATGAGTGTTTGGAAGAAAATGAGGCAAATGTTATTGGAAATTAGGGGAGAAAGGAGGAGCCCTTGTTATGTAATGGTGTAAAGTTTAGCTGGAATATGGGATATAGAAAAAAATACCTGATGAAATGGGTGGTCTTTGTAAGGAGACTTTCAGACAGAGTATTAGAGTGGCTGTCTGGTTTCTTCTTGCTGCTTATAGCAATATATAAGAGGAGAGAGAAGCAAAAGGAAAGCCTGTTAATAACACAAAAAGTAGTTGGAACTTACTGTTTTTGAGGATTCTCAGCCTTCCCCAATGGCAGATATGTTGAAATTAACGAATGACTTATGAGCAAAAATCATTCTAAGGTATGTTCAGGAAATTTTGGTCTGATGGTAAAACCAAGGGTATGACTGTAAAATCCTTATTAAAATCTCCAGAAGATACAAGATGTTGCCTCAGAAAATCATTTAATTAAACATAGGTTTTATTTTACTTTATTTTTTACATTAAAATTTTTTTTAATTAAAAAAATTTTTCATACAATTTTTATAATTGAAGTATAGTTGATTTACAACGTTGTGTTAGTTTCAGGTGTACAGCAATGTGATTTAGTTATATATCTACATATATATATATTTCAGATTCTTTTCCATTATAGGTTATTACAAGATATTGAATATAGTTCTGTGTGCTATATAGTAGGTCCTTGTTGTTTATCTATTATATGTATCATAGTGTGTATCTGCTAATCCCAAACTCCTGATTTGGGAGTTCTGACCAGTGTGAGGTGATACTTCATTGTAGTTTTGATTTGCATTTCTCTAATAATTAGTGATGTTGAGCATATTTTCATGTGCCTCATGGCCATCTGTATGTCATCTTTGGATAACATACAGATGGCAGTTTAAGTCTGTTTAGGTCTTCTGCCAATTTTTTGATTGGGTTGTTTGTTTTTTGATAGTGAGCTATATTGAGCTGTATGAGCCCTTGTTGGTCACATTGTTTGCAAATGTTTTATCCCATTCTGTACATTGTCTTTTCATTTGTTTATGGTTTCCTTTGCCATACAAAAGTTTTTAAGTTTAATTGGGTCCCATTTGTTTATTTTTGCCGTTATTTCCATTACCCTAGGAGATGGTTCCAAAAAAATAATTGCTGTGATTTATGTAAGAGTGTTCTGCCTATGTTTTTCCTATAGGAGTTTTACAGTATCTGGTCTTACATTTAGGTCTTTAATCCATTTTGAGTTTATTTTTGTATATGGTGTTAGAGAATGTTATAATTTAATTCTTTTATGTGTAGCTGTCCAATTTTCCTAGCACAACTTATTGAAGACACTCTTTTCTCCATTGTATATTTTTGCCTCCTTTGTCATAGATTAATTGACCTTGAGTGCATGGGTTTATTTCTGGGCTTTCTATCCTGTTCCGTTGATCTATATGTCTGTTTTTATGCCAGTATCATACTGTACTGATTACTGTAGCATTGTAGTATAGTCAGAAGTCAGAGAGTGTGATTCCTCCAGCTCCATTCTTCTTTCTCAAGATTGTTTTGGTTATTCTGGGTCTTTTGTGTTTCCATACAAATTTTAAAATTATTTGTTATAGTTCTGTGAAAAATGCCAATGGTAACTTGATAGGGATTGCATCGAATCTGTAGATTGCCTTGGTAGTATGGTCATTTTAACAATATTGATTCTTCCAATCCAAGAACATGGTATATATTTCCATCTGTTTGTGTTGTCTTCAGTTTCTTTCAAGAGTGTTTTATAGTTTTCAGAGTATAGGTCTTTTGCCTCCTTAGGTAGGTTTTATTCCTAGGTATTTTATTCTTTTTGATGCAGTGGTTTGGGATTGGTTGGGATTGGTGGGATGGGATTGGTTCCTTAATTTCCCTCTCTGATAGTTTGTTGTTCATGTATAGAAATGCATCAGATTTTTGTATATTAATGTTGTATCCTGCAACTTTACCAAATTTATTGATGGGCTCTAGTAGTTTTCTGGTGTGTCTTTAAGATTTTCTATGTATAGTATCATGTTATCTGCAAATAGTGAGGGTTTTACTTCTTCCTTCCAATTTGGATTCCTTTTATTTGTTTTTCTTTTCTGATTGCTGTGGCTAGGACTTCCAAAACTATGTTGAATAAAAGTGATGAGAGGGCATCCTTGTCTTATTCCTGATCTTAGGGGGAATGCTTTCAGCATTCCTTTTCACTGTTGAGGATGATGTTAGCTGTGGATTTGTCATATATGACCTTTATTATGTCAAGGTATATTCCCTCTAAGCCCACTTTCTGGCAGAGTTTTTATCATAAAAAGATGTATAATTTTACCACATTTTTAAAGGTTACTTTCCACTTACAGTTATTACAAAATATTGGGTATATTCCCTGTGTTGTATAATACATCCTTGAGCCTATTTTACACCTAGTAGTTTGTACTTACCACTTCCCCACCCCTATATTGGCTCTCCCCCCCTTCCATGGTAACCACTAGTTTATTCTCTGTATCTGTGAGTCTGCTTCTTTTTTTGTTACATTCACTAGTTTGTTGTATTTTTTTAGATTCCACATATAAGTGATATCATACAATATTTGTCTTTCTCTGTCTGACTTATTTCACTTAGCATAATGCCCTACAAGTCCATCCATGTTGCTGCTAATAGCAAAGTTTTTTTCTTTTTTATGGCCAAGTAGTAGTCTATTGTGTGTGTGTGTGTGTGTGTGTGTGTGTGTGTGTGTGTGTATATATATATATATATATATATATATACACCACGTGTTTTTTATCCATTCATCTGTTGATGGACCCTTAGGTTGCTTCCATATCTTGGCAGTTGTAAATAATGCTGCTTAAACATATGTTCTCGAAGATGATTGAAGACCAGCAGAAGCCCTGTAGAGGTGGGTGTGGCTTTTGTCTAAGGAAGTGAACTCCAATTATGTTCACATGAGAACTAAATACATTTTTAAGAGCATTATATTGGCAGAAGCACCACCAGCGTGGTCTGAAATTGAGAGACCTTACAAAATGAAAAGGCTTTTGGACCCCCAAAATTCTATTGACAGGACCCAAGCTCAGAACACTGTATAGCTCTAGACATTGTCCACCTCTTGTTGCAAAGGAATGATAATTCAAAGGATGGAAGCAAGAGCCCAGAGAGTGGAGCCAAAAACTATGGATAGTTATTTCTGAGCAGAAATAGGACTAAACTTCTAAGTGAGAAACTTCTAACATTTTCCTGGCTGATTTCAGAATTGCTGTGGACCTGTGATTTCTATTTGCCTGTTTTATTCTCTTTTTTTGAATAGGAATGTCTATAGTGATTATCCTCTGCCTGCTGCCCATGTGTACCTTGAATATATGTGGGGCACATAACTTGTTTCTTTAGTTCATAGGTCTTCTAATTGTGAGGAACTGTATCCTAGAAACTGTATTTGAAGAACCGTACCTGAGACAGCTGAATAACAATTTGATTTAGATGCCAGTATCCTGGATTTCAAGCTGAAGTTATAAAAGGATGAGACTTTTCCCCTTTCCTTTCCTTTTCCTTTTCCTTTTTCTTCAGTAGGGCATGAGTTTAGTTTACACACGAGAGGAATTTCATTTGTGGTCAGAGAGTGAACTGTGGTGGTTTAAAAACATGTCCCCCGAATTTTTGATGCTCCTCTGCTAAAAAGGTAGTTTCCTTGGTTCTAGAACGTGGGCTGTACTTAGGGGCTCTAATGAGTAGAATGTGACAGAAGTGACAGTGTTATGTTAGACTTCTGAAATTAAGTCATAAAAAGGATTATGTCTTCCTCCTTGCTTTGCTTTGGGAGAACTAGTTACCATGTCATGAGGACACTCAGGCAGTCCTGTGGAGAGGTTTGTGTGATAAAGAGCTGAGTTCTCTTGCTAAAAGATAGAAAATAACTGAGTCCTCCAGCCAACAGCTGTGTGAATCTCAGGAAGCAGATCTTCCAGCCTCAGTCAAGCTTTCAGAAAACTACAGCCCGAACAACATCTTGACTGCGATCTCATGAGAGATTTCAAGCCAGAACCAACTAGTTCAGCCTCTGCCAGACTCCTGACCTTTAGGAACTATGTGAGATAGTAGGTACTGATGTTTTAAACTGCTAAATAATATGCTATGCAGCAATGGATAACTAACAAATAAGCATTATCAATAAAAGTATGTTTGCAGAAAAACAGTCGTCCGTTTAATTCATAGGTAACTCATATTTAACCTTTTTGTAGTGTGTAATGTTTGAAACTTTAAAGTTAGTAGGTCAAAGACTGGGTGAGATATCTGACCTCCAATATATTAGAGTGAAGCTGCCCTGGGCACAGACAATACTGTCTGTATCTTTTAGTGTTTTGGTGAATATGTAACTTGTGTTCTTCCAAATATTTTCTCAGGTGCTTTGTGACTGTTCCTTTGAATTTTAGTATTTGTCTCTGCTTATCTCAAAACAGTGTTTAAGCTGATGATTGAAATGTTACAAGAAATAGAAACCAGATTCATACATTCATATATCTGAATGTAAGCTACATTATGGGAAAAACTGTTGCAAGAATTGGTACAGACTTATCTCTCTTCTGTTTTCAAGAACTGCATACCCAGGAGCTGTGATTTTTTTTTTTTTTTTGACATGTGGAGACTATGCAAAGTATTTCTGGATTATGTAGTTAAGTACATCTTAATCTGTAAAAGTAAAAAGAGCCAGAATCCATTAAGTATTTTCAAATATTTAGGACTTTAATATTATGAAAAATCTTTAAAAAATTGACAGGGAAATACTTGAAAATGAAAAATATCTGAATTTTTCAATAAAAGTGATATAATCACTTGTAAGTGAATCATCAGCAGTGAAACTGTTTCTTGATAACATTTAACATTCGTTTGTTGTCTTTATCCTTAATAAGAAGTTCAAACTAACAAATAAAGCAGCTGAACCTTGGTAAGTGTTTGTTACTATAGGTCGTGTTTTCACCAGTAATAATTAGCTTTTTAAAAAGTAAAATGTCTACTAATACCCTCTCTTTCTTCCTCAGGGAATTGCTCCAAAGCTGGAATTTTCTACAACCTCAGTGATTACCGAATGTCTGATAAGTTCAAGGAAGTGCCGCACTCAGGTTAAAATCATTTATTTAAAATATCTAATGGTTTAATTTATTTGTTCATATTTATCGGGCATTTGGCAAGCATTATTCTTTAATTTTGGCTACAACTCTTTTCACATTTTTTTGATCAATCTCTAGTTTAAGTAAAACAATTATCATAGGTATTTAGTAGTTTGGTTACATGTTAATAAGTGTGGAAGTGAAAAGCTTGGTATACATGGTAGATGGTACTTTTTTTTTTTTTAATGGAAAGAAATCGGGCTGCCAGAAAGATGTTGGTTTCAAGAAGTTCCACAGAGAACTTGATTGGGGGCTTCTATGAATCTTAAAGAAGTTAAAGTTCAAAGGATACCTTTTTAGTGAATGGGACCAGAGGTTCTCAGGCTGGGATATAGGTGGTTGGTGGGTATAGCTTCTTGAGTGTCTCTAATTCCTTAAGGGACTGCTGCTTAGTTTGGTGGCTCTTCTAGTGCTATCAGATCAAGAGAAGCTTCGATACTTCAGCCTAATAAAAGTGCCTTCTATGTTTGTAAAAACTGCCTTCAGTAAACTCAGATATCTGGATCTAATATTACATTCTGGTCTAACTTCCTACTGAGTTACCAGGATCATCTTGCTACCCTGACCACAGGTTATCTAATAATGTCTAGGTATCACTCATACATATGTGACTACATTATGACCAGGTAACAATGGCCAGCCTGTGATGATGAGCCAGTAATATATAAAGCCTAGAGGACCCAAACAGGGCAGAACTGGACCTATGGTGGAAAAAGTAGAATGTTAATTTCCTGCATTATCAGTTTCAGAGTGAATTTGCTCAGGGTGGTAACTTGACAAGCTAACAAAGGTAAAATATAATTGTAAGATTATCAAGGGGATCTTTCTTATTTTGTTTAGCAAGACATTTGGTATGTTAGAGTTGGGCCTAATTATTTATCTTTTAAATGCAAGCTGAAACACTGCTACTAGAGATCTAATGATACATACTTGCCAAATTCAGAGCTGGGTTACTGACTTGTTTGGAGATATGCACTGTGCACATTTGTAAATTGTCAGAAATGCTTGCTCTGGACTCACAAAAGTTTCCTCTCCACACTGAGGTATGCCTTTACTGGGTGGGTACAGATTTCTTTTTTTGTCAGGAGTGTAGTATACACACAGAAGAGTACACACATTCTAAGTGTACAGCTTGGTGGAAGATTCCTTACTAAATGTAGAACTGTCACCCCACTAGTAGTTTCACTGGACTAGCATTTTCCTTTGTAAGCTTTTGGCTAACTTGCTATTTCAATGTTTGTCATTTGTTTTTTGTTGAACAGAGATGTGAGAGAATAGGCTTTGGTTTTATTAAGAAAATATTCTTGAGAATCAGACAGATTTGGGTTCAAGTTCCTCAAAAGACTGGTTTAAAGATTAAATTAGAGAATATATGTGTCTGCACATAATATATAATTAATAAATTTTGTGGCTGTTACTGAGGTTATTAGTTTTTTAATTAAGATAATTGAGATATAGAAGACATAGATGAAATATAAGATGATGACATTGTCTGGTAGGCACAACAGAGTATACACTTTTACATTAAAATTCTGAATGGTAACAGCCAGAATGTTAATCTTATTTGATCTTATTTGAGAACATGCTAAATCCACTTTTTTTCCAAGTGGATATTAGTTACAATTAACATTTTAATGGCTATAAAACAGCATTTTCAGTTTCAAATACAGTTTAAGAATTAGACAAACCATTTTTGGCTTTTAAGAGAGGAGTGAGTGAAATAAGCTCTTTAAAATCATTTAGGTTTATAAATATTTATAATGATCTTTATTCCTTTTGGCACATTATTTTCAAATTTTTTGTCACAATTGATGTTTTGCCACCAGTTGAATGGCCTGAAAAAAAATCAACATATTATTGGGATTTTCTGGAATATATCTAGTTTTCTATGTAGTCTCTTTTACCTACTGCAAAGTAGAATTTATTAGTAAATAGTTAAATATTACTAGTAACTTTATTAATATGTTTGATAATCTATATCAGGTAGCTTTTGCTGTGTAACAGGCCACACTAACTTAGTAACTTAAAATAAGGTGTTGCTCACAGTTGTGTGGATTGGCTGGGTGATTTTTTTGGTCTGGGCTGCCTAGGCTAGGGCTGAGTGGTCTAGGAGGGCTTCACTTGCATGTCGGCAGCTGGCTGACTTGGTGTGAGAGGGACTTTACATTCCTGGTGTTTGACTTGATTTCAGCTGGGGTGATGGCCACAGACTCTCATCATCTAGCAGTCTAATTTCAGCTCATTCACATGTGGCAGGAAGGTTTTCTGGAGTAAAAGAAGACTAGCACTTTTCAAGTCTCCTTTTGTCACAAGTGCCGTTGTCCTCATGGCCGATGTAGGGAGGCGTTTTGTGTAAAACAGTATGAAACAGCCACTATTTTAAGTTTTATTGGGCATTAATAGGATGCATTAAGGGTTGATTAGGTTAGAAAGTATGAATCTGTGGTAGATACAGCACCGTTTCTAACTTCCTCTAGTGGTATTCAGCATTCAAAAGCTGTAATCAAAAACGAAGATGGAGTTCCTTTCAGTTTGGTATAAACAAGAGGTGGGTAAGAAGGAACTTTACAGCATTGCTGAAATAGGTGACGATGGGTTCATCCGGGTCTACAGGTAAGAGATCTTAAAAATGTATGAGGATCTGGGGTAAAGAGATCTAGGGGCTGAGGGAGATGAGGAGGACAAGTAACAGATTCAGTGAAAATAAAAGAAGTAGGTTGAGGAAAAGGTTTGGTCAGCAACGGGTTTTCAGAGTTTAGGGTGCAATGGATCTGTATAATGATAAAATCTAAGATGAAGTAGAAAAAGACAGTTAAAACTCAGAAATAGAAAGTCTAAGTCCAAGTTCTTGGAAAGATTCATTGCCTGAACATTTTATTAAACCTGAAAGGTTCTCTTCATGTGTTAATAATGCTGCTTCTGTGAGTCAATGTGATGTCATAGAGATGGGTGAAGTGGGATGAAAAATTCTGAATTACTTGTTGAAGTCATTGAACAAGGTGGGAGAAGGTCCAGGAGCGTAACAAGAGCTAGAGAAGAAAGAAAGATGATGAAATAATCTGATGCTGCTGGTCTGTATGAAACTTGTGGACTTATTTTTCTAAACAGGAAAATGTTTTCTTGTTTTCCTGTTTTCTTTCCTGTTTTAAAAAAAAAGTAGTTTCCTACTTTAAAAAATATTTGATTCTTCTCCTATTTCACATTTGTATTTTATGTACTTAGAAATAGATACCCTTAGCAAGTAGGGAGGGGGATTGAGAAAGTAGAGAAGAGGGGAGGTAGGATTGGTGGGTTTTTAATGTGATAAAGTTCGGAGTACATTCAAAGATTCTCAACTGTCCATTTTCTCTAATATTGGAAAGCTTATAAATCTAGACAAAGCTTGAAGAGGTCTTAAATTATTTACTTGTGATCCAACTTCTTTAAGGCAGAGACTATTTGAATAAAGTATCCTAATAACACAAAATATTTAGAAATATCATTTGTGTTTAAAATTTTAGAGTGTTAGCCAGTTTTACTAGAAGACAGAGTACTAGTCATTAAAGTTTGTAACGTGTCTTTTGTACATCTTTACTTTTATAAAAATACAGAATTAAGATGTTATGGTTATCTGTCATTGAATTGTAAAGTTTTAGTTTGGAAGAGATCTTAAAAATCCTAATCAACTTGTATAATCCAAATTATACATTTTATGAAAAGGTATAAAGCTTTTCTTCAGATTTTCACATTGTGCAAATGTATGTAATCATAATAGTATGAATGAAACATAGTTTTCTCCATAAAGATTTTATAATCAACTAATTAGACATGTGTGTTGCTAAGATTACTAAACAAACCCTCTTAAATTATATAGCCAATTATTTGAATACATAATTATAAATGATAAACCAATGTTTGCATTAGTTTTTTAGTATACTGAAAAATATTTTTTTACTTTTTTCTTAGATTTTTCAAATGATTAAATATTGGGCTTCAACTTTCTTAAAGTACTTGTTATACTTAAGAAGTGTGGTACAGTATATTTTATTAACTACTAGACAGAGTTATTTAGGAGGATATGGATTTGACTTCCCTCAGGATCTACATTGATAAGAGAGACTGATCTAGTTGGCTTTGATAGATTATATGTGCCTTAAATTACTTTTTAAGGTTTTTTCTACCTGTAGTTATATATATACATATATATATGATATATGTATATGGTTTACCCAAGGGTCATAATATGTATAAAATATGTCTCTCCTGACCAAATGAATTTTTATTTTTTATGTTTAGGATAAATTTATTCACCATACGGCTCCAGTTGAAAAATCACACGGCAGCCTGCAAACCAGAGCATCAAGGTCACAAAAGAAAAAATCCAAGTCACCTGAGAGAAATAAATATTGCACAAATGCAAAAAACTACGAACAGCCTACAATTTCTTCAAAATCACACTCTCCATCTCCTTACACAAAAAGACGCATGTGTGAGCTATCTGAAGACACTAGGCAGCGGCTGGCCCATTTAAATCTGGGCCCCTATGAATTCAAAAAAGAAACAGATAAACCACCATTTGTGATTAGACATGTATGTGTTCTCTGAAACATTTCCATTTGAAACTGATCTAATCTGTTCTTCCACTAAAATATTATTCTCAAATTTCTTTCAACTTCTAGCTTATATTAATAATTTTCTTTCCTGAACTGTTAGCCTAGCAATCTAAAATGGAAAATTAACTTGATAAAAGAACATTCTTTTGCAGCCTTTAAACCTGACAGAGATCAAGCTCCATTATGAATGCCATGTTAAATCCTCTCAGTAGCCATTTCCTTTCCTCTCATACAGTGGACTGTGTAATAACTTTACAAGTTGAACTGAGATGTAATTGACATTAGTTCTAAAATGGCAGAGTAGGATATTAAAAGAGGACCAAGTTTTCTTTGTGGAAAGGAAGACACCCTCCTCCCCCAGCCTTTTAAAAAATTATAATGGAAAAGTAAGTTTCTCTTGAAATTATGTCCCTTGGATAAACCTTATATAATGGATCTTCGAAGTAAATCTTTATTTGATGGGAAGAGGAAAGCCTTTGAAAGAAAGGGTTAACTTCAAGGGTAACATAGTTTCTAATCTTCCTATATGGAAGCCTGTTTTGGTATGGTTTGAGTTTAGAGCTTGTGTCCATATGATAGTCAAATAGACTCTGGCTAATTTTAAGGGTCTATAATCAGAATATTTAATAAAAGACTTTCTCAGAATCTTCATAATTTCTTTAAATTTTATCAAAATATTTTACCTTAAAAATATTTCTTTAAGAAAATCTTGCAAATTAATAAAAATTGCTTTATATAATAATAAACTTGAAAATTTAAGTGGCTATAGAAGCAAAACAACTTTTGGGGATGTCTATAAAACACTTTCTGACTTTGTCTCTAATGCATTTTTTTTCCAAATTTTAAAACGTAAATATCAATACAAACATGTAAACATGCTCCTTTGATGGTCAAATAGCTTTTTTAACATACACCACCTAAAAGTTCAGATTTTCTTTGTGATACCTTTTTAAAAAAATTTAGCTGTGCCTTAAGCAATATTTTTCATTCCATTTTCATATTTTGACTATGAATCCTTTATTATTTTAGCCTAATAGATTTTTATTGTAAAAAAGAAAATTTATAATATAATGGACACTTTTAAATGATAATATTTTATTGAGATTATTGTGATTATACTTGTCTTATTCCTATAGAACTTGTTTATAGGTTCTGGTCACATTTTTTTGTTGTTTGAACAATATCCAGATGTTTACTTGCTTGTTTGACGGCAGTTTCAGAATGCCTTTAATTCTGTTTGCTCACAATTGCAAATTAAATTGAAAAGAAAGGACATGCTAAATTCTAATCTGAAGGAATATTAGCATTTTAATTAAAATGCCTATGTACAAAGATAACCAGGAATATTTTGAGCCTTAGCCACCTAAAAGTTGCTTAGGGAAATAACCGCTCTTAAAATGTTTATTATTATTTTCATGTCACTGTTCAAAATAGAATAATTTTAATAATGCTTGGTATAAATCTTCACATTTTTATTTAAATGATTTCCCTTTCAGCTTTCCATTGAACAGAAAGAAATACATACTTCTAAGCCTATAGTTAGAAAATTGCTTATGTTATTGTATAGGACTAGATTTTTTTCCAACTGTATTTATAAATGTATGCCTCTCTTGGCCCCATAGGCATTCATGATTTTAAAAGCAATGAACAAAATTGGTAACCAAACAAAATTTTAATTTGGTACATGAATATGCAAAATGTAATACGTTTAGGAAAGACATTCTAGTTTTACAAACACTGTATAAAAAGTAATCTTAAAGAATAAGAAGCCGTTTCAGGAATCTAACTAGTACTCTCCCAAACTGGCACAACCATCATGTAAGAGTTAAACTGCATTCTTTGCTTTTTTATTTATGCAGAATAGGATTTTTTTCTCTTGTGGTAAAATACTCATAAAATTTACCATTTCAGTCATTTTAAAGTGTATAATTCAGTGACATCAAGTATATTCATATTGTGGTGCAACTGTCACCACTATCTAGTTCCAGAACTTTTTCATCACCCTAAGTGGAAACCCCATGCTCATTAAGCATTCACTCCCCATTTCTTTCCCCAGCCCATGGCAACCACTGATCTGCTCACTATCTCTATGGACATACAGTGTTTGGCTTTTTGTGTCTTTTTTCATTTAGCAGAGTGTTTTCTAGTTTCATCCATGTTGTAGCATGTATCAGTACTTGATTCTTTTTATGACTGAATAATCCATTGTACATTTTGTCTATCCATTAATCTGTTGACAGACATTTGGGTTTTCAACTTTTAGTTATGTGAATAGTACTTCTATGAACATTCATACACAAGTTTTTGTTTGAATACCTGTTTTAATTTCCCAACTGCTTTAATACCTAGGAGTGGAATTGCCGGGCCATATGGTAATTATATGTTTAACTTCTTGAGGAATTGCCCAACTGTTTCCCGCAGTGGTTGCTCCATTTTGTTTCCACCAGCAATGTGTGGTGGTTCCAATTTATCCACATTCTCACTAACATTCTCACCACATTCTCATTTTGTTTTGTTTTATTTTTATTGTAGCCATCCTGAGGGGTGTGGAGTGGTATCTCATTATGGTTCTGGTTTGCATTTCCCTAATGACTAATGATACTGAGCATCTTTTCACATGCTTATTGCCATTTGCATATCTTCTTTGGAGAAATGTCTATTCAAGTCCTTTGCCCATTTTTAATTGAGTTGTTTGCCTTTTTGTTGAATTCAGTTGTAAGTTTTCTGTTATATATTTAGGATTCTAGATCCTTATCAGTTATATGATATGCAAATATTTTTTCTCATTCTGTGGCTTGTCTTTTCACACTCCTTTTTTAAAGTTAAATTTTAAAAAATTGTGGTAAAATATGCACAATATAAAACTTACTATTTTAACCATTTTTAAGTGTACATTTTAAAGTGTACACACTAAGTACATTCATGTTGTGTAATCATCACCACCGTCTATCTCCAGAACATTTTTCATCTTGCTAAACTGAGACTCTGTACCCATTAAACAGTAACTCCCCATTCCTCTTTCCCTTCAGCCCCTGGAAACTACCATTCTACTTTTTGTCTCTATGAATTTGACTATTTTGGTTACCTCATATAAGTGCTACCTAATATATACAATATTTGTCAATTTGTGAATTGCTTGTTCCACTTAGCATAAAGTCATCAAGGTTACAGCATGTGTCAGAATTTTCTTCCTTATTACGGCTGCATAATCTTTTACATGTATATCATATTTTGTTTATTCATTCACCTGTTGATGGACACAGGTTGCTTCTACCTTTTGGCTGTTGTGAATAATACTGCTGTGAAAATAGTATAGAAATATCTATTCAGAGCCCTGCTTTCAATTCTTTTGGGTATATACCCAGGAGTAGAATTGCTGGGTTGTATGACAATCCTATTTTGAGTTTTTTGAAGAGCCACTATGCTGTTTTCCATAGTGGCTGCACCAATTTACATTCCTACCAAGAGTGCACAAGCAGTTCAGTTTCTCCATATCCTTGTCAACACTTGTTATTTTCTGTTTTTTGATAATGGCCATCCTCATGGGGGTAAACTAGAATTTGACTTGTACTTCCTTTATGATTAATGATGTTGAATGATTTTCCATGTGCTTATTGGTCATTTGTATATCTTTTGGAGAAATGTCTTCTTAAGTCCTTTGCCCAACTTTTAATTGAGTTTTTTAGATTGAGTTTTAGATGTTTCTTTATGTATTCTGGATATTAATGACTTTTCAGATAATGACTTGCAAATATTTTCTCCTACTACATGGGTTGCCTTTTCACTTTCTTGATATTGTCCTTTTATATACAAAGTTTTTAATTTTGGTAAGTAGAGCTGTCTTTTTTGCACAGATTTATATCATTTTTTTGTTAGAGAATGTGGATAACTGTTAATATCTTTTATTACTATACTCAGAATGCTGACTCCTGAACACAGCCAAGTAAAGACACTAAATTCAAAATCTGTATGCTAAGGAGATAAGTAGTAAATGGCTAAACTTGTTTTTTAAATGTGGCAAAGTAAGATTTCTCTTTTTTTAACTTTGTAATAGGAAGCAAACTAGGCAATAAAGTAATGGACATTTCAACTGTAAATCTGTTCATTTTAGAGTGGATTCAAAATATAATTAAAAATTTCTGGAGTTTAACTTAAATTTTATTTAAAAACAAACAGCAAAATACTTGGCTAAGCTCTGATCTTGGAACATCCTTGAACTGTATAGGCAGTATCATGTTAACTTGATGATATGTGATCTATGTACTTCAATTGATTTTCTGACGCCATGAGACTGAAAAAAATATTTAAGCTCTTTTTTACATTGAAATCTTCCTTATTCTAGGTTGATCCCCCAAGTCCCAAGGCTGATGCTTTATTTGGATCTTCTGGCAGAGACTGTGAAAGAGATGGATGGTCCAGGCTGCACAATGGTTAGCTACAAGTTATCTCTCTTCATCTGTTTTAGTTCTCTTGGCTACATTCAAGTCTTTATCTTGGCATCAATTAATAAAAACAGAATCTTTGCTATATTGGAAAATATGGTATAATGCCACTTTTTACAACTTGTGGGACACCCATGTCAGTAATCTCTAAAAATAATAGAATTTCTGTGCTGCTATAAACCATCTTCATCTTTGAGATTCAAAACACATATTAGCATATTAAAGACTATGATACCTTTTAGTAAAAAAAAAAACCTTTTGTTTTGCTCAACAATTTCTAAATTTATTTGACCATGAAACCTTTTCCTCTCCTTAACATATATTACTTAGTTTATGGAACAGGCTTTGGGAAACACCATTGTAAAAAGAGTTCAGGTTTATAACTTTTGGACATACATTTACACATATATTTGAATACTTTCTCTACCACTTATTTATAAACTGGACATTCTTGAACAAATCACTTTAACTACTCTGATAATCAGTTAGTTTATTGAAGAATGAAGATAACATGATAAATATTACCATGTAAAATGCTCTACCACACAGGACACTTAATAAATATCAGCTGTCAAAATAATAATTATATTTCTGGAAAGATAACATCCTTTAGGTTTAGTTTATAATATTTTTTTTTATTTTTAGGCCTGATCCTGATGTTTAGATAAGTTGTTTCTTAAGTTCTTTATGAAGATGATTTTTTATGAAGAAGATTAAATAGTATTTTATAATTAGAGATATGTAAGTGTTAATATCTGTAGACGTTAGCTAGTCAGTTCACCAAGTATTCACCAGCAGCCTTTAAGTTAATTTACTGCACACTTAAAAAAAGGCATAGAAAAGTGAGAGTGAAAAAATACAATCAACACCTAGCGAGCTCTGTCTCATTTTGTTTCTAAACGCTAGTGTATAATCTCTCTGTTTTTAAAAATTGGGATATGAAACATTCATATCTGAGAACTTGAAGAGTTTGTGCTCATTTATTTTGCTTTTTTACCGCTAACTGGGAGATAAATTGGGTGATCAATAAGTCTTTCATACTCAGAATAGCAGATTATATGAAATTAGGAACAGATGTTATACTCTCAGACTTTCCCCTCCAAGGGATGTTCCCCATCCAACAGATGTTTCCCCTCTTGGGCTAAATTTATAGACATAGAGTAAATAAGGTTTCAGAACAAGAAATTGAAAATAGCTTCAATATAGACATTTCTTTGGAAGATGTTTGTAGAATACGCTTAAATGTCTGATTTCCCTTGACAATTATTATGTATTTGCCAGCAGAACTGTTATACTTTCTAGTAACTTCTAATCAAAACAGTCAGCTGCCTGTGTAGAGGTACAATCAGAGAGGTCAATAATGAGGTGCTTTTTTTTCTTTTTAATTTGACATAATTTCAGACTTACAGAAAGTTGAGATAGTACAAAGAATCCCCCTACACCTTTTACTCAGAGTCCACAAATATTAATATTTGCTTTTCCCTCTTTCTCTCTCTCTTTCTCCTCCCTGCCTCCATCTCTGTATGAGTATCTGTGTATAAACTTTTCTTGACAAGGACATTGCCATAGGCTGAATTGTGTCCCTCAAAGTTCATATGTTGAAACTCTAACCCCCCAGTGATGGTATCTGGAGACGGGTCATTACCTTTGGGAGGTAATTAGGTGTAGATGAGTTTATGGAGTGGGGTCCTCATGATAGGATTATTGCCCTTATAAGAAGAGACACCAGAGGTCTTGCTTTCTCTCTCTCTCTCATGTAAGGACACAGTCAAAAGGCAGCCAATCTTCAAGCCAGAATGAGAGCTCTCACTGGAACCTGGCTGTGCTGGCACCCACATCTCAGACTTCCAGCCTCTAGAACTATGAGAAATAAATGTCTGTGGTTTAAGCCACCTTAGTCTATGGTAGATGACAGCCTGAGGAAACTAATACAGTTGTTTTCTTAATGTGATGCAAGTATCAAAACAAGAAATTAATGATATAATATTAACTAAGCTATAAGCCTAAGTCATATTTTGCCACTTGTTCTAATAATATCTTTATAGCAAAAGAAATTCCACAACATACATAAGGTTCAGTTGCCATGTCTCTTTAGTTTTCTTTAATATGGATCAGTTTCTTAGTCTTTCTTTGTGTTTAATGATGTGATAATTTTGAAGAATAAAGGCCAGTTTTTTAATAGGTCTCTCTCAATTTGGGTTTGTTTGATTTTGTTTTCCTCATGGTTAGATTTATTCATTTTCCCCCATAATACAACAAGTGATGTATTACTCTCAGTGCATCATGTCAGGATGTATGTGATGTTGCTTTGTTACTGGTGATGTTAATTTGCTCACTTGATTAAGATGGTGTCTGCTCGGTTTCTCCAGCATGAAGGTGCTATTTTCTTCCTTCCCTTTGTAATTATGGGAAGATTGAGACTATGTAATTCTCTTCGACTTCGACTCTTTTAGCATACATTGATGATTCTTGCCCGAAACTATTACAGTGATGTTTACCAAATATTTTTTAAAATTCCATTTTTCTTTATACATTTATTATTTGCCTTTTACTATAAAGAGTTTTCCCTTCTCATTTCTCTAATTTTAATGCCCCTATTCTTTGGACTACTTTTTTTTTTTTTCCCTGGTTGGCAGTTGAGCAATTGTGCTTTGGGTTCTTATCAGCTATTTAAATACATATGTGAATTTCTTATAGAATATCTTACACATAGTGAATTTTCACTTATGACTATCTTTAATGAAAATTCTTCTTGAACATTTTCTTACCAAATTATCTTGCCTAATAATTCTTAAGTTCCTATAGGTTACCATTTTCACCAACATTGATTTATTTAGTCCTCATAATAATGTGAAGATGAATGTAACTATATTTGATCAGGAAGAGTGACAGAGGCTTAGAGAGGTTACGTGATATGTTGGAGAGCTACAGAATAGCTGTGTACAGTGTAGAACCCAGGTCTTCTAACCCCAACTTCCTTTCTTTTCCACCACTCTCCTACCACTTTTCCTACTTTCATTTAGGTGTATTTTTTTAAATAAAATTTTCAAATTTTCTCTGTCTGGAATTTCCTTGATATATAATTCTAATTGTAATTTGTGCAGTCCTTTTGAAGAAACTCAGTATCTCTCACAACTCAAGAATATATGGAAACTTTATCCAATCATTTGTGCATTTTAAAGAGGAAATCAAGAGCAACATCCTGGCCTTTTAAAAATTTGCTTAGGATTTAGGAAAGATATTAGACTCTGTCTCCCGCTTGGAGGAAACGTCTCTTATTCTCTTCATTTGAAGATTCTGTCATGAGTTTCAATTCTACACAAGACTGTAATCTTTTATGAGCTTCCACTAGTCCCTTTGTTAGATGGTTATATTTTATGTCAAATAAATTGGAAATAGCATCCCAAATCCTAATAGGCCATATCTTGAGTAGATAGCAATAAATGGTAATATTTTATTATTTTCTGAATAAAATGCATGTAGTCATCATGTATATACTTATCAGCAAAATATCGCATTTGTTTGTATGCCTCCTAGTTTTACAGAGTGTCATTTTGAGGAACTCCTTTTTCAGTTTCTTTAATTCTCTATTATTTATAAAACATTTTTAACAGCTTTATTGAGGTATAATTTATATATCATAAAATTCACTTGTTATAAGTTTATAATTAAATATTTTTAATAAATTTGCAGTTGTGAAATCACTAATATCTATTTTTAGAATAAAAGGGGAGAGAGAGCATGAGTGAATGAGTGACCACACTAGAGCTCAAGTGCAAGATCTGATTGTGTCTTCTTATAAGGGCACTCTTTCCGTTATGAGGCCCCACCCTCATGACCTCATCTAACGCAAATTATCACCTAAGGGTCTCATTTCCAATACCATCACTTTGAGAGGTAGGGCTTCAACATATAAATTTTGGGAGGACACAAATATTCAGGTTGTAACACTGATTTCATGAGATTATTGGAGAATCAAATAATAACTAATATTATTGTGTTTTCTGCTAGCCACTATTCTAAATGCTTAATATTTCATTGATTAATTATAGTAACCTCAAGAATATTAGATGCTATTATTTATCCTCATTTTACAGATGAAGAAATCTGAGATTTAAGGAAGTAGAGTAAGTTGTTCAAGGTTGTGCATGTGTGTGCGTGCGTGCGCGCACACACACACACACACACACACACACACACGATCTAAATTAGCTCTTTTTCTTCATACTTTTCTTAAGTGTGACCCATTCATTAAGGCCCAGCTCAACTTTTTCCTCCTTTAGGAAGTTTTTCCTGATGGCCTTCAACTTTGAGAGATCTATCTCTGATATGACTTTTTAATAGCATTAATTACCTATACCATTCTGATTTAGCCTGTTCTTTTATGTTGCTGTTATTCAACTTCGTATAACTTAACCAAAGTAAATTATAAGCACTTCACGACCATGGGCCGTGACTTTTATCTCCTCTATCTCCTGCATTTAGAATATAGTTAAGTACCTAATTGTTGGTAAAGGTGATTAAATGTGAACATTAGGAAACCTCAGATCAAAGTAATAGCTTAATTTATAAAAGTGAAAGAAAATTATATAAATTTGTCTGAATTAGGGTAAGTTTATAAACGGTTTGTGGAGAGCAGAAGACATTCCTGTGTTTTAATGTATTGATATTTTGAATATTACATTAGTTACCAGAAAGAATATATATTATGTATAGAAATTTTTACCTTAATTTTCAAAGTTAGCATGTTTGGAGTATTAAACTCAGTGTGTCCTTATCATTCTTTTATTTCTTCTGCTATGTGTGGCCATGTTGTACATTAGACTTTACAGAAGAGGAGTTAGGTTGGGAGTTAGTTTTATTTTGAATTTTGAAAAGCAGTTGAAGTAAGTTGGATCTTACTGAATTAAATGGTGAAGTTGACCTTGTGTGAAAGACATTAATGTTTCAGCTACCCTCTATAATGGCTCAGGACACTTGGAGAACAAACATCTTGTGCTATAAAAGAAAGCTAATTGACTAAATATAGACTATCCTGGGTCTCTATCCATATAGCATTTTTTTTTCTGTAGGTGGTTTGGGAAGGTAAAATATAGAATGTTAGAATGTTTTTGCCTGGAATGTATTAGTAAAGAAGTAGAATTGAAAATTATGGTTCTGATTTTCTTGTCTATCAATATAACAGAGATTATAATACTTAAAACTTGACTCCTTCAAGTAATGAGTAAAACCCCAAATCTGCATCTACAATGTAGTGGTCTTTGTTTTAGGAGAGATTTGGAATAGCTTTATAGTCCACTGTTGTAGATGCTATGCTAGGTACTTTTATAAACTGTATAATTTAATCATCACTATAACTATCTGAGATAAGGTAAGCATTGTCTTCATACTCTTAAAATGAGGAATGAAAAACAGATTGATTGTATAACTTGACCAAACTAATATGTATGATAAGTGGTGGAAGTTGAACCTGGCCTTGTTTGACTTAGAATTCAATAGCAATGATGTTGATAATGCTGTTAGTAATAATAGTTAACATTTATTGTATTGCCTTACATGTAATATCTAAGGTAATCTTTAAAACAATATTATGAAAGAGGTACATTAGACCAGTAGTCCCCAGCCTTTTTGGCACCAGGGACTGGTTTCTTGGAAGACAGTTTTTCCACCGGCAGGGGTGGGGGGGTGGGGAAGGGGGATGGTTCAGGCGGTAATGGGGAGCAATAGAGAGTGGCAAATGAAGCTTTGCTCACTCGCCTGCGGCTCACCCCTCCTTCTGTCCAGCCTGGTTCCTAACAGGCCAAAGACCGGTATCAGTCTGTGGCCTGGGGCTTGGGGACCCCTGCATTAGAAACTTGAGGAATCTGAGACTTAGAAAGATTAGATAATGTGCCCAGGGCCATATTGGAAGTGCTGGAGCCTGAACTGTAATGCACATCTATGTGTCAGCAAGATCTGTACACTACAGGACAGTATGCGCCCACCCTCTAAAGCTGGTCCTGTTTTCCAGTACGCTCACTTAATTCAAGCATGGACTCCAACATTAGGAACACATGTTGTTTGGCAGTATCTATCAAATCTATATATTCAAATTATATTTCATCATAAACTGGTTTGTCAACTAAAAATTATCCATTTCATGTAGACAAATTGGTTTATCAACTAAAAATTAATCTGGCCTGTATCAGATATCTCCTACTCTAATGAAAATACTACTTGAAATAACTTAATTGCTGAAGAACTGATACAGATTTTAACTTGTTGCTTATCATCTTTGTAACATTATTGAAGGATTTTTAAGATGTTTCTGAAAACTGCTGTATGAATTATAATCATAAAAACAGAGTGATTGTAGGAAAAATCAAAGATGAAAACAAATTTCTTCTTTTGTTAGGAAATATTTATAGTTTCTTTTGTACATCCTTTTATAGATCATTCTCATCTTGGCTGCTACCGACCCAAGGATTATAAGGTATGTAGTATAAATTGCAGAACAATAATTATCCTGGCTTTCAGATTAGAGCATTAGTAAATTTCTTATATGTATGGTCAGATATTATCATATGCATTTAGTCAAGAAATTTACAAACAATAATTGTCATATTATGGAATGTCATTATTTTGTCTATGTTGTCAGGTGGTAGGATAAACTTTTCATTGAGTGTCTTGTTTCAAATGTTTTGTGACTTTTGATTGTTCATACTTGTTTTTGTATGTGTGTATGTGTGTGTGTGTGTGTGTGTCTGTGAGAGAGAGACAGAGACAGAGAGAAATTGGTTGCTACTTTTAGTGATATCTCACACAGTAGTATTTCTAAATTTCAGTCATTCGCAGAGCATCCTCATAATTTTTACAATACCTGCATGTAATTTATGCTGTTTTAAAAATTCACCTTGTTTTAATTTATTTCACCAGTGTAAATGAAAAATCAGTATCATATACTTTATATGGATGATAGCCTTAAAAATACAGCAAAAACAACACAACATTACTAAATTCTGGCTAGAAAACTATTGTTTTCCAAAGGCTCTGACACATGTTCTCTTTTTCTTAAAATGAGATAAGCAATGATAGACAGGTATAGGAGACATACCAATAGCTAACTGAAGATTTCTGATTGAAAGAGAATTGAAAAGAAAATATATTTTTTCTTTTGGGATTCAGTACGTTTTAGTGTATGTCCATGTGCTATATAAAATAATCTTGTGTATCATCTAAATTTATTTTGGGTACCATACTAAGTTATCTGCTATACCACTAGTAGTTCATGTTCTACATTTTGAGAAGTACTGCCCCAGAGTTTTTCTTTTCTGTCCCTAAGTGTAAGCTTCTTAATAAGAAGAAGCATCACAGTTGGGAAAACAAAACAAAACAAAAAACATAGCTTTCCTTATAATACCTCTGTTTATTTACTTGAAAACAATTTACCCCATGCTTACTGGCACTGAACAGCATAGCTCTTTGCCATGCTTTGATTGTGATAAAAGAAATATGGAACAGTTAAGTAACAAGCCAAGGCACCATGTGACTAAGGGGTCGGATCTACCAGAGTGTCAGAATCATCGAGGTGGAACTTTATAAAAGTTTATTCCAGGCCTACTAAATTAAAATTGTTGAGACTGTAGACTAGAAATTTTTATTTTAAACAAGTTTCCAGGTGATTCTTATGCAACTCTTTTGCTGTCTATCCAAGGATTGGCATTTGAGAACTACTAGTATAGACATGGATATAGCACTTGAATAGAATCATTCCTTGTATAGCATTTGTATAGGGTTGTGCTCTTGCTTAAGGCTGTCACTAGAGGAGTGTGGGCCTGGCATAATTCTCCTGGTGCAGACCTACCCTATTATGTGGAATTTATTCAAACACATACATGGGTACTGATCTGTGTAATATATATGTGCATGCATGCACACGCACACACGTGCGTCAAGAAGCATAATGTTTGTTGTCTTGCATGGGGCCCAAGGAAGCTACCTTAGTTGTAATACCTAAGGGACAAGCCTATCTTCAAGTCATGTTTCACAAGTTTTATTTATTTTCTTCTTTATTTGCATCTTTGTTTTTTTTTGTTTTTTTTTTTTTTTTTTTTTTTTTTTTACTAATCTGTAAGTTTCAGAATGGCAAGGATCTTATTGATCTTGCTTATTGACAATTGCTAGATATTGTCTGATATACAGTGTGGATTCCTAAAATATGTGTGTTGTGTGAGCGGATTATGAAGAGAAAACAAGTAAACCAAATATACAAAAGTATAGAATGGAGAGAAAGGTATAAAGTTTATAGGACACTAATCTTTATCCTAAGGTAACTATAAACCAATTCTACATTGACTGGTCCATTTAAAGGTAGGTGATATATTTAGAATCCTCTTTTCTAAATGAATTCTTTAAAAGAGCTTCACTTCTATTCATCTTTAATATCCACCCACCCTCACCTCTATATTCTTCACTTTTAGAGTTAGAGTAGAAGTTGATCATTCACACTACCTTTGTAAGGCTGTGGGTGGTAAGTGAGCTCACAGGATTATTTCTGTATTGAAGAGGTAGATTTTCACAGAAATACAT
Organism: Kogia breviceps; assembly: GCF_026419965.1. NCBI lineage: Eukaryota > Metazoa > Chordata > Mammalia > Artiodactyla > Physeteridae > Kogia > Kogia breviceps. The sequence continues at coordinate 162,440,873 of NC_081310.1, forward strand.
ATGCAGCATTGAACAGTGCTGTCTTTTCTATGAAAAAAATAAAGGGCTATTTTCTTATAGGCATATAGTAACTGGTAGTGGAACACTGTAGGATTTCTACAAGGAGAAGAGTTATGAAACTAGGAGTGCTTGCAAAAATTTTTTAGAAAAGTGGGACTTGGCCTGAGTTCTGTTGAGAAATATATTCTGAAGAGGCAAGGGAAGAGAGAGAAGAATGTCTTAGAAGGAAAACAACATGAAAAAGCCTTGGAGTTTAGAGTAAGTACATTGTCCTGGAGGCAGAGGGGAAACTACTAGTCTGGCTTGAGTGGAGGACATATATTGAGGGATAATGGCTATTTAACATATTTATTTTCTATTTTTCCTACTTCTTCATACCTATTATATCTGCCACCTCCCTCTTTAAGATTTCTGGTTACTTGGTCATTAGCTGTTCTTTTGGCCAAAGTCAACCTTTCCTCACCCTGGATGCATTATAATCAGCTGTTCTATAAATACAAAGTTCTCAGAAAAAGAATACACCTCTCAACCTGCCTCCCTATATCTTTATTGTTCCCTGTTTCTTTGTCCTTTCACTGCTAGACATTCAAATGAATGACCCAACGCAGCCAAAAATTAATTAATTAATTTTTTTTTAAAAGCCTGGAAGTGAATTAAGTCACTTCTTATATTCCATTGACAAGAACTAGTCACATCTAGAAGCAAGATGAGGAAGGTGGCTAGCAAATAGAGATCCTAGTTAGGCAGCTGTTTTCCACTGTAGAGGGGTCATAGATTTTAGTAGACCACTGACCATATCTGTTATAGTCTGCCCGTCTGGCCACCAAATATCCCTTTCTTCCCTCACACAGAACATACTTTTGTCCTCTTCCAGGAAAATCTCTTGAAGTTCCATCATTCAAGTTTCACTTGAATCTAGCTTGAAGTTCAGGATCTTTGAGTGTTGGATAAGCCAGATCCAGATAGCCTCCCTGTGATCCAGTGACCTGTGAACCAAGACAAGTTACTTCTCCCCTCCCTCACCTTCTCACTCTACCTGAACCTCATTTCTGGTATGTTTTGTTAGAGCAGGGATAGGATAACTGGAAAAAAAATGGTGCTCTTATTTGCAAAAGGGAGAAATAGAGAATGAAGAGTAGTAACTAGTCTACAGCAATGATAAATGCTGCTGGGCAAGCTTTGTGAACCTAACAAGCAGGTGCCCCACTGCCCTGATAGTAGAGGAATGTCCTTTCTTAGACCTTACTGTCCATGGGCCCTGACTCTACCCTGCAGGTGGTTTTTCCATGTCCATTTATTATCCCACATGGCTGTGAGTTATCCTCTCTGAAATGGGTTTGGAGGATTTGATTTATTGGGACTGACTGCATAGTTTTCTAGCCCACTTCCTGCTGTTAAAAGTTTTGGGGTCTGGGATTCCCTGGTGGTGCAGTGGTTGAGAATCCACCTGCTGATGCAGGGGACGCGGGTTCGTGCCCCCGTCCGGGAGGATCCCACATGCCGTGGAGCGGCTGGGCCCGTGAGCCATGGCCACTGAGCTGCATGTCCGGAGCCTGTGCTCCACGGCGGGAGAGGCCACGGCAGTGAGAGGGCCGCGTACTGCAAAAAAAAAAAAAAAAAAAAAGTTTTGGGGCCTGAGCTATTTTATAGACTTAGGCTCTTAAAGGCCAGGTTCTTGATTTCTTAGGCAATATAGACTTAGGCAAGTATCGACTTCTCATTTATTTGCTTCCAGTCAGTTTAATGTTTCAGTAGATGACACAGTTGTTTTTTTCCCTCTAAATATAATTCTGAAGTCTGATTTATTTCTTTAGTTCATATGCCTTTTAGTGGCACTTACCTTGAGGACCTTTGAAGTAGGCTCAGATGGGAAGCAACCGCCTCAATCTGATTTTTGTCTTAGGATTTCATTTCTCTGTTTAAAAGTTTTAATGGCCCTTTGTTCAAAGCTCAAAGCCTTTTTCTCTCTTAACCTTCTACATTTTGTGTCCACACGCAGTTAGCACTCACTTTTCCTGGCCCTGAGAGGCCCTCGATTGCTAAAATCTTTCTATACTATTTCATTTCTGCTCTCAAACCCATCTCTCCTGAGTTCATCATTCTTGAAATCCCTTGCTCAGTATAAGTAAAGGCCAATACACACTACATCTCTTGCCCTTTACAGCTATTTTCCTAGAGATAATAAGCTTGAAAGTTATGTGGTCTATCTTCCAAGCTGTTGCAGGCCACAGTTTTATTTTGCAACTGCATTATTAGATCTTACATTTTCAATCCTCAAGTATCTATTCCCTTGCTTCCTGCTCCTGACTTACAGGCCAATGCATATTTAGGTCTATGTTATGACCAGTACAGTAAGATACTGATTTCTGAATTGTTTGGGGTAATGCTATTTGCTATAGAAATAAACCTACAAATTTCAGAAGGTTAATATAATAGAAATTTAGTTTTTATTCACATAATAGTTAATTTAGGGTGCCTCTAATCTGCATACTATTTTTCCGTGCAGTGACCCCATTCTGTGCCTTTGCCTTACTCTAGAGCTTTGCTGTCCTCTTCACATGGTGGAAAATGAAGGAGAACCTGAAGAGACATATCTCTTTCTTAAAAACTTTGGCCTGGAATTGACACATAACATTTTACCTACACTCTGTTTGCCAAGAACTAATCAGATGGCCACACCTAGATGCAAGGATTGCTTCTCAGCAGTAATTCTGCTCTGGAGGAGGGAAAGATGAATTGTGATGGAAAGCTAGTCATTTCTTCTGTCACATCTAGAATGCCTTGTCCCTCTCCACTCCCAACTTCTCTCTTACCGTTAGGAAAGATGATATGACTGAAACTCTATTATGCTAGAAATAAAAAAATTAGCAAAACTAGAAACTATCTCTGCCTGAATTCATGGATATTTCATGATGATGCGGGAGATAGGTAATAATAAAAATCACAAAAATCAATATATACTTGGAACTGTGATAAATATCATGGGGGACATGCATGCTAGCTTGGACTAGTTATATATTAGGAGGATTTGATCTGGTGAAGGAGAATGGAAAAAGGATCTTGAGGACTGGTGATTGCTCTTGAGCTCTGAAAGTGAATAAAAATTTACAGGGTGAAAAGGAGGGAAGGGCATATGCAAGGGAAAAGGGGAAGTAGCATTTATAAAGGTTCAGTTAAGCTAGGCAACTAAAAGACCAGTGTTGCTAGGAGTGAAAGACATGGGTAGGTGCATGATATAAATTGAGGCTGGAGTAGTAGATAGGGATCACATCTTTTTCACCATGTTACGAATTTTGATAGTTATCCTAGGTACAATGGGAAGCAAATGAAATTATTTCAAACAACAAGATTATACAGTTGGATTTGTACCTTGCAAATATTACTCTTGATTGTAGTATGGACTAGGAAAAGAATGGATAGTAATATACAAGTTAGTAGGCTATTGAATAGTCAATGTGAGAAATGATGATGGATTGGATTGGGGTGATAGTAGTGGAGGTCGATTGCAGTGAAGATATTACACAGATATTTAGGATTAATGTTGACAGAAAAGTAGACTTGACAAATGGAAAAGATATACTATGTTCTCCTAGAGAAAGAGTGTCAATATCATAAAGATATTCTTCTATGTAGGGTAATTCAAAAATTAACAAAATCTCAATAAAAATATCTCCAGGCATTTTTTTTTAATTTCAGGAACTAGGCAAAAATAGGCAGGAAAACTTTGAAAGCAGAGAGCATTGGAAGGGGCTTAGCCATGCAATGTTAAGAATGACTCTTACATTCCTAATTTTCATAACTCAGTGTTTGATGACACCATTTATTGGGATAGGACACATGCAAATGCTAGTTTAAAGTTCACAGAACTCTAAATTCTGCTGCAAATTCCTGGTTATCTTGTTTAGATGCTGGAGAGTGTCTGACTATTCAGCTCAGAAACAGACTAGAGCTTAAAAATCAACCATTTGGCACTTGATGTATTCTGAAGGGGATTTAATTTTAAGAAGTCATTGAGCTTTTGTTTCTGGCAGGTCAGATAGGAATGAAAGCAAACAGAAAGAAGGATAGAGATCTGAGGTAATGGAGGAGCATAGTACAGGAAATAAGAAATAGTGGGATAAAAGCCATTTCTCTCAATGGGATGTGAGGGTATCTAAACAAGACATAGTTTTACATTTTCACATTTTAAAAAATTTACCTTGGCCCGCAAATCTTTTACAGAAGCAATTTGTGGGCTGAAAAATATTTTGGAATTTTTGTTAGGCCTGTTAAGAAGTGCAGACCATTGGATGTATAGGATTTTGCTCCTTTTTATTCTAATGCATCTTTCACATGAACGGTTTTGCTCATATAAAAAAACCGTCCAAAGTGGCCACTGTAATTCTAAAATATGCTTAGTGAAATTATACTATTTGGAACAATAAGTGTAAAATTTTAAATTATAGTATAAATATATGTAAGAGGATGGAAACTTTGAATCTAACTTGAAGGGGGCATGGGCCTAACCTGAAACACAGTCATAAGAGTCTGGCAGTGTCAGTTACTATGTTGCTTGTACAACCTTATGTCTTGGGCCCCAACTTATTGGTTGGTTTCTTAAATTGGAGACCTGATAAATCTGTAATTCTAGGAAGATGGAAGGTTTGGTAGTGATTTCTCTCAGAGGCGTTTTCTCCCACGGCAAAAAAAAAAAAAAAAAAAAAAGAAGACAAAACTGAGGAAAGTTTTTATGATATTCTGACAAGTGGCCCAGGGCAAAGTTTCTACTAAGGCTTTTAAAATGGTATAATGAGAACATCTGAACCTGTCAATCCTTAGGTCTGGCTCCAGGATAGCTCTAGTAGCTAATGCCTGTGACTTCTCTATGAACTTCCTCTTACAGACTCAGAGCAAAAAGTGACAAAGAGAGAGAGACATATTAGTATTGTTAGTAATAAGATAGATTTCCGCCTGGGTTACAAGTTTTCAAATTTGACCAGATAATGACAAGGGCTCTGCATTCCTACAAGACAAAGTAACTCAGCATTTGGGAGCTTTAACAAAAGGAGAGCAGAGTCCAGCTTCAACAGGAAGATTCACTTACAGCACCATTGTAGTTAGAGAGACCCCCAGGAGGGAAGCCCAGGTGTTTCGGAGGAAAAAGCTATTTCTATTTAAGTTGAACGTCTTAGGTGTGGCAACCGGGAGGATCTGTTTGGATATTATTGGACTTCCAGGGTTGTCAACTGCCAACTCACCAAAGAACCACCATGATAACTGAATGATCTGTTGATACCAAGCAAAGCAGAGCTTATGATTATGCAGTGAGGGAGAGCACCACCTTTACAGTCTTCGTAGTATCTCCAAAAAGTTAACGGTAGATATCTATAGGGTTTTGGGGTCTGGGCTCCAGTAGTTTAAGGTAGGGCTTTTAATGAGGGAATCTAATTAGCAGAGTTTGTGATATAAAAGTGTAGGATTAATGGACACAGAGGTTAGAGCCTTAAAGCAAGTCTTGGTAAGTAAACAGGTATTTGATAGGGGAGGGATTTGTCCTATTGAGTGATATCTTGTCCTGAGAAGGGGACTGTTTGCCCAGATCAAGAATCTGTTGTTTTGTGAAGGGATCTGATTGATGATTGAGCAGACTGCTATTCAGGCAAATGATTTATGGGAAGGTCCTGAAGCAAATAATGAAGCTATTTACTGGTTTATAGAGTTATTTTCCTGGCAAGAATTTCCCGGAACTCATGATGAAGTCATGTTGAGGTGGGTGGGCCTCAGTTTTTTGTTCTGTTAGCTAAGCCATGTGAATGTAGGTGGTCTCAGTTCTCGCATGTCTTACGAAGGTTATATACACTTTTCCACTAATGTGTTAACACATTGGTAGATTTATTCCGAGAAACCTTATAGTTTTGGTTTCCATTGTAAGTGGTCTTTTATGTAAAATTACATTTTTATGTGTTTTACTGATGTATGGGTCTGCAATACATTTTTGTATAACATTCTTGTCTTAGATATTCTTGAATTTTTTTAATAGAGGAAACCATATCCTCAACAAACAATGAATTTTATTTCTGCCTTTCAAATTATTTATTTGTCTTCACTTACTAGGATTTTCAATACATTGTTAAATAAAAGCAGTGATCAGGATGTGGCAGAGACATTTATTGCTTATTGGCTATTCATGTCCTCTCCCATATTTTCAAGCCCTCTTGCAGGTGTATAGGGCCTAGTTCCAGCCAATGGACTATACATGTAAATTATGTGGATCCCTTCCAGGGTGCAGCATAGAAGAACTGATATGAACTCTCTCTTGTTATAGTGATAATGAGGTCTCATGTTCTAGATGGTACAGCTATAAGTTGTTCAGCCTGTCTCATCAGCCCAGGTCCTTGGGCAATTTTGTGAAGTGTGATTCTCTTGCTAACCTATATTACCATAAAACACAGGGAAAAATGAACTTTTATTATGTTAAGCCACTAATTTTCAAACTTAATTTGCTCTTGCAATGCAGCCTGATATGCTGCAGCATGAACTAATACTGTGTTGTCTTGATCCTGTCTTTGATAAGATCATGTCGAAGGTTTCACACCTATGAATGTTATTTGCAGTAGATTTTTGTTAGGTATCCTTTAGTAAGTTAAGGAAGTTCCCTTTGAAATTCCTTGTTTGCAAAGTATGTATATTTTTTAATTACGAGTAGATGTTGGATGTTATTGAATATTTTTTCAGCATCTGTTGAGTTGATAATGATTTTTCTATAGTGAATTAATAGATTTTCTATTGATAACCCATTCTTGTATTCTTTGAATGTACCCAGCTTAATCATGTTGTATTCTTTTTTTGAACATCACTAAATTTAATTTGTTAATATTTTATTTAAGATATTTTCTCACATATGGTCACTAGTAAGAGTGGTCTCTATTTACCTTTCTTCTACTGTTCTTGAGTGGTTTGGTAGCAATGTTATGATCACATCATAAAATTAATTGGGGGATATTTTATTTCTTCCTTGGGAACAGTTTTTCGGTTTGTTCCTTGGCTCTTTTTATTGGGTTGTTAGCAAATCAGATTGTTAGCGCATCTTCTGTGGAACTTTCCTCATAGGCATCCTGTGAGGCCTGGGCTATGGGAATTTTCCATTTTTTTCTGCTGTGGATCTCTTATAGTTCACTGCCTTGAGACTCCTACCACTTAATAACTGTTAGACTTTGCTTCAATTTCCTCTCTTGTGAAGTGTAGGTAATAAAAATACCACATAGGGTCATTGTGAGGATTAAACAAGTTATTTATGTAAGTGCATTGAACAGTGGTCTAAGAAGGGAGGAATTTCCACCTACCCCCTAAAGATGGACACACTTAGGAATTACTTATCATTTTCATTGCATTATTTTGGAATTTCTTCTAAATTTTTCTCCAGTGTAAAGAAGGTACATCTTCCTTAGACAGTTTAGTTGTCTTCCTTAAACAAACCAGATAGTTGAGCATATGTATTTTTAAATTGGATTAGGTAGGAATGGATCATTCCCTTCAGTAGGATTCAAAAGGAATGTTTTCAGCAAAATTGAGAAACTGATCTCAGTTACCAATATCTGCTTCTCTCCCTTTTGAATCAGAACTGTGCTTTGTTCTTACTATCCTGAAAATAGTACCTCTGCTGCACTTCTTTCCTATAGTCTTAATTCTCAACTACTTCCCAGCAAATTCCATTAGAATTATTTTTATTTATTTCTTAAGTTTTATGTCCCATGACAAAGGAGAAATTTTAAAGCATGGTGTGTAGTACCAGGCACTAAATGGGCTTTCAACAAATATTTGTTGGATAAGTGAATTTCCTGGTTCCTATTTATACTTCGTGGTTCTCTCTTCCATTAGTTTGACCTTGAAGTTCCTATAAATATAAAATTTTCATGGGCATAAATATTATTTAACTTATGAACTTATTGTGTAAACAACTTTTCAGGAAACTTATTTCATAAGTATGGTATAACCAAACCATTATGTATCACATATTTGAAAAGTATGTCATTTAATTACATTACATTTATATAATTACAATGAGTTTGGTGTAGGAAATTTTCTTTTCTACCTGTAACAATTTCAGATTGGTTTAAAAATATTAGATTTTATCTCGATACATTGCAACAATTGCAATATTGGAATTATTACATTTCTGAGATCTTAGAAATGGCATTTAAAGAACTATTTCCATAAATGTAAAACAAAAAAAAAAACCTGTTTATGCTGAAATATGAAGGTTGCTGTAAACAGAGGAAATAAATACTGTTGTCTTTCATAACTTGAGCCCTCTGCTTTGTGTTTGTACTAATTTTGTCTCCTTTATTTTCTGTAGCAAACCTGTAAGATAATTTCCCCAGTTTATAGAGAAGGAAATGAAAACTTAGAGTACATGACTTGCTCAGGGTCACATAACAAGCAGGGATTTGAACTCTGTTCTTTGAACACTCTAAGGCAGGGTTCTTGAGGAGTCATCCAAGAAATGTAACTCTTCTGTTATGAGCCAAAGAGATAACATTCCATTTGGTTTTTGGAAGTGAATAAGCAACCTATGGAAAACTCACAAGAGCTATGGAAACGTTTCTTAAGCTGAGTTTTAAGGTTGAAAATTTGAAATGGATTCTTATCAAAGACTTACCCCCGTATTATACCTTCCATTCCCCATTTAGATAAATAATTTTTCAAAACAAATATTTATTCTAATTCCATGGAAGGAATACATCCCAGCTGTGTCCCCACTGCACAATTACTTATTGTATACCTATTTAGTTCTAATTTCCTTCCTCATTGTTTTATCATTACTTGTTTTTTCATGTCTCTCATTCTGGGTTGTAATATCTTTGAGGTCTCCTGTTATATTTACCTGTGACTACTGTCTCCTACCTTGTTCAGTACTTGATACATAGAAGATGCTTAATAAATGTCAGATAGTATTTAGTAGCAGCGTTCAAAGTTCTCTACAGTGTGCCCCTTTCCACCTCTGTGATATTCTCTCTGATTACTTTCCTACAGAACTAGCCAAGTGACTGTACTCATTGTTTATCTTTACTTGTGCCTTTTCCTCTACTTGGAATGCCCTATCTCCCCCTTTTCTCTACTTATGGCCTTGATTCCAATCCACCTCCTCCATGAGACCTCCACCATTTAGACCATTAGAAGTCTATAAATATCCTTCTGCAATATTGTCATTAGGATGTATTTGCCACCTAGCATATCTCAGTGTCAGTTTTCTTTGTGTTAATACCCTGTCTCATCTGGTTTGTGAGTTCAAATCCTTGTACCTCTCTAGATCTGTGTGTTAGCTAACATGTTGTTCAAGAGATTCTCAGTGAATATTCTGATAAAGAGAAAAAAAGTCAGTTGTAGTCACCTAGAAGAGGCTTTATTTAAAGCATTGCTGACTAGTTTGTGGAGAAATTTTAGTAAACAAAAAATGAAATGGTCTGCCAGCCAGCATGACTCAAATGGCATTGAAATTAATGAAGAGAAAATAATCTCTCTACTATAAGCCAAGTGGCTCATTTGGATATAATTCTAGAAACAGCATTATAGCACTTTGTTTTCTTTTCTAACAGTCTCTTAATATATACACTTGTATTTGTTGGTCATGGACCTCTTTGATCTTGTTTTTGACATTCACTATGTTTTTACTTTGTCTCTGTGAACAGCTAACAATAGAGCACTTTTCAGTTTTTTCTTTTATTCAATCTGGATCACATATTTCTTGGTCAGTTATTTGGGACTGTAACTGAGTCATTTGAATTACATGCTGTTTGGTTCTGGAATGAAAGCTTGATTCTCTCAGCTGACTGCTGGTTCACCATATGTTGCTGTAATTCTGGAAAACAGTGAAAATTGTGGTAGTGTTGAAGTAAGAAGCCGTGTTGAAGTGGAGTCTTAATAATAAAGGACTTATATTTGTTGTATAACTAATTCACACACCTAGGCATTCTGCAAGATACTTTAAATAAATGACGGAAGATCTATAAGGTAGCTGTAATTAACCCTGTTTTACATACAAGGGAAATGAGTCTGAGAAAGATTAAAGGTCAAATTGAGCTTCTTAAAAGGTCAAATATTTCATTGATAGTAACTGCTTGGACATAAGCTCATAAAAGCAGGGACTTTGTTGTGTTCACTGTTGTAATCCCAACATTTAACATTGTGACTAGAAGTTAAATATTCGTTAAATAAATTCAGTTCCTCTCTCTCATCTCTCTTTTTTTTTTTTTGTGGTGTTTTTGTTCTTTTAATTAATCTTGCTAGTTCATAATATCCCCTGTGATGTATCTCATTAGTTCAGGAAAGTTTTTCTTCTATTTTGTCTTTCAATAATTTTTCTACTCTGAGAATTTTTAACTCTTTCACTATATTTTGGAAAACTTCAAAACTATGCACGTTATGTTGTCAATTTGATAAAGCCAGTGCCAATTCTACCTTTTCCTATGTCGAATGCCATTTAAATGATATTATAGAGTTATAAATGTATTCAGTTCTTTCATTTGACCTAACAGGTCCCCTAAATTTTCAATCATCTCAATTTTCCTTTTTTTTTCATTGATAGAATTGACATTTTCTTGAATTTATTTAAGATTTCAAGACAACAGAATTCTAAAATTTATGTTGTCCATAAATAGCTTGCTCTGGAGTGAATAAAGATAATGGACCATACTTGGTGTTGTGGAAATATGAATTATGGATTTTTAGCTTAGGTCTAAGATAATGATGAAATTTGGAATAGCAGAGGTAAGAGCATGGTGGACATAAAAATTTTAAATTTACTGAGTTTTGGTTACATGTGGAAAATCCAAATAGAGCTGCCTAACAGAGAAATGGGTATTCAGATCTGGATTTCCAGAGATAAGTTTTGGAAAGCTAAGTCTTGTCCAGAAATACGTGTTTCAGAGATTACTGTACACTTGATAATAGAAGCAAAGGAAATCAACCAAAGAGAAGGTACATGAGAGAGGGGCAGAAAGTGTGACATTGGAGAACAGCCACTGATTTCAGTGATGAGATGAAGGATGAACAATGTCCACTGGACTATGAAAAGAGGTGACTAAGGAAACAGAGGAGGAGAAATTCAGGAGAGAAGACTAAAAGAGGACTGACCAGTGAAAAATGCTGCAGAGGCCAAGTAGTATGAGAACTGGGAGGAAAGGACAGGATTTATAAAATAAGTTGTGGAAGAGTAGGTTTTGATGAAACATTATAAGTACAGGAAGGTAGGAAAATAGCAGCAATATGTTTAGTCTGCACCTTCAATGAGTTTTTTTAATGTACAAAAAAAGAGAGATAAAAATGGGAGAGATCAGGCATGAATTGCATTAAAAGCTGGGAGCCAGTTGAAGTGAAGAAGCTGGAAATACAGATAGTATGCTAATAATTAATGGAGGGAAGTTCAAAGGATGTGAAAAAGAATGGGGATAAAGCACAGATGGAGGTAGGTGTTATTCTTGGATTGAAGAAACTTCTGAGATTAGATAGAAAGAAGCATACATGTGTGGACTCAGTAGATTCACAGGAGAGCAGAGGTAGCATGTTAAAAACATCTGTATGAGAGTGTGTCAGAGGATTTAGAGAATATTATGGGAAAGATGTATTAATTCCAATGAGGATGCTGGCATTAGAGAATGTCAAAGTAATTTGAGTGTCCATATCATACTGAAAATAATAAATTCATAATAAAACTAACCAATCTATATGGTTAATTTAATTTTTTTTTCTAGAAGCATTTAGTGTCTTGGGTACATTGGCATAGTAATTGCAGGAATATATGCCAGAGAAGAGATAAGAAAGCTGGGTCAATACAAAAGGGGGTTTGAAGTCTACCCGAATCAGGATCTAGGATGGTTAGGTTTACCAGATAACTGCCATATCTCTAGGGCCTCTAGTGAAAACGCAGACATGTGTCACCATGTTTTGAGTTACATCAACACTATCATCCAAACACCATTGGGTCAGGAATAGGAACCCAAAGGCAACCAACAAAGGATGGGGCTATGAGATGTGCCTGGTATAAAAAGTCTGCCCAAGGGTGATGTTTTTGTGTGTTACAACACAACTAATCCACTTTCTCTGTGATATGTACATGATATAGTAGGGATGTGCATTATAAAACAATATCTGAACTATGGGATAAAAACATAAGATAAAAATGTAACAAAAAGAACATTGGTGGATTAGAAGCATAAAGAAAGTAAATGTAAGAAAAAGGACAAGTTAAATTTTAAAATTTTACCTAGCATAGCTTAATTCTAATTTTTTTTAAATGGCACTTCTTTTTTTAAATTTTTAGAGCAGTTTTATATTTACATGAAAAACACAAAGATAGTACAGAGAGTTCTCATATATTCCATATCCAGTTTCTCATATTATTATCATCTTATTTAGTATGGTATATTTGTTAAAATTAATGGATCAATATAGATATATTATTATTAACTAAAGTCCTTAATTTACTCAGATTTCCTTGGTATTTACCTAATGTCTTTTTTTTAACATCTTTATTGGAGTATAATTGCTTTACAATGTTGTGTTAGTTTCTGCTGTATAACAAAGTGAATCAGCTATACATATACATATTTCCCCATATCTCCTCCCTCTTGAGTCTCCCTCCCACCCTCCCTATCCCACCCCTCTAGGTGGTCACAAAGCACCGAGCTGATCTCACTGTGCTATGTGACTGCTTCCCACTAGCTAGCTATTTTACATTTGGTAGTGTATATATGTCAGTGCTATTCTCTCACTTCATCACAGCTTACTCTTCCCCCTCCCCATGTCCTCAAGTCCATTCTCTACATCTGCGTCTTTATTCCTGTTCTGCCCCTAGGTTCTTCAGAACCATTTTTTATTTATTTTATTTATTTTAGATTCCATATATATGTGTTAGCATACGGTATTTGTTTTTCTCTTTCTGACTTATTTCACTCTGTATGACAGACTCGAGGGGTGTGTTTTTAAATCTCTCTCTCCTTACTAGAATGTAAATTTTACTAGAATATATAAGTTCTACAAGGGTAGGAATTTATTCATTTATCTACCCTGATTTATTATGAAGCAATGAATGAGTATGAGGACTAGAATTCTGTTTTGTTTGGCCTCATAGATAAACTAGACTATCATTAGTTCATGTGTATTTGTCCTTTGTTTTATATAGACATCCCTACCTTTACCCTATTCCTACTCAAAAGCCATTGGAATTGATAAAGTTCTGTAGATTTTGGACATGTGGAATGAATAATCAGATGTATTTAATGTCTAGTCATACAGTGGTAGTAATGATTGCTACATTCTGAAATTTACCTTCAAATATAGCTGCGGCATTATATTTGATTTTTTTTACTTTTACAAAGGGTGTGTGTGTGTGTGTGTGTGTGTGTGTGTGTGTGTGTGTGTGTATGTATATATCTAAAAAAATTTTAAACAGGTCATCAGAACACCTCATGAGAGAGACTTCAATGACTCTTTGGAAAGATGTGATGACTATTTGAGTTCAAGGTCATGTAACAAGCCCCAGCATTCATCCAGGACCTTACTCGTTCATTCGGCACCCTCTACAATGCCGAAGCATTTTCCAAGCCCTGTGTTAAATCGTGCTTCTCTCAGGGAAAGGTAATGCTTGTTCTCTATTTCTGTACTAAATTTTTGAATAATCATCATTAGAAAAGAGCAGGCAGTACTTATGTATGTGATGTGATTATTCGTAAAGGGATAATCTGATTTTAAGAGACTTACTTTAAATTGTTTTTGTTTAGAACATATTGCATATTATACAATGTTAGATACTCCTCCCCAGCCCAGTTCTCTCGAAGTGAGTTTATTAACTATTAGTGAGTTTATTAATTAGGGTCACTTTAACCCTAATTAAATTTTGTAGTTCCCAAAGTGAAAAATAGAATATGTGATAGTTTGGTTTTAGTAGATTCATAGAGATTTAATATTATAGTCATGGCTTATGTATAAAAATAGCATAGGTTATATTTTCCTTTTAGTGATAATGATGATACTATATATTATAGGTACATGGCGCCTATTTTCCTCAAATTACCTACCCCCAACTTGCCAAGAGAATCTTAATCGTCTGTCTTAACCTTATGTAAAGATTCTAGTTCTCCCTCTAAAAACGCTTTGGCAAACAAAGTTAGACACTTGTTATAATTTGAATGTGAAAGAAATAATTCCTCTTCATCTGTTTTTGTTGTTGTTGAATCCAAATTGGAAATCCCTTGCCTCCCTCACGGTAACATAGAAAACAAGAGTTCTCATAAATTAAAAAAAACAAAACCAAAAAGCCAACCCTGGGTATTTAAGAAATTTTATAGAAATTTGAAAAACTAAGATATGCCTTCAACACATAGAAATAAAACCTATGTTTACAAATGGTATCAAAAAGCTAAAGTAGCACACCAAATTCCTACAGCGTACTTAGGGCTATCAGGCATAAATAAGAAAGTTTAAATTAACTATAGAGAGTCTATCAAAAGTTCATCTCAAAACTGATGATTCAAACAAGAGTATATCAGTTTGGAAACTGTATTAAAAGATCTCTGTCTTGGGGCTTCCCTGGTGGCACAGTGGTTGAGAATCCGCCTGCCGATGCAGGAGACACGGGTTCGTGCCCTGGTCCGGGAAGATCCCACATGCCGCGGAGCAACTAAGCCCGTGAGCCATGGCCGCTGGGCCTGTGCGTCCGGAGCCTGTGCTCCGCAACGGGAGAGGCCACAACAGTGAGAGGCCCGCATACTGCAAAAAAAAAAATAAAAATAAAAATAAAAAAATAAAAAAAAAAGATCTCTGTCTTGAACAGATAGATTTATCTGTTTCCTCATTAGCCCTGTAAGCATTTGAAATGGGTATATGAAGGTATGCTAGAGACCCTCATCCTGAGATAGGGAATTGTGATGAATGTTGCTTCAAGTGTATTAGAATTATGCCTATGGAGATCAAGTTCAGATAGATAGATAGGTAGGTAGATAGATACATAGATAGATACATAGATACATCTATATATTTACATAGGGAGATATATGTCTGTGTATCTATAGGCTTTAAAAGTTCAAGAGAAGCTCTTGAAAAGAGGTTTTTCTACTGAAGTCTGGTAACTTGCATCTCAGTTATCAGGGACTTTCTTTGATTTCCATGTCTGCTCAGATGTTCAGTTATCCAGTTGGTGCTGCACTCTTTTTCCCTACTTTTAGAATTAAGCACTTGTGGTTTTCTTGATTAAGTTCTTTGCCATATCTGTAGGTTTTCAAGAATTTTTTTAACCTGTATTTCCTTGGGTATGTTTTTATAAATATTGATTTATTTTTCTACCTTTTTGCATATTTTGCAGAACTCTCCAGTTGTCTACTACTATAGTAAAATATCAATTTTAGTCTTATGTTATTCTATCCTTGTATATAATTGTCCCGGATTTTGAAGCCAGGTTGATAAATTCTTCACTGAGGCTATTTTCAAAAATTATTTATTGAGGGTAGCTAAAGTCAACTGTCCCATTTTCATATTTCAAAGCAAGGGATGGTTTAGAGTAAGTAACAGCATTTACACATTTATTTTGATGTTGGATAGTAGATATAGATTAATAAGTTCTTTGCCAGAAGGATATCAGTGATTCAAATATTAAACATTACATAATTTACTTATGACTTGAGGAAATTTGAGGTACTTTTAAAATAAAAGAATATAATGGCAATTTAGTTTGAATACATCTGAATAAGTTAATAAAATTTTATTGGGGTACTTTCTAGGGTAAATAAACTTTTTTACTTTCACTAATGTAGAACACCTCTACTTTGAGTGTATTTTCTAAAAAAGATCTAGATCTAGTCTATAGAAGAAAGTAAAATATGTCAAACAATATGTCTTTAAGACATTACTAGGAACAAAAACATTTTGTTCTTTTTAGCACACTCAGTACCACATCTTTAAATATAAGACATTCTCTGATCTGGCTTTTAGGTCACCGAGAAATATACTATGTTTATACAATCCATTGTGATCAATAAACAATTTAAACTGATGTAAATGTAGATTTTATGTCCCAGGCAAAATTGGGAATATGACAGAACATACAGCTCTAGTTTATCTGGGTAAATATTCATTAAAGTTAAATAAGTTTTCCTCTAAGATTGCTGTAAAATGCTGACTCCTTAATCATGTATGTGAATAAACAGACTTTTGAAAACTTTTATCAGTGACAAGCAAATGAATTTATTTATAGTGAAAGTCCTTTTTGCTTTAAGCCTATTTAAAGAATATCTCCAGTAGGGTTAGCACATCATACAAGGGTTTCAATTTTGATTATAAGTGTTACATTGCAAAAGCTGTTTTCTCCTTAAAGTATAAATATTAATATTATGACTTATAATTTATATTAGCTTGTAGAGTTATTACTAAAATCAGACTAAGAAATAATAGCAAATCTAATTTAAAAGGAGCTGATATTCTTTTTAATCATGCTAAAGGTTCTACTCTTTGTAAATGGAGTTAGATTGCTAGGTAATCATTTCTTATACCACAGCACAGACTAGTGGATCCTCTCATAGTATCATTGAAGAGATCCTCTTGGAGCTGCATATTTGGGTCTCTGATTTTCAAGATGTGTTACATATGTAGCAAATAGCAAGGTCTGCCAATATATTTCCATAAATGCAGCAACACTTCCTGTTACAAATGCAGGAGATTAAAATTTATATATAGTTGATCATCCATTACTGATTGCATTCTTTAAAACAGATTATATAAATCATTTATCCTGCTTAACAGTTTGTACTTTGTGTAAACACATAAAATTATAACTTTGTAAGAACAAACTGGGAGCTGAAAGTTTTAAGCAACCTATTAACATTTTAGTACTCATTCCTTTATAAATGAATTATCAAGAATATGTCATGTAGATGCATTATAATCAGATGGATGTGGAAATTTTCATTATTACTTGTATAAAACAAATAAAGTAACTTAATTATACAAGTGCCAGTTTTGAGTTTGGGAAGGGCATGAGAAAGAGGAATAGTTGCTTTCCTTCTTCTTTGACATGTTTAATTCCAAGACTGGAAAATAAGAACTAATTTTAAAGGCACTATAGGTGGAGTTATTGCTCTAATATAAAAATTTATATCTTTATTTAAAGATAAACCTCTAAAGAATTATGTATGGAAATTGTTAAAATGGTCAGATATACAGAAATGCTCTCCCCAAAGCATGTCAAACTTTATTATTAAGACTGTTAATTGAACATATTGTGAGGACTTAATACTACAGTTGAGAATTAGTACCTGATTTTATATCTGCCTCTCATCCTTGGTCAAAGAAAGAAAATATGTTATTTTAATCTTTTTATGTTATCACATAGAGATAAGAAAAAATAACTTTCTGTGTCTGGCATTTGGAAAGATTTACTTTTCTCTCCCTCTGGCTACAAGTCACCTTTGTTTTTTATGCCTACAGATACCATTCTGATTGGTGTTCACCTTCAAACTGTGATGAGATCCATGATCGGGTAAAGAATGTCTTGAAATCACATCAGGCTCATCAGAGACATTTATATGTTAGTTTCTAAATTTTTCTTTTGAAGGCTTTTTATAATTAGGCATGAAAACCACCCAAGATGCTTAAAGCTCACAAAGTTTAATCACTGGGAAGGAATAGAAAAGATACAACCTCCATTTAATGGAAGTCAGTGGTTTTGCTAAAGGCAATGTATCTAACTTCCTGCTTGACCTGAGTCATTATGCAAAATGTTTGACACAGATCATGTGAACTATAAAAAATGTTAGTGATAACTATCTCATAAAGAGTCAGTAAGTAGTGACTTTATGATAATTTTTTCACTGCCTTCAAAATATGGGAACCCTTGTTTTATAGCCCGGAATAAAGCAATTCCATTTCCTGCAAACAGATTTGATTAAATGGTAGAACGAGAGATGGGATGAGACATATGTATTTTGGAGAAGTTTCCCAGCTGATTTTTATGTTAATTAAAACTTAAAAGCGGAAAAGAAGAGGTCAGGTTTATCAGATTTAATAGTAGAGATCAGTATGAGAATACTTTCTGACATAAGGCAAATAAACATATATATGAACAACAGCTGGGAAATAATTACAGTATATTATTCTTTTTGTGTTTGATTTCTTGTTTCAGTCACTAATTTAAAAACAGTTGTTTATCATGAGTCATGTTGGACATCAAGCTTAGTCCTGGGGATATAACTGGATTATGTGACATTGACATCAGTTTGTACTGTTGAAAGTTTCTGTATGCATATTGATTTTAAATTAAATTTGTTTTCAAAGTGTAATATAGAAAGTCCCAGTGACTGTCAGTCCCAGAGTTAACATTATCCTAACTTCTAATAGCAAGATTAGTATTGCACATTTTTGATCTGTATACAAATGACATCCAACCATGTCTTTTCCCTTTTTTTCTTCGTTATTTCATTTTGTTTTTTCAATTCAGACATTTTTGCAATACAGACATCTTGTTATATAGTTCTGCACACTTGCTGCTGCATGGTATTTCATTGTGTGAAAATACTGCCATTGATTTATGCATTCCTTTATTTATGGACATTCAGGTTGTTTCTGGTTTGAGCTATTTTAGAACTGCTATGCACAGCTTATGTATCCTTGGGTAACATTGTATACATTTTATTTGGGTATGTCCCTGCCAGTGGAATTGCTCAGAGTGTGTAAACATTAAGCTTTACTAGATACCCCCAAAGACTTTTCCAAGTGATTTTAACAGTTTACACTCCCACTACCAGCGTGTGTGAGTTCAGTTTGTGCTCACTACTACTGATAGGTTGTGTGTGTGTGTGTGTGTGTGTGTATTTTAATTTTGGCATTTTGATAGTGAGAAGTAGTTTTATCACATAATGGTTTCAATTTGCTGTTTCCTGATGACTAGTACATATGTTTATTGGCTATTTGGATATCCTCTTTTGTGAGTACTTGTTCAAGTTATTTGCCCATTTTTGTACTGAGTTGTCCCTTTTTTTGTTTTGTTAAAATTCCATATTGATTTTGATATGTCAGATATATGTTTTGCAATTTTCTTTTTCCACTCTGTGCCTTGCCTTTTCATTCTCTTAATGGTATCTTTTGATGAAAAGAAGTTCTTAAGTACAATGAATCAAATTTATCTTTTTTTATTAGCATTTTTACAATTTTTGTCTTGGCAACAGAAATAATAAACAATCCAAAATAGGAATAGAAAAGAGTTTTATTGGAGCCAGACTGAGGACTATAGCCGAGGACACTTGAATTGTGAAGGAGAAGCACTTGAATTGTGTTCTGCCAGACTACAAAGTGGGGGAGGCTTATATCAGCAAAAACCGCAGTCACAGTTAGATAGATGAGTTAAGTAAGGATTGGTTAGGGTCCGAAATGGCTGTATAGTCACAGGGGGAGACCTTGAGACCTTGCTGCTGCAGATGTTGTTTTGAGAACTGCTGGTGGTATCCTTGAGTTTGATACAGTTCAGAAAATTTCAAGGTCTTAGTGATGCAGGGACGTGTCTGAAACCACATCCACAGTGACCACCTGGCTCCATTTTGGATGTCTGAACCACAGTTTCTTATCTTGTCAGAACAAAGAACAAACATCAGACATGACAGGGGTACAGTCCTTCAAAGTTTCCAAAGAGACTGATTAGCACATACACAGCGAGTCAGCATGACCACAATGTCTGAGAAGGGAACCGCATCTTCGAAGGAGTACTAGCATTAGTGTCATAGAAAGGGCCCACATTTATCCCTGTCTTCCAAGTAGACATTCTAAACAGTCTGGTAAGTGCAAAGTGCATTTTTGTTGTTTGTTGTTGTTGTTGTTTTTAGTTAAAGCAGTTGTACAATGTACTTTGACAGAACATAAGACTGCTGGCTCTAGTTAGCATAAAGTTCAAGGCAAATGATGTACAAGCCAGAATGATTCCCCATACCGCAATATGTGAAAATTTCTTCCATCAGTCTAGTTCAAGATTCTATCATATGTTTTCTTCTAAAGGCTTTTTGTTGGAATTATTTTTTTCTGTATAGTGGTAGGTAGGTGTCAAATTTCATGAAAGTTTCCAGTTTTATGATTGTGAATATGTCTGTTTGTCTTTCTAGTTCTGTTAATTTTATTTTATGTATTTTGAAGCCACATTGTTAGTTGGATACAGATTTCAGACTACGATACAAACCTCTTATGTAAAGGTTCCCTTTTTGTTTCTAGTAATATTTCTTGTTTCACAGTATGTTTTGTCTACTAGTTATATAGTGATAGCAGCTATCTTTTCCCTAGTATATGCATGGTGTATATTTTTCTATCCTTTGCTTTTATCAATATATTTAAAGTGCATATCTTGTGAATAGCACCTGAGATATTTTTCCAATAATGAAAATCTAGAATTTTTATGTAGATTGATGCAGCTTTTATTTAGATTAGTAACTTTTTAATTATCTATTTCCTTTTTATTAACTTGGTATTCATTTTTTTACTATTCTGTTAATTCATTTCCCTAGAGATTTCAACTTGCATATATAACAAATTATTTCTTTGTTGACCTCCCCAGTAATGTTGGGACCTAAAAACATTTAACTCTTTTTTTAACCCATCTCTTCTTTTGAACATCTATTATCATGAATTTTGATTCTACATATATAAAACACAAAAGTAATTAATTTTGTTTGCATAGTAATGTTTATTCATTTTAATCACATATTTACCCTTTCTATTATTCTTCACCCTTTCCTGCAATTCCATATTCCTATTTGGATTTTTGAGTAATTTTCCTCCTGCCCAAAAAACTCCCTTTAGTACTTTCTTTCATGTTATTATCCTGGCTTTGAATTCCAGTTTTGTTTGTTTGAAAACATCATGGTTTTACTTCTGCGTAGGGTGGTTTTACTAGATATAAAGTTATAAAGTTCTAGGTTGGTGGTTATTTCCTTTGGCACTTTTTTTTTTTTTTTTTGCCACACCACATGGCTTATGGGATCTTAGTTTTCTGACCAGGGATTGAACCTGTGCCCTCAGCAGTGAAAGCAGTGAAAATGGAGTCCTAACCACTGCAGCGCCAGGGAATTCCCTCCTTGGGCACTTTTAAAAAGCCATTCATTTGTGTCAGTTGAAAAGCCAGTACCTTTGCAGTAATGTGGGGTTTCCCCCCTCTGTTGCAATTAAAATTTGCTCTTCAACTTTGTGTTTAGTAATCATACTGTGATATACATAGATGTAATTTTCTTGTATCAATTCTACGTTAAGTTTACAGAGCTTCTTAAATTTTTAGGTTGATATATATCATCAGTTTTGGAAAACCCATTCATTCTTTCTTTAAACATTGCTTTTACCCCAATATCTATTTACTGTCCCTCTGGAATTTCCAATTACATTTATATAAGGTCTTTAGACTGTATATCATATGTATCTTATGCTTTTTTTTTTTTTTTTTTTTTTTTTTTTTGGCGGTACATGGACCTCTCACTGTTGTGGCCTCTCCCGTTGTGGAGCACAGGCTCCAGACATGCAGGCTCAATGGCCATCGCTCACAGGCCTAGCCGCTCCGCGGCTTGTGGGATCTTCCCGGACCGGGGCACGAACCCATGTCCCCTGAATTGGCAGGCAGACTCTCAACCACTGCGCCACCAGGGAAGCCCTCTTATGCTTATTTTGATGTTTTCAATTCTTTTTTTCTCTCTCTTTCTAGTTTAGATACTTTCTTTTGAAATGTCCTCTAGTTTGCTAATCCTGTCTTCTGCTCTGTTTACATTGCTGTTAAAACTATTTGAAACTTCTTGAAAGACATAACTTTCAAGAACATCTTGAAAGACATAAACTACCAAGGCTAACTCAAAAAGAAATAGATAATTGCAATGGTTGTATGTCTATTAAAGAAATTTAATTTAAAGTTTAGGAATCTTCCATAAAAGAAAACCCTAAGCCCAGAGGCTCTGTCTAGTGAATTCTACCAAACCTTTAAGGAAAACATAATGCCAGTTTTACACATTCCCGAAAATAGAAGAAAGAATACTCCCCAGGTCATCTTATGATATCAACATTTCTTCTGATGCCAAAACCAGACAATGACATTACAAGAAGAGAAAAATACAGACCAAAATCCTTCATGAACATATATGTAAAAATCCCTAACAACATATTAGCAAATTAGAACCAGCAGTATATTAAAATGAAAATACCTCATAATCATGTGGGCTTATTCCAGAAATGCAATGTAAATTCATCCTATTAACAGATTAAATGCATATTTGTTCTCAGTGTCATTTCAATAGGCAGGAAAAGTATCCAACAAAATTCAACTCTATTCATGATAAATACTCTTAGTAAAGTTGAGGTAGAAGGATACTTCCTTAACCTAATAAAGACCATCTTTGAAAAACCTACAGCTAACATTATACTTAATGGTGAAAGACTGAATACTTTCCCCCTAAGCTCAGAAGCAAGGCAAGCATGCCCTCTCTCACCATTCCTTTAACATCATACTGGGAGTCTTAGATAATGCAGACAGGCAAGAAAAATAAATAAAAGGCATGGAAGTTAGAAGGGAAGAAACAAAATTGTATTTGCAAAGGATTTGGTTATCTATGTAGAAAATTCCAAACAACCTAAAATCTCCTAATAAGTGAGTTTAGCAATGTCACAAAATACAAAGGAAGTAATATTTCCTATATACCAGCAATGAACAATTGGAATTTTAATTTAGAAAACCCATACAGTTTACAATAGCACCAGAAATTGAAGTGCTTAGGTATAATTCTAACAGAATTATACCTAATGCAGGATCTGCATTCTGAGAACTACAAAACACCATTGAAAGAAATCAGAGAAAATAGAACTAAACAGAGATATACCATATTCATGGATTGGAGGACTCCAAATTAAGATGTCAATATTCCCCAGTTTGAACTCTAGATTCAATGAAATCATAAAACTCCATCAAGCTTTTAAATAGATATTGACAAACTGATTCTAGGATGTATAGAAAAGCACAGGAACTTGATAAAAACAAAACAGTTCTGAAAAGAACAAAGTTGGATGACCCACTACCTAATTTTAAGACTTACTGTAAAGCATAGCAATGAAGACTGTGGTATTGACTAAATTATACACATAGATATCAAGGAATAGGAGAGATACTCTGGAAATAGACCCACACAAATACTGATTTTTGACAAAAGTACAAAGTCAATTAAATGGAGTCTTTGCATTTGTTGTCTTTTTAACACATGGTTGTAGATAAACGAAAAAAAACAAAAAACAAAAACTCCTTGACACATAATTCAAAATATATCCTAGACCTAAAACATAGTAGAAAATCCATTTAATTTATATTTAGCAATGACTTTAGATATGACGCCAAACACATGATCCATAAAGGAAAAGCAAAATTATTGATAAATTAAACTTCATTGAAATTAAAAACTTTTGCTCTGTGAAAGACACTGTTAAGAGAATAGAAAGACGAGCCCTTGTCTGAATGAAAATATTTGCAAATCACATATATAATTTAGGACATATCCATAATTAAAATATATAAAAACAACTCTTCAGACTCAACAATAAGAAAATAAATAACCCAATTAAAAATGGGCACAGGGGGCTTCCCTGGTGGTGCAGTGGTTGAGAGTCTGTCTTCCGATGCAGGGGACACGGACTCATGCCCCCGTCTGGGAAGATCCCACATGCTGTGGAGCAGCTAGGCCGGTGAGCCATGGCCACTGAGCCTGCACATCTGGAGCCTGTGCTCTGCAACGGAGAGGCCACAACAGTGAGAGGCCCGCGTACCGCCAAAAAAAAAAAAAAAAAAAGGGCCCATGATCTGAACAGACATTTTTATCCAATTAATATATGAAAAGATGCTCAATAATCGTTACAGAAATGCAAATTAAAACTACCTGAAATGTCACTACACGCATATTAGAATTTGTTAAACAAAAACATCCCCCCACCCCAGCGCCGCAAAGAAACCCTGCAAAACTTGCAGTAGCAAATGCTGTCAAGGATGTGGAACAACAGGAATTCTCATTCAATGCTGGTGGGAATGCTCAGAGGTACAGCCACTTTTGAGGACAGTTTGAAGGTAGTTTTGTGTAAGTTTAAACATACACTTACATGACCCATCAATCCTTTCTTAGCTGTTTACCCAAGTGAATTGAAAGCATATCTTCACACAGAAACCTGTACATGAATGTTTATAGAAACTTTATTCATCATTACCAAAAACTAGAAGCAAACAAGATGCACTTTAATTGTGAATGGTGAACAAACTATGGTATAGCCATTCAATCGAATATAATTCAGCAATAAAAAAGAATGAGCTATTAATGTATGCTACAACACGATGAATCTTAAATTTAGTTTGCTAAATGAAAGAAGCCAGAACCCCAAATCTACACATTTTATGATTTTATTTATATGACATTGTTAAAATAGCAAAAGTTAGGAGATGCAGAAGCTGTCAACTACAAAGAAACCAGCCTCACAGGAGAATTTTTATGGTATAGGAACTGCCTGATATACTGGTGTGACTGATATATAATTTTATGCATTTGTCAAAACTCCTAGAAAAATGTACATTAGAAAGAGTTAAATTTATTGTATTAAAAATTAAAAATGTTATGTTGGGTCTTCTGAAGATTTAATAATGTAGATTATAATAAACTAGCAGTATTAAAAATACAAGACTTATCTTTAAATTAGCTTATCTAAATTACATTGGAATATGGTATTTTGGCTGGATACTGTAACACTAAAGCCAAAAAGAACTACATGATCACTATATTCTTGTTTAGGGATCACCAAACTTTTTGTGGAAGGAGCCAGATAGTAAATATTTTGTGTGTCTGTGTGCCATAGGGTCCCGGTCACAACTACTCAGCTCTGTTGATATGGCACGAAAGCAGTCATAGACAACACATAAACAAATGAGCATGACTGTGTTTCAATAAAGCTTTATCCATGTGCACTAAAATGTGAATTTCATGTAATTTTCATGAAATATTCTGTTTCCCCCCCCCAAGTCATTTAAAAATGTAAAAATTACTCTCAGCTATCAGCCATACCAAAACAGGCAAACGGCCAGAATTGCCCTGGGAGCTGTTTGCCAACCCCTGCTCTAATAGGTAAATGTGTTTCACACAGGGATATGCATTAACAATTCTGAAAATACATGTATATGAGAGTTGGATAAATAAGTAAATAAATTGTGGATAAAACAACCAGGTTTCTTATGGTCAGAAAAAAGAAGTTATAAAGAAACAAGATGGGAAAAAGCTAGAATGAACCCTGGGAAGTTGGATTAGAGTCTGACATGACAGTTTTAATTCATGTTTATGTTAATATATACAGATAGATTAATTCAGAGATATAGATATATAAATATATGTGGGTTAATATACACACATATTTCCTGTCTTTGCCCTCTGAAAGGGGCTAGAAGGAGTGACAACCCAATAGCAACAAGGACACCCAGCTCCCAGATCTAATACCTATCATGTATTTCTAAATACCTATTTTCTATGAAAGTTACCAGTGCTTTTTTCGTGGAGCAATAGCTAATTCTCAGGATGGAGCAGGGAAAACAGAAGATTAGCATAGAAGATCTTGTAGTGTGGAAAGTGAGGAATTGTTCACAAAAGGTGAGGGGAATAGAGGCATATCAAAATAGAGACATAGATGTAGAGAACAAACGTATGGACACCAAGAGGGGAAAGCGGGTGTGTGTTTGTGTGTGTGTGTGATGAATTGGGAGATTGGGATTGGCATCTATACACTAATGTATAAAATAAATAACGAATAAGAACCTGCTGTATAAAAAAATAAATAAAAATAAAGGACACAGGAGCAACCTGAATGAGCCCCAGTGGCCATTTCTGGAATAATTTGAGCAACGAAATAAATAGCATTAGTATCAATTATAATCCAAACAATAAAATAAATATCCATTAGTCCATGCTGATGTAAGCGAAACCATGAATGACTAATGGTGAGAATGGACCAATCTTCCTTACAGAAGAATCCTAAATAATAATTGTTGATATTGCCCACTCCAGGAGATAGAGCTTAATTCTTTTCCTCTTGAGTGTGGGCTGGACTTGATTTATATCTAAGAATAGACCATGGAAAAAAGAAATAGTAATTTAGGTGGAGAAATGTGGCAAATGACACCACCTTATTATCAAAGTGATCAAGATTAACATCACTAGTGATAACTTATGTAGATAGCATGTATCCTTTAATATCAGGGGATGTGAAGGGCATGTCTGTGTCATATTGTTCCCCCAAACCCATAACCTTAGTCTAAACATGAGAATACATCAGACAAAACCAATTGAGAAACTTTTTACAAAACACCTGACCAATATGTCAAGGTCATGAGAAACAAGGAGAACAGAAACTTGTCACACATTGGAGGAGACTAAGGAGAAATGATGACTAAATGCAACATGGTATCCTGTATTGGATCCTGGAACAGAAAAAGTACATTATTGGCAAAACTGGTGAAATCCAAATAAAGTCTTCAGTTTAGGTAATAGTATTGTACCAATGTTAATTTTTTGGTTTTTGCAAAATTTACTGTGGTTATATGAGATGTTAACGTTAAGAGAAGCTAGGTGAAGGGTGAAGTTCCTGCGTACAGGAACTCTTTATCTTTGCAGTTTTCTCTAAATCCTAAATATTAAAAAAACAAAAACAAAAACAAAAAACTGTCCAGTTCTTAATTTTCAGTCCTTTGGGCTTTTACCTGAGAGTTGGTGTGGTTCTAGGCCCCTTCCTTCTCATAGGTACTATTTATGACTCTCATCTTCTCAGGCAAGACAGCTGAAACTCCCTTCTGCTTTTCAGAGACTTTTGCTGAGCTTTTTTTGTCCCTTCACCCTGAATAGTTTCAGACATTCTGCGAGTGTCTTGAGGGACCCATCAGCTCAGTTTTGCACCCATCATGTCTTATTGGGTTTTGGCCTCTCAGATTTTTAATTTTGTCTATCTAGCGTAGTAAGACTGCCAAAACACTGCTGTTTTATTTCTCCTCCAGCAGTGGACCTGTGACAAAGCATAGATTCTCAACATTTTGTTCTATTCTCAGAATCCACAAATGCCCCTAGGAAAATAACAGCTGCAGCCTATTAACTCACCTCTCCCCTCAGGAATCTTGGCATCACTAGTACTGTTGTTTAAACAGCTTTCTAATGCCTTAAAAAAAAAACCCAATATAAATATAAGTATACATGTACACACACACACACACACACACACACACACACAACCCCATCCTACTAAGAAGTGAAAGACATTCACATCACTTCTTTTTTTCTTTTTTTTAACATCTTTATTGAAGTATAATTGCTTTACAGTGGTGTGTTAGTTTCTGCTTTATAACAAAGTGAATCAGTTATACATATGCATATACATGTACATACACATATAGATATACATATGTTCCCATATCTCTTCCCTCTTGCGTCTCCCTCCCTCCCACCCTCCCTTTCCCACCCCTCTAGGTGGTCACAAACCACCGAGCTGATCTCCCTTGTGCTTTGCAGCTGCTTCCCACTAGCTATCTATTTTACGTTTGGTAGTGTATATATGTCCATGCCACTCTCTCACTTTGTCATAGCTTACCCTTCCCCCTCCCCATATCCTCAAGTCCATGCTCTAGTAGGTCTGCATCTTTATTTCTAACTTACCCCTAGGTTCTTCATGAGCTTTTTTTCTCCGCTTAGATTCCATATATATGTGTTAGCATACTGTATTTGTTTTTCTCTTTCTGACTTACTTCACTCTGTATGACAGACTCTAGGTCCATCCACCTCACTACAAATAACTCAATTTTGTTTCTTTTTATGGCTGAGTAATATTCCATTGTATATATATGTGCCACATCTTCTTTATCCATTCATCTGTCGATGGACACTTAGGTTGCTTCCATATACTGGCTGTTGTAAATAGAGCTGAAATGAATATTTTGGCACATGACTCTTTTTGAATTATGGTTTTCTTCGGGTAGTAGTGCCCAGTAGTGGGATTGCTGGATCGTATGGTAATTCTATTTTTAGTTTTTTAAGGAACCTCCATACTGTTCTCCATAGTGGCTGTATCAATTTACATTCCCACCAACAGTACAGGAGTGTTCCTTTTTCTCCACACCCTCTCCAGCATTGATTGCTTCTAGATTTTTTTTTTTTTTTTTGCGCTACACGGACCTCTCACTGTTGTGGCCTCTCCCATTCTGGAGCACAGGCTCCGGACGCGCAGGGTCAGTGGCCATGGCTCACACACAGGCCTAGCCGATCTGCAGCATGTGGGATCTTCCCAGACGGGCGCGAACCCGTGTCCCCTGCATGGGCAGGCAGACACTCAACCTCTGCGCCACCAGGGAAGCTCTGTTTCTAGATTTTTTTGATGATGGCCATTCTGACTGGTGTGAGATGATATCTCATTGTAGTTTTGATTTGCATTTCTCTAATGATTAATGATGTTGAGCATTCTTTCATGTGTTTGTTGGCAATCTGTGTATCTTCTTTGGAGAAATGTCTATTTAGGTCTTCTGCCCATTTTTGGATTGGATTGTTTGTTTTTTTATTGAGCTGCTTGTAAATTTTGGAGACTAATCCTTTGTCAGTTGCTTCATTTGCAAATATTTTCTCCCATTCTGAGGATTGTCATTTTGTCTTGTTTATGGTTTCCTTTGCTGTGCAAAAGCTTTTAACTTTCATTAGGTTCCATTTGTTTATTTTTGTGTTTATTTCCATTTCGTAGGAGGTGGGTCAAAAAGGATCTTGCTGTGATTTATGTCATAGAGTGTTCTGCCTGTGTTTTCCCCTAAGAGTTTGATAGTGTCCGGCTATACATTTAGGTCTTTAATCCATTTTGAGTTTATTTTTGTGTATGGTGTTAGGGAGTGTTCTAATTTCATACTTTTACATGTACCTGTCCAGTTTTCCCAGAACCACTTATTGAAGAGGCTGTCTTTTCTCCACTGTATATTCTTGCCTCCTTTATCAAAGATAAGGTGACCATATGTGCGTGGGTTTATCTCTTCCCTTTCTATCCTGTTCCATTGATCTATGTTTCTGTTTTTGTGCCAGTACCGTACTGTCTTGATTACTGTAGCTTTGTAGTATAGTCTGAAGTCAGGGAGCCTGATTCCTCCAGATCCATTTTTCGTTCTCAAGATTGCTTTGGCTATTCGGGGTCTTTTGTGTTTCCATACAAATTGTGAAATTTTTTCTTCTAGTTTTGTGAAAAATGCCAGTCGTAGTTTGATAGGGATTGCATTGAATCTGTAGATTGCTTTGGGTAGTAGAGTCATTTT
This sequence comes from Kogia breviceps, assembly GCF_026419965.1. Lineage (NCBI taxonomy): Eukaryota > Metazoa > Chordata > Mammalia > Artiodactyla > Physeteridae > Kogia > Kogia breviceps. The sequence goes on from NC_081310.1 coordinate 162,470,193, forward strand.
CACAATGTTGATTCTTCCAATCCAAGAACATGGCCTATCTATCCATTGATTTGTATCATCTTTAATTTCTTTCATCATTGTCTTATAATTTTCTGCATACAGGTCTTTTGTCTCCTTAGGTAGGTTTATTCCTAGATATTTTATTATTTTTGCTTCAGTGGTAAATGGGAGTGTTTTCTTAATTTCACTATCAGATTTTTCATCATTAGTGTATAGGAATGCCAGAGATTTCTTTTCATTAATTTTTTATCCTGCTACTTTACCAGATTCATTGATTAGCTCTAGCAGTTTCCTGGTAGCATCTTTAGGATTCTCTATGTATAGTATCATGTCATCTGCAAACAGTGACAGCTTTACTTCTTTTTTTCTGATTTGGATTCCTTTTATTTCTTTTTCTTCTCTGATTGCTATAGCTAAAACTTCCAAAACTATGTTGAATAATAGTGGTGTGAGTGGGCAACATTGTCTTGTTCCTGATCTTAATGGAAATGGTTTCAGTTTTTCACCATTGAGTACGATGTTGGATGTAGGTTTGTCAAATGTGGCCTTTATTATGTTGAGGAAAGTTCCCTCTATGCCTACTTTCTGCTGGGTTTTTATCATAAATGAGTGTTGAATTTTGTCAAAAGCTTTCTCTGCATCTATTGAGATGATCATATGGTTTTTCTCCTTCGATTTTTTAATATGGTGTATCACGTTGATTGATTTGCGTATATTGAAGAATCCTTGCATTCCTGGAATAAACCCCACTTGATCATGATGTATGATCCTTTTAATGTGCTGTTGGATCTGTTTGCTAGTATTTTGTTGAGGATTTTTGCATCTATGTTCATCAGTGGTATTGGCCTGTAGTTTCCTTTCGTTTTGACATCTTTGTCTGGTTTTGGTATCAGGGTGATGGTGGCCTCGTAGAATGAGTTTGGGAGTGTTCCTTCCTCTGCTATATTTTGGAAGAGTTTGAGACGGATAGGTGTTAGCTCTTCTCTAAATGTTTGATAGAGTTCGCCTGTGAAGCCATCTGGTCCTGGGCTTTTGTGTGTTGGAAGATTTTTAATCACAATTTCAATTTCAGTGCTTGTGATTGGTCCGTTTATATTTTCTATTTCTTCCTGGTTCAGTCTTGGCAGGTTGTGCATTTCTAAGAATTTGTCCATTTCTTGCAGGTTGTCCATTTTATCGGCATAGAGTTGCTTGTAGTAATCTCTCATGATCCTTTGTATTTCTGCAGTGTCAGTTGTTACTTCTCCTTTTTCATTTCTAATTCTATTGATTTGAGTCTTCTCCCTTTTTTTTCTTGATGAGTCTGACTAATGGTATATCAATTTTGTTTACCTTCTTATAGAACAAGCTTTTAGTTTTATTGATCTTTGCTATCATTTCCTTCATTTTTTTTTTTCATTTATTTCTGATCTGATCTTTATGATTTCTTTCCTTCTGCTAACTTTGGGGTTTTTTTGTTGTTCTTTCTCTAATTGATTTAGGTGCAAGGTTTGGTTGTTTATTTGAGATGTTTCCTGTTTCTTAAGGTAGGTTTGTATTGCTATAAACTTCCATCTTAGCACTGCTTTTGCTACATCCCATAGGTTTTTGGGTCGTTGTGTTTTCATTGTCATTTGTTTCTAGGTATTTTAAAATTTTCTCTTTGATTTCTTCAGTGATCTCTTAGTTATTTAGTAGTGTATTGTTTAGCCTCCATGTGTCACATAACTATTTTTAATTACCTTAATTTGTTTTGTTCCTGACCTGCCTTTCTTGAATGGAAGGCAGTAAGGTGGCTCATGTTGGCTTGCACTGGACACTAAATATCAGTATCTTAAATAGTTTTACATTAAGAGCAGCCTGAACACAAACTCTTCAAATTAGTCATTTTTTTTTTTTTTTTGCCTATGTTCTTTCATTAAGTATATATTGAACATTTTTCATCAAATATCTACATGCTGTGTACCTTGCACTATGCAAAGCACTGGGGATATTTTCATGAAATCAGATTTTCCATAAGGAACTTGTGTAATTCACTGATTATTTTATAAACTAAAAAGTGCATGTGAAAGATTAGAACAGTGTGGCACGGTATACAATTAAGTATAAGAATAAAAAGCATAAGTAGGAAATCTTATTGTTCTTCCAGAGAAAAACTGAAATTGATTATATAAGAATAATAACTTTATTAAACATTCACTATAGTCCAGGCATATGCATGTATTTATTATTCCATTTTATCCTCACAATAATCTTACAAAGTAAGTACTATTAAGAAGTACTATTTCAAAGATGAGGAACTGAGCCTCAGAAAAGTTGTGACTTCTATGTAAGGTCACATGGCTTCTTAGGGTGGTTGGAGCCAAGATTTCTCTTAACCACTAAGCTCTACAGAGATAAACCTACAAAGTACAATCTGATACATATAAGCCTAATAATATGCCTAAACCTAAACATGTGAAAACAAGATCCATGTTCAGAAACAAAAAGTAACGTACCAGAGACACACATTGTGAGCTGTACACTGAAACACACTCCCTAGACACAGGTCAGACCAAAGTCCACGTTGGTCCTACTTGAAGGATACTCACAGAAAAAGGTAGACTTTATTAAATATAAACATAAGGATTTTTTAAAATTACATCACAAAGAATTTTTAAAAGTAAAAAAGTATTTTTATTTCACAGAGAATTTAAATATCAGCCTCTTCTGGGACAGTGAAAGAGTCCTTCAAAAATCATTAAATATTTGATTCGTACAGAGAAGTGTAAAACATAGTTTGACAATCATTTATAAATGAAGAGAACCCACCTTAAACAAGCTAATGGAAGTCAGTGATCACAAAAGATCCTATTGAAAATGAAACCCAGTTGGGCTTCCCTGGTAGCGCAGTGGTTGAGAATCCGCCTGCCGATGCAGGGGACACGGGTTCGTGCCCCGGTCCGGGAAGATCCCACATGCCGCGGAGCGGCTGGGCCCGTGAGCCATGGCCGCTGAGCCTGCGCATCCGGAGCCTGTGCTCCGCAATGGGAGAGGCCACAACAGTGAGAGGCCCGCAAAAAAAAAAAAAAAAAAAAAAAAATGAAACCCAGTTGAATGAGGAGAAAACACTCAGAATTTTGACTTAATTCAAGAAAATCTAAGATCATTTCAACAAAGACCCCAGTCCTTTTGCTATCACATCTGAACCCCAGTTTCTGGTGCCTTTTGACAGAAATAAAGATGTGACTTAATCCTATAAGCCTATACTGTCTAGAAATTCATGTGTTTATATAAAACTCATTCTGGAAATTGTTAGGTATAATCCAGTTAAAGCAGAAGGTTCTTTTTGGGCCAAATCATGGAAAAAATAGAGTAGGAAGCATAGACTTTATCCTGAAATCCAGGAAGTCACGAAGTCAGATGCATTCAAAAGTTAGGGTAGGTGTTGAGTACTGTGACCAATAGAGAAAGTAAGTCTATGACCTCTCTGCAGGAGAAAGCCACTACTCAGCACTAGTTAAATGTTGCCATATAGGAATTCAGGAACAATGTTGCCAGATCTTCCAATTATTTTTAAAAGTACTGATTTTTATATAAATATGCCAAAATAGTATAATGAAAGAATAAATCAGGAAGGGTAGGGTATGTGATTTGCCAGGGAATAGTATGGTTTAAATTTTAATAGTTTGAAGTTGATTAGTAAGTTTAGCTGAGATGAATTAAGTTGCTACTACATACCAGCTGTGTGCTGTTTTATGAAGGCTCTGTCTGGAACCAGTTTGTTCAACAAATTACTTCTCTGTTAACAGTTTCCTGATAGGTTTCTTGTATTAGTAGAATTAGTATAAGTACATACTTAGAATGACACTGGCATATAGAAAGTGTTTAATAAATGTTTGCTCTTGTTTTTTTTTTTTTTAAATCACTTATCTGTGATGGTAATAAAAGGGAGATTATTTTAAGTCTCACAAAGGAATTGTGAGATTTATTACCTTTTTCCCCTGAAAAATGAACTTTTGGTTTTATTTCTCTGTTGTATGTATTTTTTCCTACATTATTAATTTTTGGTCTATATAATTTCTTTTCTTCTCCTTTCTTTGGAATTAATTTGCTGATCTTTCTCTTAAAAACTTTTGGTGACTATTCACATCATTAAACTTAGGCTTTCTCCTAATGTATACATGTATTTAAGACTATAGATTTCTTTCTAAGTAGTGTCATATTTTCACTACTATTTCTAATTTCCATTGTAATTTTTCTTTTAACTTTGGGTTATTTAAAAGTGTATTGGTAGATTTCCAAACATTCTTTGGGTGGGGGAATTTTATTTTTTCTTTCTTAAAAAAAATTTTTGCTTTATTCTGCTATGTCTTGAGAACACTTGATTTTTCAGTCTTCTGAAATTTTTGAGACCTTATTTATGCCCAGGATATGGTCATTTTTTATTCCAAGTACACTTAAGAAAAAACACATGATATCTGTTTTTGTTGAGTTTAGTGTGCTTGACAACTAGGTCATGTTTGCTAATGTGGTTCAGTTTTTCTTTATCCTTACTGACTTTTTCTTGTCTGCCAATTCTATCAGATACTGAGAGACAGTTCTTTAAAATCTCCCAATATAATTTGCCTCTTTTAATTTCCCTGTTCTAACAATTTCAGCTTTGTATATTTTGGAGCTATGTGATTAGATGCATATAAATGGAATTATAGTATTTATTTAATGTCTTTATTTCTAGTAATAATGTTTCTTTAGGTCTGCTTTATTTGATATTGCTATACCTAAAATAGCTTTATATGCTTAGTCTTTTAGAGGAATGAAAAGATATTTTTTCATTCTTACACTTTGAACCTTTCTGTTGATATTTAAGGAGATTTTTAAAATAGTATATATTGACATTTTTATACAATGTGGCAATCATTGTGTTTTTGTTTTGTTTTGTTTTATTTTTTGCGGTACACGGGCCTCTCACTGTTGTGGCCTCTTCCATTGTGGAGCACAAGCTCCAGACGCGCAGGCTCAGCGGCCATGGCTCATGGGCCCAGCCACTCCGTGGCATGTGGGATCTTCCTGGACCGAGGCACGAACCCGTGTCCCCTGCATTGGCAGGCGGACTCTCAACCACTGCGCCACCAGGGAAGCCCAATCATTGTGTTTTAATTGTAGTATTTAGTTTGTTCATATTAAACATACCTACTGATGTATTTGGATATAAATCTACTGTTTTCTATTCATTCTACCCATTCTATATTCTGTGTTTCCTTCTATTTTGCCTCCTTTTGGCTTAAGCATGTATTATTTAATTTTCTACCACATTAACTTGTGCTACTTTCTTTTTTTATTCTTTTGATGGTTATGTGAAAGATTAAAACAAGTATTTTTTTTAAGTTGTATATAAATGAACATATTAATTTTATTATTTCCCTCCTCACTTAACATACTGTTATTATCCTGTTTTTGTTGTTTGTATATTTTAATCATCATATTGCACCATTATATTTTATATAGGTGATGCTCATTTAGATGTAATCATATTTTACCATTTTGTGGCTCTTCATTCTACAGTCCATCTCTAGGCTTCCTCTTTCATAATACTCTAGTTATTTCCTTTAGCCTGCAATTCATTATTGAATTCTAGTATTTCCTTTAGCCTGCAATTCATTATTGCAGATGAATTCTCCCAGGTTTATTGTTGTGTTTTTTCTTTTGTTTGAAAGTTTATTTTAACTCAGTTTATGGAAGATACTTTTTTCTGGTTATGGAATTCTAAGTTGGCAGTTATTTTCTTTCAGCACTTTCAAGCTGTCATTCTATTGTTTTGGTAAAGTTATCAATCATATTGTTGCTACTTTAAACAGATCATTTTTTAAAAATTTATTTATTTATTTATTTGGCTGTGCTGGGTCTTAGTTGCAGCACACAGGATCTTTTAGTTGTGGCATGCGAACTCTTAGTTGTAGCACGTGAGATCCAGTTCTGTGACCAGGGATCGAACCCAGGCCCCCTGCATTGGGAGCACAGAGTCTTAGCCAGTGGACCACCAGGGAAGTCCTGAACATGTCATTTTAAATTTGTATGCTTTTAAAACTGATAACTATAACTCAAATACAGAAAATTGCATAAGATATATGTTGCTAGATGATTTTTTCCAAGATGAACATCTTGACCACCTGCCCCATCAGGATACAGAATCTAGCCAGACATCCCAGTAGCCTTCTCTATAGTCCCTTAAAATCACAACCCTCCCTCATCCGTAAGAACAATCCAGTATCCTGATTTTTATGGAAATTATTTCTTTACTTTTATAATATTATCCCCCAAGTGAGCATTTCTTTCTTTTTCTAAAAAATTTTAATACAGTTTTTAAAGACTATACTTCATCTACAGTTATTATAAAATATTGGCTATATTCCCTGTATTGTACAATACATCCTTGTATCCTATCTTTTTTTTTTTTTTTTTTTTTTTTTTTTGCGGTTTGCGGACCTCTCACTGTTGTGGCCTCTCCCGTTGCGGGGCACAGGCTCCGGACGCACAGGCTCAGCGGCCATGGCTCACGGGCTTAGTTGCTCCGCGGCATGTGGGATCTTCCCGGACCAGGGCACGAACCCGTGTCTCCTGCATCGGCAGGCGGACTCTCAACCACTGCGCCACCAGGGAAGCCCCCTTGTATCCTATCTTACACCCAGTAGTTTGTACATCCCTCTCTCTCATCCCTATATTGCCCTTCTCCTCATTGCAAACCACTAGTTTGTTCTCTATATCTGCGAGTCTGCTTCTTTTTTGTTATAGTCACTGGTTTGTTGTATTTTTTAGGTTCCACATGTAAATGCTGTTATATAGTGTTAGTCTTTCTCTGTCTGACTTATTTCACTTAGCATAATGCCCTCCAAGTCCATCCATGTTGTTGCAAATGGTAAAATTTCATTCTTTTTTATGGCTGAGTAGTATTCCATTGTATATATCTATACCACATCTTCTTTATGGCCACTTCTTGATGACTACTTACGTTGCTTCCATATCTTGGCAATTGTAAATAATGCTGCTATGAATATTGTGGTGCATGTATCTTTTGGGTTTTTCTTTTTCTTTCAGATTTATACCCAGGAGTGGAATTGCTGGGTCATATGGTAGTTCTATTTTTAGATTTTTGAGAAACCTCTGTACTGTTTTCCACAGTGGCTACACCAATTTACATACCCACCAACAGTGTAGGAAGGTTCCCTTTTCTGCACATCCTCACCAACACTTGTTATTTGTGTTCTTTTTGATGCTAGGCATTCTGACAGTTGTGAGGTGATAACTTATTGTGGTTTTGATTTGCATTTTCTGATGATTAGCGATGTTGACATGTACACATTGGCCATCTGTATTTCCTCTTTGGAAAAATATCTTTTCAGTTCTTCTGACCATTTTTTAATTGGATTTGTGTGTGTGTGTGTGTGTGTGTGTGTGTGTGTGTGTGTGTGTGTTGAGTTGTATGAGCTGTTTATATATGTTGGATATTAATCCCTTATCTGTCATATCATTTGCAAATATTTTCTCCTCCCATTCAGTAGGTTGTCTTTTTGTTTTGTTGATGGTTTCCTTTGCTGTGCAGAAGCTTTTAAGTTTAATTAAGTCCCATTTATTTATTCTTATTTTTATTTCCTTCATTTTAGGAGGTGGATCCAAAAAAATTGCTGCGATTTATGTCAAAGAATGTTCTGCCTATGTTTTCCTCTAGGGGTTTTATAGTATCTGGTGTTACATTTAGGTCTTTAATCCATTTTGAGCTTATTTTTGTATGTGATGTTAGAGAATGTTCTAATTTCATTCTTTTACATGTAGCTATCCAGTTATTCCAGCACCACTTATTCAAGAGACTGTCTTTTCTACATTGCATATTCTTGCCTACTTTGTCAAAGATTAATTTACCATAATTGTGTGTGTTTATTTCTGGGCTCTCTATCCTGTTGCATGGATCTATGTGTCTGTTTTGTGCCAGTACCATATTTTTTTTGATTACTGTAGCTTTGTAGTATAGTCTGAAGTCAGGGAGTTTGATTCTTCCAGCTCTGTTCTTCTTAAGATTGTTTTGGCTAATTGGGGTATTTTGTGTTTCCATAAAAATTTTAAAATTATTTGTTTTAGTTCTGTGAAAGGTACCATTGGTATTTTGATAGGGATTGCATTGAATCTGTAGATTGCCATAAGTAGTATGGTCATTTTAACAATATTGATTCTTAATGTATCTTTTTTTTAAAGGCAAACAGAAAGTCACAAAATTATAATCATCCTCATCAGTTCACTCACTCCTATGTAATTAATTTTTTTTATCTTGATCTTTTGTTAGCACTTTTATAGATTCATCAGTTTTCCATTAGAGTTCTGAAATGCTTATTCATTCCGTTCAGCAGTATAGTCAGTTACCAGAAACCTGTACTTGTCAGAGGCTTTTCCATGAATTCCTTGAAGTTGAAACCCTTTCTTTTTTTTTTTTTTGGTACGTGGGCCTCTTATTGTTGTGGCCTCTCCCATTGCGGAGCACAGGCTCCAGACGCGCAGGCTCAGCGGCCACGGCTCATGGGCCCAGCTGCTTGGCGGCACGTGGGATCTTCCCAGACCGGGGCACGAACCTGTGTCCCCTGCATCGGCAGGCGGACCCTCAACCACTGCGCCACCAGAGAAGCCCTGAAATCCTTTTATAGGAACATTTTTGCAAAAGCATCAGAGTATACCCAGAACTATCTGACAAAAGGCTTAAAAATGACTAGGGTTAAAGATTTGATGAAAGTTCATAATAATGCAATTGACAAGGAAATTTAGTTATTTCTGAGATATACATTTTAAAGTAATAACTGCAATTGTGACTTATAACATTATACCAGAACAAATAAGATTTTTAGGAATTTCATGTAATGTCTGAAACATTTATATTAACATATTTCCATACAAATAACTCAAATTAAGTTTAGTATTAGGGTTTTTTTTAATTTTTTAAATTTTATTTTATTTTTTTATACATCAACCTCTTATTAGTCATAAATTTTATACACATCAGTGTATACATGTCAATACCAATCACGCAATTCAACACACCACCATCCCCACACCCCCATGGCTTTCCCCCCTTACTGTCCATACATTTGTTCTCTACATCTGTGTCTCAACTTCTGCCCTGCAAACCGGTTCATCTGTACCATTTTTCTAGGTTCCACATACATGCTTTAATATAGGATATTTGGTTTTCTCTTTCTGACTTACTTCACTCTGTATGACAGTCTCTAGATCCATCCACGTCTCTACAAATGACTCAATTTCGTTCTTTTTATGGCTGAGTAATATTCCATTGTATATATGTACCACAACTTCTTTATCCATTCGTCTGTTGATGGGCATTTAGGTTGCTTCCATGACCTGGCTATTGTAAATAGTGCTGCAATGAACATTAGGGTGCATGTGTCATTTTGAATTACGGTTTTCTCTGGGTATATGCCCAGTACTGGGATTGCTGGGTCATATGGTAATTTTATTTTTAGTTTTTTGAGGAACCTTCATACTGTTGGTGGGAATGATGCATTCCCACCAACAGTGCAAGAGGGTTTCCTTTTCTCCACACCCTCTCCAGCATTTGTTGTTTGTAGATTTCCTGATGTTGCCCATTCTAACTGGTGTGAGGTGATACTTCATTGTAGTTTTGATTTGCATTTCTCTAATAATCAGTGATGTTGCACAGCTTTTCATGTGCTTCTTGGCCCTCTGTATGTCTTCTTTGGAGAAATGTCTATTTAGGTCTTTTGCCCATTTTTGGATTGGGTTGTTTGTTTCCTTAATATTGAGCTGCATGAGCTGTTTATATATTTTGGAGATTAATCCTTTGTCCTTTGATTTGTTGGGAAATATTTTCTCCCATTCTGAGCGCTGTCTTTTCGTCTTGTTTGTGGTTTCCTTTGATGTCAAAAAGCTTTTAAGTTTCATTAGATCCCATTTGTTCATTTTTGTTTTTATTTCCATTACTCTAGGAGGTGGATCAAAAAAGATCTTTCTGTGATTTATGTCAAAGAGTGTTCTTCCTATGTTTTCCTCTAAGAGTTCTGTAGTGTCCGGTATTACATTTAGGTCTTGAATCCATTTTGAGTTTATTTTTGTGTATGGTGTTAGGGAGTGTTCTAATTTCATTCTTTTACATGTAGCTGTCCAGTTTTCACAGCACCACTTACTGAAGAGACTGTCTTTTCTCCACTGTATATCCTTGCCTCCTTTGTCATAGATTAGTTGACCATAGGTGCATGGGTTTATCTCTGGGCTTTCTATCTTGTTCCATTGATCTATGTTTCTGTTTTTGTGCCAGTACCATATTGTCTTGATTACTGTAACTTTGTAGTATGGTCTGAAGTCAGGGAGTCTGATTCCTCCAGCTCCGTTTTTTTCCCTCAAAAGTGTTTTGGCTCTTCTGGGTCTTTTGCGTCTCCATACAAATTTGAAGATTTTTTGTTCTAGTTCCATAAAAAATGCCATTGGTAATTTGATAGGGATTGCATTGAATCTGTAGATTGCTTTGGGTAGTATAGTCATTTTCACAATATTGATTTTTCCAACCCAAGAACATGGTATATCTCTCCATCTGTTGGTATCATCTTTAATTTCTTTCGTCAGTGTCTTATAGTTTTCTGCATACAGGTCTTTTGTTGCCCTAGGTAGGTTTCTTCCTAGGTATTTTATTCTTTTTGTTGCAATGGTAAATGCAAGTGTTTTCTTAATTTCTCTTTCAGATTTTTCATCATTAGTGTATAGGAATGCAAGAGATTTCTGTGCATTAACTTTGTATCCTGCAACTTTACCAAATTCATTGATTAGCTCTAGTAGTTTTCTGGTGACATTTTTAGGATTCTCTATGTATAGTATCATGTCATCTGCAGACAGTGACAGTTTTACTTATTCTTTTCCAATTTATATTCCTTTTATTTCTTTTTCTTCTCTGATTGCCATGGCTAGGACTTCCAAAACTATGAATAATACTGGTGAGAGTGGACATCCTTGGCTTGTTCCTGATCTTAGAGGAAATGCTTTCAGTTTTTCAGCATTGAGAATGATGTTTGCTGTGGGTTTGTCATATATGGCCTTTATTATGTTGAGGTAGGTTCCCTCTATGCCCACTTTCTGGAGAGTTTTTATCATAAATGGGTGCTGAATTTTGCCAAAAGCTTTTTCTGCATCTATTGAGATGATCATATGGTTTTTATTCTCCAGTTTGTTAATATGGTCTATCACATTGATTGATTTACATATATTGAAGAATCCTTGCCTCTCTGGAGTAAATCCCCCTTGATCATGATGTATGATCTTTTTAATGTGTTGTTGGATTCTGTTTGCTCATATTTTGTTGAGGATTTCTGCATCTATATTCATCAGTGATATTGGTTTGTAATTTTTTTTTTCTGTAGTATCTTTGTCTCGTTTTGGTGTCAGGATGATGGTGGCCTCATAGAATGAGTATGGGAGTGTTCCTTCCTCTAAAATTTTTGGAAGAGTTTGAGAAGGATGGATGTTAGCTCTTCTCTAAATGTTTGATAGAATTCACATGTGAAGCCATCTGCTCCTGGACTTCTGTTTGTTGGAAGATTTTTAATCACAGTTTCAATTTCATTACTTGTGATTGGTCTGTTCATATTTTCGATTTCTTCCTGGTTCAGTCTTGGAAGGTTATAACTTTCTAAGGATTTGTCCATTTCTTGCAGGTTGTCCATTTTATTGTCATACAGTTGCTTGTAGTAGTCTCTTAGGATGCTTTGTATTTCTGCAGTGTCCGTTGTATCTTCTCCTTTTTCATATCTAATTTTATTGATTTGAGTCCTCTCCCTCTTTTTCTTGGTGACTCTGGCTAATGGTTTATCTTCTCAAAGAACCAGATTTTAGTTTTATTGATCTTTGCTATTGTTTTCTTTGTTATATTTCATTTATTTCTGCTCTCATGTTTATGATTTCTTTCCTTCTGCTAATTTTAGGTTTTGTTTGTTCTTCTTTCTCTAGTTCCTTTTGGTGTAAGGTTAGATAGTTTATTTGAGATTTTTCTTGTTTCTTGAGGTAGGCTGGTATAGCTATAAACTTCCCTCTTAGAACTGCTTTTCCTGCATCCCATAGGTTTTGGATCTCGTGTCTTCATTGTCATTTGTCTCTAGGTATTTTTTGATTTCCTCTTTGATTTCTTCAGTGATCTCTTGGTTATTTAGTAGTGTATCATTTAGCTTCTGTGTGGTTGTGTTTTTTACTTTTTTTTTCCTGTAATTCATTTCTAATCTGACAGCGTTGTGGTCAGAAAAGATGCTTGATATGATTTCAGTTTTCTTAAATTTACTGAGGTTTGATTTGTGACCCAAGATGTGATCTATCCTGGAGAATGTTCCATGTGCACTTGAGAAGAAAGTGTAATCTGCTGTTTTTGGATGGAACGTCCTATAGATGTCAATTAAGTCTATCTGGTCTATTGTGTCATTAGAGCTTCTGTTTCCTTATTTATTTTCATTTTGGATGATCTGTCCATTGGTGTAAGCGAGGTGTTTAAGTCCCCCACTATTATTGTGTTACTGTCGATTTCCTCTTTTATGGCTGTTACCAGTTGCCTTACGTATTGAGGCACTGCTATGTTGGGTGCATATATATTTATAATTGTTATCTCTTCTTCTTGGATTGATCCCTTGATCATTATGTAGTGTCCTTCCTTGTCTGTTGTAACATTCTTCATTTTAAAGTCTATTTTATCTGATATGAGTATTGCTACTCCAGCTTTCTTTTGATTTCCATTTGCATATAATATCTTTTTCCACCCCCTCACTTTCAGTCTGTATGTGTCCCTAGGTCTGAAGTGGGTCTCTTGTAGACAGCATATATATGTTTCTTGTTTTTGTATCCATTCAGCACGCCTGTGTCTTTTGGTTGGAGCATTTAATCCATTCATGTTTAAGGTAATTATTCATATGTATGTTCCTATTATCATTATCTTAATTGTTTTCAGTTTGTTTTTGTAGGTCCTTTTCTTCTCTTGTGTTTCCCACTTAGAGAAGTTCCTTTAGCATTTGTTGTAGAGCTAGTTTTGTGGTGCTGAATTCTCTTAGTTTTGCTTGTCTGTAAAGCTTTTGATTTCTCCATCAAATCTGAATGAGATCCTTTCTGGGTACAGTAATCTTGGTTGTAGGTTCTTCCCTTTCATCACTGTAAGTATATCATGCCACTCCCTTCTGGGTTGTAGAGTTTCTGCTGAGAAATCAGCTGTTAACCATATGGGAGTTCCCTTGTATGTTATTTGTTGTTTTTCCCTTGCTGCTTTCAACAATTTTTCTTTGTCTTTAATTTTTGCCAATTTGATTACTGTGTGTCTTGGCATGTTTCTCCTTTGGTTTATCCTGTATGAGACTAGCTGCCCTTCCTGGACTTGGGTGGCTATTTCCTTTCCCATGTTAGGGAAATTTTCGACTATAATCTCCTGAAACATTTTCTCTGGTCCTTTCTCTCTCTCTTCTCCTTCTGGGACCCCTATAATGCAAATGTTGTTGTGTTTAATGTTGTCCCAGCAGTCTCTTAGGCTGTCTTCATTTCTTTTCATTCTTTTTTCTTTATTCTGTTCCACAGCAGTGAATTCCACCATTCTGTCTTCCAGGTCACTTATCCGTTCTTCTGCCTCAGCTATTCTGCTATTGATTGCTTCTAGTGTAATTTTCATTTCAGTTATTGTATTGTTCATCTCTGTTTGTTTGTTCTTTAATTCTTCTAGGTCTTTGTTAAACATTTCTTGTATCTTCTCTATCTTTGCCTCTATTCTTTTTCTGAGGTCCTGGATCATCTTCACTATCATTATTCTGAATTCTTTTTCTGGAAGGTTGCCTATCTCTACTTCATTTAGTTGTTTTTCTGTGGTTTTATCTTGTCCTTTCATCTGGTACATAGCCCTCTGCCTTTTCATCTTGTCTATCTTTCTGTGAAAGATAAATATCTTTTTGTTCCACAGGCTGCATGATTGTAGTTCTTCTTTCTTCTGCTGTCTGCCCTCTGGTGGATATGGCTATCTAAGAGGCTTGTGTAAGTTTCCTGATGGGAAGGACTGGTGGTGGGCAGAGCTGACTGTTGCTCTGGTGGGTAGAGCTCAGTAAAACTTTAGTCTGCTTAACTGTTGCTGGGTGGGGCTGGGTTCCCTCCCTGTTGGTTGTTTGGCCTGAGGCAACCCAACACTGGAGCCTACATGGGCTCTTTGTTGGGGCTAATGACAGACTCTGGGATGGCTCACTCCAAGGAATACTTCCCAGAACTCCTGCTGCCAGTGTCCTTGTCCCCACGGTGAGCCACAGCCACCCCCCGCCTCTGCATGAGACCCTCCAACACTAGCAGGTAGGTCTGGTTCAATCTGCCCTGGGGTCACTGCTCCTTTCCCTGGGCCCGATGCACACACTACTTTGTGTGTGCCTTCCAAGAGTGGAGTCTCTGTTTCCCCCAGTCTTGTCAAAGTCCTGCAGTCAAATCCCAGCAGGCTTCAAAGTCTGATTCTCTAGAAATTTCTCCTCCTGTTGCCAGACCCCCCAGGTTCAAGAGCCTGACGTGGGGCTCAGAACCTTCACTCCAGTGGGTGGACTTCTGTGGTGTAAGTGTTCTCCAGTCTGTGAATCACCCACCCAGGAGTTATAGGATTTGATTTTACTGTGATTGTGCCCCTCTGACCATCTCATTGTGGCTTCTCCTTTGTCTTTGGATGTGGGGTATCTTTTTTTGGTGAGTTCCAGTGTCTTCCTGTCAATGATTGTCCAGCAGCTAGTTGTGATTCTGGTGTTCTCACAAGAGGGAATGAGAGCACGTCCTTCTACTCCACCATGTTGGTTCCTCTTTTAATGTATCTTTTAATTTTCTATTAGTCCGTAGGCTCCTTCTCTATTTCTCTTTTGTTCTGCACTGTATTTTCCTCTGGCATATTTTATTTATTGAAAGAACTGTATCATTTGTCCTGTTGAATTTCCCATAAGAGTTTGCTGATATCATTCCCTTGGTGTTGTTAAACATGTTCTTTTTTCTTTGTTATTACCTTTAAATTGGTCAGGGTATCTAGAAGCTTAATCAGATTCAGTTTTTATTTTCAAGAATCATGCTGTGTCTTTCATCATTGACCATATAATGCCTGATCCATTCATATTCATTCATACTCTCTCTCTATCTATCTATCTCTATCTCTATCTCTACCTCTATGTCTCTCTGTCTCTTCATAGCAATTCCAATTCCAAGATGCATTGCATAGGACTTATAGAACTGGTAGTATTACAACTTTGACATCCATTCTTTATTTTCTGGAATACTTTTAAAAAGAGAAACTGCTTCATCTGTTTGTTTTCTCTGTGGCACTGTCCATATTTGAGAAACAAAATAAATTATCTTTTCTAGTTTTCATAACGAAGATTTTTTGTCTTTTTTTCCCCTCCTAAAACTTTTTATGAAGTTTACCCATGTATGATGATTTGTGTGTGTGTGAATTTTTTTTCCTGAACTTTTAGAAGGGACATATGATTTAGATTTACTTTTCTAACTTTGTAGCTTGAGAGCTCTTTTCTTCTGTTTTTGTCGTTTGTTCCTAAATATGGCAACTTAGAGATTTCCTGGCTTGCTTTTTCTTCCCAACTTTTATATAGAATTTTTCTTCTTTTAATTTTGCTTCCCTGATCAATTTGGATTCTTTTCCCAGATGTTTTTATTCAGTCTTAAGTTTTATCTTCAAAGGTGACATTGGCATGTTAGTTTTGAGAGTTAATGGGTCCCAGACTACTCTAACTCCTTCAAAATTTCCTATAAACCCTTCATACTCATCACTATGGAAGTAGGAAAACTTCTTCCAGTTGCTTTTCTTAAATTGGCCTACTGAGAGTTTTTTCCCCACTTCTGAGCTTTTGAGTGAAACTCTCTTTTGTTATTTTGAAGTTACCTGATTTATCAGATGCCTCAATGCTTTCTTCTGATTTCTCCTCCAGAGATAATGTTACCAAAATGTCTCTTATAACAACTGTGGTTTGTTCTCATCTCATATTTTGGGGTTCATGTGAATATCTTGTCACTTCATTTTGTTGCAGATGTTTTCCATGGATTTTTTTTAAAGTACTATATTCTAGGTCCTTAACTTTTTAAAAAATTTCAGTATAACCTACTTTAATCCTAAATTCTACAGCGTAGGTTCTCACAAAGTGAACCCATGTGTGAACAGCATCTGAGTCAGAGACACGACATTACTAACACCCCAGAAGTGCCTCTGGTGCCTTGTTTCCATCATTATGTGCCCCACTGTTCTAATATCTAACCACATATAGATTAGTTTTGTGTGGTTTTGAACATTTCGTAAATGGAATCACACAGTATTTTTTCTTTTGGATCTGGTTTCTTTGGTTGATCATTATGTTTGTGACATGCATATACTTTATTTTTATTGCTATATAGCAGGAGTCAGAAAACCATGGCCTATGGGCAAAATTCAGAGTTTTAAATTTCTTAAAATTTTATTGGAACATTGGTAGGCTCACTAATTTATATGTTATTTATGGCTGTTCTTAAGCTACAACAGCAAAGTTGAGTAATTGTGATAGAGACCACATAACATACAAAACATATATACTATCTGGCCCTTCACAAGAATAGTTTGTCAGCCCCTGTTTTAATAGTATTCTAATAAGAATACCATAATTTATCAATTTATTCTACTTTTTATTTGGGGCTAATACTAATAGTGCTGTTATCAATATTATTGTATATGTTCTTTGATGAACATACGTGTACATATTCCTATTCATTATATACCTGAAATGGAATTGCTGAATCATAAGGAATGTGCATATGCTTCTCTAGAAGACATTGCCAAAGAGATTTTCAAAGTGTTCCAGTATCAGTGATTGAGAGTTCTAATTTCTACATATCCTTGCTAATTCACTGTACTTTCTAGGTTTGTTTGTTTGTTTGTTTGTTTGTTTTCATTATAGCTATTCCAGAGGGTATGAATTGATAATGTTTCATGGTTTTGTTTTGCATATTCTAAAACTATTATTAGGTACATACAGGTTTAGAGTGTGTTTTTGTTCTGACTGATAGACCTATTCATTGTTGTAAAATGTCTTTATGTCTAGGAAAGATTTTGCCTTCAAATAGAGTTTATCTGATTTATTATAGCCAACCAAGTTTCTTTTTGTTAATTGTGCTTTGTATTTTTCATCCTTTTACTTTCACCCTTTCTCTGTCCTTACATTTAAGATATGTGTCTTTTATAGTTGGGTTTTTTATTATTTAGTTTTCCCCTGCTTTATTTGGTGTCATCATTTAATTTGCTGATATTGTTGGGCTTTTATCTCCTTCGTGCTTCCTTTAACAAGCAGACTTTTTATTCCCTTTTTTCCCTTTAATTTTAGAGTATATATTTGCTTATTATTATTTTAATAGTTGTACTATAAAATACATCTATCCTTTTTTATAGTCTAAGTTTTTTATCTTTCCAGTTTCCTGATAATGCTAGAATTTCAGAACACTTACACTCCATTTACATCACCTTCCCTGTTAAAGTTATTGTTGCCATGCATTTTAGATCCCACAATGCATTGATAGTATTGATATACAGTAATGTTCATTTATATTTGCCTCTATATTGTTTTTTATAGTAATATTTATATTGATTTACATACTCATCTTTTTTGTTGCTCTTTATTTTTGGATTCATTTTTTAATTTGGATCATTTCCCATTTGCCTAAAGAATTCTCTTTAGTGTTTTTGATGCAGGCCTACTGTTGGAAAATTTGCTTATTTCCATTTACTTATTATTTATTAATTTATTTACATATCTACTAAATCTGTGAAAGATTGTTGACAAATGTTTTTCTTCCTGTACTTTAAAAATGTCATTCTGTTATCTTATGGCTTTATCATTTCCTTGAGAAGTCAGTTGTCAGTCTTACCCCTGCTATGTTGAAGGTAATGTCCTTTATCTCTGGCTTCTTTTAATATTTTCTCTTGCCTTTGTTTTCAGAAATTTGGTTTTATGTATTAACTCTGCTCAGGATGCTCAGAGCTTTTTGAATATATAAATTCCTGACATAAATTAGTTTGGGAAATTCTAGCCTGTTATCTCTTCATAGATGCTGTATGACTACTCCTTTATTCCTTACTTTTTGTGTGTCCGGTTACATCTGTTATACCTTTTGATTGTCTCCCACATGTGTTTTGCATTCTTTTCTGTATTTATCATTCTGTTTTGTCTTTTATTGTGAATGTTTCCTGTGAACCTATCTTCTAGTTCACTGATGTTGTCTTCTGCTGTTTCCAATATGCTGTTCCCCCATCTATTAAGTTGTTTTTAATTTCAGCTACTTAATTTTTATATATAAAATGGCTCTGATATATTTTTATAGATGCCAATTTTTTTTAACTCCTTAATCTTTATTTCTGTTTTGTCCAAATTTTCATTTATTTTCTTAAACATGTTGATCATATTGTTTTAAAGTGCTTGTTTCCTGACTCCAATACCTGGATTAAATTTGTGATCTGTTTCCTTTGTCTTTTTACTTTTGCTTACTAGTCATGTTGTTCTGACTCTTTATGTACCTACCACTTATTTTATAATTAAATTTTAGATATTATGTTTAAAACAAGTTCAAATTTTTCCAGGTGATGAAAGGGTTCCCTCTTTCCTCTACTAAACAGGTAGCATCATAGACCGATAACCTTGATTTAAAAGAGACTGAATTGGGTTGAGGCTATGTTGATGTTTTGGTAAATCTCAGTTTACCTTTAATCAAACTTTTGCTGAATCTCAGTTCAGCCTTCTTTTTTAGGCATGAGCCTCCAGTGTTTTCAATTTAGAGCCTTTCATGTCTTTGTCTTCTCAGTTCCAAGAAACTGAGACAGTTTCCATCCTGCTTATCAGAGGTTTTAGGCTTAGTTCCTTACATTTCCACAGCAGGGAGCTTCAGAAATTATTCATGTATTTGAGTCCCCTCTAGTCTCTGTTTTTGTGACACCAGTTCTGCATAGTCACCAAGATGTCTTCTGGTTTCTCTGTCCACCAGCACCAGCTTTATGGCTAGTTCCAGCTATTCTCAGAAATAGGTGTCCTCAGGGAAAATGTGATTGCAATGGTCAACTGTCAATTTGCTACTTTCCAGGGCTTTCAACTCTCACCTGCTGTGTTATCAAAGTCTTTCTTCCTGATGGATGTTTGTCTTTTAAGTACCATCTGATTATATGAGATAGTTCTTTTGCTTTTCAGTCATTTTTGGATTAACATTTTGCCCCCAACCTGGCACACCTTCAAAATTTAGCAAATATCTTGACAAGGACCTTTTATGTGTTTGAGGCTCTTCTAGTTTTCAGTTTTACCTCTCTAGCCTAGTGTGATCCACAAAAAAATTCTGCTGGGTGCTCTGTCCCCAGAAATAAGCTTTGCCTGAGCCAAGACCAAGTTTTTTAGCTTAGCTAGTCCAGATTGTTGTCTTCAGTTTTAAAATACGTTTCCTTAAGTGTCGATATTACTTCTAGGATTTTTGTTTCTTGTGTTTTCAAGGCCTCTTGCCCTGGCAGATCTTTATTTCTTAAGCACCATAAGACTGTACTAATATCTGCTCCATTTTTCAGATACTTTTGAGTTATCTACCTAGTAGTCCCAGGCAGCTTCATAAATCAATAAATGTCATGATTGAGAGACTAGTTGTATATCTAAGGCCTCATAAAACTCTAGTTTCATCACCCCACTCTCCTACAACCATCAAAAGCTTTGTTAATTTCTCTGTGTCACAGCAATGACCCTTGTCCTAATCCAAGCCCTTGTTCTCAGCCTCTTGTCCATGCTCAGAATGTGCAGATGCTTTGAGGAAAAACAGAAGTGCATATCATTAGCCCACTTGTCTGCACCTTTCTAATGACTTAAACAATATAAACTTTTTATTTTTTTCTGGCTTTCCTAGTTTTTAGCAAGAGCATTGGTCTGCCATGAATTATTTCACCGAACCTAAAAAAAAAACTTCTGTATGTTTTATGAGATTTGTACCTCTGTGTGTTTGTTTTTTATTGCTGCCATAACAAATTACCATAAATTCGGTGGCTCAAATTAATTATATTACATTTCAGTAGACCTGAATTTCAACATGTGTCTCACTGGGCAAAAATCAAGGTGTCTGTTTTCTACTTAGTGTTTCCAGGGGCAGACCCATTTCCTTGCTTTTTCCAGTTTCTGGCAACCACCTACATTTCTTGGCTTGTGGCCACTTTCCTCCATTTGCAAAGCCAGCAACATTGCATCTCCCTAACTCTTATTCTTAGTCACATCTCCCTCTGTCTAAGCACAGCCACAAAAGGTTTCTCTGCCTTAAAGAACTCATTTGATTAGATTGGGCCCACCCAAATAATCCAAGGTAGTCTCTTCTTATCGGTATCCTTAACCTTAATCAAATCTGCAAAATCCCCTGCTGCCATGTGAGGTAACATATTCACTGGTTCTGGGAACTAAGGCATGGACATCATTGGTAACCATTATTCTGCCCATCACAATGCCACTAACATCTTCCTGGAATACTCTTCTCTGGCAATAGTTAAAAGATTTTTTTTCTTTGTCATATATTTTCAGCAGTTAAATATTATACATTTAGGTGTGGTTTTCTTTGTATTTATTCTGTTTGACATTTATAGTGCTTCTCAAAAAGTACACATTAGACTTGGCCTCTGTGTGCCATATGTCTCTTAAGGTCTTTTATTTTCATTCCTGGGCATTTTCTTCTGATGGGCATGTTTTATATTATGAATATATTTCAGTCTGTGACTTGCATATTTGTTTTCTTAACAGGAGTCCTTTTGTGAATACAAGTTCTTAATTTAATGTAGCTCAGTTACTTTTGGTTACTTTGGTTCTTTGGTTACTTTGGTTCTTTTGGTTAGTACTTTGGTTAGCACTTTCTTTACCCTATGTAAGAAAACTTTGGCTAACCATGATTCTAAAAATATTCTCCTATTTAAAAAATCTTTACTTGTGTTGCCTTTCACATTAAATCAACAATGCATGTGGATTTGATTTGTATATATAATGTAAGATTTGGATCAAGATTCATTTTATCCCCATATGATTAAGATCCAGCATCTTTCTCCAAACAGCTGTTCTTTTCCTCACTGTATTTACAAGGAGATAGTCCTGGATTCTGTTCTGTTCGATTGGGAGTTTAGATACATGAGTCTTTTTCTGAATTTTCTTCTATTTCATTGGTTTAATTGTCTAATTTTGTATCAATACCATACTTTCTCAATTGCTGTAGGTTTATAGTAACTCTTGCTATCTCATGGCATAAGTCCTTCAGCTTTATTCTTGCTTGCAGATTGCTGTGATTATTCTTGGTTCTTTGTATTTTTATCTGCATTCCAGAGTCAACTTTTCAGTTTTAAAAGCCCTGCTAGGATTTTGATTGGGGTTACATTAAATCTGTGCTTTGATTAGGGGAGAACTGATATCTTACCAGCACTGAGTCTTTCAATCCATAAAAATGGTGACTTTTAAAATTAATTTAGATCTTTAATTTCTTCCAATTATGTCACAGTTTTTATTTTAGAAGGCTTGCATGTATTTCAGTAGATTTAATCCTAGATGTTTAATATTTGTTATGCTGTTATAAATTGTATCTTTTAAAATTCTGTCATCTGTTTGTTCTTGGTATGATGACTTCTTAGAATAGATTTTTGTATAGTGACCTTGTATCCAGTGACCTCCTTACATTCACATATTAATGTTAATAGATGGTAGATTTTGGGGTATTTACATATGTAATCATAACATCTGTAAATAATGACATTTTTATTTCTTCCTCTTTAATCTTTATGCCTTTTATTTATTAATTTATTTTGCCTTATTACACTATCCAGGGTTTCCAATATCCAATAGAACTGGTTATAGAAAGGGCATCTTGTCTTGTTTGCCATCCAAAGAAGAAAGCTTTTTATAATTCAACATTAAGTATGATGATTTCTGTAGATTTTCTGTGGGCATTCTTTTCCTGATTACAGAAGTTTCTTACATTCCTTATCTTTGTGTTATCTTCAATTTCTTTCATCAGTGTCTTATAGTTTTGGGAATACAGGTCTTTTGTCTCCTTAGGTAGGTTTATTCCTAGGTATTTTATTATTTTTTGATGCAATGGTAAATGGGATTATTTCTTAAATTTCTCTTTCTGATCTTTCATTGCTAGTGTATAGAAATGCAACAGATTTCTGTGTATTAATTTTATAACCTGCAACTTTACCAAATTCACTGATGAGCTCTAGTAGTTTTCTGGTAGAGTCTTTAGGATTTTCTATGTATAGTATCACATCATCTCCAAACAGTGACAGTTTAACTTCTTCTTTTCCAATTGTGATTCCTTTTATTTCTTTTTCTTCTCTGTTTGCCATAGCTAGGACTTCCAAAACTATGTTGAATAAAAGTGTCAACAGAGGAAAACATAGGCAGAACACTCTCTGACATAAATTGCAGCAGTATCTTTATTGATCTGTCTCCCAGAGTAATGGAAATAAAAACAAAATTAAACAAATTGGACCTAATTAAACTCAAAAGCTTTTGCACAGCAAGAGAAATCATAAACAAAACGAAAAGACAACCCACAGATTAGGAGAAAATATTTGCAAATGAAGTGACCAACAAGGCATTAGTCTCCAAAATTTACAGACAGCTCATACAGCTTAATATCTTCAAAACAAACAACCCAATCAGAAAATGGGCAGAAGACCTAAATAGACATTTCTCCAAAGAAGACATACAGATAGCCAAGAGGCACATGAAAAGATGTTCAACATACCTAATTATTAGAGAAATGCAAATCAAAACTACAATGAGATATCAATTCACACCAGTCAAATGGCTGTCATCAAAAAATCCATGAACAATAAATGCTGGAGAGGGTGTGGAGAGAAGGGAACCCTCCTACAGTGTTGTTCGTAATGTGAATTGGTACAGCCACAATGGAGAACAGTATTGGAGATTCCTTAAAAAACTAAAAATTGAGCTACCATATGATCTTGCAATCCCTCTCCTGAGCATATATCTGGAGAAAATCATGGTCCAAAATGATACATATACTGCAGTGTTCATTGCAGCACTGTTTACAATAGACAGGACATGGAAGCAACCTAAATGCAATCGACAGAGGAATGGATAAAGAAGATGTGGTACATATGTACAATGGAATATTACTCAGCCATTAAAAGAATGAAATAATGCCATTTGCAGCAACATGGATGGACCTAGAGATTGTCATACTGAGTGAAGTAGGTCAGAAAGAGAAAAAAATATATAGTATAATGTCCCTTATATGTGGGATCTAAAAAGAAATGATTCAAATGAACATTTATAAAACAGAAACTGAAAATGAACACAGACTTAGAGAACAAACTTACAGTTACCAGGGGGGAAGAGTGGGGGGAAGGGATAGTTTGGGGAGTTGGGGATTGACATGTACACACTGCTATATTTAAAATGGATAACGAACAAGGACCTACTGTATAGCACAGGGAACTCTGCTCAATATTATGTAAAACCTAAACAGGAAAAGAATTTGAAAAAGAATAGATACATGTATATGTATAACTGAATCACTTTGCTCTACACCTGAAACTATCACAACATTGTTAATCAACTATACTCCAATATAAAATAAAAAGTTAAAAAAAAAATGGCAGTCTGCTGGTGGAAATCCTTCTTCCTGGGGAGAGATCAGTCTTTGTTCTATTAAGGTCTTCAACTGACTAGATGAGGCCCACTCACATTCTGGAAGGCAATCTGCTTTATTTAGAATCCATTGATTTAAATGTTAATCTCATCCATAAAAGCACCACAGAAATATCCGTTATAATGTTTAACCAAAAGTCTGAGTACCATGGCTAAGCCAGTTGACACATAAAATTAACCATCACACATGCTTTTCCACACTCTGCCTCCAGAAGTTTGTAAAAATTAGCATTTAAGTGTTATTTAAGTGGTCTTCCCTTTAGACTTTATTATCCTCTATTATTCTTACAATATAAATCAGTTTATAAAATTAGAAAAACCTGGTTCACGGCCAGCTCTGCAACTTCTTATCTTTGTGACTTTGAAGAACTCTAAATTTTCTCTACATTACGATTTAGGAAATTGAAGCATTAATTGTCCAGGGTGATAATGCAAATTAGAACTAGTGGTTAAATTCTATTGGAATTCTTGTTCTTGTATACACTTCATTATAAATAATGTTTTGAATTTGATAGCAATGAAACACATCTTATAGGTTTTTTAACTATACATGAGAATTTCATTTGAGAATGACAGGTGTATGTTTTATTAAGTACTATTTAATTAGTGAGATGACTACCTTTTAGTTCTTGCTTTATCATAGACTATTGAATCACTTTTGTCCTAAATTTTTCAGTTTGCAAGCATGTATGGGTATCTTTTATTTTTTTGTTCCAGGGGTGTTCTAAGAATGATGTCAGTTACATGTATAAGATAGTGATCGTTGGTGACAGGAATCGTAAGAGAACATTTAACTTACTGCCAGTTTCAGGGAAGGAGAGCCCACAGTTTCTTCTAATAATACGTCATTTTATTAATGACTTTCGCTGAAAGAAAAATGGTTCTTCATGGAAATCCTGAAAACGATTCTTCTGAGCTAAATTATTTCAGAATACCCTCATAAAAAACTAACTCGATAGGGCTTCCCTGGTGGCGCAGTGGTTGAGAGTCCACCTGCCACTGCAGGGGACATGGGTTTGTGCCCTGGTCTGGGAAGATCCCACATGCCGTGTAGCGGCTGGGCCCGTGAGCCATGGCTGCTGATCCTGCACGTCCGGAGCCTGTGCTCCGCAACGGGAGAGGCCACAACAGTGAGAGGCCCGCGTACCGAAAAAAAAAAAAACTAACTGGATAGATATTAGCTGAAAGAGTTTGAGCTTAATTTTCATACTGGAGAATAATCTAATGGTTTGGAATGGAGATTTTGATTTTATAGTCCAGCTTATTTGCATTTCAGGAGGCAGTATAATGTAAATAAAGTTAGATCTGGGTTTAAGTTACAGCTCTGCCACTTAATAACTTGTATCGTTGGGCATGTTGTTAATTTTTCCAAGTTGCAGTGGCTTTTTCATAAGGTTATTGAAGGCTTACAAGATATTCATTTAAGAAGTACCTAACTCAGTCCTAGATACCTTGAAGGAACTGAACAAATATTGGTGTCATCCATCTTTTCCTGTGTTTACATGTGGACAAATGGGAATGCTGGTGAGAAATAAGAGGGGAATCACTTCCCTATGCTCCGGAAATATATTTTTCTGGCACTAATGGGGATAATATATCTCTTCTAATACTTGTTTTAGTCATAGTTAATGGCTTATGATAAGGTATGATGTTTGTTGCCTCTCTGCTTTTTTATAACTTGATCTTTTAAAAAAAAAAGCTTACACAAGGATGCTTATAAGAGATATGTATGTGTTTGAATATATATACATGTCACAAAATAGTCTTAAAATTTGAAGAGAATAACCATGAAGGCCATATAGTCCTTTTTGTTTCTTGGGGCAGGATTCCTCTCCCTGAACTCCTTGACTCTTGATAAGTATTAGTGCTCTATGTGAATAGCTTTAGTGATTGTGATCTTACTCCCTCTTGAGACAGTCATTCTGTTTTTAGAATGCTCTATTAATTAGGAAGTTCTTCCTGATTTTGTCCTTTATTATATCTCATAATAATTCTACCTGTTGATCCATTCTACTCATAGAGACTCACAGAATAGACAAACTTTATTCCACATGTGTGCAGGACTCATGTCTTAATCATCTTTCTATCCTCAGAGTCTAGGGTAGTAAGTACCCAGCTCAAAATAGGAGTATTATTCAATGAATAATTGAGGTTCAAATTTTTAAGGCCCTTTTGTATTTTTTTCATAATAAACTTAAAATTTAGTCTACATTTTTATTACTCCTGGTCAAAAATTATTTTTTTCAACTGTATTGACAAAATTAAACAAGGAATATTGATTTATATTTATGTCTGATATCACTTATCATATAATCTAGAAATTAATATTTCTTCCAAGGATAGAATTTTAAAATTCAACATCATTTACATCTCTTTCATTCATTTTTTCTTGCAGTATATTCTATTTCTGAAGATTGAAAACATATTAACATAGTGTCTTATTTCTTACACTTTCCTTTGCAGTCTCTTTTGTACTCATTACAGGTGATTACATTTTCTGTGATATTAATAGAGTAAATGCTCTATTTCATTGGCTTATCAGACTGGACAAAAATAAGCAACATCCGTCTATATACTATTTAAGAAAAAGATGTAAACATAATAATAAGGAAAAGTTAAAAGTAAAAGTACAAATATACATCATCCAAGCACTGACTAAAGGAAAGCTATTGTAGCTATATTAATGGTAAATCAAAAAAATGTTAAGGGAAAAAGCATTAATAGAAATAAGTGGAGTTACTTCATAACGGTAAAAGGGCTCAATTCACCTAGAAGTTATAATAATTCTAAATATATATTCACATTTTCTGTGATTTTTAAACTTGCTCTATTATTTATTGCTTACATTTTTTAACTGAATGCTCTCTTCCTAATTTCATGCCATCACCAAATTTTTAAAATCATTTTTCTTGATAATCTTTGTTCATCTGATTTCTTACATAAAGTGAATGACCACCTTATTAATACTGATCCCTACAGCAATCTGTTTGTGCTTACTGGTTCCTTTTACCATCAGTTCTCTTTATTTCTGTTCCTGTTTGACTACAGAACAAGGGTATTAGCTAGTAGTTGAGAAAGATATTTGATACTAAATTATATAAAATTACCATATGTAAGAACATCCTTACTGTGAATGACATAGTTTACAAAGCTATCTCTTTAGAATTCTATTTCTTATGCCCTTGAGTTGATCTCTCAGAAGTAAAGAACAGGCTGCCCATAGGAGGAGGACCCATGTGTTTTGATTCCAACTACCCTGCTTTTCCTTTTTACTTCTTGTGGCTTGTTACTGCATTTTGGTATACAAGTAACAATTCTAAATCACTTCCTTTGTAAGTCATATGTATGTGTTAAAATGCTTAGATTTACATAGTTTTCCCAAATACTTATTTTTCAGAGTGCAGGTATAATCTCTTAGGAGTCCACATAACAATGTGTAAGCTATTACCTACTACACACCTTACTACATATCTTGACACAGTATCCATTCCTATTTATTCATTGATTCAAGAAACATCTACTGTGTTTCTAGTCTTTGATAAGCAGTATTAGTGATACTGTAATAAAACTGTATTAGTTTTATTGAACAGAATAGTAAATTCTCACTTACCCTTTTGTTCCTTTCCTAAGAAATCCAGCATTTAATTCAATTCCTTACATTGTGGGAGGGGGAGAACAATTACCACAGAAACATGGGTGTCATTTTAATTATAAAATAAATTAATGGAAATCTTTAAATTTTTCAGGATGAGAGAGACCCAGAGAAAGAAGATGAACTGGAACTGAAAAGAGGTCTCTTATATAGAGACTCTGCCTATGACAGTGACCCAGAGTATAGGTATGAGCTTGATTAATACAGTGTATAGAGATCTTCTCATAGTTAGTATAAAAATAATCTGGTTTTTAATCTTCAGGATTTGTGGCAAATTTAGACTCAATATTTATTTATTTATTTATTTATATTTTATTTTAATTATATAAAATCCTATTATAGTATTTTAATGTTTGCCTTACTGAAAATTTTCAGTGAAAACAAATATAGTCAGTTAATGGTGGTGCCTTTGATCCTACTTAAGATTTCTAGTGTATTTGGCTGCCTTGCAAATCCACATATTCAGGACTTATTTCAGGATGTATTTATCCTCATCCTGAATAAATGAGGAAACAACAGGTTTCAAAATTTAGATTACGAGTAAGCCTTTTTTAATAACATAAGAGAAATTCAGTTCTTCTAGCCTAAAATTTCAGAAATATTAGTAATAATACAATTTTTGCAAAATTATACTAGCAAATCTTATGAAGACTTTTGAAAACTTTGTTTTAATTGCCATTAAGTGTGGTGTTAAAAACTGAATGTAGGGCTTCCCTGGTGGCGCAGTGGTTGAGAGTCCGCCTGCCGATGCAGGGGACGCGGGTTCGTGCCCTGGTCCGGGAAGATCCCACATGCCGCGGAGCGACTGAGCCCGTGAGCCATGGCCGCTGGGCCTGCGCGTCCGGAGCCTGTGCTCCGCAACGGGAGAGGCCACAACAGTGAGAGGCCCGCATACCGCAAAAAAAAAAAAAAAAAAAAAAAAACTGAATGTAAATTGTGAGTTTATATAACTAAAGTT
This sequence comes from Kogia breviceps, assembly GCF_026419965.1. Lineage (NCBI taxonomy): Eukaryota > Metazoa > Chordata > Mammalia > Artiodactyla > Physeteridae > Kogia > Kogia breviceps. The sequence continues at coordinate 162,498,502 of NC_081310.1, forward strand.
TCTCTGAGGCCTTTGATGCTATACCACTGATTACTATATGGCTTCCACCTTCCTGAGCTTCCTGAAAAACAAGTGTAAGAAAAAAGCTTCAGATAATGGAATATGTTTTATTGCTAACTGGTGTTTTGGACTGAAATCTCTGATCCTTGCCCTGGTAAGCTAGGCTACGCATTCGGTAAACATGTGAGGACTTTTCCTTTTGTCCCTTACACAGGGTATAAATGTGAACTCCTGTCCAAAGTTACTGCTTCCCATCCTTGAGGAAACCTGGGTCTCTCATGAAGGAAAGTAGTGTATTTTAAATGAGTTTGAAGAAGAAGCAATCCAGATGGGAAAAGGAAGGGCCAAGAAAGTACATACCTTGAGGAAGAATTTGTACCCTTGTTGTTACTTAAACTTATAATTCTTAGATTTGCATTATATGGATTAGCATCCCAATTTGGGGTTCTGTATCCACGTAATTAATTCTAATTGGGGTAAGAAGTGAGTAGGGTTGATAAAGTAAAGGGTCTGATTTTCAAACTTTTGTATGTATAATATGCTTCTTAAAAATATAGATTTCTACTTTCTACCTCCATAGATTTTTTTTTTTTTTTTAACATCTTTATTGGAGTATAATTGTTTTACAATAGTGTGTTAGTTTTCCCTCTACAACAAACTAAATCAGTTATACATACACACATGCTCCCACATCTCCTCCCTCTTGCATCACCCTCTCTCCCACCCTCCCTATCCCACCCCCCCAGGCGGTCTACCTCCATAGATTATGGTTCCTAACATACAGAGGTGTGAACTAGAAATCTGCATTTTAAAAAATATCATGAATGATTCTAGTGAAGGTAATATAAGGACCATATTTTGAAAAACATTGGTTTCTATTTAAAGTTTGCCATTGGGGCTTCCCTGGTGGCGCAGTGGTTGAGAATCCGCCTGCCGATGCAGGAGACACGGGTTCGTGCCCTGGTCCGGGAAGATCCCACATGCCGCGGAGCGGCTGGACCCGTGAGCCATGGCCGCTAGGCCTGCGCGTCTGGAGCCTGTGCTCCGCAACGGGAGAGGTCACAACAGTCCACAACAGTGAGAGGCCCGCATACCGCAAAAAAAAAAAAAAAAAAAAGTTTGCCATAAACCTTAGTATTGGTTCTTTTTCCAGTTCACCAAGCAATGTTAATGGCTAAGCTTTTGGTCACCTGAGACTGTTTTAGTACCTCTCAAGTGAGAGAGTTAAGCAGAGCATCAGGAAAGTTCTGCTTACACATTTCTGAGATTACTTTATATTCCTTGCTGCTTCTCTTGGACCAGTAGGACATACTTGGACCAATAGGAAACAGTGGTCAGTACTTCAAGACATGTTATAAGAGTATCTTTGATATTAGCTCCAGAAGCTACTGAACTGATCAGGGTATTATTTTGGTTTTATCCCCAAGTCATACTATATAGTAGGCCAAGAAGTCACCCCATTCTACTTTCCATCTCAAAGATGAGAGAACCCACACTCAAAGTAGTCACCCACTTGCTTGCCCTAAGGCTTCTATCAGCAGAAATCAAGAGGGAACTTGAGATCTTGCTAAAAATTACCCCTCTGCAGACATCCATTGACACAGGGGTCAAGAGGAAGTCTGTATGGACCTCTGGAGTGGCTGAGTGAAGAACTCAGCAAATCCTCTCCTCCGAAAGCAACAAAATTGAACAGAATTGTCAAAAACAACAATTTAAGGACTCTGGAACTTGACCAAAGGAATATAGCAAATTGAGAAGCGTTTATCAGGAAAATCTACCAGGCTTCCCTGTTGGCGCAGTGGTTGAGAGTCCACCTGCCGATGCAGGGGACACAGGTTCGTGCCCTGGTCCGGGAAGATCCCACATGCCGCAGAGCGGCTGGGCACGTGAGCCATGGCCGCTGAGCCTGCACGTCCAGAGCCTGTGCTCCGCAACGGGAGAGACCACAACAGTGAGCGGCCCGCATACTGCAAAAAAAAAAAAGAAAATCTACTGAAGCTCAATAAGAGCAGTGGGAGTCTGTGGCATTTTGCCTGGAGCTCCAGTCCCCACCCCCCAACCCCCAGCTCCTCAGCACAAAAGCTCTACTGGGGTGGTCACGCCAAAAGACAGGCAGCTCTGCTGCCAGAGGGGACTGACTTTTTATGGCGCATAGCATAGGAAATTTCATGTGTGGGGGGATTAATGGAAACAATAATGATCCCACTGGCAAACAATAAGGGAAGGCTTGAGATCTTACTGCTTACTGGGGCAGACAACAAAAATCCAAGGACAAGATAGCCACAGTTGTCCTTGATAAAGTTCTACGTATCCCTGGTAGTCTAGAACATTATGTGTATGTATAAGGCTGTAAACATGTTCAGGAGAGACCAGCGAGCATATTAGGGAGCCACTACTCCATGGCTGAGTGTGAGGCCTTATGATGGCATAAAGCAAATTCCAGGGCAGCTTTATCAACCAGATAAACTTTGAATGTATTCACTAAGCCACACATAGGTCCACTAGCAAAAGATGGAAACGTTATAGGATTATTGACTCTGACCAATCATTTGTTGGTCATCAAGCTATGTTGATGCAGGCGCAACCCCTAGGAGGCCAGGCTTAAAAATAGAAACCATAATTAAAAAAAAAAAAAAAAAATGAAGAGACACCAGCGACTACACAGTGCAAGGGAAACAGACTTCACAGCATAGGTCCAGGCAAGTCACTAAACAAATAATCAGAAACAACTTGGTGAGGAGTGAGAACCCAGAGTTGCTACAATTTTTATCTAAATTGTTGTTTTCAACAAAAAATTACGAGACATGCAAAGAAACAGTAAAGTATGATCCATACACATGAAAAATGAGTTACTAGAAACCTCCTGAGGCAGCCCTGGGGATGTAGCAGCTATGTTTAAAGAACTAAAGAGAAGTATAATGACAGTCCAATAGAGAGTATTCATGAAGAGATAGAAATTATTTTCTTTCATATTTTTCCCAGGAAAAACTATGCCAAGGACTCAATCCTTTATCTTATGATCTAGATATTATTCACTGTGGCTATCAGCCATGGAGTACAGCAGATGTTCCATGTTTTCTGCAGGAAGAGCAGAATGGCAAATTAGAGTGCTTGTTATTTCATCTCCCGGGCATCAGCCTATCCACGCTAGCTGTCCTATGTTTTCCATCACCTTTGAGAATGAAATTCCCTTGAAAGAAATCTCTTGTCAAGGAATTATTAAGTGACCTTTTACGTCCAATAATTTGGGATTTGAGAGCTGGATTGGGGAAACAATTTACTACCCATGAAGACGTCCTTTTCAACTTTCATATTGCCTATGTTTCAGAAAATTGTAGACATTTGCTATGGTAGCCTTGCCAATTTCCAGGGCCCTGGGATGCTCTTTCTCCTTTTAGTACCTTCTATATATTTTTCAAATTTCTTCAGTTTTCAGGATGTTGAAATTTCTCTATACTGTAGTACACTTCTGGCATCATTATTCAGTTTGATCATTAGTCCTAACTAGAGACCAGGCATGAGGTGATGCTTCATGTAGATGGGAGTTGGCCACAAAAAGAGAGGGGAAGATAAAAATAATTTTAACTTCATGTTTAGAACATGACTTGGCCTTTTATGATTATTGCCCCCAATTTTTAGCTGTGTTGTTCTTTTATGGAACTAGCTATTGATATAAACTGTTTTCTATTGTGCATGTTTTGCAGGTTATTAGCAGTAAGAATATGCTCAATATAAATGCTTTAATTACGAAATTGTTTATGACAGAATCTCAAACTGAGTAATTTAAACTTTGACTATACATTTTGAATAACACAGATTGACTATAGTTTTCATTTCCTGCCCATTGCTCACTTTCTGATTAACTTGATGAATTTACCAAGATGTCTTTAATACTAATAAATGTAAGAAAAAAAGTCTAAATAATATAGAGACTTAAAGTCTCTTGAATAACTAAGAATAAGCTTTCAGTTTTAAGTGAGAAAATGTTGCTCAAATCTAATTTGAATTATTTGGATTTTGTGTTACCTGGTATTTTTATTGATATTTCAGACTAATTTGTGCCTTGGTTCTGTTACAGTATGATGTCTGGAATAACCGATGTCTTCTTGTTTATCTAGTGAATGCCTACTCATTCTTTAGGACTACATTCAAGTTACTCCCTCTTCTGAGATACCTTTTATGACCTCAGCAGGCTGTTAGTCATTTTCTCCTTTATCCTGCCACTTCCTCTCGCATATATAATTTCAATTAGCAATATTTATCTCACAGTGATCATTTCATTATATGTCTGTTTTGCCCCCTTCTGTTAAGTGTGAGGCACAGATGTTTTGCTTACCCTTGTTTTTTGACTGCCCCTCAAGGTCTCTCACATGTACTAGGAGCTCAATTTAAAAAAAAACAGTTCAAATATTAAAATTGGGTATTTTATAATAACGATCAGTTGCATTTGCTGAAACCCTTTATTATTAAATATCCCATATTATTGTTGTGATATTTAATAACATCTCTAGATAAGGAATCAACAGTGGAATTAATAATAATGAAAGCTGTTAGAACTTATTTGTTGTCAGGGGCTCATTTCTGCACACCCTTACTCAGAGAATGGAAGTAAATGACATATAAGTAACCAGTCTTCAGTATATTCATTTAAATAGACATCTATTAATGTTTACTGTATAGTTTCTGTGAATAATAAAAGAAGATAAATGGCAACGTGCAATTTTTTTCCAGAAGCTTTTAAAATTTTATAGAAAAGCCACTCATTTAGTGCTTTCTAAAGTGTAGTGCCTAGACCAGCAGCATCAGCATGACCCTGGTACTCGTTAGAAATCCACATTCTTGGACCCCATCTCAGACATCCTCAATTAGTAACTCTGGGGGTGAGGCTCAGTAACGTGAGTTGTAATAAGCCCTCCATATGACTCTAATGTGTATTAAAGTTTGAGAATTACTGCTATAATTTATCAGTAAATTTTGATGTCTTTATGGCATTTTATCTGTGTGTGGTGTATTTAAAGATACAAAATGCTTTACAGATTTTATTAGACCATAGTTTAGTCTCTCCCTATCATCTATTCTGAACTCCCAAGATTTTGAGTATTTTCCTTCTTACATTCCATCCATCCATCCATCCGGCAATCTATCCATCATCCATCCATTCAATGTCTATAGAGCATACATCACATCCTCAATACTATTCTGCACGTTTTGTCAAAGTTTTGCTTGATAGGAACCTTTATAGAGTATTATGGGAAGGAATTAATCTCTTACATTATGTCTTTATATTGAATCTTAGATCACAAGTTTAACATATAGAATATGCATCATCATCTTTTAATGTCACTTTCAACTCTGGTTATTTGAGTACAGATGGCAAATGGCCAAATTTTTTATTCTCATGACCTTCCAGTTATTTATTAGAATTAATATTATTTGCATGGCATATCCATCTTACCCTCTGACCTTCGTTTTCATGTATATCACCTTATAGATATTTTATCTGAAAACTGTGTAAAGTAGTATGTACTTTGGTCTTCATTTCATAGTGATATAGAAAACACTGTCAGGGTTTCAAGTGAGTTTACCCTTCTGTAAGCAAAATACTAGTATCCTAGTCCATGTTAAGCTGCCTGAGACCCTTCTCTTCTCTGTATATATGCTAGGCCTTAAAAAATAAGTTTATAATTTATACCTTAGCAACATTTAAGATTTGAAAGTGCTCGGTTCTCAGATATTATCCTGGTCTCTGTTCTTTTTTGTCTTTTTTTTTTCTTAATAGCTTTGTCATTATTAAATAGAGGGCTCCCTATTCAAGTAGCAAGAGTAAATTGCCAAAAAATGTACTGCATTTAATAGAATAGCAATTTTATCCCTGCTTTAAAGATAATCATTTTATGTTATATAGCACTAATGCAGTGTTTTGTAGAGTAGGAACTTTGAATGCTTTGAATGAATGAATGCTGGAGATACTCATGGTAAAATACAGAAGTGTAGTGTTTAAAAGCCTATTACTATAATAAGACTTTTTAAGTGTCACTTACACATTGTAAACTTATTAATATTCCCAACAATGGAAAAGCAGAACTGACTCAATATGTTCACAGTGTATTAGTTAGATAGCCAAATACTTCCATGTCTAGAAGTAAATGTTGCTTTTAAGATTCTGCTACTCTTAGTTTGCACCTGTCCATGCGTATTAGAACCTGTTCTGCAAACACCTCTGTTTTGCAAACACCTCTGTTTTGCAATTCAGACTTCTAGGATGAGCCAAGTCCCAAATTCTCTCCGGAGAACTACAGTACTGTTTACTAAATTGAAAATTTTGCAATTTTAAATAGAAATAAACTTCCTGTCAAAATTTGCAAGATTTTAAAAGCATTAGGTTGTCTGTTTTGGCCACTTCATCTCTTTTTTACAGACCCTTATCAGGTTCACAGTTGCACCTAAAAAAAAGATTTCTGAATTTTATTTATTCATTTATTCATTCACATGATAATTTATGATAGAGATTAGGAATTTGATTTACAATCTCAGAAAAACCTACACGATGATTTTTAAAGTTAGCAGCCCTACTATTGTTTACCTTTCTGAGATTTGGGTAGTAGCTTAATAAAAATTCAAATTTCTGTTGACTAGGTTTATTGTGGTAGAACTAGCCTGGAAAAATATAGAGCTCAGAAAATAACATTATCCTCTGACCATCAGTATGCAGTAAAGTTGATGCCTGTGAACAACAGGGAGATTAGGGACAGATCTGTGTCTTGTGAAATATTAATTAGTGCATGACTTGACATAAAACAAAAAAAGCAACAAATAAACCAAATACAGCTAAACAAACAAAACACAACATGTGGGACTCCTGAAGTAGTATGAGAGAACAGAGGCAAATGTGGGGACTTAGGCTGGTAGATATACTTGCAGAGGTACAAAGTACATGCAGAAGAAGTTCTATTAATGTATTTGTGTGTGTGATTTCTCTATCACTTGACTCAAATTGTCCAAAAAACTGTTTTGAGTGACTGTTTTAGCAGGAGTTAGGCTTGGTGAGAAACTGTATGAAAGAAATTGTATTCAGTTGGCTAGACTATTTCTTAAGCAAAGCTAATGAAAGAAAGGTGGAAACTATATGAAAGCAATAGCCTTGAGACTTGGCTAAGGCCTTTTGAAAAATTTTAAAGATTATACTAACATTATTAGAAATTGTGTTAATTACCTCTCTGAAGCTGAATGAACAAGGTAAAAGTAAGGATAATCATGTTTGTTATTTTCAAAATTTTCCAGTGTGAAAGAGATGGTACCAGGTGTAAAGACAGTTAGATAGGATCTAGTAATATTGCTGGAAAGTATGAAATAGAATCCCATTTTAGCAAAGCCATCAGGAAATAGACCTATTGTCATGATTCACAGAAGTGAATTTTTTAATATTATTATAAAATATATCAACTGTAACAGAGGAATATACTGAAGATTGGTGTGTCCTAAATAACAACAGTAAAATGAATATCCATTTACTCTTCATCCAGCTTTAGAAATAGAACATAACCTATACCAATGAAGCCACCTATGCCCCTAACCAATTGCATCTCTTTCCATAGAGATAACTGTCATTGTGACTTTTCTGATAAACTTCTCTTTTTTTTCTTTGTAGTTATACCACACATGTATCTATCCTTAAGCAATAAATTATTTAATTTTCCTTGTTTTAAACTATCCTATATAAATGTAATTATAACTGTGTATTGTGTTTCCTTTTTTCCCACTCAGTTGATTTTTCAGTTTCACCTATATTGATGAATGTAGCTATAGATAGTTCATTTGCTCTGCTGTATCACTACAACTTGATTTATTTGTTCTAATGTAGATGGATATTTAGGTTGCTTACAGTTCTTAGCTGTATTATGAAGAGTGTGATTATGAACATGTTTGTACATGTCTCCTTGTACACATATGCAAGAATTTTGCCAGGGTACCTAGGAGCCAAGTGGTTGGGTCGAAGTTGCATATTTAACCTTACTGACTCATGCCAAATGGTTTTACAAAGTATGTAAGTGTTCTCATTACTTTACATCCTCATCGACACTGTGGCAAGCTCTAAGAATGATAACACAGCCACTTTGTGCCTTTTTTTGTGACCACTTTTATTGAATTCAGGTGGTAGATTGACTTCAGGTGAAATAGCAAATTATTTTTACAGATATCCAGCTCCGAGAGTTGCTATTTCACAATTCACAAGTAACATCATGGGACTGATAAGCCAGGGAGGAAATTGTTTGTTTTGTGTGGAGTGAGATTCCAAATATATGATGACAATATTTGTAACATTTAATAGCAAGGACATACAGTTTTATATGGCACAAACTCCATAACCTCTAACATGCCTGAGAGGTCTTATCTATAACAAGTACTTAATTTATTAAAGTGGGTTCATTGTTTGTTTAAAAAATAAAATAAACTCAGTCTTTTAAAAAGTCAATGTTTTATTTCTAGCAAATTTTTAAAAAGCACTATCAAGCCTTCAGAAAGAGTTGCCTTTTCTTCTCTATTCCCATTACAACAAGCCTAGTCCTGATCTATTTTATAGCTTCTATCTGTTCTCTCTCTTTTTTCTTCAACACCCTCAAAATAATAGTATTTCTCTATCGCTTCAAATACAGACTCTTCCACCTTGTTTTCCATTTTCTAAAAGTGATTCATATTCAGTCAAATTTTCTACTCCTCTTTGAGGACAATAGCATGCCACAGTGGAAAGGACATTAGAACCACAGAAATGGTATCCTTTTCCATTCCGCCGCTTACTACCCGAATAGTCTTAGGCAAGTCACCTGACTTCACTGAGTCTCAGTTTCCACAGTTACCAACTTCAGTGTTGTAAGATTTTTTATAAATATGTATAAATATACATAAAGTACCTAGTAGTTCAGTGCCTTATATTTAATAACTTTTGTGTGCCAAGTAAGCACTGTACTATGCACTTTCCATATATTCTCTTTGATTTTTACAACAATACTGCAAAAATACAGTAAAGGAAGCTGAGACCCTGGACAGTTGAATAAATCACCCAGGTTCCCACAGCTCACAAAGATGGAGCTGGAATTCAGTTCCAGGTCTGCCTGACTTTAGAGGCCAAGCATTCTCATAACTGGCCATACCATTACCATCTGTGCCCTGCTTTTACCTTGCCGCACCTCTCTCTCTTCTCAGAGTTTCTTTTCAACTCTCACATACCATTTTCATTTTATCGTTTTGTAATTGTTGCATGCAAATAGCATCACTCTTTGAAGGAACAAGCCTTGTCATATTTTATATCTCAAAGCCCAAACAGAGTACCACACACCTATAAAGTACTTGGTAAATATTTGATTTATACAGTACTATTTCTCATTTTGTTTCCTCATTGTTTTAATCTTTTATATCCTTTTTTATAGCTCATTTCAGCAGCCACCTGGCACTCTCCATTTGGATGATGGCGAATACTGGTCCAACAGGGCAGCCTCTTACAAAGGAAAATCCCACCGACCCATCTTTGAGAACAGCATGGACAAGATGTACAGGAACTTATACAAAAAGGCCTGTAGTTCTGTTTCTCATACACAGGAAAGCTGTTGAGACCAGTGGTGATAAACTGTATGAGTGTCCTTGTCAACTTCTCAATGAAAACGTTTGATCTGATCAGTTTCTGTATTCCTTTTCTTTTAAGCAGGTAGTTCTAATTGAGTACAGTAGTTAGACTTGAGTAAGTTTATTACTTCAAATGATAAATTATCATGGGCAAGCCTTCTTTTTCCAATCACACTAAAGAATGCTGTATTCTAAAAGTCAAAGCTCTGCAACACAATCACAACCTCCATTCTGATTCTGAGAAGGCTGTTCTGTCACAGCTCTCTCATATCACCAGCTACAAATCCAAAACCAGATTCTCTCTAGAAATGTTCTTCTGCCTTAATCACCTTGTAATTTTGTTTTCACCTACTTGACTGGTTATCTTGTCTAAGATTTAATTATTATTATTAACTCCCTTTTCTTGGTCATGAGCAAAAAGATATACTGTACGAAGATGAATTTCCCAGGAGTTTAAACCCTGTTTTAACTAGTATTTTCTACCATTTGCTCCCTCAGAAAAGGCTATTGATATGTCTTAGCTCCTAAGATACAGCTTTCTAAAGTTTCTATAATCATTCACTTCCTCTTCTCTAAAAGAACTACCTAAGTTACTTAAAATGCTTAACAGTTAGCTAGAAATAGGAATGGCCTTGGGTAATCCACAATGTGAATAACAGATTTTTAAAGACAGAATTTTTTGCATGATTTTCTTCTAGAGCCATATCTTTGATGCATCCAGAATCAGAAAATAGCCTTTTGTTAATAAGCCTGTAGAGACTCAAAGAATAAGGGACTTATATTGTAATTTCATCTCTTTAGAGTTTTCATAGGTATCAAATAGCCCAAGAAAGTAGCATCTTTTCTTTAAAGGACACTTGGAACCGTAAAGGGGAGGAAAATATTAGAGCGTAACTCTTTGTGCTAGAAAGTTGTTAGTTGATAAAATTAGCTTCTCCTCCATGCCCCAAACACACCTGTGAGGCCAGTGAGGCTTTGAAGATATGAAGAAATCAGTTACTTTGTATTCACCAGAGTGAGTGGAAGAAAAGCAGAGAATAGGAAATGGTAAACTTGGCTTATAAACTTAAAGAGTTGACTACAAGGTAATGTTTTCTCATTGACTCCATCTTTGGTTAATTTTATAGTTATGACCTTAAAAGAAAAAACTTGAGTTAAACTCTATTTAAATTGGAATCAGCATGTAAAATTGGGTGATTTATTTTTGTAATAGGAGAAAATACATAATACTTGTTATCCAATAATAAGACTTTTTTACTTTGTGTTTGAGTGTTTTATCTGCAGCAATCTGCAAGGTATTGGAAAGCACATCAGAGATAGGAGCCAGGTGTCCTAGGCTTTAGATCTCTGGTCCTTAGTTTCCTCAGTTATCAAATGGAGAGAATGGAGTAGGTCAGCATTTCCTGAACCATGTTCTATAGACCACTGTTCTGGGAGATGGCTATAGGAAACATAAGTATTTCATTGGTCATGTAAGTTTAGGAAAAATCTATGCACTATATTCACACCCCTCAAACTTAGAGAGTCATATGTATGATAACAGGAGTGAAAGGGGGTGCTACTGATGCTGAAAAAACAGTGGTAAACTGGAGCTGCCCAGGCAAACTACGTGTGGTCATCTTAGTCATAGTAAACAGTAGCATGTTAGAGGCTCTAAGAAATCCTGGCATAAATATGTTTTGCTCTAGCATCTAGAAAAAAGTCTGACACATAGTAGGTGCTCATTAAATACTTATTGAATTAACCCAGAATTTCCTAAACTAAATTGAGTGTGTAACAATATTTGTTGTTATGGTTATCTTTCCCCTTCCATTCTGCTCCCCCAACTCCCCATACTTCCTCTGAAATGCCATCTGCAGGTACATGTGGACACAGTCAGGGAAATATTGGACTCCACAATCACTGAGCTACCCTCTGGCTATAAGTTATATGTTGATGTTTTGTATAAGCTTTTGAAGGTCAACACTGAATGATGTTTTTTTTTTTTTTAAATCATATGTTCAACGAAACTTAGTATTTTTTCCCCTTTGGTAGAAACAAATGAAAAATTCCTCCCTTTAAAAGTCGCTTCTGGGGCTTCCCTGGTGGCGCAGTGGTTGAGAATCCGCCTGCCGATGCAGGGGACACGGGTTCGTGCCCCGGTCCGGGAAGATCCCACATGCCGCGGAGCGGCTGGGCCCGTGAGCCACGGCTGCTGAGCCTGCGCGTCCGGAGCCTGTGCTCCGCAAAGGGAGAGGCCACAACAGTGAGAGGCCCGCCTACCACAAAAAAAAAAAAAAAAAAAAAAAAAGTCGCTTCTGGTGAAAAGAACAAATCTGAACTTCAAAGGAAGTATTTGCTCTTATAGAAAATCTCCTGAGTGAATAAGTATCACAGAAATTACCCATTGCACCTATATTTGCCATTGTCATACAAAGGCCACCAAAAAAATGGGTCTCAAAGGGGAACTTTAGAAAGTGATATTTTGAAAGACATTTTCCTATGGATTAAATTTGACATCCCTCTGAAGGATCAGATGTAAATTTCCACATATGTAGCATCTTTGCTAAGTGTCTATTTCCATTCCGTAGGGGAAAGAGTGGTTTTTGTTGCTATCCTTAACTATTACTGTGAATTCTTATGTTGTATTTTCTTTTAAGAGTAAAACCTTTAAGTACTAATAGTTGCCTTTTCTCATTGAAAGAATCAGAAAGGTGCAGCAGTTTTTTCTCTTAATCTTTTTTTAATATCCCCTAAAATCTAGTAATAGTTACTGGGCTTAATATGAAAGATAAGTAGGTCTGTCTTCTTTTTAATGTAACTTTTCCTTTAAGTTAAAAACAAAAAAAGAACCTGGGAATTTTAGGAAGGAAAATGTTAATTCAACTAAGAAAAAAGATGAATCATTGGACTGAGAATGAGTTCTCCCTGGTTTCACTACTAGTTGTATAACTTTGTTTAAGTCATTTTATCCTTCTTGGAGCTCAGTTTTCTTACTTGTAAGGTGAAGAAGGGGTTAATTTAGAATGACCTTTTAATGTTCCAACATTTTCTAGTTCTATAATTGATCAATATAGAAGATTAGGAAGTTCTAGGCAGCAGAGTTGTGTTGTGATTTCAAAGATTAAGCCCTTGATTAAAAATCTGGACCAAATGGAGAATTCTCATTATTGTGTTCATTTTCTAATAATAGGTTTTTTTAGATAGTTAATATACTACAAAATTCACCCTTTAAAAGTATACAGTTGAGTGTTTTTTAGTATATTCACAGAGTTGTGCAACTGTAACCACTAGCTATTTATAAAATATTTCATCACTCCAGAAAGAAATCCTGTACCCATTAGCAATCACTCCTCATTCCCCTCTCCCCTCAGCTCCTGGCAACCACTAATCTGCTTTCTGTTTCTATGTTTATTCTGGACATTTCATGTAAATGGGATTATATAATATGTGACTTTAGTGTCTGGCTTCTTTCACATAGCATAATGTTTCCGGGACTCATCCCTGTTGTAACATGTATCAATATTTCACTTCTTTGTATTACTAAAAAATAATCCATTGTATGGATATATTACATTTTATTTATCCATTCACTTGATGGGCATTTCATTGTTCCCACTTTGGGGATATTATAAAAAATGCTGGTACTATTAACATTTGTGAAGTTTGTGAGGACATATCTTTTTATTTCTCTTGAGTATACACTTAGGAGTGGAATTGTTGGATCATATGGAAACTCTATGTTTAACATTTTGAAGAACTGCCAAACTGTTTTCCAAAGTGACTCAACCATTTTACAATTATTATGTTTATTTTTATCTTACCTTAGGAACTTAGGCTAGTTACACATTCAAGTACTCATTCACCCATTTATCACATATTTATTGAGTACTGTGTTAGATATAGAGTATAAAATTTTTAAATGTATCTTTCCACAAGTATGCAGATTCTATTGAGAGAGACAAATAACAGTATATTTCAACATTTACAGTGGTTTGGTAACTTCTATGATATAAGAATGCAAGAATGAGGATAGGGCATGCTAACTTGTTGCAACAGAACCTGCAAAAGTGTGAAAATGGGAGAGAGGATGATTGTTCAGGAAGCTCCAAGTGCTTTAGCTGGAGATTGTGTGCAAGGTTGCAAACGCTTTGGTAGGACGGTTAAGAGCACTGCAAAGAGAACAACAGTCCTGGAGCAGCATTAGATGTGGTAACCTTTGAGCTGGACATTGAAAGATGGGAAGGACTTTTGTGAACAGGAAACCAAGAAGGAATAAACTCAATATTGATCAGCTTATATGAGGGTGGAAGTGGGATTAAGGAAAATGTCTAGTAATCAGTTAAAGATCTAGAACTTGGGAGAACTCAAGAATACAAAATGGATTTTTGAAGTCAGATCAAAATAATGAATTCAGACCAAAATAAACAAAAGCTCTATGTTGTTTGTGTCCTAATTTGTATGTGACCATAATAGGCGCCCTGAGAGTAGTGGAACCCAAGTAATTGTGCTTTTTACTTATTACTGAGGCCATCGTGGTAGTGAGTTAGTTTGAGGGCCACCCTTTTAGAAATTAAGAAAGATATTCTCCTCCCAATCCCAGATTGTCTAACTAGCTAGAAACTTATGTACAAAATGAAGAGGTAAGAGGGAAAAGTGAACTTTTTGTTATTGAGTTATGAGAGTATTATTTATCTCTGAATGATATACTTTGAGTTTAATTATATGAAGTTCCTTAGACAGACAGAACTTGTGACTATTCACCCATTTAACAAATATTATTGAAGGTCTACTCAGTTTCAGGCAATCTGCAAGGCACTGACTGACATCTAGAGATAAACATAAACCTAGTTCCTGACCCTAGTTTGTGGGAGGAGACTGACATTTACTTATTAATGGTGAGAGAAGTACTATAATAGACAGAAATGCTATAAGGTTTGCAAATATTTTCTCCTATTCCATTGGTCATCTTTTCATTCTGTTGATTGTTTTCTTTTCTTTGTTGTGCAGAACCTTTTTAATTTGATGTAGTTCCACTTTGTCTATTTTTGCTTTTGTTACCTTTGCTTTTGGTGTCATATCCAAGAAATCATTGCCAAGACCAATGTCAAGAAGATGTACCCCTATATTTTCTATAGGAGTTTTACAGTTTCAGGTCTTATGTTTAAATTTTTAATCCATGTTGACTTGATTTTTAGGTATGGTATAAGGTAAGCATCCAATTTCTTTTTTTTCTTTTTTCTGCATGTAGATACTACAATTTTCCAAACACCACTTGTTGAAGAGACAATTTTTCTCCATTGTATGTTCTTGGCACCCTTGTCAAAGATCAGTTGACTGTATGTGTTACTTTATTTCTGGGCTCTCTATTCTGTTCCATTGCTATTTATCTGTCTTTATGCCAGTACATACTGTTTTAATTACTATGGGTTTGTAATTTAATTTGAAATCAGGAGTGTGATGCCTCCAGCTTTTTTGTTCTTTCTTAAGATCACTTTGGTTATTCTGAGTCTTTTGTGGTTCTATATGATTTTATGATTGTTTTTTCTATTTCTATAAAAAAAGTCATTGGGTTTTGAATGGGCATAACAATGAATCTGTATATCAATTTGGGTAGTGAACATTTCAACAAGCCACATGGTAACCACACACACAAAAAAACAAAAACATAAAGAAGATACACAAAATAAAAAAAGAAAGGAATCAAAGAATGTCACTATAAAAAAAATCAACAAAGCACAAAGGAAGACAGCAAGAGAGGAATAGAGGAACAAAGTAAATGTAAAACAGAAAACAACAAAATGGCAAAAGTAAGTCCTTTCCTATCAGTGATTACCTTAAACATAAATTAATTGAACTCTCCAATCAAAAGACATATAGTAGCTGAATGGATAATAAAACAAGATCCAACTATATTCTGTCTACAGGAAACTCACTTTATATTTAAGAACATACATAGGCTAAAAATGAAGGAATGGAAAAACACTATTCCATGCAAATAGTAAA
This sequence comes from Kogia breviceps, assembly GCF_026419965.1. NCBI lineage: Eukaryota > Metazoa > Chordata > Mammalia > Artiodactyla > Physeteridae > Kogia > Kogia breviceps. The sequence goes on from NC_081310.1 coordinate 162,514,105, forward strand.
CAAGAGAGCATAGGTGCCTACATTAATATCAGAAAAAATAGACTTTAAGTGTCAGAAGCATCACTACATTTCTGTTGCAGTATAAGTTTAAAGAAGTGTAGCTTTCTGAGTTTATGATATAGTTCAGAAATAAGGTGAGAGAAAATCTTTAATGCCTTTGAATATATGTAATAGAATTGAGATTAAGTATATCCTATTAGAGGCTTACTTTTATCAGTGAAAGTCATTTTTCACTGGAGTTTTTGTTTGTGTGTTTGTTTTTTAGTAAAATTAGTGATATATGTAAATAAAATGTTGAAGAAGGATTTATGTATATATGTTTTCAGAAAGTTCTATTTCTAGGGCATTGACAACAGCATTGAATAGTAGAAAAAGCACTTTCTTCACAACTTTTCTGAACCTCATTTTTTTACCTGTAAAGAGGATATTAATAAACACTACCCTCTATTTCTCATAGAGTATTAGGATTAAATAGGAAAGTAAATGTGGACATTCTTCTACATATATTAGGCACTATCCTAATTACTTTTTGGAAGTGATCTGGGAAAAGAAATTTGCAGTTTGAAAAATATTCCATCTGGCCTAATAGCAATACTGTTGTTTGTAGTGTTGAACAGACCTCAGATTTCTTTCTCTGTTTCCTTGTCACCTCTGTGGTGTTACTTAACTTTTCTGAACTTGTTTTCTCACTTGTAAAATGGAAGCTACTTTCATAGGTTTATTGTGATCATTTAAAGAGTTAATGCATGTGGAACATGTACAATGCATGGTACTCAATAAAGGGTAACTGTAATAACTAAAATTCCAAGTCAGTATAAAGGTGGTATTCTGAAAGATGTTGAAGATCTGTTTGGAGAAAAAAAATGGAATAAATGTAAAATTTTTTTCAAAATTATTTTAAGACACAAGACCAAATTATTCAGATTTTTTTGGTATGGCTCTTAAATTTACTAGTTATTTAGTTTATGTAGGCTGTATAGTATTATGAGAAGAGTCATATACCTGGGTTTGTATTCTATACTGTGGTGCTGTCTGGAGATATTAGACCTTAATTTTATTATTTATAAAATGAGAATGATACCTACCTAGGATGGTTACTATGAAGAACATATTAGGTAAATGATGCAAAGTGACTAGCATTGTACCTGAAAAATAGTAGATGCTTAAAATTGATTTAATACCCTTTCCCTTTCATTAGTTTCATCATTTTGTGCATAAATCCACCCAGGCATAGACAGCTACCTTAGCATCATTATTTTTACTATAATATTTAAAATCCTGTTAACCTTGTATATGTTGTGCACTTCGGTAGAGGTTTTACACAGATTTTACAAGTGAAGCTAAACACATGACTTTAGTCTTTGAGAATATTGTCCACTTCAACTTTATAGGTGACTTCTCTCACTTGTCAGGGTATTATTTTTAAAACAAAAATAAATTTAGTTTGAGGGTATGTCCTATTAACCAGTTTTGATAGTAGGAAGTTTATTTTGTCCTTCATTTATTTTGGATTTAGCACAGTTATGTTTTGTAAATTAACCATATCCTTTTGATTTGGGGAATGTTAAGGGTAGAAGTTAAAGTAAATCACCCTAATTCAATAGAAGTAACCCTGGATCATCTCAGCCAGATGCACATCCCTGCAAGTCTTAAGAATTTATAATAATGTGATTGAGCAATCACGTTTTTCAGAAAACTATACTGTTTGACACTAGTCACAGAGATATATGTGTGTGTGTGTGTGTGTGTGTGTGTGTGTGCATGCACTTACATACATATACATATGCACACAAAACTTTTTTTAAATAGACTAAGGTTTACCAGGTAATTTTTTAGAAGTCTTAAATTTTAAAAATGTTAATTACAAAAATTTTCTTTAGCGATCTCAACCTAAGATATACGTTAAATAAATTTAAAAATATATTTACATGTTTTTGGAAATTGCTGGCTAATGAGTGTTATATTTCAATTATTGCATCTTGCTGCATATAAATTATTCACTGCTCAGAAAAATTGCCTAGTGGTTAAATACACAGCCTCTGGAGTCACTGCTAGATTCCAATCACACTTCAACCACTTAATAACTGTGTGACCTTAAGACAAATTACCTGATTTCTTTGTTTCTAGTTTTGTCATCTATAAAATGAAGATACTGTTACCAATCCCATAGGGTCATTATGAATATTAAATTAGTTAACAAATAGAAAGTGCTTAAAACAAGGCCTTGAACATGGTAAGGGCTGTATAAACGATATGATTTACTACAATTATTATTGTTGTTGTTATTGTTACATAGCTGACTGATTATCTATTGGACTCATCTGAAACATGTATGTTTTCTGAAACAGTTATTTAGTATAGTCCCCTTTACCCCATTTATAATAATATTCTGTTGCTAAATAAAAAACTATATTTGAAAGGAATCTACCACTCAAGAAGAATGTGTTAAAAATATTTCACATTATCCTGGAGGATAGAAAAAATATTCTATCTTGACTCTCCTTTGTGGCCCAGCAGTTGTTCACTTAAGATACATTCCTACAGCTATGCAGCATAAAGAATGTGTTTTGGCATAGAAACTGCATAATTTGGAGAGGTTTTTGTTGATAATCTTAAACAAAAACAGTCGAACTAATTTCAGTTCCACTGGAAACCCAGGGAGGTAATTGTTTTTGCTAAATGAGAGGAAAGATACCAACTTTTGAATTAGAAAGTATTTTCAAGTGTTTATGTTGGGAAAATGGAAGAAGAAGAACGTTTGACTTCAGTGAATTTTTATCCACCAAACATTTAGAAAAACTATTTCCACTAAACTTTTATGATAAATAATAACTTGTATTTCTCCATACATGTTTATGAATTAGGTAGGGCAGGGGTTATAATCTACACTTTTACAAATGAGAAAACTCAAATTTGGGTTAAATGTCTCTTGCAGGTCACACAGTGGGGGGTGTAAGTGGCTGAATGAGGACTTAAACCCGTATATTAGTATTTTCTCATAACTATTCTATTGAACTTTTTCCTACTATTGCTTGATTTTCCTTAAGTATTGGATTTTAAGAGACGATACTTGATTCTCAGTGATTGATCACTTCTATTTTTGGAGGAGGCTTATTTTCCATTGTTCAGCTTTTTGATATGTTTGTAAATAGCTCCAACCATTTGTTTTTCCTTCTCCCTGCTCTGCCCCTACTTGTTGGCCAATTCACCCACTTATGTGATCTAGTTACCACAAATAATTGGAAGTTGTCATAATTTGGAAGTAACTTTTCCTCAGGCATAGGATGCAAGTGTAGAGTACCTGAGACGTACGTAACATTCATCTCATTAGTGGAACATGCATGACTATGTACCATCCATATCTAAAGCTGGTAAAGATTTTGGTTGTGTTCCAGTTCAGTATTTCCAAATCCTGACTAATGAGAATCACTTAGGAAGCAGTTAGCCTCTAGAGATCCTGATGCAGTAAATTTAACTTTTTTAAAGAGTCTTTAAGAGTTTTTGAGCCTCTCTAGGTGATTGTGATGTTTGCCAAGGTTGGTGAGCCATGAGTCTGTCACCTCTTCATGGCTTCCTCTCTATTAAGGTGAAAGAAGGCCTTTATTCAGCTGGTTTAAATTTCCCCTCCTTAAAATGTTATCATTTTGTTAACCTCTTCATCATCTGAATGTTTTTGTATTGTAGTCACAAAATACCTTGAGCTCCAAGAAGGTTTATGGCTGTCTCTTGATTTCCATGTGAATTATATACCTTTGGGGGTATCCGTGGCTAACCTTTAAATACCAGGTTTTTTTCTCCCTTCATCTAAACAGTTATCAAGCTCATACATTTATTTATGCATTCATTAAGCAAACATCAAGTACCTATTATGAACTAAATATTGTGAGTGTCATTGGGCAAATATAAAATAAATATGTCCTGACCTCTCACAGACACATTGTAATAGTCTGTTATAAAATGTTTATTGTGGATATATATATATATATATATATATATATAAACAAATATATAGGGCTTCCCTGGTGGCGCAGTGGTTGAGAGTCCGCCTGCCGATGCAGGGCACACGGGTTCGTGCCCCGGTCCGGGAAGATCCCACATGCCGCGGAGCGGCCGGGCCCGTGAGCCATGGCCGCTGAGCCTGCACGTCCGGAGCCTGTGCTCCGCGATGCGAGAGGCCACAGCGGTGAGGGTCCCGCGAACCGCAAAAAAAAAAAAAAAAAAAAAAACTTGGAAGATTTATAAAGTACTCATGTGAAAGTATCAGTAAAAACTTGAGATAACTTGCAATATTTTTGTATGTTTTATTGCAGTATTCTGTGCATTTCTACAGTCATTTGTTTCTTTAAACAGATTTCGTATCTTACTAGAGTAAAGGTAACATACACATTTCTTCATTTTTCTAAAATGATGCATAAATGTATGTTTAATAGTTATCTAATATTGCACTGATGTGCTGTGAATTAATTTAATCATTCCTCTGTGGTTGGACATTTCAGCTGTTTCCTAAGTGTGTGTGTCTATGATGTATTTAAACCAAGAAGAAACATGCTTGCACCAAAGGTAGGTTATGTGATCTACTTATGCAATGTGCGAGCAGAAAATGGGTGACAGAAGGATTGTTCTTCCTTTCTTGTTTGTTTGTACCAGAATTCTCTATTGTTTACATACATTTTAGCCTCTATGTCATTTTCAGAAGCTTTATTTTTCTCACTTACTTTCTGGTTTGGATAAGACTTAAATATAAAATCCATCTGCGAAGCATATTGTATATTCACATTGAAGGCTAAAAACCCATTTTTAATTAAAACTTTATTCAGCACTCATGGTTCACTTTGTCCTGTTTTTATTATGAAACACTTCAGCCTTCTTCCTAAAACACATATGTCTTGTACATTTCAAGATGTTCCTTGTTACTCATGCAGAACTAGTTTCTTTATGCTGTCAGCTCATGCCATATGTTCTGGCTGTTCATTTTGCTTCCCTTTCTGGTATTTGTGTGGGCAGCATCTTGTATGTAATGCAAGTTAGTTTTATTCCCGTCTCTTTCACAAAACTTGTCAGAAGGTAAACTAGCAAACTGGAAACACCAAATATTCTCTGACATGTTAGGTTATACATGATGCTAAAGGATGTAGCCTTTCTTAAGTTCCTAATGTTTATAAGATATGAAAAGAAAATGTGTCCAGTGAGATCTGAAGTCTTGCCAGATGTGAATAATTACAATTAAGATACTACTGATGCTGCTTGGCAATAGCATACATTCTATAAACTGCAATTCTTTAGTATTGATTTTTTTTTAAACCAAATGTGAAGATTGGGTGGAGGGGGCAGGAAGCATAAAAATCAGATTATTTTTCAGCCACACACCATCATGCTCTCATCTGAAAGTCTCTTTGCAGGATTGTCTGCAGCACATAAGTGGTTTTTGAGAGGACTGGTGTTACACTTCAAAGTAGGTGTAGTCAGAGATGAACTAAGGTAAAAAAAAAACAGTGATGTTTCAAGTTGAATCTGAATTGGAAAAGGGATTATCTCTGATGGCATTAGAAAGTTCGCTTTGCCTTTAAAGAAAACTATTAGGATAGGCTTTACATTTTCCGTAGTACAAAGTCCTCAAAGTGAAAACCTCTACTTTGAAACCTCAGAAACCACTCTAATGAGTGGTTTCTGAATATCTGAATTTTTCCAATAGTTCTTTTATACTTTAATTATAATATTCTTCTAAGTATTGACTGGAACAGCTTCTAAATTTTTCACATTATTTCCTAACCTCCGTAAAACAAAGGATCCTGGATATATTTCAATGCATTCTTGATGATTTTGGCTTCCCAATCTGAGCATCAGTTATTGTATCAGCCAATGTAAATGCAGGGCTATGAAGGCAGAGGAGAGCCATTTGTACCAGCAATGACCGCCTCCACACTATTCTGACTCTTTTGTTTAGTTTTTAGCATTTATGCTGCTTTGGTCTTAGTCCTTCCCTTGTTGACACTTTGTCTCATTATTTCAGAATTTCTTTCCTCCTCAGATTTTCTGTTTATGATGTAGAGTGGGCTTGGGGACCAGGTTACCAGTTTGATATGATTGTATAAAATAAGAATGAAAATGTCCTGTTCGGGAGCTTTTAGGTACTGATCTTATATCATCAACTTTGACTGTTACAAGGAGTTGTTTGCTTCTTGCTCCATCCACACATGGATGAACTGCTGTGTCCAGAGTATAGGTGTTACTGTAAATGTTAACAGTCTCTCCAAATCCAGTTGAACGTCTAAGGATAAAATTACTTTGGCCTAATGTTCTAATTTCACGTAAATTTTAATATGAGAGAAGCATAAGTGCATTTAGACTACACTGAGGTTCCTTTATATGATGATTTACTATATCATACAGCTTCCACCCTCAGATGGATTAGAATTCATGTTTTTAACTATGGTAGCACACAACCTATGATGCAAGATTTATCGAGTCCTAAGGAGAAAGGGACAGACAAGTTGGTTACACGTCAACAAGGAAGATACTATAGTAAGTATAAACAAGTCCAGTTGTGAACTCTAGAGGCTAAAGGAAGAGTTAAGAGAGAAGTGGGGGGTGGCGGGTGGGTAAAGGGACAAGAGAAAATGCTCCTTTCTTGTCTCAAGGAACAAGATAAATAACTCAGTGCTACAAATACTAGAGTTGCATTCATTAAACATTTTTTAATGCTCTTACTAGTCTATCTTGGAAAACCAGAAAATATTCAGGTACAGAGTACTCTGGGGACAAAGGGAAGGTGTCATTCATTCTGCTACAGGAAAAGGGGGTCCAGGAAATTTTTACAGACATTTTCTGTGGACTCTAACGGATGCATGGGATCTTGGGAGGCAGAGATGTGCAAAAGGACAGTATAGGCAAAGGGAACAGCTAGGACAAAGAGGAAGTCGGATAACAGAGATGACACTGTCTCTTTTGCCACAATGATCTCTTGTATCTTCTAGCAGAGGACAAGGTACAGTGTAATGTAGTAAGTAAGAGCCCTGGCTTAGCTAAATCAGCCTAGTTTGGAGTGTGAGTTGGCGGCAAGGTGCTGAATCATTCTGTGCCTCCATGCCTCACTTCCTCATCAGAAAAAGAGAAGATGAACCTATCCCCAGGGCTGCCATGTTGTACAACTGCGGGTGGCATCATTCACATTGTACCCAGAGGCCCTACCTGTCTCAGGTGGGTAGGGGAATTAAACAAGACAATACATATATAACATTTAGCACAGTCAATGCTCAATAAACATTTGCTACTGTTAATCAGGCAGCTATAATTTTAAAGAATGAATGCATTTGAAATCCCTTTTTTTATAAGGGTGTATATATATATCTATATATATCCTTGTTAATCTGTGTGTTCCTGAGATTATTTTAAATACAATGCAAGATTTACTTTGCTTAATTTACTGGGCTTTAAAATGTATTGTGAAAGAAGTAACCAAAGACCAAAGCAAAACAAAACCCCAAAAATTAAATCCCTCTAAGAGGTTTTGAATGAACATATATTTTTTTTTTTTTTGTCTTCAGTCTTGGTTCATTTGATTCATGCCGAATGCATGACCATCTCAACTGTATTGATTTTTATTAATAAAACCTATAATCTGTGACTATCCAGTGTTTCCACCGGGGACTTCTTCTAGTGCAATTTTGTGACCCTGAAGTTTAAAGAGGTTTATTTTTTCTTCCTTCTTTATATCCAGGAGCAAGGCTGTTTAGAATGTTGATTGGAACATCTGATTCAGAAAATGGGACAGCCATGAATTTGCCTGAAGATTTAGAAACATGTCTGGGGGACAATGATTATTACCAGACTTCAAATGTCAGCAAACACTTCACGGTTGCAGGAGAGAAAATAAAACACATTAAGGTTTAATGGCTTTTGCTATGGGGAGTCTTTGGGGCAGCCAGGATGGAATTATTTGCTGAACACATGATGGTCTTTTTGTTACTTGTCCAACTGGATTAATTGAAGCCTGCTAACACCATCTCAGAAAACAGAAAACAGCCATTAGCTACTCACCAGTACATGTGGAGAATCCAGAGTTAGGGGCTGCCTTCAGGGATCTAGTCAGCATAGTTTGGGATTATAGTGAGTACCATAGTAGGTAAAGTCAAAGGAGCTGGGTTAGTCATTTGGACCTCTGTCGCAGGTGAGGTTCACGCTCTGAGACTGGAGTTTAACGTGCAGGGTGTTTATGAGAGATCCATACCAGAGGAAGGGAGGGTAGGTTGAGCTGTGATGCAGACCTGATAACAGCCTTGGCCAACTCCACCGCGGGGCTCTGGAACAAAATGACCCGTCAGAGTTGTCTCACGTTAGGCTGACATGGCTGAAATAGCTGTGCCTTTATACTTTATTAGTCACTGGGTACAGGCTGCCCTTGGAAGGGCGGGACCCCGGGCAAGGTGGCTGTGCAGCTGAGGCCATCCCTGCTGGGGCTGCCTGCCCCCAGAACTGCTAGCAGCTGGGCAACAAGTCCTGTCCTTGTCTCCCCCCTCCACCTCCACGTTCTATTATAACATCTGTGAACCAACCAGTTCCCAGAAGCCTAACTGCGCAAAGAGAGGTTCCACCCCCTCCCTTTCCCAGTTTCCCTCACAAAATAAAGTCTCAAGTAACTCACAGTCTTAAAATTATTTTACACCGCTAGGCAGTACTATCACCCCCAACACAGAAGCCCAGATCTAATACTAGTTCTATGAGTTAGGTCACATTTTTCCCAAGCAAGAATTTTAAGGAAGTTTTAAGCCCTGACCTCTTCACCAAGCTCCAGATCCACAGATACAAAAAGTTCTTTGGCAATTCCGGTGGGCTATCCTGCAGATACCTCAACGTCAGTGTGTTCAAATCTAAACCCATCATCTTACTATACTTGCTTTAGGATATCCATCCACCAATCCTTATTATTTTAATTGTGGTAACATATATAATATAATTTTAACCACTTGTAAGTGTACCATTCAGTGGCATTATGTACATTCACATACTGTGTGTACCCATCACCACCATCTAGGCCGACTTTTTCATCATCCCCAACATAAACTCTGTACCCAGTAAACGATATCTCCCCACTCCTGCCTCTCCCCCAGCCCTGTAACCTCTATTCTGTGTGGTGTCTCTGTGAATTTGCTTATTCTATGTACCTCATAAAGTAGAATCATACAACATTGGTCTTTCTGTGTCTGGCTTATGTCACCAAGTGTAATGTATTCAAGGCCCATCCAGGTTATAGCATACATCAAAATGTCCTACTTTTTATGGCTGAATAGTGTTTTAGGGTATGTGTACACCACATTTTGTGTGTCCGTCCATCTGTCGATGGACTTTTCCTCATTTCTTTTCAGTGATACTGCAATAACCTCATAAATTTCCCTCCCTTAGCAGCCTCTGACCCTTTAAGTTATTCTCTTTCTGTGGCCATAATGCTCTTTCTAAAACAAATAATAAGATGCGCCTTGGATCTATTCATTGCCTTTACTCGCCCTCCCTGACCCTATCCCATTCTTGGCTACACCACGTGCCCAATTCATAGTGACATTCTGTGTCCTCAGGATCACATCTACCTATTTCTCTGAACTGATCTGCTTTATTCCCTTACACACCAGATGCTTCAGTCACACCATGTACCTCAGTCTACCCCCAAATACGCCATGCCCTTTGCCCTCCTTGTCTTGCTTTGTGCTGTGTCTTCTGCTTGGAGTAGACTTTATTCCATTTCTCCACACGGAAATCTCTATTCGCCCTTCAGAATCCAAGTTCAGTGTCATGTCTGTGAAGCCCTCCTCTAGCAGGCAATTGGTTGCTCCTTTCTCTGTTTCTTCAAAGTACTCGATTCCTACCTCTAATCTCAGTCCTTATTGCAATGGACTGCAATAACTTACTTACTTGTCTGCCTTTTTTATTAGATTGACCTCTGCTGGGGCTGTAGATTCTTTGCACATTTATTTCACGTACCCAGAACCTAGAGTGGCATTTCGAAAGAATGCTGCCTATGTGAGTAGTGCAAGGGGCAGAGGCCTGAAGGTGGAGACGGAATTCTAGAAGGTTTCAAGGACCAACGCAGCTGCTGAGCGGCAGGCCTCGGCCACATCACTTCACCTCTCCGAGTTGCTTCTTCAGTTGTAAATAGTTCAACATCCTAGAGTGGGATTGAGGGCTAAATGAGAAGACTGACATGTAAGTGCTCTTTACAAAATAGTTATGAGTGTTTTTACAATGACCTATTGTACTAGTCTTCATGTACTTCCCATCCCAGATAAACGTGAACTCCTGCAGGATGTTCCCAGTTTTGCGAATTATTTGTTTAAGAATAATTCACAACTAGTGGGGGTGTAATTTTAGAGTAAACTATTCATTTAACATTGTTTGGTTTGTGGTATAAATGGTGGAAATTCAGGGATGCAAAGCTTAGGCAGCAAAGGAAAGAACTTTCTTATCGTCGGTGTCACCTGACAGTGGACGATCTGTCTCGGGAGCAGTCAGTTTCTCTTCATTGGAGGTGGGCAAGCAGATGCGGCCTAACCTTGCCTGTCAGGGAAGCTGTCAGAGATTTTCTGACCTGGACCGAGGAGGGAAAGAGGCTAAACTAGCTGACTCCTGAAGGTCCTCCCCATTCTGGACGTACATTATCCTAAACTTTACATCCAAACTATCCTGAGAGATGGACCAAGGATTTTGTATTCTATTCTGGGGAAGATATCATGGTGGTTTTTTTCCTTTTCTCTTTAAGTGAAAGTTGTAGAGTATGTGAGATCACAGTAAAAAAAAAAAAATCTGACATTTCTACTCTGTGAGTCCTGGCTAAAGCTGAGATTTGATCTTGAAATATGAAAGTAAACTGTAACTACCTCAATTAAGGTCTCTAGGATTTCTATTTATATCAGCTTTTAAAGTTCTCCCAACTTGTCACCCTGGAGAAAAGAAGAAATTACAGTCATCTTACTTAGGGCTGGAAAGTCTAGAAAGACACTTAGGTTGATGGAAAACTGACACTGTCTTGCCTGGGCTTCTGGCAGTTTCCACCCCCTTCTAATTGATGTGAACTCTCACACGCACAGACGTAGTTACTAGTCTCACACAGTAAGTTGAGTGCTTTGGGGATTTAAGCTCAATTGCAAATCACTTGAAGAAACATTTCTTCGTGGTATTTTTAACACCTATTTGTTTTTGTTTTTGTTTTTTGTGATACGCGGGCCTCTCACCGTTGTGGCCTCTTCCGTTGCGGAGCACAGGCTCCGGACGCGCAGGCCCAGCGGCCATGGCTCACGGGCCCAGCCGCTCCGCGGCACGTGGGATCTTCCCGGACCGGGGCACGAACCCGTGTCCCCTGCATCGGCAGGCGGATTCTCAACCACTGCGCCACCAGGGAAGCCCCACCTATTTGTTTTTAAACATCGTCCTTTCACCGTCCAAAGCTGCTGCTTAATGTTATTATTGCTCATGACAAACCCATCTCAATTCTCTGAAAACTGCTTTTCAGTTTTTCTCTTTGTGCAGTTTCCACTCAAGCGTGCCGGCTCGTGACTTGCGTTCCCTGCACCCCGTCCGCTGCCGCCCACCCCTCGGCACCCCGCCCCGAGGAGGCCCCTGTGAAACCGAATCAGAAGCCCACAATGTCAGCATCAGAGGGCTCCCAAGATTTCATCTCAACTAATTCAAACCCTTGCACCTCCCTTATTAAGGACAAAGAAGCTGAGGTATGGGACGTCCCAAAGGAAGTAGCAAAATTAAGCCAGGACGTGAGGGCCTTCTGGCCCCTAAAGACTCTCTTAGTTTGGTCTCCCTGGAAGTAGTACATGAAACCAAGTGCAAGTAGTGTATTGAGGAGGTGATCCCAGGAAGCAGAGCAGGGGAGTGGGGACGTGGGACAGGGAAGGGAAGGCAACTTTGGGGGATGTGGTAATGAACACGTTAGCTCTGTGGGCACCTGGGGCTCAATCCCCCTGAGGACCTCTGCAGATGGTTTAAAACAAGCCTCAGAGTTGTCCCACGGGAGGGGCAAAGAACTAGTGGTTCCACAGTTACCCACCAACTCTTGTCTGTCGTTGGTTGAAGCCTGCTCCCAGGTTCTTAATTCCCCAGCACTTCCAGCCTGCTCTATGCAAGGGGTCAAGCATTTTTCTGCAGCTGGGAAAGCCCTCAGCAGAGTTGCAGGGTCTTTCAGTGGAAGTCACCCAGCACACATGCCTAAGGGGATATGCGTGGGGCAGTGACAGCCTCTGCTGCACCAGCCAAATGCTCATTCCCTCCTGTCCCCAGTCAATAAACATTGACTGCCTTAGAGGTGAGAAGCTGAAACCAAACCTGATTTATAAGGAGAAATGAGATGTTCAGGTTGGTATTCTCAAATGAGTAAATATTATCCCTATTTTTTTTTTTTTTTTGCTCCGCGGCATGTGGGATCTTCCCGGACCAGGGCACGAACCCGTGTCTCCTGCATCGGCAGGCGGATTCTCAACCACTGCGCCACCAGGGAAGCCCTCAAATGAGTAAATATTATCCCTATTTTACAGAACCCAGCATGCACTTTTGCATGTTCCCCACTTTGTACATGCTGTCCCTCTACCTTGTATGACCTCCTAGAAAACTCCTATTCATCCTACAAACTCCAGCTCCAATAAGAACTTTCTGTTATATCCTTTCCTGATGGCTCAGGAAGAATTAATTGCTCTCCCACTTTGCTCTGACGGCATGTCGTGCCAGCTCTAACATGGCGGTGCAGTGCCCATCTCACCTACTACTAATAGTGGTAATAATAGCTAATGTTTATTGACTTTAATTTTGTTCCAGGCACTGTTTTAAATAATTTATGTGAATTAACTCATTTAATCCTTTCAACAACTCTATGAAGTAGCTACAATCACCATCTCCATTTTGTAGAAGGGAAACTAGGACAGAGATTAGCAACTTTCCCAGTATCATGTAACTAGCAAGTGGCATAGCTGGGATTTGGTTCCAGAAGGTCAGGCTTCCAGGTCCCTGCTCTTAACTACTGCACAGAATAAGCTCTCTTTCACTGGAATAGAGAAGGGGGACCAAGGACTGAACCCTGGGGGTATTTCTGGCAGTTTTGGTAGGGCCTCAGGCCAGGCTAGGAAACATTGTCTACAGAGAATCTTAAACAGGTAGGTGACACAAGATTTGCGTTTTACAAAGATCACTCTCAGCACAGGGCAGAGGGTGAATTGGAGTAGGAGACATCGAGAACAGAGATAACAGTATTTTGACCGGTGCAATAATCCAGGGAAGAGATGATGAAGTCCCAAATTTAGCAGGGATCCTGCTCCCTGGACTAACCCCACTCACCTCCCCAGCCACTCCCCAACGTGGCAGAGCTGCTACTACTGCACCTGGCCAAGGGCCAAGTGGGGGCAGAAATGCAGCCTGGGCTCCGGCTACCACCATGAGCCCTGGTGAGGAGTCACAGATACAGAAAGGAAGGCTGGTGCCTTTTGCTTGCTTGCACAGAGAAGCCATGTTGACTAGCAGTGGCCCTGCCCAATCTTCCCTCCAATCCAGACATTTTAAACAACTTTCTGTTTCCTACTTATGTCATGATTTTCCCCACCTCTGTTTTGAATATTTGATTTCCTCTGCTAAGGATGCTCTTTCACTCATTCACTAATTCATTCCTTCACTTATTCACAACACATTTTTTTTAGCACCCCACATGGGCCAGGCACTTTTCTAGGTGATGGGGACTTTACAGTCTAGGGGATGAGATAAATGTTAATGTAGTAATTATACAAATATGTCACTCTGACACTTTTTTGGGAGGTAAAGTCAGGGGACCATGAGACTAGATGTTGGGTGCTGGAGACTTATCCACTGTGGGATGCAGGTGGCCAAGGTAAGGTGGAAACTGGGACGACATAGCTTCCCTTTGCAGAGACATGACTTTTATGCTGAGATGTGAGGAATGAGTAGGAATTAACCAGGCAAAGAGGGTAGGGGAGTGGCCACCCTCCCTGAAGTCCTCCTATGTTTAACAGCGTGCTCATGAACCTTCGGGTTAAAGCAGATAGGTCTGGAGCCCAGAGGAGACTCAGCATAACGAAGGGAGGGGGAGCTGAGGGGCGGCACCCGACAGAGAAAGGGACGGAAGGACCCAGTGAGGGAAGCTGCAGGGAGAGGGGGCGGGGCACCTCGGCGAGGAGCGGGGGGCGGGGCACTGCGAGAGCCCTGGGAAGTTCTCAGAGCAGACTGCTGAGGAGCTCCGGGAAATAGGGGTGTTCGACACTTCATCTTAAATTGTGCTTCTGTGGTTTACAATTCTTCCCCTCCCCAGACCTTCAGAAGAATGGGCTGCACACAAACGCCTTATGTAGATGGTTTGGGAGAAATAGCCGAGTTCCCATTAAGGGCCACTGGGAAACAGTGAGGACTGCACAGCCACGTGAGGTGACACAGAACAAGAAAAGGTCAGTGGACACAGAAATGTGGAGGGGACAGCAGCAATAGGAGGTATTCATAGACTCAGATGTATTTAAACCCTCAAAACAAGAATTTTATTTGTATTCAATTATGATGAGTGATTAGCATAAAGTGATGATCAAAGGCAGCATTAAAGAGGATCCCATGAGAGTAGGGACAGCCTAGACAGGAAGATAGAAAAAGGAAGGGACATTCTCACGGATGACTTTGGCAATGCGACGAAGCTGTGGTTCTGTTCCAGACATCTGAGACTCAGCGTGTAAACTCCATCTGAAGGAGATTCCTCCCCACCGCTGGTTCCCAAGCTCACCACCCAGCCAGCTGCAGTGCAAAGCCTACCAGGACTTTGGAGAATTACCAATGCAACATTTACTGTTACTAAAGCAACACCTGTTACTTTCTGGGTACAAAGTCACTTGGGATGAGGTCCTTGGTCCCTACCCCCTTGGAGTGCTCAGTCTGGTCCAGGAGGCAAACCTCACAGCACAGCGATCAGTGCTGCCGCAGAAGCAGGTCCAGAGGCTGCGCGAGCAGGAATGGGACTTTGATCCAGTTGTGGACATCCGGCAGCTTCCTGGAGGAGGGACACCCAGGCAAGGTCATGGTGTTTTCCAGAGTAGCCAGATGCCTGGCAGGCAGAGAGAAGGGGCACAGGCGTAGCTGTGGGCCCTCCTAGGCTGTGTGTGCTGTCCCTCTGCAGGGTTTGCTCATAGCACCGAGCAGCCCATCTTGATTCCTCTTGTCTCCAACGTGTCATGTCTTTCCAGCTGGCCTCTGAGTTCCTCAAGGCCTGGAGACTTGGTGCACGTTTGGATGTGAGGGTGGGAAGAGGCAGATTTGAGTGGTGCCAAGGAGAGCTCCCTGCCCAAATGCCATCTGCCACAATGTTTACCCTCCACCCTGGTCCCTCGCTCCTTCGGGTCTGACAGCCACCAGTGCGTAGCCACCAGTGAAAGTATAAGGCCTTCCTGGGGAGATTCTCGCTGGAAATAGGTGACCGGGGATTGGGAGCCAGAGAG
Organism: Kogia breviceps; assembly: GCF_026419965.1. Classification (NCBI taxonomy): domain Eukaryota; kingdom Metazoa; phylum Chordata; class Mammalia; order Artiodactyla; family Physeteridae; genus Kogia; species Kogia breviceps. The sequence continues at coordinate 162,529,575 of NC_081310.1, forward strand.
TAAAAGAGGGAGAAGTGGGACAAGCAAGGGAAAAGGGTGAGCAAAGATGCATCAGGATTTTTGCAACTTTCTTGCCACTCTTTTTCTTGTATCTTTCACTTTTTGCACCTCATGACACATGGAGAGTAAAAGCTCCTGGACAGACTCACCAGAGGGCAGAAATAGTGTTTTTGAGGTAGGAGTGAAAGGTACTGTAGTGGAGAAGAGTTGGAGTCAGGTGGCCTGATGCGAGGCCTACTGTGTGGCCTGAGCAGACCCAGGGCCCTCTCTGGGCCTCCTGGCTCCGCCCGTCAGTGTACTGGCTGGATGGGGTGCTCTTCAGGGGCTCCTGCAGTCTCAGCCTCTGGGGGCTCAGTGTGGACAGCGAGGTGGGAAGGGAGCCTGTCTCCGGCCGGCCAGGCCTGGCTGTGTTTAACCTGCCTTGGCTGATACCCGGCCTGCAGAGTCACGCAAAATAGCCCCAGAGGAAGATGTTGACGGCCAGCAGGAGGACGGCGTTGATGTTGCAGACGCTTCTCCAGAGCGGCTCCTCCTCGATGCTGGTCAGTTTCTGCTCCAGCGCGGCCTTCTCCGCGGGGCTCAGCGCTTGCTCCGGGGCCCGCGAGAGCCCGCACAGCCAGCCCCAGAGCAGCTGTCCCCAGGACCTGCGTGGGGCTGAGGGACAGAAGTCAGAGGGGAGGAAGGCAGGGGAGCGGCAGGGTGAGCTTGGAGAAAGGAGAGGATGAGAGCGCAGGGCCGGGACGGAGATGGTGAGAAACCCAAGGAGGGAATGAGGCACACGGAAGGGTGCAGAGGCAGGGGGAACAGTCAGCTTAGCCCGGGTGCAAGGTGCGGGCTGGGCGCTGGGCTGGGGCGCCACGCTGAACCCCCAAACCGTCATCTAGCGGAAACATCCCCGTGTTGCAGGGACAGGGGTGTTAAGGGGCGAGGATAAACGAACACAGTTCAACCCAGTTCAGAGCGCACGCCCCGCCTGAGAACCGAACGTCTCAACATGAGGAAGCGCACTTCACAGTGATATAAACCGAATCCTTGCACTATGCTTTATCGGCAATGCGGGCAATATTTCAGCTCTCATCTGCCTTACTCGCTTAATAGCCATTTGGGAAGGGAGGAGGGGTGATATTTTGGGGACTCCCTTAGAGACCCCATCCCCAGTGACCCCCCAGATGGGGTCTTCGGGACCCATGACCTGGTGTCCGTCCCCACTGCTTGCTCCCCCCATGTGCCCTCAGCCTACCTGCAGGCTGTTCCTGGCCGTGCCTGGGCTTCTCTGTCCCTCCGGCCCCTGTAGGACCCTCCCTAGATGGTACGTCCGCTGCCCCTGTTGTGCTCTCCCGCGCCTCCCTCTTGAGCTCAGAGTGAGGACAGTGCCGTGTCCACCACGTCAGGCGAGCGAGCTGGAGGAGAGCAAACAGCCTCGGCTCAGGGACCTTCGGAAGGAAGTGGGGCTGTAGAAAGAGAGGACTCCCCTTCCCGGGAGGACGGCAGAGCAGCGAGGAGAACAAGGAAGGAGCACAGGGCTGTAGGACGAGGCCTGCCTCTGAGGCCTGACTGCCCCGTCCTTGGAAAATCTGAACTCCCTGCACCTGTTCCATACAGGGCTCGTGCCGGGGGCCGAAAACACGGCGAGTCAGGCTGGGCCCCTGACCTCCCGCAGCTCACGGGCAGGGAGAAGCAAGGCCGGACACAGGGAGGCAGGAGGCCCACAGCAGCAGCTCCCGAGGTCGGGCTGAGGAGCTGAGACTACGTGAAACTGGTAGGTACTGGAGAGTCACCACACGCGGGAAGCAGAGGGAAGAGGCTAAGTTCTGGGCTTTAGGAAGATCTCTCAGAGTGAACTGATGAGATCCAGCCTGGAGACAGTTGCAAAAGTGAAACCAGAAAAAATGAGCATTTGAGGTCACGGGGCAGTGGGGGTGGGGGGGCAGTCCCAAGGCTGAGGAGTGAGATCTGCAGGCAGTGGTGACTGACTGGAAGCAGCCGCCATGGTTCTCAGGGCTGCCCTGGACCTTCAGATGCCCCTCATGGAGCTCGAGCCAGCAGGAGGAGGACTGGGCTTGGTGACGGCGGGAGTGAGAGAGAGAGAGAGAGAAAGCCTGGGGGCGGGGGAGTGGTCATTCACACACACACACACACACACACACACACACACACACACACACACACATAGCAGGAGCTTGAAGAGCCTGTAGGACCTCAGAGTGGAGACGCCCACGGATCCCTAGGGAACAATGATATTTAAGGGGCAGGAAGAAAATCCCATGAAGATGACAGAGGAGCAGCCAGAAGGGTGGAAAAACATACAGTGAGCAGAAGAGAGGTCTCCAAGATGCAGGATGTGGGCAGTGGTGTGTGGTTCTCTTCAAAATGCACTTAAGATGAAGATGGAGAAGTGACCAGTAGCAAGGTTGTTGGGGGCGTTGGAGTGAGCGATGCCTGAGTGCACTGGGACCCCAGGCCGACTCAGTGGATTGAGGAGTAGGTGAGAGGGAAGTGGAGGCTGGCGATGGACTCCACTCTTCACAAAGTTTGCTGTTGAGGGTCAGAGAGGGAGACAATTGTACCTGGAGGAGAACAGGAGCCAGGGAGGGGATTTTTAACTGGGAAGGATTTCAGTGAGGGAATGAGACAGCAGATAATGGGGATGCTGAAGGATCAAGCGGTGGGGGGAGATCATTTCAGGAGTGAGCCCCTAGGGAAATCAGTCTCTTGGCTCACCTGTGAATACGCTGCTTGTTTGTAGGAATTCATGACCCTAAGGGTATAGGTCATTTTGCGAACGCTAAAGGTAAGGAGTGTTATTAATTATTTCCACCCAGTGTTTCAAGGACCAACTTCTGGCATGGGTTCTCTTACGGGATGAATACGGTTCCCCCCAAATTCCTATGTTGAAGTCTTACCCCACCCCACTTCAGAGTGTAACTGTATTCGGAGAGAGGGTCTTTAAAGAGGTGATTAAGGTTAAAAGAGGTCTGATGAGGGGGCCCTAAGGACACCAATATGACTGGTGCCCTTAGAAGAGGAGATTTGGACACAGACAGGCACAGGGGAAAGACCACGTGAAGACAGAGAGAAGATGGCCATCTGTGAGCCAAGGAGAGAGGCCTCAGAGGAAGCAACCTGACCAACCCCTTGACTTCTGGCCTCCAGACCTGCAAGGAAATAAAATCCTGTCATTTAAGCCACTCACCCTGTTGTACTTTGTTTGGCAGCCGGAGCAAACTAATACCCTTCTGCTCTAAAGAAAAAAGCTTTCAAAAGACTGAGCATCAGGGCTTCCCTGGTGGCGCAGTGGTTGAGAGTCCGCCTGCCGATGCAGGAGACGCGGGTTCGTGCCCCGGTCCGGGAAGATCCCACATGCCGCGGAGCGGCTGGGCCCGTGAGCCATGGCCGCTGAGCCTGCGCGTCCGGAGCCTGTGCTCCGCAACGGGAGAGGCCACAACAGTGAGAGACCCACGTTACCACAAAACACAAAACAAAACAAAAAGACTGAGCATCGGTGTCTGAGGACTGGTAAATCCATCAGCATGGGAGCGGTGAGGGCTTCAAATCGAGCTCTTACTCTGCTAGACTGTTTCTTCAAGGTCCAACTCAAGTGACGTTGTCGGGAACCCTCCCCTTCCTCCCAGGGGTGACTACCTCTCCTTCCGCCCTCGGCCGCTCCCTTTGAGCTTGGTCCTTCTGCACTTTCTCTTGGGAGAGTAACTGTTGGTGTTGGGGTCTTCCTCCTCCCCCTCCCCATCCCTGCTCCCATGGGCAGTTGCTGGCAGGGACCATTCATCTTTGTAAGCCCAGTTCAGTGCCTGGCACAGAGTAGGTGCCCGCTGAGTAATTTTCCAATTGAATGAATTACTTTTCACCTGGGAATTAACAGCCCAAGGAGCTCACCGTCCCCAGCCATCTGTGATCATAACTCAGTGGAGTGAAAGTCGATGGTGGAATTCCAGGCACTGCGGGTAGGGGAACACTTGGGGGGGCCTCGTTCTGAACACTCCACTTGCCTTTTCCTCCGGGATGGGGGTTGTGCAGAGGCTGACAGTAACGATGACGATGGCCGTGAGCCCACAGAGGAGGAGTGCAAAGTAGAGGTAGTGGAAGTCTCTCAGCACGGCCGGCCTCGGGTCTGCCTCCCCACAGGCTGGGGCGGGGTACGAGAACTCCAGGATCATGCGCAGAAGCCCCACCCCCAGGCCAAATATGAGGCCCCAAAAGGCTCCCTGCGGAGAGAGGACAGTCCAGGGGTGGGATCCAGCGGGGAAACCCGAGGAAGCTAAAAGCCAGGGTTTGGTTTGTCACCGTGTTTGCAAGTCTGCCTGAGTAAGTTCCCCCATGAATGCTGAGGCTTTGTCTTAACCTAAAGGCAGGCAGAGCAGTTTCTTGGAAAAGGCCTGGGTTCCAGAGTCAGACTAGGCTCCACTGCAGAACAATGACTGAAGCAGTGACTCGACCTCACTCACGTGCAATGATAAGCAAATTAATAAGTACTAAGGGTAGGTGCTTAATATTCAACTAGAATGGAATTTGCTTTTGTAATCAGCAGGGAAAGCCAGGATCTTCCTCCCCAGCTTTCTGTTACGATAAATCAGAAATCAGAATTAGAACTCTTCCTTTTTTATTCTTAAAGAAAAGCTCTGGCACCTCCTATATCTCCTCTGTAGCACTGTTGGACCCTAACCTATACCTGTTCCCCATGTATAAGGGTCAGAAGGCTTATATTTTCAAAAATTCTGGAATGAATTCAACCGAGTCCCGGCATGCACTCTAGTTATCAGCAGGGGGACTCGAGCTCTGCAAACAGTAGACCCAGCAGACGCCTGGCTTAACTACTCCAGTGGGGGAGGGGTTTCTACGGTCTCCCTTATGATGGCCCTGGGCTCTCACGTGGCCCCTGTGCCGTCATGTCCACGATGCTCCTTACCTCCCCAAGGTACAGCCAGCAATTCGGGCCTGTCTTTTCTAGGCCATCCTGCGGAGTGACCAAGGTTACCCTCCTGGTACCTCCCAGGGTCTGTTAGATTTCAGTGCAGTTTCATGAACAGCACATATGCAGGCACCCCTGTAAGCTCACCCTTTGTTTCATCATCCTCTTTGCTGTTATTTTGCCAACATGTAGAACCCTAGCGTGTTAGAGAGCTTCCCGCCTGCTTGGGCTTTTACACACACCCGTTCCTCATGTCTGGAAGACTCTTTCCTCACCCATTAATCAATCCTTCAGATCTCAGCTCAGAAGTCACTTTGTGACCCCCTCCCAGGCGTCCCGTAGGTTAGGTGTTCCTGCTCTTTGCTCTCATGGCAGCTATCATACTCTGCTATTATTGCATATCGAGACCTCTTTCCTCCCACTGGCCCAGTGATGGCAGACCTGTGTGAACTGTGTAAACCATTGCATCCCTGGAGCCTCCATAGTGGGAATGATTAATGTTTGCTGAGTGAATGAGTAAATCTAGACCCGATGCTATGGCTGGGGAGACGGAAGCCTGGAGGGGGCAGTCCAGGTTATGGACAGACTAGCTCTCCTGACCCTCTGGTGTTCTGGGAGAGACAGGTGCACTGCTGCACTCACAGGCTCTGTGACCCTCTTGCAGAAGATGGCCAGCAGGAAGAGGGCAGTGATGGGCGGGGCCAGGTAGCTGGTGACAGACTGGATGTAGTCGAAGAGCTGCCCGCTGTTGGAGCTTTGGATGACGGGGACCCAGAGGATGCTGATGACGACCAGGAACACCACAAACACTCTGCCAGGAGAGAACAGGGCACTGTGAAGAGCGCTCAGCGCGGCATGGCATGGGGGGCAGGTGAAGGTGATGTACGGGAACCAGGAAGGGAGAAAGGAGGGGAATGCATGGTCGCTATATCAGAGAAGACAGGAGCACAAATGTAAAGATTCCAGAAAGTTAGACTCTTAAAATCCCAGAATATCAGAATTAGAGAATCCAAAAACCCCCCAATGGGCTTCCCTGGTGGCGCAGTGGTTGAGAGTCCACCTGCCGATGCAGGGGACGCAGGTTCGTGCCCCTGTCCGGGAAGATCCCACATGCCCTGGAGTGGCTGGGCCCGTGAGCCACACAACAGTGAGAGGCCCGCGTACTGGAAAAAAAAAAAAAAAAAAAAAAAAAAAAAAACCCAAATTTTTAAATTAGATCCCTTTGAAGGTGTGTAGAGCATCTGCTTTCAGGAAGAAATCCATTCCTTTCCCCTTCACCACCCACCTGAGTAAATGGCCTCTGGTTGAAAAACTTTTCTTGGGTGTGTTGGGTGCAATGATGCATATTGCCAGGAGATGGTGTCCAAACCTCACTGACTGATGAAATCAGGGGCAGTAAGACTTGGCAGGTGAGCAAAGAGATAAAAGGATTCTGCACACCTGTCCTCGTCTCTCCTTTCCCTGCCATTTTCTCTCTCTCAGGCCACACTAGAGCAGCAGCCAAACGGCAGGAGCTTCCGGCCATTCACACCCCTCTTATCCCCCACCCCTTTGTACAATCTGTCCTGCGCTCAGATCCTTTGATGGTCAGTCCCTGTGCGTGGGGCTGGAATGCACAGATGAGCGGGCCGTAGGGATCCATGGCAGCCGTGGACAGAAGGCATCGTGACGGAAGGAACAGTGAATGCAAAGGCAGGGAGATGGAAAAGAGCAAGTTATCTAAACTCAAGTAGAGAATGAACACGTCAGTCCAGAAACCTGAGTTGTAGAGCCTTAAATTATGAAGCAAAGATTTCAGAAAGGGCCTCTTAACTTTGTGTAAAGTATAAATGCCCAACCCAGGGAGAAAAAGAAAAAATAGCCACCAAGTTATGTTTTGAAAGGCATAAAATGAATACCTATGAGATAAAGTTCAAAATTTTCCGCTGAGTGTTCAAAGCCCTGCATCCTTTGGAGACAAGCTTCCTATGAACACCTCCATCGATGTGGGTCCCTCACTGCATTACATGTTTCTGCTTTTCTCATTAAACTGTGTGCACCTTCAGGGCAGGACCATATAAGTCGCCCCTGTGTCACCAGCACAAAGGTATGATGCAGGATGCATGCTCGCGGTGAGACTGAGGGAGTAAATAGTCTTTCTGTTATCCTGGGATGACATCCAGAGCTGGTCTGGAAGACACTGGGGGCGAGCTGCTTGCTAACTTCTTTCCATCTATACAGTTCATCTTTCACTGATTCAGTGCTTTGTCAGCTTCTCTCATTTACCCTCTTGATCAGTTCCAAGATAAAGTTGAACAGGCAGGGAAGAGATTTTTTTTCCTTATTCTGGAGGGAGGGGAGTGGTCCAGAGCTGGGGAGGAACTCACCTGAGGTCATGTAGAAAGTTGGCGCTAGGAACCAGGGGCTCTGACTGCCAGTGCAGGGCCCAGACCCAGCCGCATCTCCTTGGGGTAACCCAGGGCGGGGAGGAGAGGGGAGAGGGGTTTTGCCTACAGGGAGGGGGTGCTCCGGAAGGATGGGCCAGCGTACCTGCCCACCACCATCAGCTCCTGCTCTGTTGCCTGTCTGCGGAAGCGCTGCCACACGTCAATGGCAAACAGGGTACTGCTGCTGTTGAAGATGGAGGTGAGTGAGCTCATGAGGGCGGCCATGATCACTGCGATCATCAGGCCCCGCAGACCTGGGGAGAGAAGAGGTCTCTCTGGACAGCTGGCCCGTTAAGGCCAGCTCGGCCAGCAACCATGGAGGCTGCCAGCATCCAGCAGAATCAGGAGTTTAGGGGAGGGGAAGGGATGGGGACGGTGTTGAATGAGGTGCCCAACCAGGAATCCTGGAGACCCATAGCACTAGAGGCCGGGTTCTGGCCACACTCTACCTCTGCCGCCCCCTGTGGCCTGGGCCGAGTCATCTGTCCTCCCTGAGCCTCAGTTTCCTCATCTGCACTATTAAGGGATGTGAGACTAGCTGATCTTTAAGGTCCTCTGCAGACTGGACAGCTCGGTCTGGGTTTTAAACCTTGTAGACACTTGGTTAGTGGGCCCTGGTAGGGAGGAGGGTGACTGTTAATTATTGAGTGGTTTTTTTCAGCGTTTTGTACCTTTTTCATTGACGCTATGATACCAGGCTAAAGCTCCAGCTTGGGAGGCAGAAGCCCTGGAACTTTTTGAAGGTTTTATTTTAATTAATTATTTATTTATTTTAATTTTTAATACAAATTTTAAAGGTTACTTTCCATTTTCAGTTACTACAACACGTTGGCCACATTCCCCATTTTGTACAGTAAATCTTTGAGCCTATCTTACACCCAACAATTTGTGCCTCTCAGTCCCCCACCCCAATGTCCTCCCGCTCCAGGAATCACTAGTTCCTTCCCTATAACTGAGTCTGCTTCTTTTTTTGTTATATTCACTAGTTTTTGGGGTTTTTTAGCGTCAACATATAAGTGATATTACGCAGTACTTGTCTTTCTCTATCTGACTTATTTCATTTAACATAATGCCCTCCAAGTCCATCCACATTGCTGCAAATAGCAAAATTTCATTCTTTTTTTATGTCTGAGTTATATTCCATTGTGTATATATACACCATCTTTATTCATTCATCTGCTGATGGACACTTAGGTTACTTCCATATCTTGGCAATTATAAATAGTGCTGCTATAAACATTGGGGTGCGTGTATCTTTTTGAATTAGTATTTTGGGGTTTTGGGGGATATATACTCACAGGAGTGGCATTGCTGGGTCTTATGGTAGTTATACTTTTAGTTTTTTGAGAAACCTCCATACTGTTTTCCACAGGCAGAAGCCATGGGTTTGATTCCTGGTTCTGCAAGGAACTAGCTGTGTGATCTTTGGACTAGTTCTGACCCTTTCTGGGCCTGTTTTCAACCTGTAACAAGGGAGAGTGGGGCCCACTGATATCTCAAGTCTCTATGATTCTGATGAGGAAGCATCTAGAAACACGACTCCCTGGCCAGCCCCACCTCAGTCCTCTTTCCCCTCAGTCCAAATATTTAACCACCTCCTGCATGCCTCCCCGGATGACACAAAGTGTCCCAAATCTAGGCTAGCATCTTCGTCTGGGGCCCCTGCTTCTTCCTTTGGTTAATGATATGTTTCTGGTCTCTAACAAGACCCCTCCAGGTTATTCTGGACACCTTCCTCTGCCTTCCTTCCACCCCACCTGCCTCAGCCAGTTCCTCTGTGGCTGCTCTGGCATAGCTGGGCCTCCACCCCCATCTCCACTATTTCTTGGATTCATTTCTTGTTCTACTGGAGGGAGGGAATAACTCAACTTCCCTCCATAAACCTGCCTTTCTTTCTATGTCCCCAGTCTCACTATCATTGTAAACTCAAGACCTGCAAAGCTCTGTTTGGATCCCTCTGTCTTCCTTGTCCCTCAAATACAATCAGTCATCAAGTCCTGTCAATTCTATCTCACAAATATCATCTAAACCCTTTCTGTCCATCCCTAAAGACACTGACCTGGTCCAAGCCACCACGACTGCCTTGACCACTGAAAATCCCTGAGGATCTATCTCCCTGCCTCCCCCTGAGCTGAACCCTCCGTGCAGAGTGATCCTTCTAAAACACACATCCAATCACGCACGCTGGCCTGAAGCCCACGGTGACCCTCCGCTGCCCTCGGAATAAAGGTCACGCTGCACCGTGGGGCATGGCCACCAAGTCCTCCCCACAAAGGCGGTCTTCATTCCTGCTGCATCTGAGCCCACACTGGCGACTTTCAGTTCAGATTTCACACTCTCTCATCCCTGGGCCTTTGCACATGCGGGCCCTCATCCCCGGAACGGCATTTCCCATGGCCCTCCACCTCTGTGCCTAAGATGTTCCCCAGCGCTCAGGTCCATTGCCTCTCCTCTGGGAAACCTTCCTCCACGTTCCTCCAAAGTGGGTCAGGTGCCTCCTTAGGGCTCCCTCAGCCCCACCGTGTCCCCACACTGGTCACATTGTATTGTACCTTCTGCCTGGGTACCCTGCAGACTGCACTGAGCCCGAGAGCAGGGGCCAGCCTGTGATCTCTGCATGCCCAGAACCAGGGCACAGAGTAGTACCCTACAGATGCTTGTGAAAAGTGTGTGTGTGTGTGTGTGTGTGTGTGTGTGTGTGTGTGTGTGTGTGTATTAGGAACGGGGGCACGGAGGTGAATGTTTTCATTTTCTCTTCCCATCCATGACCATCCTAATGCAATCCCTCTTGGGCAGTGGGAGTTGGATGAGGCTGGAAAGCTGGTGTGCAGCGTGGTGTGGGGGGATGGGACTTACCCACGGGCATGAGAGCCATGACCAGCTTGGGGTAGGCAATGTTGGAACATCCCACGCGGGCCCCGCAGATCCTTTGGCAGACGTCAGGGTCCACGCAGCCCACTTCATCTGCAGAAGAAGTGATGGCAGTCAGAGCTAAATCATCCCGTGCCTTCTCTGGCTGGCCCAATACCTGCTTTCTGACCCCGTAGGGAAAGGGTTCACTGGTGACTGGTTGAGTCAGTGGCTAGAGGGTCAAAGGGCGGGTGGATGTTGGGTCCTGTGATTTAGGAGTGTCTGGTAGACTTCTCAACCACATACTACCCTGCACAAACCTGATAGACTCCTTTGGGTTTTTTTTTTTTTTTTTTTTTTTTTTGCGGTATGCGGGCCTCTCACTGTTGTGGCCTCTCCCGTTGCGGAGCACAGGCTCCGGACGCACAGGCTCAGCGGCCATGGCTCACGGGCTTAGTTGCTCCGCGGCATGTGGGATCTTCCCGGACCAGGGCACGAACCCGTGTCTCCTGCATCGGCAGGCGGACTCTCAACCACTGCGCCACCAGGGAAGCCCCTCCTTTGGGTTTTTAGGCCTTACATCTTAATAAAAGGCAAATGTCCTTGCAAGACACTATGAATGCCTCAATGGGTCTTTCCCTCATAGAGAGAAAGCAGGATGTTAAAATGACATTCAGATACAAATTTCCTCTACTGATATACACACTGCATGTTTGGCCCACAAAGCCTAACGAACTTACTATGTGTTAATTTTTTTTAATATAAATTTATTTCTTTTGGGCTGCATTGGGTCTTCGTTGCCGCACGCAGGCTTTCTTTTTCGCTGCGGGTGAGCAGGGGCTAATCTTCGTCGCGGCGCGCGAGCTTCTCATTGTGGTGGCTTCTCCTGTTGTGGAGCACGGGCTCTAGGCGCGTGGGCTTCAGTAGTTGTGGCACACGGGCTCAGTAGCTGTGGCTCATGGGCTCAGTAATTGTGGCTCACGGGTTTAGTTGCTCCGCGGCACGTGGGATCTTCCCGGACCAGGGCTCGAACCCGTGTCCCCTGCATTGGCAGGCGGATTCTTAACCACTGCGCCGCCAGGGAAGCCCTTACTATGTGTTCTTAATAGAAAGTGTGTGGCCCTTGCTCTGGTCCAACTTTGCCCGGAGGGAGACTAGCTCTTACCTGGGTACAGGGACCGGCTGATCATGCCAGGCATGACGATGAAGAACATGGGAAGTATCTTCAGGTAGCCCCCCAGCACGGAGCCCCCCTTGGCATGGGACAGACTCTTGGCGGAGAGAGACCGCTGCACAATGACCTGAAAAGACAGCAGTGCAGGAGCGCCAGTTGGGCCTGCTCGGCTTCCGCTCAGCTCCAGCGAGCCCCAGCGTGGGGACTGTGCCCCATACCTGTTCCCGACCCAGTCCCAGCCCTCTGGGCATCCACATGCCCAGTCTGCCCGCAGGAGCCACCCCAGTTTGTGGTGGGCTGGGCCAGGCTTGGTTAGGGCATCACCTGGTCGGTGCACCAGCACCACGTGGCCAGCACTGTGAGCCCGAAAATGAGGCCTGGCCAAGGGATGTCCCCGCTCACAGGGTCCCGGAGCATGTGGAAGGCGTCGGGCTGGGGGAGGTGACAGGTGGTGTTGGGGACTGTGACATTAGGGATGGCTTGCCTGTACCTCTGCTCCAGGCCTGGGTACCAGCCCACCTCTTGAAAGCCTGCAGGGAGACACCACTGCGAGTGAAACAGCCCTGAGGCCCCACTGGGTCTGTCACATGCCCCAGCTCCCTGGATCCCAGTCCTGTGTGGGACCCCTGAGCTTGGAACTCGTATGGGACTTGGGAATGAGAGATGGGGTGGCACCCAGGCTCGAGGCCCCTGGTTTGGAGTAGAGAGAATCTTGCTCTTTGGGAGCCCTGGGCCTGGAGGGGGGACATGGCTCTGTGCTCTGCAAAGTTCTGATCAGACCGTGATGGTGACAGCCAGAGAGAGATCAGAGAGGAGTTTACAGGGGAGGGTGGGATATATTCTGGACTCTTCCTTACCCAGAAACATGAGGACCAGGGCTCCCCCCACCATGATCACCGTCTGCAGAGTGTCTGTGTAGATCACGGCCATGAGGCCCCCTGGGGACCAAGGATTGGGCTCATCAGCACGGGCAGGGGGTTTCTCTCAGGGCGCCCGCCCTGTGCTGGGCCACACTGGGGAGACCAGAGGACACACGGAGTCCTCAGCGGATGGACTCTGGCCGCTGCCTTCCCCGCCCCTCGTGCTCCATGGGCCCGCCCAGAAGGTAGAGGCTGGTACAGTCACAGGCCCTCAGGTCCCTCTCTTTCTGTCCCGACGGCCTCTGGCTGTTGTTTGGTAATATCCCAAGTCTTTTCCTTTACTGTGCTGTTAGCTCCACCTGGAGGCCTGCCTCCCTCCCCACCCCAATGCCCATTTAAAGCCCCCCATCTTTCCAGGCCATCGCAGCCAGGAGTAAGTCTGCCGGAGCCTGTGTCCCGGGAGCCCAGGCCTGTGTGATGGGCTCTGGAGGAGACGGGAGAAGGCATGCTTGTGGCTCTTGTCCAGAGCAGCCCGTGGTGACTCTAGCCCGGGTGACAGTGCCTCGACCTCCACCCTATTCCCTGCTGTCGGTCTTCCTCTGTATCTCCTTCCCTGGCTCTCTCGGGATGGCTCTGTTTCCTCCTGTTTCTGCCCTTCCTGTCTCCCCTTTTCTCTGTTGCGCTGAGTCTTTCCGCCTTTTCCTCTGATTCTGCATCTCTATCTGCCTCCCTCTTTGTTCCCTCCAGTTTCTCCTTCTCACTCTCCCGGTCAGTTTTCACTCTGTTCCTCCCTGGACCTCTGTGTCCCTGCCATCCGGCGCTTCCCTCTCCACCTGTCCCTTCCTCTGCTCCTGGCGCCTGCACCCGACGTGACCTCCCCTCGGCCCTACCTGTGATGGTATAGACAGCCGTCACCAACAGCAGGATCACAGTGGAGAGGTAAAGGTTCCAGCCCAAGGCCATCTGGATGAAGAGGGCTCCAGAGAAGATGTCAGTCTGCAGAGACAGCGACCCAGGAGTCCAGGTCACCCAAGGCCCTCTGTGTGGTCACCGGGGTATGTCACCTTCCTGCGCAGCAATACCAGGTGCTGTCGGCCCTCAGGGTGCGCTGAAGATGAGCCTTACGTGCCATGCTCAGGAGGATGGGCTTGGCCTACAAACACTGAGGAGCCGTGGAGACTAAAGCAGAGGAGCACCGCAGACAACTCTGAGCCTGAGAACCATGTGATCTGGCAGCACTTCCAAGGTCATGCGCTGGCGGGGAAGGGATGAAGTGGTACACAGAGGAAGTGAGACAGGAACTGGGGTCGGGCGGTGGGGGGAAGAGGCCACTGGGGGAGAGGGTGGGAACCTAGGGGGTCCCTGACTGCTCCCTGAAGGAGCACCGGCCCGCTCAGCTGCCAGATGGGCCCGTGGCTGACCTGACGGGCAGGTGCCCCAGTGCAGATGACACAGGTCCTGGATACCCACAGGTTTGGGTTTATTGGAGGACTTGGGGTCGCAGCCTTTGCCTGAGCGGATTTAGGGTTATTTACAAGTGTTGATGGAACAAGAGGCTGTAATTTTTCCAGCCCTAGACCTGCCAAACCTGAATGATTCAGTTCGCTTCAGGGCATACTTGCTGGTTCCTTTGCATGAGTGTTCTGTGACCCATGACAAGGCTACTACATGACAGAGCCTCAGGAGGCCTCAACTGGGCCACAGAACCCAAGCGTTAGTTCCAGCCCCAGAGCTAGTGCTCTGTGTAGACCTGGGCAAATCGTTTGACCTGGGTTTCTCTTCTGAGTTGAGGTCAACAGAGGAAGAATAGGTCCTTTCTAATGGTAACATTCTAGGCAATTAATGCTCGGGGCTGAATGAAGAATCAATTAATGGAAAGTGAGTGAATGAATTCTAGATTGCGAGTTCTTTGGCTAGAGGGACTCTCATTCACTCAACAAACATTTCTCATTCATCTCTAATTACCCTGCTGCAGAGGGGGAGCATGTGAGGAAGGGGTGTGGATTTATCCTCCCTTTCTATTCTCCTTCCTCTTCCATGCATTCAACCATCCATCCATCCAGCAACAAGCTGTGCCCTCTCCTAAGCATTTTCAGAGAGACGTGATGGCCACACGGGAGCAGGTACTCACTGAAATCTTGGTGAAGATGTAGAGGATGAGAGAAAGGACAGACATATACACCTGGATCCTCTGGCCCCCGAATCGCTTCTTCAGGTACTGCGGCATTGTGACCACACCGGCTGCGATGTACACGGGGACAAAGATCCAGCCAAGGGCCAGAAGCAGCCAGGTTGCCTGGGAGAGTGGGGAGAAAAAGGGATCCATGTTCTAGATGCAGATGGAGGGGTGGTCTGGGCAGAGGAGAGCCCTGGGCAGGGAGGTAAGGGACCAGAGGCCTGATCTCAGTCCTGTGTGACCTCTGATGAGGTCCTCCAGCCTTTGGTTTCCTCATCTGTAAAATGGGTTCTCAATTCACCATGCAGCTTCCCCAAGCACCTCTGAGGTTCCTCTTAGCACTAAGGCTGGGGGTGGGGTGGGGTGGGGTGGGTTAAAACCCCCTTTATCCATGAGAATCCTCCAGGCCAACTTCCTTACATTCCACTCAAAGCCACCCACAGCAAGGCCTCCAGCGGCCCCTGTCCCAGCCAGGCCGATGAACAAACCGCTGCCCACATTGCTGGACATCAGAGATGCTCCGATCTGTAAGGCACAAGTGGGGCCAAGGGTCAGAGGTCAGTTTCCATTTGAATCCATCTGTAGTCAAAAGTATGAGCTTCAGGATCTGGGAAAGAGGCAGAGAGAGAGCAGAACCTGAACTCAGGAAACGTGAGATCAGAGGGCGGAGATGCAGTGGGGCAGCAATGAGAAGAGGAATGGAACTGATATTGATTAGGCACTTACTGTATACCAGGCAATGTGCTAGGCATTTTATAGGCACTAATACACTTAATCTCCACAAAGATTTGGAGGGATGGGTATTAATCTTTCCACTTTCCAGAGGAAGGAGTTAATGTTAGGAGAGATG
This sequence comes from Kogia breviceps, assembly GCF_026419965.1. Taxonomy (NCBI): domain Eukaryota; kingdom Metazoa; phylum Chordata; class Mammalia; order Artiodactyla; family Physeteridae; genus Kogia; species Kogia breviceps. The sequence goes on from NC_081310.1 coordinate 162,544,835, forward strand.
AAGTCACTGGCTCCAGGCCACCCAGTGAGTGAGAGGCAAAGTGGGAAAGAAGAGAAGCCATGGGAAGCAGGGTCCTTGGAGGGAGGATAAAGCTCTGCTCTGGGACCATGGATCTAAGGGCCTCCAGAGAGAAGGAAGCTGAAGGGAGAAGGGGAGTCCCCCACGAGAGGGATGGGGGAGGCCCTCTGCCACCCGGTTCCGGCAGGTGCCAGGGCAGGGCCAAGCAACGAGAGGAGCCGCGGGGTTGAGCACAGCCCAGGCCAGCCCCCCAAATTAATTTTTCTCCAGGAGGCAGCCAACTACTCTGAGGCAATAGGAGGTGATGCCAGTTAGATAGATGACGTCCACAGTCATAGCACTCAGTACTTGAACGGCATGGCCAAGTGTCTGCTTCTGTTCTAAATATATTAACTCACCAACTCCTCACGACAACCCCATGAGGGAAGCTCTGCTATTATCCCCATTCTACTTGGGGAAACTGAGGCACAGGCAAATAACTTGCTCAAGTTCCAGAACTGATAAGTGACAGTCGAAATGAGGATTTCGACTCTGGCCACCTGCCTCCAGTCATCACTGCTCGATGGGTGCTAGGCCTTAGTAAGCATTCATTAGTGTTGTCTGTTATTGTGAGATGGGATCCTTCATTGGGAGGGGTGAGGGACTGGGAGCTGGAGGGGAAGAGCCAGTCTTGTACCCTGTGTCACCTTAATAAAACGGTGGTGCTGGGCAGTAGAAAGTGAGAAGAAGGGAAAGCACCGAGACATTGAGAGAAGACGAGGCACAGTGCAAAGGCACAGAGATAACAGTCGGCCTGATGTTGCTGAGGGCTTTGAGCCACCCCTCCGCCCCCGCGCGCACACGACGCATACACACACACACACACACACACTCCCTCCCTCTCTTAGGTGTTCCTGGGGCTGCTGCAGGCTGGGCTGGATCACTCAGTCACAGCAGAGAGCACAGGGCCTCCTCCTGTGGAAGAAGAGGCCCCCCAGGCTGCTCTCGAGGACCCTGCCCAGGCCTCCCAGTGCATCACTCAAGGAGCCACCAACAAGGTCGGCAGGGGACCCCACGGGCCCGTCTGAGGTGGGGATGCAGCTGCCCCTTCTCCTCTCGGGGCACAGGGAGGGGAAAGAGGCACCTCTCAGGACTGGCTGAGTAGGGACGCGTGCAAAGCTGTTGGACGATCATCACAGACACCAGACACACACGTTCCAGCGGGGCGGTGGCTCTGAGATTCCCTCAGCCACAGCTGCTTCTGCCCCGGCCTTGGGCTGAAGCTGCTCTCAGTGCAGGCGGCTCAGCTCACAGCCCCGTCCCCCCGAGGAGGGCACCACCACATCCTCTTTCCCACGTGCACGTGCCCACGTCCCGCTCCGTCACCATCTCTGGGGCACCCCCTCCTGCTCGGAGGCCTCGGGTTTCCTCACACCCCAGAGCTCTGCTCTCCGCAGGACTGAACGTGCAGGCCGGCCCCCTACTGGTTCTCCTGGATGGACCAGAGGAGACCTGACCTGTCCCAATTCTGTGCCTCCCAATGACTCGTTTCCAGGGCTGTGATTTGGGGGTAGGGTGGGGGGATCAGATGATCAGAAAGGCCTCCGAGGGGTTTTCATTCTTCTGATGAGGGGTGTCTGACGGCACCAGTGACCCTGTCCCCGTCCCTGTGAGCTGCCAGGCCCACAGCCACACGCATCCCTGGACATTCTGACACGCTCCTTTGATCCTCACCTCTCCCCGTCCCAGACACCTGAACCTTCCAGAGAACCCTGCAGGTTTCCTGGGTTCCTCTGCTGTTTGGTGAGTCTGTGGCCAGCGGTGGGCAGGGAGGGCGGCGAGAACAAAGACAGGGGCGTGCAGAGGGCCGGTGGTGTGCGGGTGCGGGTGTGTGTGCGCTCACACGCCACGTGTGAGGTGTGCGTGCCTGGGCTTGAGCCCAGCTTCAGTGGCCCCTGGGGCTGAGGGCTCCGCTGTTAGTTTGGAAGCAGGCCTCACCTCCCTCCGTCCTATTTCAGGAAGAGGAAGTTAGCTTTGAGGACCAGAAGGAACAAGTGGGGAGGCCTGATGGGAGGGACTGGGATTCAAAAGATCAGTTCCTGTGATGGGTGGGATTTTACCTCTAGGATTTCCCTCATTTAACTGCTCTTCAGTATTTATGTGTCACTTTCCCAAGAAAATCTTTCCTAATCCCACTTCCACTGTCTGCAGGTTAGAGGCCTCCCCCGGACATCCACAGGCCCCATGCTCCCCTCCAGCTCGGCAGCCATCGAGTTGGTTATGAGTCTGTCTGCCCCTCTCCACCCTGAGCTCCTCTGGGACGGGAACACTCTGAGTGGCTCTGTAGGTCCAGCGTCCGGCCTGGGACCCACACTTAGGAGGCGACCTGGGCACGCAGGTCCCAGCTGTGGGTTTGCAAGCTCTCTCAGGTTGCCTGGTGCCTCTGGACCAGAGAGAAGGAGCCCAGAGCCAGGAACCCCCTTGGGGGCTGTAGCCTTGGTCCAAGCAGGAGTAGGTGAGGCGGGAGCTGGGGGAAGGGGGGAGGGGCGGGAGGAAGCTCGACTCACTGGCCACCAGCTTATGGACCTTCCCGCCAGGAAGTAGCCGCCAATGGTCCCTCGGCTGGCACGGATGGACGACTGGAAAGGAAATGGCAAGAGTTAGGATTTCCCGAGCCTCCCCCAGGCTCTGCCCTCTGCCCCAGATTCCCTGCCCCTCGAGGCAGGCACGGTGGGGACACAGGGGGTGGGAACTGAGGCTGAAGCGTTCGCCATCTTTAAGCTATGTGGCTTTGGGGACGTCAGCTCCCCTCTCTGGGCCTCCCTGCTCATCGCCCAGGGCTGGTGTGAAGAACAAAGGAGCTAATGGGGTGTGTGTGTGTGTGTGTGTGTGTGTGTGTGTGTGTGTGAGAAACGCCCTCACGAATGTATGGCGCTGTTCTTGTGCACAGATTATTGCCATTGTACACTCTTGTGTCCTATCCTGCTCCCCCATCCCGGTCCAAACGTTGCTTCAGGAAATGAGTTGAGGTCTCATCCTCAGGCTACCGTGGCAGGGAGACTGCCTTGTCCCCTCCGCCCAGCCAGACTCCCACTCGGGAGGCTGGGAGGATGCAAAGCACTCGGGCCCCAGACAGAGGCAGGACTCTTCTCGGGGGCGTCTCCTGCTCCGGCCTGATGTCAGACCACACCACTGAGGTCCACCCATGACCCTGGAGAGCAAACCCTCTCCTTCACTGGGAGGTGGTCAGTAGTGACCTGTTTGAGGAATTACTCTGAAGACTGAAAGGGGGTGGGGAATGAAAGAACTTTCTCTCAGATGCAGGGGGTGAGTACAGGGCAGCGGGTTGGGGAAGATAAACGTAACGCCCTTATTGGATGCTGAAGCCAGGCATCTGATTGGGTCTGCAGACAAGAGAAATACCTGAAGGAGGGGAAGGGAGAGGGAAATTGAAAGAAGCTTCTCTTTCCCCAAGAGAAGGTGACAGATTAGTCACTAGGGCATGACTGGTGTGCAGGGCTTGCTGCTTGTCAAACCTTTGCTTGGACTTTCCTGTGCCACCTCTGGTCTTTGGGGAGGACGGATGAACAGAAATAATTTACATTACAGGTGAGGAAATGGAGGTCCCCTAATGGGAAGCAACTTGTCCAAAGTCACAGGGGAGTTTCTGCTTTTCGCGGCTGTCCACCTCCAGGGAGCCAGCGAGCCTCTGTTTGCCCATCTGTCCCTCACACACCCTGGGAAGCAGGGACAGTTCATCCCACTTTACAGATGAGGAGACTGAGGCCCAGAGATGGTTCTTGACCTTACCACAGCCTCAAAAGTGACCACCTGGGGCTCAAATCACTCTCTGCCTCACAGTGGAGTCTAAAGGTGCTGGCATTTCCCTCAAATGCTGCAGAGATAACAGCGGTCATTTATTGCTGCAGGCTGTGTGCTGGGCACTGTGCCAGATCCTTAAATGTGTCACACTCCTAAATGGTCAGCGCCACTTTACCTCATAGACCTTTATACTCTCATTGTCCAGATAAGGAAACTAAGGCTCCGTATGTTCCCAGGGCTGTGCGGCCCTACCTGTTGGAGTTGACATCTGAACTCAGAGCTCCCCGACCTCCAAGCCTGGCGCCCATCCAGGGCACTGAGCCTCTGGTGAGCAGTGGAGAACAGAAGCATGTTGGGATCTGCCTGGCTCCCTTCCCGTGAGACACGCACCCCAGCTCCTTTAGAAAGCACGGCTCCTTGCCAAGGGACCATCTGGTGGAAGGTGTGGTGGGTCCAGGAGTCAAGCATTCGCATAGCTGAGGATGCTGGCGTGTGGAAGAGGGCAGGAATGGGACGCAGGGAGGCCAGGGATGCATGGGGCCACAGGAGCAGATGCACAGGGACAGGGAGTCGGGCGGGAGATTGGGGCTCGCTGTGTGAGCTCTGGCAGCTCACAGCCCTCTCTGGGCCTCAGTTGCCCATCTCTGAAAGGAGGGGTTGGAGAGGATGATCCCTTAAGGTCCTTCTACATCAGCCCCTGTGCTCCCTGGACACGCCTCCCATCTGCCCACCCCTGCCCCCAGCTCCATGACCAGCCACTGAGGAGAGCCTGCCTTTGCCTCCCCTGCCCACCCCCAACCTCCGGGCTACTCACCCAGACCCCCACGCCAATGACGAAGACAAAGTAGACGACCAGGACCGCGATGTCGTAGGCATGCAGGCTGACTCCAGGACCCAGTGCTGAGCGTGGAACTGTCGCAGTGCTGGCCCCATTTCCCGAAGCTCCAGGCCCCATTGCTGCCAGCTCCATGCTCATCTGCCAATCAGTCACCACCAGGCTGGACTTTGAGGCGCTCCTGGTTTCATTCCTTTCCTTTAATGATTAAACAGCCCCAAGCGCCACTGGCCAATGAGAAAGCTCTGAGCCCCCTTGGCACATAAAGTCCTGGCCCCCCTTTTCCCCTTACTGCCAGCTCCACCTTCTGCAGGCCTCTGTCCCTTTCCCTGAGCCCGCTACACACACACTTGCACACTCACACACACATGCACGTGTACACATGTGCACGCGTGCACGCTCCCACCCCGGAGAGGAACAGGAACAGGAAGAGCAGAGAGAAAGGAGAAGAGTCTTGGCAGCCTGGACTGGGAGGGACTTCAGAATCAAGGTGCTCGAGCTCCTGCTTGTGCGGAGGAGAAACTGAGGCCCAGGGAGGAGAGGGATGCAGGGAAGTAAAGGCAGAGCTGGGCCTGGAGTCGGGGTTTCTTAATGGTCAGATCCACGCACTTCCCTTGTGCCCAGTGGAAGGGACACGGGAGAACGGGGTCTGCTCTGACCCTCGCAAAGGGCCCCTGTGTCACGTGCTCCCACCTCCTACCCACCCAGCTGTCACTTGCCTTTTTTTTTTTTTTTTTTTTTTTTTTTTTTTTTTTTTTTGCGGTATGCGGACCTCTCACTGCTGTGGCCTCTCCCCTCGTGGAGCACAGGCTCCGGACGCGCAGGCCCAGCGGCCATGGCTCACGGGCCCAGCCGCTCCGCGGCATGTGGGATCTTCCCGGACCGGGGCACGAACCCGCGTCCCCTGCATCGGCAGGCGGACTCCCAACCACTGCGCCACCAGGGAAGCCCAACCCCTTTTTGTACAACGTAGGAAACTGAGGCCTGGGCAGAGATGTGGTTTATTCCCAGCTACAGAGCAAGGCTAGAATTCACATCTGCTGGGTCCACACTCCTGCCCTGTGCTGTGATAAAGGAGTGCTCCCAGAAAGGACAGAGGGCATCCTGGGCCCAGGGAAGACCATCCGCCCTGAGATGCAGATGCCCTGAGTCAGGGAGGAGGGAGGCATGAGACGGGGGTTCAGGCCTGGCCTGAGACCCGGGCAGCCTGCTTTTAAGTTCCACCTGCACATCTCGCCCAACAGCAGGCTGACCGTGAGCAGATTGCCAAGTGACTCTGAGCCCGGTGTCCTCCTGAGCGTGGCCTCAAGTGCCACTGAGGTTGGCATGAAGTTGGGATGCTCTCCTGAGACCCTCTGCAAACCCTGCGAGACTGCACGCTCTTGGGGTTCACACCGAGAAGTGGACACCAACCAACCAAGGGCCCGAGGCACCAGGCACACAGGTGTGCTCATACTGTCCTTCTAAAATTGCTGAAGTTGGGACATTTCAGTCTTGTGAGCATCTGCTCTGCATCCGGCTGCACACACACAGGCCAGGGGTCCAGGCAGGGCAGCAGGTCAGGGGGCCCTGCTGACTGACACTCCCCACCCCACCCAGCCCCCTATGAGGATTCCAGGCTTAGGTGTGGGGGGCCAGGCCCTCTCCCCTCCCCTTTTGGAGAAAGGGAAGTGAAACATAGGCTCTGGGACCCCTCTCCCCCGGGACCCTGGCTCCCGTGACCCAGAACATCAGGCGCAGGCCATGCTGAGCTCCAGAGGAAGGCCAGGGTAATCCCAGCTTGCGGGGGGCTCAGCGGGGTCCAGCGCCCATTAGCATCAGATGCCAGAAAGGCAGAGATGTATCAGCTCCAAGTCTTTACAGAGGAAGGGTCCTTCATGCTCATATTTAAAGATGAAGGAGAGTTTTTCAGATCAGCCAAAGGCGCAAGAGAAGTGGGAACAGCATTAGCCTCATTGGGAAAATGGGAAGGACCAGGAGCCTTTAGATGGTTGGCACCGTATTCTCTGGGGGTGAGCTGTGTGGAGGGGCCGTGGCCGCGAAGCTGGACACATCCTTGGGTGTTAATCAGGGAGAGAGGGAAAGGCCTGAGCTCAGGCTCCTAGACCACAGTGAGGGCTCCTGGACTAATCACTCCTCCAGAGAAGGGAAGGTGAGTGTAGGTGGTGAGATGACCTGAGCCTGCACTTCCTCCTACACCCACCTCCCAAAGGTCCCACCCTGGCCCTCAGGGCTCTGCTGTCCACGTGCCCTGTACCCCCAACCGCCCATGGCAGATGCCCGAGGCTGAGCCCCAACCCCCTGCACATTTTACCCAACCCCAAACCAGCAGGGTTGGCTCACTTCAGCCATTCCCCAAGGCATCTGTGACCCATCTGTTAGCTCCTCAGGCAACATGGCCCTCCAGAGCCTAGAGAGTGCCCGGAGGGGGGTGAAAGGCTGTGAAACCACCCAAAAAGATATGGTAAAGCCTCTGCTCAAAGCTCAAGACTTTGCTGTCTCGCTGAGCCCGAGCCCCAAGCCCCCAGCCTGGGGCCCGGCCACTTCATAGCAGAGCTTTGGCATTTGTACTCCAGCTCACAGCAAAGAGGAAACAACAGTTTAGCAGGAGAGGGGCTGCCGGCGGTGGGCAGAGCTGCACAGCGACAGCCGGCAGAATGGCTACTGATGGCTGCACGGTGCACCAGATGTCATTAAAACCAGGCAAAGTAGAAAGGACGCCACAAAACTCAGGCCAAACTGGGGTGAACAGACCTAGAAAATAGGGCAAATCAAGCCTCAACCAAGGGCATTCTTCGACGGCAGCTGAGGATTCACTCGCATGTTGATAACCAAAGTCACCCACCACGGGTTTCAAGGCGTAGATTATGGATCCAGGCAGGAAGAGTTTCATTCAAAGCGGTTTAATGTTTTAGGCAGGTGCTGGCATTCAAGGAAGCAGCCTCATTTATCCGGGAAACCCTCTCAGAGAACCCCCGAGACGGAAGGGTGTGTCATGTTGTCATTCTTACCAGAGGTGGGTGTCCTGGGAGGCCCGGGGCACCAGCACACGTGCAGTGCTTCCCAGCCCGGGAGCCCCCTGCACGACGCAGGTCACCATTCACCCACCCCTCTCCTCTTGGCTGAAGAGTCCCCAACAAAGTCCAGTGGAGGAGGTTGGGCCTGGCTTCTAGGGCAGGGGGTGGTTTGAGCCAGGCCTTAAAAAATGTGTAACAGAAGTGTAACCGGCCAGCAGAATGGAAGTGCCCACCGGGGCACCAAGACGCAACACACATAAAACTTGCTAGGGGCCGATCTGCATAGGAAATACTGGACTGACAATTTCTAAAGGCTCTATGAGGAGGATATAAAAGGATTTTGTGAATATTTCTTTGGATAAATCTTTGCTGTGTTTTCCCAACAAGAAGGGGAAAGGGTGTAGGGGGTTGCTTGCCACTTGCCCCAAGATTTTGGAGAGAGGGGCTTTGGCAGGGAAACTTGGAGAGTTTGGTAAGCGTCCCTGCAGTTGGGGTCACTGAGGATGGGGTCTGCCTCAGGCTGAATCACATAGAGGGCAGGAGCCTGTGGCCGCCCCACTCTTCCACATGGGGGTGGACGGGAGCTGTCGGTGTGGGATTGGCTGGCACCCAGGGGGTTGGGCAAAGAATGCGTGGATGTTTTTCTGGTGTGTGTGTGTGTGTGTGTGTGTGTGTGTGTGTGTGTGTGTGTGTACTAGGTGTGGGCCACATGCATGATGCTGGCACAGAGGTTTAGGCAGAGACGGGAACCTAGTTGAAAGGATGGAGAGGACAGGGTCCAGGCTGTTGTTACTGAACAGGAAACATGCAGACCCTTATGGCTTCCTCTCCCTGGGGCCCCTGCCCTGACTGTGATGCCAAGGTCCAGGATCCTCCATGCTGGGGGCCCCCAGCACTTGGCAGTCCTTCCACTCAGCTGCCAATACCTGCAAATACTCATCCCTGACACGGAGCCATGAGTGAGAAGCAGTCCTGGGTCTTTTCCAATCCCAAAGGGACTGACTCTGTAACCAGGATAGACATGGGTGAAACCTTTGGCTGAGGGAATGAAGCTCTAAAGATGAGATCTTGAACATGAGGATGAAATGCTGACAATACATAGGGGGACCTCAGTCCCCAGAGCGCACCCATCCATGCCATGGAACCTGAGTTTTCCATGTGCAGGGGAGCCCCCTTTCATGCCGCCGCCTGGGCATTCCCTCCTCCTTGGGGTACTCCCACCCCAGGAAGAAACCAGCTCAGGTTGGGTCATTCCTCTGGCTGGCCCCACCCTGGCTACTTGCAAGTTCGTCCTGAAAAACCACTCTCAGCAGCCAGCCTTCCTGCTGAGAACTTCCTCTTCCAGAACAATGAGGGGTAAGGAGGGATATTTACCAGTATGTGGCAGAAGATTTGGGTATAGGTCACATCCCAAATACAATCACAGTTGTTATATTATTTAATTGAATGAGTTGGGTTTTGTTATTTTTTTCCTTATTTGGTAGTCTTACTTTTTTTTTTTTTTAATTTTATTTATGTTTTTGCTGTGTCGGGTCTTCGTTGCTGCACGCGGGCTTTCTCTAGTTGCGGCTAGTGGGGGCTACTCCTCTTTGTGGTGTGTGGGCTTCTCACTGCGGTGGCTTCTCTTGTTGTGGAGCACCGGCTCTAGGCGTGCAGGCTTCTGTAGTTGCAGCACGCGGGCTCAGTAGTTGCAGTGTGCGGGCTCTAGGGCACGCGAGCTTCAGTAGTTGTGGTGCACGGGCTTTGTTGCTCCACGGCACGTGGGATCTTCCTGGACCAGGGATTGAACCCGTGTTCCCTGCATTGGCAGGCGGATTCTTAACCACTGTGCCACCAGGAAAATCCCTGAGTTGGTTTTCTCATTTCCATTTTGCAGGTGAAAAGCTGAGGCCCATTGGTGACATCCCATAACTATGCCTTGTTTGGGTTCTGAATTCAGGCCTGACTCACTCTAAAAGCTGTGCTACACCACACGTCCCTTTTCTCCGAATCCTATGTCTACAGGGAGAGAGAGGGGTGTATATCCCTTCTACTGGTGGGTAGGAATCTGCTCCATTTTGCTCCTTCCAGTGGGGGCTCTGCGAGAGCACAGAGATGGCTGGACTGGGGACAAGAGCCCTGCTGGGTCTGGGTCCTGGTTCCAGAGACCTGTCACCCCCTCTCCTGCCCTTCCTCAGCCTCCCTTCCTTCCCTGGCCACCTCTGTCCCGTTCCTGCCACTGGTCTAGCTCTCAGCCCACGTAGCCTGGTGATGCTATTTTTTTCACATGCTCCTCTCAGTTCAAATCCAAATGCAGTTCCATTTAACTGATCCCAGTCACTCACTGAGCACACTCTGGGCCGGGCCCTTTGTCATGGCTGTCCCATTGCACAACTCCAGGGGGCACCATTCCCAAGAATATAACGTCAGTTGTGCCCAGCACCGTGGGAAGCAGTGGCTGTGCTCTCTGCATTGGGCAGAGAGAGGAAAGCAAGGCCTGGTCCTGGTGGAGGGGCTGTGCTGGAGGAGAAAACCACTCCGTCTGCACAGGCCAGGAGAGGCACTCACTTCTTCATGGGGCCTCCTGCCCCAGCCACCAAAGGGCCAAGGCATCTGGACTGCTCCCAGGTCCAGATCACACAATATGTTAGGAAGGGGGCTCGTGTGGGCAGGCTGGAGGCTTAATTCCAAGAGGAAGGGATTGCTATATAGGAGGGTTAAGACTGAGAAAGATGGTGACAGAGACCCGGGGATGGAGAAAGGAGAGGAAAGAAAAGGAAGGAAGTCAAACACATTGCATATTAAAAGATCCCTGCCAGACTCCTACCTGGGCAGCCTGGCTTGGGCGAAACCCCCGGGGCCTGGCGTCTCGGCCTCAGCTCCGGGCAGCAGCTCCCCAGTCTGGTGTGACTCTGGCCTGGCCTCTGACAGCTCAAGTCAAGGATGTGGACCAGCCTGGCTCCTCTCCCAGGTGAGGGGGTGGGGAGGCTCTGAAATCACACTCCAGCCCACTGGGCCTAAGGTTCTGAGGGACAGCACCTGTCCTTGCTAGCTGATGTCGTCCTTGGGAAAGAGATCTTGTTCTGGGCTCAGGGCTCTCCAGGACCCCGGCGGCAGATGTGAAGCCCACAGCTCAGAGTTAGTTGCTGTGGCTTCTATGCCATTGTCCCCACATACCTGGCAAACACATTTCTCAAGACAAGAGGAAGGGTGGGGTTGGCACTGGAAACTTGGGCACGGTCTGGAGCTTGGAAGAAGCTCTTGGCGTTGGGCCACAGCTCAGGCACAGGTGTGGCTGGCGCACGCACACGCAGGCGCACACACACGACTAGTAGCTTACCTAGGAAGCGCTGTGGGGTAGTGATGATGAACACACAGAACTTTGAGCCAGGCAAGCCGAGGCTCATGTAGGCGCCTACGCTCACCAGCAGGGTGATGGGGGCAAAGCGTTTTCCATTTCTCAGGCCCTTTTTTCCTCTTCTATAAAAGGGAGACAAGAACTATCTCATAGGTAGTTAGGAAGATGGGATAAAATAGTGGCTGTGAAAATGTTCTCTATAATGCAAATTGCAATGAACCCAGGAGGCATCACTGTTCCCTGAGCTCCCAGGAGGAGTCCAGCGTCCGTGAAGTGGCAGAGCCATGACCTGGAGTCGGAATTTAAGTCCCGGTTCCCCTGCTGCTTACTAGCTACGCTGTGATGGGAAAATCATTGAACCCACCCAGGCCAAGATTCTGCATCTGTAAAATAAGGCAATAATACATACCTCTTAAAGAGTTGGGATTATTAAGTGAGATAAAGTATATGCAATGAGATGTTGAAATGGGACATTTTCTGTCTCCGTTTTGGCTGAGGTCCAATGGGTGAGGACAATATAACAGGTGCCTAGGAACCTTACGCCAGTTCTAAAAGTGAGTCAGGACACTCAGGGAGCCATGCCACAGAGGCCGTGGCAATGGCTAAGCCCAGGGCCCCTGCTGCCCCAGCTGACCCCGTAGGTATTGAACATTCGCCCTGAAATCTCACTTGCCTGGCTGCTCTCGGCCAGTGACTGAGCCCAGCTGACACCGTGCATGCCCTTTCCTGCAGGACATGTGGCTCACATAACGGGCATTTTTGGCTGGAGGACACTCCTTGGACCAGCCGAAATTTTCTTAGAATTGCACTAAGAGCCCCATGGCAATTGCTTTGCAAGAAGCTGTTGGAGTGACCTGGTGACCCCTCTTCTTCCCCATCTGCAGGGGGAGGAGGCGGCCCCTTTCACCCTCTAGTGAAGCCAAGAGAGAAGAGTGTCAGAGGGCCTATGGCAGAATTTTATGTGTGTCCAAGGGCCTGGTGACTTAAGGAAAACAATGGTATAGGCTGGGGCCATCTCAAAAGGGGGAGTGACACCAGCAGAGGGTTAGGCCAAGGTCTAGAGCATGGAAGCTAGACAGCGCCCGTCGGAAGGCTGCAGAGAGGGTTCCTGCTCCGGCACACGAGACAAGGGTGTTTAAGGTCCTGGCTGCACTGCCCTTGCCCTTCCTGCCGTTACTGGGGGGCCACTGACCAAGAGATCATTTCTTGCCTCCCCTCCTCTCCTCTGGCTGCTCTTTGCTGCCTTTCCTGGTGCCCAGGCTGGGGGCCATGTGCTCCCCTTCACAGCAGTGACCACACTGGACTGTTCCTGGCTGTGTCCGCAGCTAGGGCTGCAGTGGCTCTGACGGGTGCCTGTGAGCTAAGACCCCGAGCAGCGTGGGGACTCCCCGAGGATTCAGGGAAAGGACCGTGGGAGGGTGGTGAGTGCCTGACACCGGCTGTCTTCTCTGCAGACATCACTTTTATGAGGAACCAGAGCTCAATCCAAGAGCAAACAGCAGATCCCAAGTGGCAGAAGGCAGCAGTGGTGCAGAGGAAGCAGGTGTGGCCCGGGAGCCGGAGAGCTTTGCTTCTGCCACCGGCACGTTGTTGACCCCTAACGCATGGATGCACGTGGCATACATCACTGCGAGCGCCGTTCCTCACCTGTGAAACGAGATGTCTGGGCTCGCTTGTAATGACCTTGGAGCGCCAAAGTGCTCCAAAGCAAATTATTGACCTGGTCTCCTCTAGCCTTTCGGATCTAAGAGTCCTGGGAGAAGTGGGATCCAGCTGGAGCTGTGATGGAAAAGTGGGAGAACAGTGAGGGCTCGGGTCCATAGCTTTAGACCAGGCACTCCTGGACCCCGCCCGGCCCTGGTACTCATGAGTTGTGCTCTCAGACTCCATGTCCTTGTATGTGGAGTGGGGATAACGAAGTTGACCTCGCAGAGGGATCCTGAGGTATAAAGCCTGAGGAGTGTGTGCAAGGCACGGAGCCCTCGGCCGGCGCAGGGCTGCTCTATCACAAGCGCTGTCGCTGGCACTGTGCTCTGTGTGTCAAGATGGCTCTGTGGGACTCTGCCCTGGTGTTCACCTAGAGCGGTCAGGCCCCTGGAGATGTCCTTGGTCCTGACAAATTCCAGAGCCCCAAGAGGCCCCAAGTGGGGTCAGGGGGTGGCTTCATGACTGAGCCCCTGCCACCCACCTTGCCACGTCCTCCTCAGAAAGCAGAGCCTGCAGCCACCCAAGCAAGGCTCTGGAGCGCTTGCCAGCGAACATCTGGATCTTGCTGGGGAGAGAATAAACAGGCGGCGAGTTCTCTGCTGCCTCACGCGAGAAGCAGGCCAAGGAGATTCAGAGGATCCTGGGATTAGCAACTGGAGGCAGAGCCTGGGACCTGGGCTCATATGCTCCTTTTCCGCCGGCCTGTCCCCGCCCCCGCCATGTCCTTTTCTGGATTCTGGGTTACTTGGTACCCACGGTTGCCTGTCCCCCCCTCCATTGTAACTCCTACCAACTGTGCTATAATTGCTTGTCCGTTCCCCCTGCTCGTGGGGGACTCCTGGAAAGCAGGGGCTTTATCGGGTTCACTTCTGTCTCTAGCACATGGCACAGGGCCTGGCACATCGTAGATCCTCATTACATTTTCATCAAATAAATGAATGAATGCATGTTACATCAGTTTCCTCCTTTCCCATGCAAGCTCTTCCTAAACGCAAAAGCTCAAAACCATGCCAGTTGTCACTCGCCATACCACATATATCAGCTAGGGTTAAGTTTGGCTGTGATATACCTGCAACTTAAAAGTTGCTTAAATAAGAAAGTTTTTTTTCACATTCATGTCTAGAGATACACAAAACAGGACCGGTAAGGTGGTTCATAATTTTTGAAGAGATCTCAAGTCCTTTTTTCTTGCTGTTCTACCATCTTTCATCTCATTGTTTAAAATGGAATTCCAGCCATTGCCTCTGTATTCCAACCATTGCCTCTATATTCCAGTGTACATTTCCTGGAAATGGCACACAACACTTCTGCTAATATCCTGTTGCCCAGAACTTAGTCATGTGATCACACCTAGCTACAGGGAAAGATAGGAAATGCTATCATTCTTTGGGGTGGCCTGTGCCCTGTCAAGATTCGGGGTTTTTTACTCATTAACAGAGAAGAATGGATTCTGGGGGGACATTAGGAGCCCCAGCCATGCCACACTTTATAGTCTAAATGGCACACCCTTCTCTTACTATCTTCACCCACGAGCCCTGCGTGGTACTTGGGAATAAGAGGCATTATCCCCACTTCACAATTGAAGGAACAGAGGCTCTGAGAAGTCAGCAAGTTTTCCAAGGCCACAGAGTGAGTTATCGCAGGGCTGAGATGGGCACCCAAGGTTGCCAGCTACAAGGTTAGTGCTCTTTCCTCTTCATCATCTTGCCCCAGGGCTTCTTGGAAATGGTAGAGCTTGGGGTCCTTCCTCACGATTCCCTCAAGAAGCATCCAGCAGACACCTGCTGTGTGTGCAGAAAGCACCGGGTACTCGGAGAGAAACCAGATCCAAACCCTCTTGAGGACCTCATGGTCTGTCTTTACACAAGTCTTAGAATATAGTGTGATGGCTGGAGGGTTGCTAGCACAGACAGCTCTCTGACCCCAGAGCCCGGGCAGCCAATCCTTCAAGGTGTGTGACGTTCCATTTCAGGTTCTTCCAGCTTCCAATTTTCTGTCTGGAACCAGAGATGGGGTTGGAGAATTCGGGGTGAGTTCAAACCTCAGACAAAGGACATCAGTGTTTATGTTTGATGGGATGTGGTAGCACAGCTAAAAGTGTAGGCTCTGAGATGAGAAAGCATTACTTCTTTTTTCATGGAAAGCAAGTTACGACCCTATTTTTCATGTGACAAAACTGAGGCTCAGTGAGTTCCAGTGTCTGTCCGAGGCAAGTGTGTATCGGAGTGAGACTTGAGCGCAGTCTCCTGATGTCTAAGCTGGACCTCCTCCTGCACCGGGCTTTGGGGGGCTCTCCAGACCACTCCCACTGCTCCAGACCCTGGCTGGGGCCCACTACCTGCCAGGCTAGACCAGGCCCCCCCACCTGGATTTTATTCTGCAGCTACAAGCCTGGTCACCTGTGAGGAGCTGTCGGCATCGTGTCTCAACAACTGGAGAGAGGGAGTCTCACCGAGGGAGAGATTTGCCCCTTGTAAGGTGTGTAATGCTTGCTCTGTTAGCCTCCACTGCATGAAGCCAAGACTATGCTCTGGCTAGTCTATGGCATTCATCCCTCCTCTCCTTTCTCTGCAGGAATTATCTCTGGAATTTTACCCACTTCTGTAGGGCTTCTGGCTCCTCTGTATCCTGATGGCTGCAAATGGGATGGGAAAAAAATTGCCTTTGTATCATGCAGCAAATGGAGGTATACCATATCTCAGTGGCCTCCCCAAGCCTTTTAGGTTTCAGGAAAACCATCTGGCTTGTCTTAGGATGGCTTTCTAAGCAGTCACTGA
Source organism: Kogia breviceps (assembly GCF_026419965.1). Taxonomy (NCBI): domain Eukaryota; kingdom Metazoa; phylum Chordata; class Mammalia; order Artiodactyla; family Physeteridae; genus Kogia; species Kogia breviceps. The sequence continues at coordinate 162,560,327 of NC_081310.1, forward strand.
CCCCAATAAGGCATTGATCAATAATGATCAATTACTGATCAATCAATCGATCATCAATTAGTTTTTGTTTTTTAAAAGTACTTATTTAATTTTGGCTGCATTGGGTCTTCGTTTTTGCACGCGGGCTTTCTCTAGTTGTGGTGAGCGGGGGCTACTCTTCGTTGTGGTGCATGGGCTTCTCATTGAGGTGGCTTCTCTTGTTGCGGGTTTTAGTAGTTGTGACTTGCGGGCTCTAGAGCACAGGCTCAGTAGTTGTGGCGCACAAGCTTAGTTGTTCCGCGGCATGTGGGATCTTCCCAGACCAGGGCTCGAACACCTGTGCCCTGCACTGGCAGGCGGATTCTTAACCACTGTGCCACCAGGGAAGTCCATCAATTAGTTTTAAATTATCAGCATTCACCAAGTTTATACTGTCTATCCAACCCTGTGCTTGGCCTGTGACTGGTGGAAATAAAGCGGAGCCTGGATGCCTTCCTTTAAGGGAATTCAGCTGAGAGATTAGAGGTGGAAACAGAGAAAAGAATGAGGGACTTGAAGTAAGACAGAGGTAGGTTTGAATGACAACACTTCAGCTTATTAAGTGTGTGACTGTAGGCAAGTGCTCAGGATACCTGGCTTGCTTGTTGTGAATATTAAAGGAGAGAATAGAAAACACTTTGCTCACTACTGGATCCATGGGAAATGCTCTGCTGGTGGTTAAGTGGCAAAAGCAGGCTGAATGCACACAACTATAACTGTTTAAAGTGAGATAGGAATTCAGAGAAGGGAGATATTCATGTGTGAATTATCTTTTAAGGCCTAGACTTGTAGAGCAGGTAATTTGGACCCTGGCGGGTCTGGGACTGGGGCCCTGAAAGATCCTACTTTTCAGAATGTGCAGTACAATGGATGGCCACAGGGGGAAGACATAGGACAAATTTTAGCATCTTCCATTTCACCGTCCCTCTGGGCAGAGAATCCAGTAGGTGACTATCCTTTCTTCACTCCCTCCACACCCATGTTATAATCAGAGCTAAACTTCCACACACAATATCTGTAGATAGATGAGGGATTCACGGGTCTTTTCAACTGCAGTAATATGTCAAAAGTTCTCAGAGACATTCCTGGCACATAGGAGCCAGTGTGTCAGAAAAGTCTTTCAATCTTGCTCTGATTTTTTTTTTCACATTCTCTGATCAAGTCTCCCAATATATCTCTGCAATATGCAAATATCTATAGTTTTCTGTATCTCTCTGAAACTTTTGGGACACCAATTATCTCGCTGAAATATTCTGAAACTCCTTGAAATGCTGACTTTCTATAAATCTCTAAAATTATAAATCTCTCTGTGGATGTCTTTTTCTGACCCTCTCTACCCTTTGACAGCACACATTCTCTCTGAATCTCAGAGACTCTCAGTCCATCTGTCTCCAACAGCTTGTTATCCTTTTGCAAGTGGATATCAGACATAGACAGGTGCTATCGGTGCTAAACTCCAGGAATTTGCACCTCCTAGTTCCGGGCTGCAACTGTCTTGGTTCCGAAGAAGGTGGAGATCAAAGCCCTTCCCACAGGAAGTTTCGGCTAGAACTGGAGCCAGAGAAAAGAGCCAGGCATTTGGAGTCAGTCAAACCTGGGCTTGATTCTCTATTCCTCATCTTACTGTGTGACCTTGGCAAATTGCTTTTCCCTCTCCAAGTCTCTCTTTTCTAATCTAGTAAAAATAATCCTGCAGCCTTCGAGATTGTTATGAGGACTAGCGGCTGTATGAGGTAGTCAAGTGTAAAATGCCTGGTGAATGCCCATGACTCTCCTGACTTTAAGTGAGATGTGAGTCCGGAGGATGGAGAGATTCATGTGTGTGTTTCATCAGCCCTTGACATGGAAAGGAAGTATTCAGAGTCCACTGCATTTAAGAAGTCGCTTTGTGTAAGCCCACATTATTGCTTCCTTTACAGATTCTGTGGGGCTGTGGACCTGCAAGAATTAGCCGTACTTTCCCCCTACACATTTATTGATGTATAATTGATAAATAAACTTGTACTATATTTAAAGTGTACAGCGCAATGATTTCATATAAGCATACATTGTGAAATTAGTCCCACAATTAAGTTAATTAACACATCTATCACCTCACATAGTTACCCTTCTGTTTTGGTGAGAACGCTTAATATCTACTCTCTTAGCAAACTTCAGATATACAACACAGTATTATTAGCTATAGTCATCATACTTTATGTTAGACACTCAGAACTCATGCATCTTACAACTGAAAGTGTGTAGCCTTGACAAACCTGTCTCCATTTCCTCCATCCCCCAGTCTCTGGGAACCGCCATTCTATTCTCTATTTCTATGAGTTCAACTTATTTTTGGTTCCACATACAAGTGATAGCATGTGGTGCTTGTCTTTCTCTGTATGGATTATTACACTGAACATAATGCCCTTCAAGTTCATCCATGTTGTCACAAATGGTAGGAGTCCCTTCTTTCTTGAAGAACAATATTCCCGTGTGTGTGTGTGTGTCTGTGTGTGTGTGTCTGTGTGTGTCTGTGTGGGGGGGTGTATCTATATATCACATTTTCTTTACCCATTTATCCACTGTTGGACACTTAGGTTGTTTCCATATCTTGGCTATTGTGAATAATGCTGCAGGGGACACGGGAGTGCAGATATCTTTTTGAGATACTGATTTTGTTTCCTTCAGATATATACCCAAAGTAGGATTGCTAGGTCACATGGGAGCTCTAATTTTAATTTTTTGAGGTACCTCAACACTGTTTTCCATAATGGTTGTACCAATTTACATTCCCACTAATGGTGTATATCCTCAACATCTTCAACAACACCATCTCATGTCTTTTTGATAATAGACATCCCATCAGGTGTAATGTGATATCTCATTGTGGTTTTGATTTGCATTTCTCTGATCAGTGGTGTTGAGGATCTTTTCATAAACCTGTTGGCCTTTGTATGTCTTTTTTGGAAAAATGTCTATTCAGGTACTTTACGCATTTTTGCGGGGAGGAGGGAAGGAAATGTCTATTGAGGTCTTTTGCCCATTTTTAAATTGGGTTTTTGTGGGCTTGGGGGTTTTGGGGGGGTTTTTTGTTTGTTTGTTTTTTGCTATTGAGTTGTAAGGTTTCCTTATGTATTTTGGATATTAACCCTTTAATGGATATAATAGTTTTGATATAGTCCTGATTATTTATTTTTGCTTTCATTACCTATGCTTTTGGCAACAAGATTCAAAAATTGCCAGGACAAATGTCAAGGAGATTGTCTCTGTTTTCTTCTAGAGTTTTACAATTTTAAATCTTTCCTTTAAGGCTTTAACCAATTTTGAATTGATTTGGGAGGGGCATGATGTAAGATAAGGGTCCAATTTCACACTTTGGCATGTGGATATCCAATTTTCCAAACATCATTTGTTGAAGAGACTATCCTTTCCCAACTTGTGTTCTTGGTGTTTGTCAAAAATTAATTGACTGTATATGTGTGGGTTTATTTCTGGTCTCCTTATTGTGTTCCATTGATTTGTGTGTCTGTTTTAATGCCAATACCACACTGTTTTCATTACTATAGCTTTATAGTATGGTTTGAAATCAGGACGTGTGATACCTCCAGTTTTGTTCTTCTTGCTCAAGAACAAAACTTTATTTGGGCTCTTTTATGGTTCCATATGAATTTTAGGATTTTTAAAATTTCTGTGAAAAATGCCATTAGAATTTTTATAGAAATTGCGTTTAATCTAGAGACTGCTTTGGGTAGTATGGACATTTTAACAATATTAATTCTTCCAATCTATTAACATGGCATATTTTCCCATTTGTGTCTTCTTCAATTTCTTCTGTCAACGTTTTATAGTTTCCAGTGTACAGATCTTTCACACCCTTGGTTAAGTTTATTCCTAAGTATTTTATTCTTTTTGATACTATTATAAATGGGATTTTTTTCTTAATTTATTTTTTCAGATAGTTCGTTTTTAGTGTAGAGAAATGCAACAGAGTTTTGTATGTTGACTTTGTAACCTGAAAATCTACAAATGCATTTATTATTCTAATAATTTTTGGTGGAGTCTTTAGGGTTTTCCATATATAAGATCATGCTATCTGCAAACAGAGGCATTTTATTTCTTCCTTTCTGATTTGGATGTCTTTTATTTCTTTTTCCTGTCTAGTTGCTCTGGCTAGGACTCCAGTACTATGTTGAGTAGAAGTGGTGAGAGTGGACATCCCTGTCTTGTTCCTAATCTTAGAGGAAAAGCTTTGAGCTTTTCACTGTTGAATACATCTGTTAGCTGTGGGCTAAGTTCAAGGTCTTTATTATGTTAAGGTAGAATACATTCCATCTTTACCTGATTTTTTTTTTTTTTTTTTTTTTTTTTTTTGGTATGCGGGCCTCTCACTGTTGTGGCCTCTCCCGTTGTGGAGCACAGGCTCCGGACACGCAGCCTCAGCAGCCATGGCTCACAGGCCTAGCCACTCCGCGGCATGTGGGATCTTCCCAGACCAGGGCACGAACCCGTGTCCCCTGCATTGGCAGGTGGACTCTCAACCACTGCACCACCAGGGAAGCCCTTTACCTGATTTTTCAAGGTGCAATGCATTTACATCTAACTTGTTGAGAATTTTTATCACAAAAGGATGTTGAGATACATTTTTATCTAGACTTGATTTGTTGAGAGGTTTTTTTTTATCATGAAAGGGTGTTGAATTTAGTCAAATGCTTTTCCTGCACCTATTGAAATAATCATATAATTTTTATCCTTTATTTTGTTAATGTGATGGATCACTTTTATTGATTTGCATATATTGGATCATCCTTGCATCCCAGGGATAAATCCCACTTGATCATGGTGTATGGTCCTTTTAATGTGCTTTTGAATTTAGTTTGCTAGTATTTTGTTGAGGATTTTTGCATTTATGTTCATCAGGGATATCAGTCTGTAATTTTCTGTTATTGTAGTGACCTCATCTGGCTCTGGTATTAGGGTCATGCAAGCCTTGAAAAATGAGTCTAGAAGTGTCTCTTTCTCTTTGATTTTTGGGAAGAGTTTGAGAAGGATTGGTAGTAATTCTTCTTTAAATATTTGGTAGAATTCACCAGTGAAGTCATTTGATGCTGCTGTTTTCTTTGTTGGGAGATTTTTGATTATTGATTCAATCTCCTTACTCGTTATTGGTCTGTTCTAATTTTTTGATTTCTTCCTGATTCAGGCTTTGTAGGTTGTATGTTTCTAGGAGTTTATTCATTTCTTCTAGGTTATCCAATTTGTTAGCATATAATTGTTCATAGAAGCCTCTTATGATCTTTGTATTTCTGTGGTGTCTGTTGTAATGTTTCCTCTTTCACTTATGATGTTATTTATTTGAGTCTTCTTTCCCTTTACCTTAGTTATTCTAGTTAAAGATTTGTCAATTCTGTTATCTTTTCAAAAAGCCAACTCTCAGTTTTGTTGATTTTTCTATTGCATTTCTAGTCTCTATTTCATTTATTTCTGCTCTAATCTTTGTTATTCCCTTCCTTATAATAACTTTGGGCTTATTTTGTTCTTCTTTTTCTAGTTACTTGAGGTATAACATTAGATTCTTTATTTGAGATTTCTTTTCTTAATGTAGGCGTTTATCACCATGAATCACTTACTATGAATGTGCAATATCAAGAGTTGGACACAAGCTGGGGCAATAGAGCAGATTTCCCCATCTTCCACTGTAGTTTACCTTTAGAGATGAGGAGTAAAGCGTTTGGTGGCACTTCATACACTATCTTATGTGTGACTCCATCTGCCTGCAGTGTTTAGCATCGGTGGGGATTGTGTGGCAGCTGGAAATCTGAGCTGTTGTTTGACAATATGTCTCTGTATTTAGCATTTAGACTAGTGTGTTCCAATAGAACTTTCAGCTATGATGGAAATATTCCAAACCTGTGCTGTCCAAAATGGTAGCTATTAACCACATAGGGCTATTGAACACTTGAAATGTGACTAGTACAATTGAGGAACAAATTTTTTAACTTAATTTAATGGTAATTAATTTGAATATAAATATTTAGCTACATATGGGTAGAAGGTTCTGGATTGGACAGCACAGAATTCCAGACAACTTCAGTTTATCTAGGAATGAATGAACACTCTCCATCCCAGCCTCTTTCTGAGGCTGAGCTAAGATTAATTAGTGAAGTTATCTCCCAAGGAGCTCACAGTGGAGGAGGGGTGGGAAGTGGGCGAGGAAGCAAGGATGAATTCATAAACACTATAATATAGGCAAGCCTAATTACTACAGTAAGAGATATAAATCATACTGATGGTTGCTTCCACTTTTGAGTGCCTAATTGGTGGCAAAACACTTTATAGTGTGATTTAGGTCTCAGGGCATCCCTATGAGATTTTGCAGATGAGGAAACCAAGGTGTAGAGTGAGCAAATGGTTTATTTATGACAATTTAGATGCCAACCTAGATGGATGTCTTACTCTAAAATCTTTGTATAATGCTTATGAGGAACTTAAAAGAGGACTACATCACATCAAGTGAGGATACTATTCAAGCTTTCTAAAGGAGTTTGGGTTTCAGCTAACAGGAAGAATAAGTAGGGTTTTAGTAGAAAGGGAGAGAAGACAGAGTCCAAGCAAAAGGATAGCATTAATCAGTGAGGCAAGAAATCTTGGGGGCTTTTTCTGCTCGTTAACATTGTAATTAACCAAAATTTGGGTTTGGCCTCTCCTTTGTAACAGGTTTGGCCAAGACCAAGAAGAGGGGATTGGTCCCTGACTAGAGAAGTCTGTGCTTATGGGGTAATTGAGAGGGTGTGGTCTATGGAACAAATCATCTAAAACCACTGGTCTGGGAGGGAGACTAGAGAGTCCCCAACGGGACTGGAGGAATGTGGAGCCCAGGGTGGAGGGCAGCAGGGGCGGGAGAGAGGGTGTCTCCCTTCAAGGTGGGTAAATTCATGGAGTGCAAGCATACACCCTTGTCATAAACATCAAAGGGGACTCCCAGCTTCTTAAAGATGAACTGTGGATACTGGGAGAGAGACATGGGGAATGATGGGAACCATGAAGTTCAAGTCGTGTTAGACTCACTCTTTTGCCTGTATTTTCAACAGATGTAAGAGAATCTATTGATGGAACAATCAAGTTCTTTGGCATCAAATATGTGATGGGATCAGCAGACAAAGTTTTTCATGTTGGAATTTCAAAAAGACATTTTCCATAATCTCTTGGAGACACGATGGTATGTTTGGTGGGCTTGTGATAGTTGATGCTAATATCACAACCTAGAGGCAGGTCTTTAGCGACTTAACCATTCAGCTCTATTCTTGGCCATGTTCCTAACAAATGTACTGCATGATCTAAATAAAGACATTGGCTAAAGGGTTATCCTATTTGGTAAATTGCTATTCAGAGAATCAAAAGCCAAGAAGTTATTGTCTTCTGTAATTGAGTTGACTCTATCAAGATTGTATTTAATTATGAGAGCTATAAAGTGTAGCATTTAGACTCAGGAAAACCAAGTTGAAAAGGAAAGGAATGTTTGATTTGGTAATTTCAGTCTCAGTCCAACTTTTTTAATGCTTGCTGTAGGGATTTTATGGTGAATAAACCACTGCTCTCACTGGTCATACATTCCCCACATCAGAGCCGATAGAATCACTTTTACACTTGCTACTTAAATGGGGACTACAAAATCTACAGTGACTTATGGTGCGAAGTGGAGTCCTGGTTGTGAATAAACCCAGTGGTAGCCTAGCTTTTCTGCTGGAAATATAGAATGTTTCTTTAAAAACTGGTTTAGGATTTTTAAGTTAAAAAAATAAAATATGATGGGGGTGTGTGGGGGGGGGAGGTGATTGGCCTGTACTATTTTCCCCCTAAAGGCAGATCGCTGCTTAGAGAAATGAACAGACGATTATGAAAGCCAGGGTTTATTTATCAGGCTCAGTCCCAAGGGGTGTCTCCCCAGAGCAGCAGCAGATGGGCCAAAGACACACGTGGACAGAGGGAAAGACCTAGAGCTGCTTGAGTGTGAGGTCAAGTCCTCACCTCAGCTATGTCCTGCCGAAGGGTGTGTCCTGCAGCAGACCAGAGGGAGTGTTTTTAAGTGATTTAAGTGCTTGCAGTTCCACTGACCTGGCCTTTCTTCCCTCCTCCAATCTGTTCTCCACACTAAAGCCAGAAAGACCTTTTCAAATGTAACTCTGAGCATGTCATGCAACCTACTCTCTGCTTAGAACCTACCAGTGTTTTTCCAGGAATGTCAGCACAGTTCACTGGTGCCTATGTGGTTTACCCTGCCGCTTCATTTGCCCCAAAGCTCCCTCTTTTTCACTCTCCACTCATTGTAGTCTTTTGTTTCCTGGCAACACGCTACGGCCTTCCACTGCGGGGCCTTTTCACATGCTGCTGCTTTTGTCCAGTGAACTTTCCTGTACACACCCCTTGCTTTGTGCTCTCACAGATTCATATTCTTCCCATAAACTACACAAAGGAGGGACTGGCCTGATTCTGCTCATCATATTATCCCTAGCATAATGCCAGACACATAGTCAATAACTAATTATTGAAAGAATGACTGAACTTTCTTTCTAGAGTGAAAGACTTTCATGCTGTCTATCAGATTTCACTTCTAGGAAAGTATGTCATATTGATCTTCCATTCCCTTTTAATTGCTCAGGGTGGGGTGGGAGGGAAACCTTGAATCATGGCTGGGAAGGCTTAGGCATTGGCAAAGGGCCAAGGAGTAGGTGCAAGAGGTGGGAAGGCTTTTAGAGTGTCAAGCAAAGGGGGAGGGAGGACTTTTTCCAGGCTGTCCTAAGGAGCCATCTACTTTGCCAATGACTATGTTCTCCCCTGCCAGGCTACCCTGGGTCCCAGGAATTTAATCTTAATGAGTAGATGATAAGTGGATAAACACATAGAGCCCTAAAGGAGCTGGGACTCTTCACCAGCAGGATTCTCATAGAACCTATGCCTCTTCTACCTCACTTGACTTCAAGCCATGATGTAATCTCCGTAAATCTCTTTTCAACCCAATTGTGATCCAAAGCATGATGAGTGGAGTCAGAGGAAACTAAATTTGAGTGTCCACTCAGCTACTTACCAGCTGTGTGATTTCAAACAATCCTGTTTGAAAACCTGTTTTTGCCACTGTAAAGTGGTGTTAATAATAGTTTCCATTTCACTGGGCAGCAGTGAGTATACATCAAAATAATGTTTCTAAAACACTGAACACCACTCTCGTCTCACTGGTTTGACACACAGAGGTTTATTTCTTGCTTACAGTGCAGTATTGTGCCATGAGTAGTGGTGGCAGAAGTGTAAATCTCTGAATCCTTTCTGGAAGACAACTGGACAATATGTATGAAAAGCCTTAAATTACTAGCCCAGTAATTTCACACTTCTAGGAATTATTCCTAGCCAAATAACCAGAGCCGCAGATATACCAGTTGATGTACGTGGATATCCTTATAACCTATTGACAACAATGGGCCACTGGAAAGACTTAAGTGTTTTCCAGTATTGGGGGAGGGTAGGAGGGATGGCAGTGGTGGTTGTAAGGGCTGCGATTCTCCCAACAACTGAGGTTTGCTTCCTTGTTAAAGCAGCTTTTTCTGTTACTAGAGTAATACCTGTGGCCTCTCTCTACCTCCTCACTTACTACTCACCATGCTTCCGTAGTATAAATTTGGGATCAGGAACTGAGATGTGTCTTCCTGAAACTTCTTCCCATCTATCTAAGGAATAGGCAAACCCCAGGAAACATGTGTTCTCAATTGCTTTCAGCCATGAAGCAAGTTTAGCAGTTAAGTCTCTGTCTCAATGGGAGCAGGCTATCACTGCCTGTAACTGGGCAGATAAATCAGCCCAATACTGGAATTCATCATTAGATTGTCCACCCACCCATTCACATATGCTAACTTTATTTTATACCAATGACTTATAAAGATGACATTTTAATGCACTATCTGCCTTCATCTTTTATTTCTCACTTAGTTTAGTTTTATTTAGGAGAATATAATTATGGTGTTTACCACTTATTCTAAAGGTGTAGTCTCTATATCAATAGTATCAACGTTACCTGGGAACTTCTCGGAAATGCAGATTCTTGGACTCTACTTAGATCTACTGAATCAGAAACTCTGTGGGTGGAGCCCAGTGGTTTGTGTTTTAACAAATTCCCTAGGTGATTCTCATGCATGCTGAAGTTTGTAAGCACTCATTTTTTTAGCACACATGCAATACTGGATGAAAATATACCAAAATGTTACAGATACCGAATCAGGACTGGCTGCTTGCTGCTGGTACAACAATACCCGAGAAGTAGTTGTTGGTAGAAAGGAAAGTTGCTTTTAATCAGAATGCCAGCAATCTGGGGAGATGGTGGATTCAGTGTCCCCGCAAAACCACCCCTGAAGATCCTGCTTGGCCATGAAAGTTTTTAAAGGGAAAAAGGGAAGTAATCTCAGTTCATCATTGAGATAGGGCCCTGGTCAGTGTAGTCTCCATCCCCCACTGTGTGCAGGCTTGTTGATATCTTGTACTTTTTCTTTAGACACTGTCTTGTTCATACAGTTTGTTCACCAGGTTACTTAATGGGAAGCTAGGGAAGAGATCTGGTCATCTGTTAATTACTTATTCTTCATTTCTACTTCTTTGATCTACAGAAAGAACCAACAGATTAGACAAGGTATTGTGTGATCAAAAGATGTGAAAGGTGTGCTAGGGCTGGAGATGGAGGTGCCTGGTTTAAAGTTAGTGACAAGACAAAGAGGCCTCCCGTAGAGAGCTCCTTCTTGCAAAAAGGTCTTTCCTGCCAAAAGCTACTTACATTACTAGTAATTTTCTTTGAGAGGTGGGGTTGCAGATGTGTGTGTTTTGGTATAAGTTAATTTTAAAATAAATTATCTTATTTTTCAGATATCTTTGTGGATTTCTTGGCTTACTTCCCATCAATAAATCTCATAGGGTGGAACAGCAATTCTTGATGTCATTCAATGAATTATCAGCTTTTAATTTATCAAAAGTAGGCAAGGTTACAGATATTTGTAGTTTATGAGAGTAGATAAATTTTTCCACTTAAGAATTTTTATTTTTAAATAATTACATATTCACAGGAAATTGCAAAGATAGAATCAAAAGCAATTGATTTCTGTATATTAACCATGTATCCTACAACCTTGCTATACCTGCTTATCAGTTCCAGGAGCTTTTTGTTTTGTTTTAATTTCTTTTTTGCAATTCCTTGGGATTTTCTTTATTGAGAATCTTCTCATACGTGAACAACCTATCATGTTTTACTATTGCTTCTGGCCAATGTTCAAAAACAAAATTCTCTAAGCTTTCCCCTAGTCAATATTTTCACCTTTATCCTTTGTATCTTTCCCACTCATACTTCAGGAATGGGTTCTGGTAATTGTCAAGGAAATTCTAACATAACGTAGAGACAGGTAAACATCCCCAAGGGAAAGAAAAAATTAGTGAGAAGTGGAAAAATTCCTATTCCGAGCCAACTGATTATCAACTAATTTATCTTTCCCCACCTCTGAAAAATGGGGGTAATCAGGAGAATCATTCCCATGTTTATAATCAAGGTATAATTTAATACTACAGTGAAACAAGTAGACAAAAAATGTGCAGTTCAATGAATTTTGAAAAATGCATATGCCTGTTAATTGTGTCCTATAGCACATTTCCATTATCCTAGAGAGTTCTCTTACCCCTTCTAGTCAACCCCTCACTCCTCCAGTGACTACCACTCTACCATTTTACAACGTAGATCAACTTTGCCTGTTCTAGAAGTTCATACACTTGGAATCATACTGTACATCTTTTCTGGTGTATTGCCTCTTATTCAGCATAATGTTTTGACATTCACCCACATTGTTGCGAGTATCATTAGTTTTCCTTTGTTGCTGCTGAGTAGTATTCCATTGTCAGAATACACTACATTTGCTTGTTGATGGGCACCTGGACTAGTCCTAGTTTTTGTCCATTATGAATAAGATTACTGTTAGTTTGCATTCTGCAGGCCTGCAAGGCCTGTACTTGCACAGCTTCAAGACTGAAGAAAGAGCCTGGAGTCAGCAACAGACACATCAGTGGTTTAATGGATGGGGGAGCTTACACGTCTGAAGCAAGGTCCTGGAGCCACACCCCACCGTGCGCTGTGGACGACAGGGCAGGACATGGTGGCAGTCTTTGCTCCCGGGAGGCAGGGGGAGATTACCAGTTATAGGGGGAATTGATATCAGGTGGGCTCATTGGTTACCAGGGAAACCAGCAGAGGGGCATGCCCCTAACCAACCCTTTGATAAGCATAGTGGAGAGATCTGATCTAAAGCTAGAACAATCACTAGCTGGGGCCTGGGCAAGTATGTAGGAAGGTCAGTCATGTGAGTAGGGTGTAGATGAAGCAGGACCTGATGGAGCAGGGGATGTACAGAGAGCAGGAGCACAGCCATCGAGTGGCCTGACCATACAACTACTATGAACATTCTTATACAAAGAGATTTGTGGATATGTTTTCATTTCTCTTGGATTAATGCCTGAGAGTAGAATTTTGGGGTCATTGGGTAGATGTATACTTTATAAGAAACTGCAATCTTAGACACAACAGCAGTGTATGGGAGTTCCAGTTATCACATCCTTGGCAACATATCATGTTATCAGTGTTGTCATTTTAGCTATTTCAGTGACTCTGAGGTGAAATCTTGATATAGTTTTACTTTGCAATTCCCTAATACCTAGTAATGTTGCTCACATTTTAGAGTACTTACTGGCCATTCATACATCTTCTTTTTTGAAGTATTTGTTTAAATTTTTCTAAATTGGGTTGTTTTAAAAATTATTATTGAGTTGTAAAAGTTATTTATATGTTCTGAATATAAACCCTTTGCCAGATGTGTGTGTTGCAAACATTTTCTTCTGGTTGAAGTCTTTTCCATTTAGTTTCTTAATGGTGTTGTTGATAAGAAGTTTTTAATGTTGATGAAATCCAATTCATCAATTTTGGATTTTTCTAGGATTGGGTTAGATGCAGAAGACAGTAAATTCTAAGTAATCATGGCTTAAACAAGATGGCAATTTCTTTTTTTTCTCTCAGTAATGCAGGAAGTCCATTCCACAATCACCAGTAATTTCTTCAGTTTTTTCTTTTTTTCCATTGTCAGTATATGAGTTCCAACTTGTGGTTCATGAAAGTACCCAATCCAAAGTAAAGTGAACACATCCTCTCTCTGTAGATACTTCCTTGGAGCAGGACCATCATTAATGCTTATATTTAATTGGCCAGGACTTAGTCTCATCAGTCTACAAGGCTACAAGAGATGCTGAATGATGCAGTTTATATTCCATTTGGCTATGTATTCACCTAAAAAATCAAAGGTTTTAATAAGATAGAAGAAAAGGATAACAAATATTGTAGAAAAATTTGTCGTCTCTGCCATAATGTGTGGATTCTTGCTTATGAATTTTCTCATTTTATCTATTTTCAAATATATTGGTATGTAATCATTGTTTCAATCTTATTATCTTTATTTTTTCTCTGATTTTGCAATTAAATTGTGATTTTCATTCTTAGTATTGTTGATTCATACTTAATTTTTTTTTTCCTGACCAGTATTGTCTAAGGTTCCTCAATTGTATCTTTTTGAAGAAATAACTTCTGGCTTAGTTTATCTTCTCCAGCAGAGTTTTAGAAACAGAGTGATATTGCTTGTTTCTCAGAAACTTTTATCAGCATTTATATCTGTAAATGTACAATAAGAGATGTCAATCTCAGGTTCCCAAATGACCAACAGAGAGAGCAACTGCTAATCCAGCAAATGAAACAAGGTTATTTTTAGGGTTTTAGGTTTGGGGTTCAATGATTTTAAGGTGAGTTTTTCCTGGTGATAAATGGTGAGGTTTGAGAACTCTGGAGTGATGGGAACAGTGAGGTAAGAGTCTTAAAGTCTTGATGAAAAAGTTGTTAGTCTTGATAAGTGAACTATCTTTGTGGGTTCACTGTCTTAATTTTAGGAGCAAAGATTTCCTTGAGCACATAGCTATTTTTATGTGATCTCAGTATTACTTAATACAGGGACAGAAAGGTGTTCCCAATCCCTCTATTATTTGGGTCAAAGAGAGGTAATTATATTAATTTCCATTTTTGATATGTATTGGTCAGTCTGTCTATCTGTCATCTATTCAAATATATATATGAATATATGTATATAAATATATATATTAGAGGAATTAAGTCATGAGATTCCCATGAGTCATGGGACTGGCAAGTTCAAAATCTGTGAGGCAGGCCAGCAGACTGCACGTCCAGGGAAGAGTTGATACTGCAGTCTTGAATCCAAAATCTGCAGGACAGGTCAGCAAACTTGAAAGAGAAGCAGGGTTTCTACATTACAGCCATGAGCCAGAATTGCTTCTTCTTTGGGAAACCTTTGTCTTTGTTCTTAAGCTCTTCAACTGATTGGATAAGGTCCACCTACATTGTAGAGGGTATTCTACTTTTCTTAAAGTCTACTGATTTAAATATTAATCACAACTAAAAAATACCTTCACATCAACATCTAAACTGGTGTTTCACCAAATAACTTGGTCTAGCTAAGCTTACACATAAAATCAACCACCACAGATACACACAGAATTGCTGCCAAACCCTGTTTCATTCTAGCCATAAATAATATTAATCCAAGGATAAATTTATTTTTAAAAACAGTCTAGTCATCTTATTGAAAGGTATGTTTCTAATAAAATTTTACTTTCTATGTTTGATATTATCAATATTTATCACAATTGATAATATATTTGCAATGTTTTATCAACTGTGTTCTGATAAAAATTATAATAAATTAATACAGAATTTTTAATCTTATGGTCATAAGTATAAAACTAATTTATAATTTTGTTGCAGAAGTTATAATAGTGTTATAAATAAAAAATTTTCAAAACTAACATATGCATATTGATATAAAGTCTTCTGGGGAAGCCTTATTTTAAATTATCAATACTTATAAAAGTCTAGAAATTATACCTCTTGCAAGTATTTTAACTTGTATAAAATTTTAGATATTAATATAAATGATTAAGGGATTATAGGGATTATACTCAAATCCTTTTAGAGGATATGTAAGCAAAATATTGAAGACCGCTGGGATTAAGTCCCAAACTCTCTCTCCAAGGAAACCACCATGGTATTGTTAGAGAAAAAATATTCAATGACACTTCAAAGACAGAGTTTATTCAGGACTATCCAGTAGGATGGAATGGAATTTTAAAGTGAAGGAGATAGATTGAGCTCAACTCCAAATATAACATGAGCAAGTGGGAATTTATAACCAAGGAGCAGGATGGAAGTCAGTGAATAGAAAATCTCTAAGAGGAAATATCAGGAGTAAGGGGGATCCTGGCTAAACCACCTAACTGGATTTTTGCTAAATGAAGACAGGTCAGGGTGATCAGGCATCATGTTGGGGATGGTGGAGGATGAGGAACCTCATCAGATATTGAGGATATCACATATCAAGGGTGGGGGTTTTTGGTTAACTGATTTAGCAGGGTTCTTGCTAAAACTGGATTTTACAAGGACGTGCACACATGAGTCTAGGAAAGGCTCAAGACCCTGACTAAAGTTTGATCAAGCAAAGAATCTTTGTCAGTAACAAGAGGCAACATTTCTGTCAAAAGCTTATGAGAAAGAGCACTTGTACTTAACTATTAACTCTTTTTTATTATTTTTTAACATGTTTATTGGAGTATAATTGCTCCACAATGGTGTGTTAGTTTCTGTTTTATAACAAAGTGAATCAGCTATACATATACATATATCACCACATCTCCTCCCTCTTGTGTCTCCCTCCCACCCTCCCTATCCCACACCTCTAGGTGGACACAAAGCACCGAGCTGATCTCCCTGTGCTAGGTGGCTGTTTCCCACTAACTTATTTATTTTACATTTGGAAGTGTATATATGTCCATGCCACTACCTCATTTCGTCCCAGCTTACCCTTCCCCCTCCCTGTGTCCTCAAGTCCATTCTCTACATCTGCATCTTTATTCTTGTCCTGCCCCTAAGTTCTTCAGAACAATTTTTGTTTTTTTAGATTCAATATATATGTATTAGCATACAGTATTTGTTTTTCTCTGACTTACTTCACTCTGTATGAAAGACTCTAGGTGCATCCACCTCACTACAAGTAACTCAATTTCGTTTCTTTTTTTTTAACCTCTTTATTGGAGTAAAATTGCTTTACAATGTTGTGTTAGTTTCTGCTGTTATAACAAAGTGAATCAGCCATACATACACATATATGCCCATATACCCTCCCTCTTGCATCTGCCTCCCACCCTCCCTATCCCATCCCTCCAGGTGGTCAAAAAGCACTGAGAGGATTTACCTGTGCTATGTGGCTGCTTCCCACTAGCTATCTATTTTACATTTGGTAGTATATATATATATATATATATATATATATATATATCTCAATGCTCAATGTCACTCTCTCACTTGGTCCCAGTTTACCCTTCCCCCTCCCTGTGTCTTCAAGTTGATTCTCTATGTCTACATCTTTATTCCTCTCCTGCCCCTAGGTCCTTCAGAACCTGTTTTTAAAATATATATTCCATATATATGTGTTAGCAGACAGTATTTGTTTTTCTCTTTCTGACTCACTTCGCTCTGTATGACAGATTTGAGGTCCATCCGCCTCACTACAAATAATTCAATTCCATTTCTTATTATGGCTGAGTAATATTCCATTGTATATGTGTGCCACATCTTCTATATCCACTCATCTGTCAATGGACACGTAGGTTGCTTCCATGTCCTGGCTATTGTAAATAGTGCTGCAATGAACATTTTGGTACATGACTCTTCTTGAATTATGGTTTTCTCAGGGTATATGCCCAGTAGTGGGATTGCTGGGTCATATGGTGGTTCTATTTTCAGTTTTTTAAGGAACCTCCATACTGTTCTTTATAGTGGCTGTATCAATTTACATTCCCACCAACAGTGCAAGAGGGTTCCCTTTTCTCCACACCCTCTCCAGCATTGATTGTTTGTAGAATTTTGATGATGGCCATTCTGACCAGTGTGAGGAGATACCTCATTGTAGTTTTGATTTGCATTTCTCTAATGATTACTGATGTTAAGCATCCTTTCATGCGTTTGTTGGCAATCTGTATATCTTCTTTTGAGAAATGTCTATTTAGGTCTTCAGCCCATTTTTTGATTGGGTTGTTTGTCTTTTTGATATTGAGCTGCATGTGATGTTTGTATATTCCAGAGATTAATCCCTTGTCGGTTGCTTCATTTGCAAATATTTGCTCCCATTCTGAGGTTGACTTTTCATCTTTTTTATAGTTTTCTTTGCTGTGGAAAAGCTTTTAAGTTTCATTAGGTACCATTCATTTATTTTTGTTTTTATTTCCCTTTCTCTAGGAGGTGGGTCAAAAAGGATCTTTCTGTGATCTGTGTCAGAGTGTTCTGCCTATGTTTTCCTCTAAGAGATTTACAGTGTCTGGCCTTAAATTTAGGGTTTTAACTATTTTGAGTTTATTTTTGTGTATGGTGTTAGGGTGTGTTCTAATTACATTCTTGTATATGTAGCTGTCCAGTTTTCCTAGCACCACTTATTGAAGAGGCTGTCTTTTCTCCATTGTATATTCTTGCCTCCTTTATCAAAGATAAGGTGACCATATGTGCATGGATTTTTCTCTGGGCTTTCTATCTTGTTCCATTGATCTATATTTCTGTTTTTGTGCCAGTACCATACTGTCTTTATTATTGCAGCTTTGTAGTATAATCTAAAGTTAGGGAGCCCGACTGCTCCAACTCTGTTTTTCTTTCTCAACATTGCTTTGGCTATTTGGGGTCTTTTGTGTTTCCGTACAAACAGTAAAATTTTTGTCCTAGTTCTGTGAGAAATGCCGTTGGTACTTTGATAGGGATTGCATTGAATCTGTAGATTGCTTTGGGTAGTATAGTCATTTTCACAATATTGATTCTCCAATCCCAGAACATGGTAGATCTCTCCATCTGTTTGCAGCATCTTTAATTTCTTTCATCAGTTTCTTACAGTTTTCTGCATACATGTCGTTTGTTTTCTTAGGTAGGTTTATTCCTACGTATTCTATTCTTTTTGTTGCAGTGGTAAATGGAAGTGTTTCCTTAATTTCTTTTTCAGATTTTTCATCATTATTGTATAGGAATGCAAGAGATTTCTGTGTATTAATTTTGTATCCTGCTACTTTACCAAATTCCTTGATTAACTCTAGTAGTTTTCTGGTAGCATCTTTAGGATTCTCTATGTATAGTATCATGTCATCTGCAAACAGTGACAGTTTTACTTCTTTTCTGATTTGGATTCCTTTTATTTCTTTTTCTTCTCTGATTGCTGTGGCTAAAACTTCCAAAACTATTTTGAATAATAGTGGTGAGAGTAGGCAATCTTTTCTTATTCCTGAGTGGGCAATCTTGTCTTGTCCCTGATCTTAGTGGAAAGGGTTTCACTTTTTCACCATTGAGAACGATGTTTGCTGTGGGTTTGTCATATGTCGCCTTTATTATGTTGAGATAAGTTCCCTCTATGCCTACTTTCTGTGGGTTTTTTTTTTTGTATCATAAATGTATGTTGAATTTTGTCGAAAGCTTTTTCTGCCTCTATTGAGATTTTCATATGTTTTTTTCTCCTTCAGTTTGTTAACATAATGTATCACATTGATTGATTTCTGTATATTGAAGAGTCCCTGCATTCCTGGGATAAACCCCACTTGATCATTTTGTATGATCATTTTAATGTGCTATTGGATTCTGTTTGCTAGTGTTTGGTTGAGGATTTTTGCATCTATGTTCATCAGTGATATTGGCCTATAGTTTTCTCTTTTTGAGACATATTTGTCTGGTTTTGGTGTCAGGTTGATGGTGACCTCATAGAATGAGTTTTGGAGTGTTCATTCCTCTGCTATATTTTGGAAGAGTTTGAGAATGATAGGTGTTTGCTTTTCTCTAAATGTTTGATTGAATTTGCCTGTAAAGCCATCTACTCTGGGCTTTTCTTTGTTGGAAGATTTTTCATCACAGTTTCAATTTCAGTGCTTGTGATTGGTCTGGTTATTTTTTTATTTCTTCCTTTTTCATTCTCATAAGGGTGTGCTTTTCTAAGAATTTGTCCATTTTTCCAGGTTATCAATTTTATTGGTACATAATGCTTGTAGTAATCTCTCATGAGCCTCTGTATTTCTGCAGTGTCAGTTGTTACTTCTCATTTTTCATTTCTAATTCTGTTGATTTGAGTCTTCTCCGTTTTTTCTTGATGGATCTGGCTAACGGTTTATCAATTTTGTTTATCTTCTCAAAGAATGAGCTTTTAGTTTTATTGAACTTTGCTTTTGTTTCCTTCATTTCTTTTTCATTTATTTCTGATCTGATCTTTATGATTTCTTTCCTTCTGCTATCTTTGGTGGGTTATTTTGTTCTTCTTTCTCTAATTGGTTTAGGTGTAAGGTTAGGTTGTTTATTGGAGATGTTTCTTGTTTCTGTGTTAGGACTGTATTGCTATAAACTTCCCTCTTAGAACTGCTTTTGATGCATCTCATAGGCTTTGAGTCATCATGTTTTCATTTTCATTTGTTTCTAGGTATTTTTTGATTTCCTCTTTGGTTTCTTCAGTGATCTCTGGTTATTTAGTAGTGTATTCTTTAGTCTCCATGTGTTTGTATTTTTTACAGATATTTTCCTGTAATTGATATCTTGTCTCATAGTGTGGTGGTTGGAAAAGATACTTGATATGATTTCAATTTTCTTAAATTTAGCAATGCTTGATTTGTGTCCCAAGATATGAGGTATCCTGGAGAATGTTCCATGAGCACTTGAGAAGAAAGTGTATTCTGTTGTTTTGGGTTGGTATGCCCTATAAATATCATTTAAGTCCATCTTGTTTATTGTGTCATTTAAACTTGTGTTTCCTTAATTTTCATTTTGGATGATCCGTCCATTGATGAAAGTGGGGTGTTAATGTCCCCCACTTTGATAGTGTTACTCTCGATTTCCCCTTTAATGGCTGTAAGCATATGCCTATGTAATTAGGTACTCCTATGTTGGGTGCATAAATATTTACAATTGTTATGTCTTCTTCTTGGCTTGATCCTTTGATCATCATGTAGTGTCCTTCTTTGTCTCTTGCAATAGTCTTTATTTTAAAGTCATTTTGTCTGATATGAGAATTGCTACTCCAGCTTTCTTTTGATTTCCATTTGCATGGAATATCTTTTTCCATCCCATCACTTTCAGTCTGTATGTGTCCCTAGGTCTGAAGTGGGTCTCTTGCAGACAGCATATATATGGGTTTTGTTTTTGTATCCATTAAGTCAGTGTATGTCTTTTGGTTGGAGCATTTAATCCATTTACACTTAAGGTAATTATCAATATGCCTGTTCTTATTATCATTTTCTTAATTATTTTGACTTTGTTATTGTAGGTCTTTTCCTTCTCTTGTGTTTCCTCCTAGAGAAGTTCCTCTAACAGTTGTTGTAAGCTGGTTCCATGGTGCCGAATTCTCTTAGCTTTTGCTTTTTTGTAAAGGTTTTAATTTCTCCTTCAAACCTGAATGACATCCTTGCTGCATAGAGTAATCATGATTGTAGGTTTTTCCCTTTTGTCACTTTAAATGTGTCCTGCCACATCCTTCTAGCTTGCAGAGTTTCTGCTGAAAGATGAGCTTTTAACCTTATGGTGTTTCCATTGTATGTTATTTGTTGCTTTTCCCTTGCTACTTTTAATATCTTTTCCTTGTATTTATTTTTTGATAGTTTGATTAATTTGTGTCTTGGCATGTTTCTCCTTGGATTTATCCTGTATGGGACTCTCTGTGCTTTCTGGACTTGATTATTTCCTTTCCCATACTAGGGAAATTTTCAAATATTATCTCTTCAAATATTTTCAATGTCCCTTTCTTTTACTCTTCTTTTTCTGTGACCCCTATAATTCGAATGTTGGTGCATTTAATGTTGTCCGAGAGGTCTCTGAGGCTGTCCTCAATTCTTTTCATTCTTTTTTCTTTATTCTGCTCTGTGGTAGTTTTTTCCACTATTTTATCTTCCAGGTCACTTATCTGTTCTTCTGCCTCAGTTATCCTGCTATTTTTTCCTTCTAGAAAAATTTTAATTTCATTTATTGTGTTGTTCATCATCGTTTGTTTGCTCTTTAGTTCTTCTAGGTCCTTTTTAAATGTTTCTTGTATTTTCTCCTTTCTGTTTCCATCATTTTGGATCATCTTTACTATCATTACTCTGAATTCTTTTTCAGGTAGACTACCTATTTACTCTTCATTTGTTTGTCTGGTGGTCTTTTCCTTGCTCCTTCACCTGCTGTGTATTTCTCTGTCTTCTCATTTTGCTTAACTTACTGTGTTTGGGGTCTCCTTTTCACAGGCTGCATGTTCGTAGTTCCCGTTGCTTTTGGTGTCTCCTCCCAGTGGGCAAAGTTAGTTCAGTGGATTGTGTAGGCTTCCTGGTGGAGGGGACTTGTGCCTCTGTTCTGGTGAATGACACTGGATCTTGTCTTTCTGGTGGGCAGGACTGTGTCCAGTGGTGTGTTTTTGAGTGTCTGTGACCTTTTTATGATTTTAGGTGGCCTCTCTGCTAATGTGTGGGGTTGTGCTCCTGTCTTGCTAGTTGTTTGGCTTGGGTTGTCCAGCCCTGTAGCTTGCTGGTCGTTTAGTAGAGTTGGGTCTTAGCATTGAGACGGAGATCTCTGGGAGAGCTCTCACTGATTGATTTTTACATAGGGCTGGGAGGTCTCTGATGGGCCAGTCCTGAACTCGGCTCTCCCACCTCAGAGGCACTGGTCTGACACCCTGCTGGAGCACCAAGACCCTGTCAGCCACCCAGCTCAGAAGTGGAGGGAGAAAAAATAGAAAGAGGAAAAAATAATACAATAAAATAAATTTATTAAAATAAAAAATATATTATTAAAGTAAAAAAATAAAACAGTAATTTAAAAATAAAATAAAAGAACCAAACAAATAAAAAAATCCACTAATGATAGCAAATGGTAAAAATTATACTAAAAAAAAAAAAAAAAAACCGGACAGACAGAACACTAGGAAAAATGATAAAAGCAAACATATACAGACAAAATCACACAAAGAAGCGTACACCTACACACTCACAAAAAGAGAAAAAGAAAAATATATATATGTATATTGAAAAAGGAAGAGAGCAACCAAATCAATAAACAAATCTACCATTGTTAATAACTCTAAATACTAAACTAAGATAAACATAAAACCAGAAACAAATAAGACACAGAAAGCAAATCCCAAGTCTAGTTGCTCCCTATGTCCACTGTCTCTATTTTGGGATGATTCATTGTCTAGTCAGGTATTCCACAGATGCAGGGTACATCAAGATTTTTGTGGAGATTTAATCCACTGCTTCTGAGTCTGCACAAAGAACTTTCCCTTTCTCTTCTTTGTTCGCACAGCTCCTGGGGTCCAGCTTTGGATTTGGCCCTGTCTCAGCATGTAGGTCGCCCTCTGGCATCTGGTCTTCACCCAGACAGGAGGCAGTTAAAGGAGCAGCTGATTATGGGGCTCTGGCTCACTCAGGCCTTGAGGGAGGGAGAAGTATGGAGTGCAGGGCGAGACTGCAGCGGCAGAGACCAGTGTGAGGTTGCAACAGCCTGAGGTGTGCCGTGTGTTCCCCCTGGGGAAGTTGTCCCTGGATCATGGAACCCTGGCAGTGGTGGGCTGCACAGGCTCCCAGAAGGGGAGGTGTGGATAGTAACCTGTGCTTGCACACAAGATTCGTGGTGGCTGCAGCAGCAGCCTTAGTGTTTCATGCCCATCTCTGGTGTCTGCACCGATAGCTGCAGCTCACGCCCTTTTCTGGAGCTCGTTTAGTCAGTGCTCTGAATCTCCTTTCCTCCTGCACCCCTAAACAATGGTCTCTTGACTCTTAGGGAGTTCCAGACTTTTTCCCAGACTCCCTCCCAGCTAGCCGTGGCACACTAGCCCCCTTCAGGCTGTGTTCACGCAGCCAACCCCAGTCCTCTCTCTGGGGTCTGACCTCCAAAGCCCGAGCCTCAGCTCTCAGCCCCGACCTATCCCAGTGGGTGAGCAGACAAGCCTCTTGGGCTGGTGAATGCTGGTCTGCACCAATCCTCTGTGCAGGAATCTCTCCACTTTGCCCTCTGCACACCTGTTACTGTGCTCTCCTCCATGGATTGAAGATTCCCCGCTGTCCACCCTCTCTCTCCACCAGTTAAAGGGCTTCCTAGTATGTGGAAATTTTCCTCCCTCACAGCTCCCTCCCAGAGGTGCAAGTCCCGTCCCTATTCTTTTGTCTCTGTTTTTCCTTTTGTTCTTTTGCCCTACCCAGGTATGTTGGGAGTTTCTTGTCTTTTAGGAAGTCTGAGGTCTTCTACTAGTGTTCAGTAAGTGTTCTGTAGGAGTTGTTCCACAAGTAGATGTATTTCTGATGTACTTGTGGGGAGGAAGGTGATCTCCATATCTTACTCCTCCACCATCTTTAAGGTCCTCCTTGCCATATTTTTATATTACCAGGGATTATTTTATCTTTATCCATTGTCCTAAGGAATCTAGTTTCCTAAGAAAATATTTGACTTTCCTTCATCTCCATTTCAGGAGGTCCAGTTCAGTAAGTCTGGAAAAGGACCTGAGGATCTGTACTTTCATGCACACAGAGACTTGGCTGTAAGGTAGATATTTATATCCCTACTACAAAAATAAGGAAACAGACTCAAAGATAGAATATGTTATCCCTGATCACATGATGGGATTCCAAAAACAGATTCTCAGACTCTAAGCTCTGTACTGTCTCATATTTTGTATAGACCTCGGATTTACCCTAACATCTGTTTGTTAATGGTTTCATTGTGAATGGCAATTTCTATAGTTTTGTGCCAATAGGTTTTGCAAGTGTGGTTTTATATCCTATCCTGTTTAGTAGGATACATTTTTTCAGTTTCTGGGTAAATTCTCCTTTTCCTTAGTAAATAAATTTTCTGAGGTCTTGATTTCAAAGAAAACTTCTACACAGAAGTTGCATATATTAATTGGGAAAATGTGTGTTGAATGTTATGTGTGCATGCATGTGTGTGTGTGTGTGTGTGTGTGTGTGTGTGTGTGTGTGTGTGTTATCCATGGTTACTTACTAATTGTTGGTGGATAGAAGATGAAAAGGTAGGTATGTATACCTTGTGGAAAAATTTATGGGGAAATGGGGGAGAGATTTTTTTAAGTATGATTTTTTTAAAAGAGGAAGCCAGGTACTATGGAAAGAGCACAGAACTGAGTCATACATATCTTGAATTTTAATCCTAGTTCTACTGTTTCCTGGCTGTGTGACCTTGGACACAATACCTGGCAACAGGAGGCACTGAGTATTTTGGATGTTGTTATTTTTATTCTTTTAAAGACCTTGTGGAATACTTACAAAATGAGTATACCATGGAGTCATGTATGCATTTGAGTGTACCACAACTTCTCAACTATATTACAGTAACAGTCACTTACTATTTATATAGTAAATAGTCTCTCTAACTAAATATTTGCCAACCTCATCATCTAATCCAACACCTATGGAGTGACAAGTGAGCTTGTCTAAAATTCATAATGATCATAGCTACCATTTATTGAGTATTGGCTACATTTTTGATTGTGTTAATCCTGAAATAAAAGTCTTGCTAAATTCTCTGAAGAAGAAAGGGAGAACAAATTGGCTGATAAAAAGCTATAAAAAAAGAAACTGCTACACAAATATACAAATTGTAAAAACTTGGAAAATTGAAAAACAAAAAATACCTCAAAGCCTTTCCTATTCCAATCTTAGTCCAAAGAGAAAAAAAATCAATTTAAAAAATAGAAATACAAACTATTAAAAGACTATTAATAATCATACCAGAATTTATGGGATAAATTGTAAATAAGGGACTAATGAGGTTGATAACAAGATGAAAGCATAAAATGAATGGGAGAATTACATTTATCTGAGCATAATTTTTGTAATTTGAGACCTCTCCATCATACAGTTTTATTTATTCAACTAGAATTTTAATTTTACCATGAAAAACAAAGTAACTTTTTGTTAGATGAACTTTGAAATTGTCATATCATTCCACAAACTGAATTAACTTAGGCTAGACTAAAGTCTTTAGTCTTTTTCTTTAATTTTTAAAATTGTGATAAAATACTGTAACATAAAATTTATTACCTTAATCATTTCTAAGTGTACAGTACATTCATGTTATTGTGCAGCCATCATCACAATCCATCTCCAGAACTCCTTTCATCTTGTAAAACTGAAACTTCATACCCATTAAGCAATAAATCCCATTTCCTCCTCCCACCAGCCCCTGGCAATCACCATTCCATGTTCTATGTCCTTCAATTTGACTGCTCTAGGTACCTCATATAAGTGCAACCATATAGTACTTATCTTTTTACCACTGGCTTATTTCACTTAGCATAGAATCCTCAAGATTCCTCCATGTTGTAGCATATATCAGAATTTTCTTCTTTTTTAAGGCTGAAAAATATTGCTTTGTATGTCTATGTCATATTCTGCTTAACTGTTCCATCAGTGGACACTTGGGTGGCTTCTATATTTTAGCTACTATGAATAATACAGTTTTGAACACAGGTGTCCAAACATTTCTTCAAGATTCTGCTTTCAATTCATTCAGATATATTCCCAGAAGTGAAATTGCTGGATCTTATGGTAATTCTATTTTTTTTATGGTAATTCTATTTTTAACTTTTGCGAGAGCCACCATACTGTTTTCCACAGAAGCTGTACCATTTTATATTCTTACCAGCAGTGCCGAAGCATTTCAGTATCTCCACTTTCTTGCCAACCTTCATTTCCTTTTTTAAAAATTATTTTCTGAAATTTTTACAGTAGCTATCTTAATGGGTATGAGGTGGTATGTCATTGTTTTTTGATTTGCATCTTAATGATTAGTGATGTTGAGCATCATTTCATGAGCTTACTGGCTATTTGTATATCTTCCGTGAAGAAATGCCTGTTTAACTTTTGCCCATTTTTGAATAGTGTACTTGTTATTTTTGTTACTGAGTTTTAAGAGTTCTTTACATAATCTGGATATTAATCCTTATCGGTATATGATTTGCAAATATTTTCTCCCATTCTATGGGTTACCTTTTCATTCTGTTAGTTGTGTCCTTTGATGCAAAGAAGTTTAATTTTGATGTAGTCAAATTTATCTATTTTTCTTTTTTTGCCTTTGCTTTTCATTTCATATCCAAGAACTCATTGCCAAGTCCAACATCATGAAAAATTTCCCCATGTTTTCCTCTAAGAGTTTTCTATTTTTAGTTCTTATATTTAGGTCTTTGATCTATTTTGAGTTAACTTTTGTATGTGATATAAAGTAAGGGTCCAACTTCATCCTTCTGCTTGTGGGTATCCAGTTTTCCCAGCAGTATTGTTCAAAGGACTCTTTTTCCATTGAGTGGTCTTGGCAGTCCTGTCTAAGATCATTTTATCATATATATGAGGGTTTATTTCCAGGCTTTCTATTCTATTCCATTGGTCTATCTTTATGCCAGTATCACACTGTTTTGATTATTATAGTTTTGTAGTAAGTTTTGAAATCATGAAGTATGAGTCTTCCAATTTTATTATTCTTTTTCAATTTTTTTTTTGGCTATTCAAAATACCTTGAGGCCCCATTTGAATTTTAATGGGTGTTTTTTTTAATATCATTGGGATTTTGATAGGAATTTCATTGACTCTGTAGCTTGCCTTGGGTAGTATTGACATCTCAACAATATTAAGTCTTCCAGTCCATGAACACATGGTGTGTTTCCAATTATCTATGTCTTCTTTAATTTCTTTCAGAAATGTTTTGTGGTTTTCAATGAACAAGTCACTCGTTTCATTGGTTAATTCTTGAGAATTTTTATTTTTTTGATGCTGTTGTAAATGGAACATTTTTAAAAATCCCTTTTCAGATTGTTCATTGTTAGTGCATAGAAATGTAACTTATTTTTGTGTTGATTTTGCCTTCTGCTACTTTGCTGAATTTATTTATTAGTTCAAACAGGTTTTTTTTTTTTTGGTAGAATCTTTAGGGTTTTCAATAATGTAAAATTATATAATCTGTGAACAAAGATAATTTTATTTCTTCCTTTCCAATACTGATGCTTTTGATTTATTTTTCTTGCCTAATTCCTCTAGTTAAAACCTTCAGTACTATGTTTAATAGATGATCCAAAAGTGGACATTCTTACCTTGTTCCTGATGTTAGAGGAAACGTTTTCCATCTTTCACCACTGAATATGATGCTCACCGTGGGTTTTCATATATTTTATGTTGAGGCAGTTTTCCTCTATTCCTAGTTGTTGAGTGTTTTTATCATGCAAGTATTTTGAATTTTGTTGTATAATTTTTCTGCATCAGTTCAGGTGATCATGTGGTTTTTCTCCTTTCATTTTGTCAATATGATATACTATTTTGACCAATTTTTTGTATTGAACCATCCTTTTAATCCAGGAATAAATCCCAGTTGATCATATTATATAATCCTTTTAATATGCTACTGAATTCTGTTTACTAGTATTGCGTTGAGGATTTTTCCATCAATCTTCATTGGGGATATTGGTCTGCAGTTTTTTTGTTTGTTTGTTTGTTTGCAGTGTCTTTGTCTGGTGTTGGTAGTAAAACAATATTAATCATTCTTTCTTCAGTTTTGCAGAGTTTCACTTTGCACATGCACTATTTAATAGAAAATTTTCAGGGTGCTTTATTTGAAGATTTCTGTAGCTCATTTTCTTCATAGCTCCTTTCTTTCTGGACCTCAGCCTTACTTTTTCCTGCCACCTTACCCTCCTGAAATCTATTATGTCTTCTCAACTCAGCCAGGCCTTTTGGGGTTTTTTTTGCATTCTCTTTTCTTCTGCCTACTATCAAAACTTTGCCTACCAGAAGCCTAGGTGATTCTAGAACTTGCCTTATTGATTTTATTGTGTCTGTTTCCTAAAATTAAAAACAATGTTATTTCACATATTTCTCTTGTTTTTCATTGTTTATTAATATTAGGTCCTATCTTTGTTACTTCATCCTAGCTATAATCAGAAGTTCCATCCAATGTTTGGGTTTCTCTTACCTAGAAAATAACAGGTGAGGAAAGTTGCCACTATCTTGGCAGGGGTAATTTATGCTTATCACCAGGAAGATGTAGAGCTAATGTTACACAAAGGAGGTAGGGAAGAATATATTTGTTTAAAGCATCAGTTAATCTCAGCTAGTCTAGATTGACTGAGTGCTTATCTCCAGAGCTATTGACTCTTGGTAAATAATGTAAAATCTATCAACTAAAGATATATGATGTTCTGAAACCAGGGATCTGTGAGTTGTTACAGAGCAAGAAGCAGCAGCCTGTCTTCATTGCTTAGGAATGTTAATTTTATTTAAGATTAGCACCAGATTTTGGTGGGGCCAGGGAGTAGGGGATGTCAAGGTTCAAAGGCTAAGCCTGGTCACATAGCTGGAATAGATTTATGTGAACAATTCAACATGAGACCCTTACCACAGGCAGATTTGGGGCTTCCTAGCACTGGAGGGCTTCACAAAACACAGAGATGGGCTGAGATCTGGAGACAATGCATATCTTGTGTGATGTTACCCCATGGATAGACCTAGAAGCCCGCTTCTGGGAACCTCAAAGCCCTTTCAATGCACAACTTTTGTCTGTTGTTACTGTATTATGTCCTTTGTAATAAAGCTGTTTTTTGAGTGTAAACTAAGTCTTCTGAGTCATTTCAACAAATACTTAAATTTCTTAGTGGGTCATTTCAACAAATACTTAAAAGTTCTTAGTGTATAATTTACATAGTTTGGCACCAAGAGGATCCATTAGGACTTCACTTGCTACTTCATTTCTCAATTAAAAAACCCTTTATTGGGTTTCCCTGGTGGAGCTGTGGTTGAGAGTCCACCTGCCAATGCAGGGGGACACAGGTTCATGCCCCAGTCCGGGAGGATCCCACATCATGCCGCAGAGTGGCTGGGCCCATGAGCCATGGCCTCTGAGCCTGCGCGTCTGGAGCCTGTGCTCTGCAATGGGAGAGGCCACAACAGTGAGAGGTCCGCGTATCGTAAAAAACAAACAAAGAAACCCACCTTTATTGAAATGTTATTTACATACAGTAAAATATGCCCATTTAAATTATAGTTTGATGCATTTTTAAAGAAATATCTATCTTGTAATTACTGCCACATTCAAGATATAGAACTTCCAAAAGCTCCCTCTTACTTTTTTGACATCTCCCTTGCCAAATATTAACAACAAATGGGAAAATGTAACGTCCATGGCTTGACAAAGTCTTGGTGATAAAGTTCTTACATACCCCAGGGATAAAGATCTTAGTCATCACACAAGTTTAGTGACATAGGCTCACAGAGATGCTGTGAGAGGAATAGCTGAAAGGTTGAGGAATCTAGAATGAGTAGGAGAAGAGGGAGATGGTTAAGTGTTAGTTGTGGCCTTAAGATCAGCTATGAGGTCACCAGGAAAAGAAAGCATGCAGATGTCTAGATTAATTTACTATTCGATGCATATGGATGGATCAAACAGTGCATGGGATGGTATACAGCAGATGTTCTGGTGGGCCTCCCAGATCTCCCTTCAAGACTGAGTCACCCATTCCCCAAGTTACCAGGAGCATCAGTGATTACAATCCTCAGCCAAAGCAATCTCCCTTGTCAAAAGTCATGCATCCTCTTCAGATACAAGGGCAGCCTGTACCAATGACTGTCCTTGCAGTGGTATGAAGGTCTACAACCCCACACCCATCTCATGGTGAAGCAACCCTAATGGACCATCCTAGCTTCCTGTGACATCAACATTCATTGTTGCCCCATCACAGTTCAACAACTCTTCCTGCTAAATCCATTTCATTTACTTGACCATTGGTGTTGATCCCAAGTGTATACTCTAATAAACTTCCTATATACAGTTCCACATCTTAGAGACAGCTTCTCAGAAGCTTCATCTAAGATAGCATTTTGTTATGTGCTTTCCACAAAGAGAAATCCCCTAATGTCTAACAAAAAATTATTACAGTTGCTAGTAATAAGATGAATTAAAGACGACCCGAATAAATCCATATCAGAAATCATAATATATCAATTGTCTTTAATCAAAATCCCAACAGGTTTTTTAAAAACTGAAAATTGTTAGGTAATTCTAAAGTTTATGTGGATGAAAAAATAACAACTTTTGAATCGCTGTGAAACTCTCCTCTGGTCCAAAAACAGATTAGTCCTGGCAGTGATATACAATGGAAAGAAATATTTACTCAATCTCCAAGTGTCAAAGATATACTGAGGAAAAAGTCTAGATGGCCCTGGAGGCTCATTTCTAACCCCTCCTTTCAGTAGCTCAGCAGAATGACTCAATAGGTCTGAGTTAGCTCAAGAAAGCAGGCTAAGGTTAGTCACTTTGTTTTAGAATCACATAAATGCTTCTTACTTCTCATCTCTTAGAAATAGAACATTACAGCAGAGGGCTACAAGAGAAACACTGCCCCTGATGCTTGCAGCTCAGCCGTGCCTGACCTCAGAACAGCTTTCTATGGGAAAGGGAGAATTAGGGGTTTGTCTATGGTCCTACACTTATCAGCTTGTAAGTTCTGTCCTCCACAAGCCTCATTTTATACCTGCTCTTTGTGGTACGGTAAGTCCCCTATATATGAAAGAGTTCTGTTCCAAGAGCACGTTCGTAAGTCCAATTTGTTCATAAGTCCAACAAAGTTAGCCTAGGTACCCAACTAACACAATCAGCTAGTACTGTACTGTAATAGGTTTATAATAATTTTCACACAAATAATATATAAAAACAGACAAACACAAAAAGTAAAGAAAACATTTTAAATATTACAGTACAGTACCTTGAAAAGTACTGTAGAACAGTACTGTAGAAAAGTACCGTACAACAGCTGGTATACAGGGACTGGCATCGAGTGAACAGGGAAGAAGAGTACTGACTGGAGGTGGGAAAGGAGGTGGGAGATGGTAGAGCTGAAGGATTGTCAGCGATAGGAGACAGAGGGCAAGCTGCAATTTCACTCATGCCTAATGTTGATGGAATGCGTGTCCACATCTTTGAAAGTTTGCAACTTGAAGATTCATATGTAGGGGACTTACTGTACTAGTGACCTATGTCCATACCACTTTATAGAACACAATCATTAAAGTCCCTGTGGACAAGATAATTTCCAGCACAGTCTGTCTAAGCCTTATCCAGGCTCCTCTTAATTTAAAAATTCCATTGTTTGGTTATTAAAAATAGCTTTTAAAATAATTTTCCCAGTGCTTGTCCTGTGTCCTTCTCTAAATTGAATGTAATATGGTTTTCAGCAAGAAAACAGAAATGTTGTGGGCAAGAAGAATATGTAGTATTCAATAGGTCTGGATCAGTAAAGAGGAAACTTTACATTGTGCTTACATAGGTAACTTGCAGGGCATATGATTGTTAACAAGAGCAAGAATTACCCTTAAGTTTTCCCCAGCATTCTCATGATGTCAAGGAAAGATCCAGGGGGACATACATAAAGACTCCTGAGTTCAGATGTCATTTAAGGCTAAGGCATGTCATGTCAGTTCATGTCTCTTGCAAATATAACATGAATTCTCTCAGGTGATGCAAGGTGCAGCTGCAAATGGATTTGAGATTTTATAATGCAGACAACGGGCACCTTGCTGTTGTCTCTATGAAAGGATACTGATTTCAGTTTAGGAGGAAAAAAAGGTTCAGCTGGCAGGCAATAGGTGGATGCTCTGGTACACAGGACCCACTTTGACTGTAGTATCTCTTACTGACTATTGGTACAGGAGCACTGCTGACTCACCCTCGGACATTGAGATGACTTTCTTTTTTTCTTTTTTTCTTTTTTTTTAACATCTTTATTTGAGTATAACTGTTTTACAATAGTGTGTTAGTTTCTCCTTTACAACAAAGTGAATCGGTTATACATATACATATGTTCCCATAACTCTTCCCTCTTTTGTCACCCTCCCTCCCACCCTCCCTATCCCACCCCTCTAGGTGGTCACAAAGCACAGAAGTGAACTCCCTGTGCTATGCTGCAGCTTCCCACTAGCTATCTAATTTACATTTGGTAGTGTGTATATGTCCCTGCCAGGACCTGGAAAGAAATTTCTTCTGGATTCTGGAGCTCAGGTAAGTGATCAGATTGTGAATGATGGTTGGGGACAAGGCTATATTCCACCTCCTTAAGCATGGTGTTAGAAGGTCCTTTAGCTCTAATTCTGTAACATTCTGCCAATCTTTTCATCAAAGAATGGTGGTACTTGCGGTTTTAGAAAGCTAATAGGCAGTGAGGTGTTTCAAAAGAGATCTGCTTTCACATTTCAGTATGGGATTGCTGGTAAATATAGACTGATACTATCTGCCCTGGGTCCCAGAAATGGAACCCCTTCCCCAGTCTCATTTTTAAAAACCTCAAAGAAAACTTACAGAGATGCCAATATTTTAGACACCATGATAGTTGTCCCCAGTTACCGAGAAACCTATCCTGAAGTATAGATTTTATAATTATTAAATATAAATATCCCATAAAAGATTATTACTAATGTTTTAATAGTATTTTTAAAGTAGGTTTAAAAAATAAATTTATTGAGATATAATTGAAATATAAAAAAACTGTATATATTTAAGATGAATAATGTGTATACTTTTCTGTCTGGTTTCTTTAACTTAGCACAATCCTTTTGAGATTCACGCATGTGTAAAAATGATTCATTCCTTTTTATTACTGAGTATGTTACATCATAGGGCTGTACCACAACTTTCTTATCCATTCATCTGTATGTAAAATTTTGAGTTATTTCCAGTTGTTGATTATTACAAATAAAAATACTATGAACATTTATGTACAAGTCTTTATATGAAAATGTGCTTTTATTTCTCTTATACCTTGCTTTTAAAAATGAGTATTTATCTTTCATAAATTCAAGGTTTAAGTTAATGATTCTAAATAGGAGTGAGAGGTAGTAGAGGGAGATACCAGAATAATTATTAGTCATTTAGAGATTTCATTCCTTTGGAAATTGTAATCTGCTTTTCTAGGTGTTAAGTGAACCCATCACCTACTTTCGTGAAATGGGATGTGAATTGTCTAATGGACCAGTTTTGATGATAATCATTTGTCATATTGGTCAGATATACAGAATAATAAAATATAAAGCATCATTCCTTTAAATATTTTCACATGGGCTTCATAAAGTCCAAATAGGTCTTTCCTTTTTTTTTCAATATTAGATAAATTTCGTTAAGTTTCAATAGTAGGCAGATCTTGTGTCCCAGAACCAGAGGAATTTCTTCCTTCAGATCTTGACTCATTTCTTTAGCACATACCTATGACGTGAATAAAGTCTTACATTTCCCTTTAAGATATATATCATTTGAACCACCTTTTTTGTTGTTGTTATCTCATGTTTGTTTGTTTTTTACTTACTGACTTTGTAAATCAACTCACATGTTTTTGACTGAGTTAGAGGAGGGTTGCCAGATAAAATACAAGATGCCTAGTTAATATTTCAGCCCTTTTCTTTTTTAATAAATAATGTATAAAATTATTAACAAGCTATTTTAACTCCACCACAATTTGGTCTCATTTTAACTGTTCAGGGACATAAATCCAAAAAATATTTTCCTTATTAGATCATGCACATTTAGGCATTCATGCCTTTGTGCTTGCCATTTTTTTTGCCTCCCCCCATTCATTCACTTAGAATATTTTTTCTACTCCATTTGTTACACCTGCCAGAGGAAATGTTCATTTAGTAAGTTAGATCATAAAGTGAAAGAGAGAGAAACAGCAGGGTGTGAATTAGTGGGAGAGAGGAATTGAGAAGGCCTCTCCTGATCAGAACCAAGTTGCGGGACATGGTCATTTTACTGAGCACTGAGAGGAGTTTTACTCTGAAAGGCGAGTTCCAAGTTGTCCCTATTTATGATCCTTTAAAAAAATTTTATTTTATATTGGAGTAGAGTTGATTAACAATGTTGTGTTAGTTTCAGATGTACAGATAAGTGATTCAGTTATACATATACACGTATCTATTTTTTTTCAGATTCTTTTCCCATTTAGGTTACTACAGAATATTGAGCAACATTCCCTGTGCTATACAGTAGGTCCCTGATAGTTATTTATTTTAAATATAGCAGTGTGTACATGTCAATCTCCAACTCCCAATCTATCCCTCCCAACCACCCTTCCCCTGGCAACCAGAAATTCATTCCCTAAGTCTGAGTCTGTTTCTGTTTTGTAAACAAGTTCATTTGTATCATTTTTTATATATTCCACATATAAGTGATATCATATGATATTTGTCTTTCTCTGTCTTCACTTAGTGAAGACAGGTCCCTCCATGTTGCTGCAAATGGCATTATTTCGTTCTTTTTAATAGCTGAATAATATTTCATTTTATATATGTACCACATCTTCTTTATCCATTCCTCTGTCGATGAACATTTAGGTTGCCTCCATTTCTCGGCTATTGTAAACAGTGCTGTGATGAACATTGGGGCGTGTATCTTTTCAAACCATGTATTCCTCTGGATATATGCCCAGGAGTGGGCATATGCTAGCTCTATATTTAGTTTCTTAAAGAGCCTCCATGCTGTTCTCCATAGTGGCTCTACCAATTTACATTCCCACCAAAAGTGTAGGAGGGTTCCCTTTTTGCCACACCCTCTCCAGCACTTATTGTTTGTACAATAGATTTTTGGATGAAGGCCATTCTGACTGGTGTGGGTGATATCTCACTGTAGTTTTGATTTGCATTTCTCTAATAATTAGCAATGTTGAGCATCTTTTCATATGCCTCTTGGCCATCTGTATGTCTTCTTCGGAAAAATATCTATTTAGATTCTCCACCCATTTTTCGATTGGGCTGTTTGTTTTTTTGATGTTGAGCTGCATGAGCTGTTTGTAAATTTTGGAGACTAATCCCTTGTCAGCCACATCATTTGCAAATTCTTGATTTAATTTTGAGTATCTTGACAATTCCTACCCCATATCTCATAGCTTATGACTTTTTTCTTGTCTCCTTTCCAGGCATTATGAAGCTTAAATCCTCTTCTTTTTCTTGGTACTATGTGAGTCTTCTCCTACAAGTGATGACATCAACTTCAGGTAAGAGCATCTAATGTCTCCTTACTGAGTCACAGCAGTAGAAAGAACCTAGGACAGACATCCAGTGTCCATTCTAGCATATAAGGAGCTTGGAAGTCATTACTATGCCCTATTATCAAGTAAAAAGCTGAAGAAACTGAAAATCAACCACTCTTCCAAGATCCAACAGAGAATTGAGGTCACAGGACAAACTGCTCTTTCCCAAATTGGAGAGACAGAGAAGTGGATACAGAGGCTCACAGCTTCCCAGGCTATAAATCTTTGTGGAAACCAGTACCAGGGTAGAAAAATCTAAACTGTAAAAATTGAATTTCTGGAGGCTTGGTGTGGACAAGTCTGAAAGTTAAAAACTCCAAGAGGGCCCAGTCATGAGACAACTCAATTTTGTGAATTTTACCTCCATGATTTTTACTAGGTTCTCACAGAAAATATTGGAAAAAATGTCCTTGTGTTTTTAGCAGGAGGAGGGGAAGAGTAACTACTTTGAAATATGCTCTTCTTGATAAGGCCTGTCCTCAAGAGAAACTATGTTAGCAGAGCCTAACCTATTGGCATTTTCTCAGAGCCTAACTGACCTGCGATCAGGAAAATATCCAACTCCATCCTCCTCTAGCCATTGTGTCCCAATAAGGAGGGATAAAACTGAGAAGCACTTGTGAAGTTCACAGCCAAGGCCACTAAAAGACTAAGATCTAATCACAGGACTATAGAATACCTCTCCTTCCCCTACACCTTACCACCAAATCACTAAAAGCCTTTAACCAGATTTTTTTTTTACCCAGTACATCATGTTTGGATTTCAACAAAAAAAATTACAAGGCATACCATACAGTTTGAAGGGGCAGAGCAAACATCAAAACAAGACTTTAATATGGCAAGATTGTTGGAATTATCAGACTGGGAATTTAAAATAACTATGTCTAATATGCTAAAGGTTTTAATGGAAAAAGTAGATGACATGAAAGAATAGATGAGCAATGTAAACAAAGAGATGTAAATTCTAAGAAAGAATCAAAAGAAATCGTAGAGATCAAAAACAATGTAACAGAAATGAATTCTTTTCATGGGCTTATTGGTAGCCTGGACATGGCTGAGAAAAGAATCTCTGAGCTTGAGGATTTATCAACAGAAACTTTGAAAACTGAAAGGCAGAAAAAGAGTTTAAAAAATGGAAGAGAAAATCTAAGAACTGTGGACAACTACAAAAATGTTATGGGAATACTAGAAGGAGAAGAAAAAGAGACAAATAGAAGAAATATTTGAAACAATAATGACAGAGAATTATACACCTTAAATATATATAATTTTATTTGTCAATTATTCTTCAGTAAAGCTGGGGAAAAAGCCTATTTTGCATGATATTAATATAGCTACCCTAGTTCTGTTTTTGTTACTATTTGCATGGAATATCTTTTTCCATCCTTTCACTTTCAACTTATTTAAGTCTTTGGTTCTAAAATGAGTCTTTTGTAGATAGCATATAGTTGGATCATGTGTTTTTATCCATTCTGCCAATTTTGTTGATTGGAAAGTTTAGTCCATTTGTATTTAAAGTAATGACTTTCTTCTGTCATGTTATTTATTCTTGTATACTTTACAGCGTTTTGTCCCTCATTTCTTTCATTACTAACTTCTTTGTGTCTATTTGATTTTTTTGTAGTGAAACGTTTCCTGTTGTATATGTGTCGTAGTTATTTTCTTTGTGGTTACCATGGAGATTGCATTTAACATCTTAAAGTTAAAACACTCATTTAAATATATACCAGCTTAACTTCAGTAAGATACAAAAACTCTGCTCCTTTAACTACTCTGTCCTCATCAGATAGATGTTGCTGATGTTACTAAATTACATTTTTATACATGTGTGCCCTGAAACATAAATTAATAATAGTGCATCAGTCTTTTAAATTATAAAAAATAAAATGTGGACTTACAAACCAAAGTTATAATACTAGCTTTTAGACTAATAAGGGTTTTTAAAATGTATTAGTCTCTTAAATTATGTTGAAAACAAAAAGTGGAGTTTTAAACCATTGTTACAATAATAATAGCTGTTATAATTGTCCATGTATTTACCTTTATTGAGTAGTTTATTTCTTCACACATCTTCAAGTTACTGTCTAGTGTCCTTTCATTTCATCCTATAGAATTCCCTTGAGCATTTTTTGTAGGGCAGATCAAGCGGTAATGAACTCCCTGTTTTTGTTTATCTGGGAATGTCTTAATTCCTCACTTCTGAAGGGCAGTTTACTGGATATTGGATTCTTATCTGACAGGTTTTTATTCCCCCTTTTAGCACTTTGAATATATTGGCCCACTGCCTTCTGGCTTCCATAGTTCTGGTGAGAAATCTGCTTGTAATCTTATTGAAGCTTTCTTGTATGTGATCAGTTGGTTTCTCTCATTACTCTCAAGGTTCTTTGTCTTTTGAAAGTTTGATTATAATGTGTCTAGAGGTGGATCTCCTTAAATTCATATTACTTGGAGTTCGTTGGACTTCTTGGGTGTTTATAGTCATATCTTTCATCAAATTTGGGAAGTTTTCAGCCCAGATTTCTTCAAATATTCTCGCTATCCCTTTCTCTCTTTCTTCTTCTGGGATTCCCACAATGCATATATTGGTCTGATTGATGCTGTCTCACAGATCCCTTAGGCTCTCTTCACTTTTTAGAAATATTTTTTCTTTCTCTTCCTTAGACTCAATAATTTTCGTTGTCCTATCTTTAGTTTTCACTAATTATTTTTCTACCTTCTTAAATCTGCCTTTGAATCTCCCTCTCTAGTGAATTTTTCATTTCAGTTATTGTGTTTTCAGCTTCAGAATTTCTTTGTGCTTTCTTTTTAGGTTTTCTTTTTATTGATATTTCCATTCATACATAATTTTCTTGACTTTCTCCACATCATTCTTTAGTTCTTTGAGCTTCTTTAAGATGGTTGTTTTAAAGTCTTGAATTGTATTATAGATCTGCCATCAGGTCATTTTCGGGGAAATTTTCTGTTTATTTATTTTTCATCCTTTGAATAGTCCATACTTTCCTGTAATGTGTGTGTGTGTGTGTGTGTGTGTGTGTGTGTGTGTGTGAGTGTGTGTGTGGTTTAAGGTTTTTTAGTTGAAAATTGGACATTTGAATCTAATAATGTGTTAACTCAAAATCAGATTTCCCCCTTCTCTGGGATTTGCTGTTTTTGTTATTGTTTTGTTTATTGTTTTTCTTTTGTTTTGTTTTTGTAGGCTGTCTGTGTGCCAAGGATCAACATGAGATATAAAGTTTAGGCCTTCTCAGGTCTTTTCTGAGCCTGTGATTTTCCTGGGCATGTGTGGTCACTTTCTAGTTTTCCTTATATATTCAGTTGCTTATGAATGTCCTAATCTTTTATATCTGGCTCCTAAAAGTGGAAAAAGAGAAAAGTGAAGGATTAAATGAGAGGGTGCTGGCCCTTTCAATTCCCTGGAGGTCACTTCAGTTGGAGGGGAAGTGATGTGCAATAGAGTGATGTGCAATAAAAATGGCTATCCACCTCTTTGTTTGCACCTCTGTGATCAGAAGTAACAATCAGTGATCAGAGCACAGATCCTCCATATTTGGAGGTTAGGATCTTTTTTTGCCCACTCTGGCTCCCATAAGCTGTGTAAGCTGCTCCAGGGACAGATGTACATCCTCCTGTCACAGGGCTGGGATCATGAAATGGGTAGCTGCTGCTGTGCTAAGAACTAAAATTAATTAATTCACCTTTTAGATGTCCTTTAGATGATTAATTAACCAAAATTAATACAATTTACCATCCAAGTCTTTCACTGGAATTTGAAGGCCTTCAATAGACTCCAGAGTTCCAAAATAGTTACATCAGGCAGATTATACCAGTGCAATTGTTGTCTAAGTTAGGAGACATATTTCTGATGCTTTCTGCTCTGCCATATTCTCAGAATCCTCCAAGTGAATATAGTTTAAAGAGAATGATGTAGTACCATTGGTCTTTTCAAAAAAATAAAATACTGATTTAAGTAAAAGGGGGATATAGTCGTAGCTGGACGTTTAGAATGGCCAGGTCAGATGAGAAGAACTCAGTCAATGTCTGAGTTCTATGTGGATCACACAGAATTTGTAAAAGAGGCCATTGTGAAGGGCAAAGTGACTCTCAGACTTCGTAATATCAGTGTTTCTGATAAAGGATCATACCAGTGTTCATTTAAAGGTAGTGGCATCAATGATTTGGCCAGCATGAATCTGAGTGTAACCGATAAGTGTCACAGTGGAATGTTGCATATCAGTGTCCTTGTGATCTCATAAGCTGAAATATATGGAAAATATATCAATTTTTCTTTTTTTTCATATTTTTGAAAGTATTTCTAGTATTATAGTCAGAAAAATCTATATATCTATTGCAAATATATACTATGCACTGGATAGACAGTGCAGAGTGACTAGAATTAGTCTAATTTGTAATTTGGATGTGAATTTGAGTATTGCCCCATCTTCTAGTGAAGACCACAAGATTAATGAGACTTTTCAGATTTCCAACCCAACCTCAATGCAATAACTATCTTGATCTTTCTGTCTCATTTTCCCCAGCACTAAGTTTGGAAACACAAATCCATGTTCAGACTCCTGGCACTGAGGGACTCATGGTGGAGTGTAACTCAGGAGGGTGGTTCCCACAGCTTCAGATGGAATGGAGAGGCAACAGAGGAGAGGTAGTTCCACATTCATCAAAATTCTATTCACAGGATGGAGCCAGATTTTTTCACATGAAGATGACTCTTGTCCTTAGAAACCAGTCACAGGGCAATATGACTTGCTACATTCACACCCTCTAACAGGTGAAGAGAAACGAACAAATATCATTCTAGCTGGTGAGTGTTTGTCAGAGTTTGGTTGTCAACATAGCAACATAAACAGAAATTAATGGCATAATTAATGTTAAAGAGCTTTGTACATTGTCAAGCACACTTTGAATGTAACTCTATAATTGTTATGAGTTTCGGTACTAAAGATGTCAGGTGTTGAGAAGAAGGTTTGAGAAGAAAATATTTATAAGAATAATGACAACCTATAATTAAAATATACATTACAGCCTTAAAGGTATTTAAAGTTCATTATCTCATTAGACCTCACAATATTCGTTTTTAAGGTGAACAAATTTCTAGTCACTCAACTTCCTGAGCTACAGTTTTCTCATCTTATAAATTAGTATAAACACATTTCATGGGTTTTTATGTATCCCAAATGAATTAGTGTAGCAAAAAGCTTTGCTTACTGTTATATAATATTCAGTACTAATATTGTCATTTAAAGCACTCTGAAAATTCACTAAGGAGGAACTATTATGGCCATTTATAGGTGGACAGATGTCGAGAGAAGCCAGTTGAACCAACAGTAAGTAAAATGTGGAACTAAAACACAGGCTTTCTGATTTGGGGGAGGCATGACAGATGGGTGTCAAAGGCCAACCAGGAAAAATCCACGACTTATGTGCAACAAAGATCCCCTTAGCTAACACCTATGTAGAGAAATCAGGGTGGATTACAGGAGCAGAGTGGTGGGTGGGCCAGATTATCTTCAGATGTCACTTCAGGGAGGCTATTTCTAGCCTGATTGAGGGCACAGGTTTTTCTCTTAAAAATCCTCTCTAATCTTCTTGGAGGATTCAAAAAATGAACTGAAAAAAATTAATGTTGCCCTGACCAGATAGAAGTCTATAAGGATGATCTGGAAAATAGGAATAACAGAAAAGGGGTAAGAGTTGGTAATAGTCTATGAATATTTTAAAGGTAGTGGTGATGGGATTACTGATGGATTGAATGTGTGATGAAGGAGGAAAAGAGGAATAAAGAATGATTCCAAGGTTAGAGGCCAGAGTCATAAAGATGAGTTTTCATTTACTGAGATGGGGAAGTTTGTGAAATGAGCCTATCTTAGAAATAAGACCTTGCCTATAAGACTTGCAAGGGAAATGTCGACTAGATATGAGTTTAAAGTTCTGAGGAGGAGACCAAGGTTGAGACATAATGTGAATGTCTACAAGCTATGGAGAATATTTAAAACAATGAAACTGGAGAAGATACAAAGTGAATAAGGATAGACAAAATAAAAAACCTGTTTCCTAGAACTGAATTTTGGAGAATTCACCTTTTAGATGTCCTTTAGATGATTAAGTAAAAACTGCAAATTATCTGAGAAGGAATAGGGAGAGAGGTAAGAGGAAAACAAATAAAAACAGCAGGCAAAAACCAATAGTTAGAAGCATTCATTTTGATCTTACTCTTTTATCAATGATGAAAATAATTTCCGTTAGAAACTCTTTTAAATCTTTCTAATGTTTTATATTGTTTCACTAAAGATAGTTGCTTCCTATGCAAATTAATAAGCATTGTATAGATATATCCAATTATTAGTTTCAGGTAGGATTCAAATTGGAATAGGCTGTAACATAAGCATAATATTTGAGAAAAAGAGCCATATCATATGGCTCTTTAAATGATTGTTTAAAGTTGGATTGTGTAATAATTAATAATTTTGAAAAAAAGGCTTTCATAAGCTGTATGAGTGATATTGTTAAAATTTTCCACATCCCATGTAATAAATAAAGTTCTCAGACTTTTATCCAATTCACAAATATTCATACAGCTTAAAATTTTAACATAAAATAAATATGAAATCTACAAAAACATGGCAAGGTAAACTTTATTTTTCCTGAAAAACTAGCCCCCAAAATAATACCAAATATTGTGGTAAATATGCAACCAAAAGGCACATATCTATGATTTTTTAAACTGGGAACTAGAAGAGAGATATAATAATAAATTCAATCCCCAAGGAAAATCTGGAAAAAAACAATATGTGCTTAACGTCAGCCACAAAATACACAAAATAGAGTCACAAGGCAAATACAGAACCTATTTGAAAAACAATACATACTCTGTCTAAAAGACCTCAAAAAGACATAAATATATGTGCGGGAATACTCAATTTAGAATGGGAATATTTATCTCCATGAAGATAAAATAATACAAAATCAACGTAATTATTCATTTAAAGACATTCCAGCAATCCATCTTGCGAGAGCAACAGAATCACAACTAACTGCTGAACAATCACCAACAGGAAGACACTGGAACTCAACAGAAAAGATACCCCACATCCAAAGACAAAGGAGAAGCCATAAGGAGACAGTAGGAGGGGCGCAATCACAATAAAATCAAATCCCATAACTGCTGGTTGGGTGACTCACAAACTGGAGAGCAATTATACCACAGAAGTCCACCCACTGGAGTGAAGGTTCTGAGCCCCATGTCAGAATTCCTAACCTGGGGGTCCAGAATCAGAAAGAGGAATTCCCAGATATTCAGTCTTTGAAGGCTAGTGTGATTTGATTGCAGGACTTCAACAGGACTGGGGGAAACAGAGACTCCACTCTTGGAAGGCACACACAAAGTAGTGTGTGCATCAGGACCAAGAGGAAGGAGCAGTGACCCGTAGGAGACTGAACCAGACCTACCTGCTAGTGTTGGAGGTTCTCCTGCAGAGGCAGGGGGTGGCTGTGGCTCACCAAGGGCACAAGGACACTGGCAGCAGAAATTCTGGGAAGTACTCCTTGGCATGAGCCCTCGCTGAGTCTGCCATTAGCCCCACCAAAGACCCTGTAGCCTCCAGTGCTGGGTCCCCACAAGCCAAAAGAACAGGGAGGGAACTCAGCCCCACCAATCAGCAGACAAGCAGATTAAAGTTTTACTGAGTTCTGCCCACCAGAGCAACACCCAGCTCTACCCACCACCAGCCCCTCCCATCAGGAAACTTGCACAAGCCTCTTAGATAGCCTCATCCACCAGAGGGCAGACAGCAGAAGCAAGAAGAAGTACAATCCTATAGCCTGTGGTACAAAAACCACATTCACAGAAAGATAGACAAAATGAAAAGTCAGAGGACTATGTACCACATGAAGGAACACGAAAAAAAAACAGAAAAACAATTAAATGAAGTGGAGATAGGCAACTTTCCAGAAACAGTATTCAGAATAATGATAGGGAAGATGATCCAGGACCTCAGAAAAAGAATGGAGGCAAAGATTGAGAAGATGTATGAAACGTTTAACAAAGACCTAGTAGAATTAAAGAACAAAAAAAAGAGATAAATAATACAATAACTGAAATGAAACACTAGAAGGAATCAATAGCAGATAACTAAGGCAGAAAAACGGATAACTGAACTGGAAGACAGAATGGTGGAATTCACTGCCATGGAACAGAATAAAGAAAAAAGAATGAAAAGAAATTAAGATAGCCTAAGAGACATTTGGGACAACATTAAATGCACCAACATTCTCATTATAAGGGTCCCAGAAGGAGAAGAGAGACAGAAAGGACCCTAGAAAATATTTGAAGAGATTATAGTCAAAAATTTCCCTAACATGGGAAAGGAAACAGCCACCCAAGTCCAGGAAGTGCAGAGAGTCCCAGGCAAGATAAACCCAAGGAGCTGGGAGCGAGAAGATGGCGGAAGAGTAAGACGCGGGGATCACTCTTCCTCCTCACAGATACATCAGAAATACATCTACACGTGGAACTTCTCCTATAGAACACCCACCGAACGCTGGCAGAAGACCTCAGACCTCAGACCTCAGGCAAGAAACCCCCCCCACGTACCTTGTTAGGGCAAAAGAAAAAAGAATAAACAGAGACAAAAGAATAGGGACGGGACCTGCACCAGTGGGAGGGAGCCGAGAGGGAGGAAAGGTTCCCACACACTAGAAGCCCCTTCGCGGGCAGAGACTGTGGGTGGCGGAGGGGGAAGCTTCAGAGCCGCGGAGGAGACCACAGCC
The DNA here is from genome assembly GCF_026419965.1 of Kogia breviceps. Taxonomy (NCBI): domain Eukaryota; kingdom Metazoa; phylum Chordata; class Mammalia; order Artiodactyla; family Physeteridae; genus Kogia; species Kogia breviceps. The sequence continues at coordinate 162,604,324 of NC_081310.1, forward strand.
AACAGGGTGCGGAGGGCAAAGCGGAGAGATTCCCGCACGGAGGATCGGTACCGATCAGCACTCACCAGCCCGAGAGGCTTGTCTGCTCATCCGCCGCGGCGGGCGGGGCTGGGAACTGAGCCTCGGGCGGATCCCAGGGAAAGGTCTGGAGTTGGCAGAGCGAAAACAGCCTGAAGGGGTTAGTGCACCACGGCTGGCCGGGAGGGAGTTCGGGAGAAGTCTGGAGCTGCCGAAGAGGCAAGAGACCTTTTCTTCCCTCTTTACCTCCTGCTGCGCGAGGAGAGGGGTTTAAGCGCGCCGCTTAAAGGAGCTCCAGAAACGGGCGCGGAGCTGCAGAAGAGACAAGAGACTTTTTCTTGCCTCTTCGCTTCCTGGGGCGCGAGGAAAGGGAATTAAGGGCACCACATAAAGGAGCTCCAGAAACGGGCGCGAGCTGCGGCTGTCGGCGCGGAAAACAGAGACGGGTGTGGGGCGCTACGGTTGCTGCTGCCGCCACCAAGAGGCCTGTGTGCGAGCGCAGGTCACTCTCCACACCGCCCCTCCCGGGAGCCTGTGCAGCCTGCCAGCGCCGGGGTCCCGGGATCCTGGGACTGCTTCCCCGGGAAAACGCGCGGCGTGCCTCGGGCCGGTGCAGCGTCACGCCGGCCTCTGCCGCCGCGGACTCGCCCCACATCCGTGCCCCCCCACCCACCGCCTGAGTGAGCCAGAGACCACGAATCAGCTGCCCCGTTAACGCTGCTCCTTTGACCCCGCCCTCTCTGAGCGAAGGGCAGACGCCCTCGGACGACCTGCGTGCAGAGGCGGGGCCAGGTCCAGGGCTGAGCCCCAGGAGCTGTGCGAACAAAGAGAGGGGGTGGTCCCTCCCAGCAGCCTCAGAAACAGCGGGTTAAAGCTCCACAGTCAGCTTGAAGTGCCCTGCATCTGTGGAAAACCTGAATAGACAGCGAAATATCCCAGGTTGAGGAAGTGGACTTTGGGAGCAAGATATACTATTATTTTCCCCTTTTTTCTTTTTGTGAGTGTGTATGTGGGTGCTGCTGTGTGAGATTTTGTCTGTGTAGCTTTGTTTTCACCATTTGTCCTGGGGTTAGACCGACCATTTTTTTTTCTTTAATAGAAATTTTTCTTCTTAATAATTATTTTGTTATTTTAATAACTGTATTTTACCCTACTTTATTTTGTCTTCTCCCCTTTCTTTCTTCCTTTCTTCCCTCCTTTTCCTATTTCCCTCCTTCCTTCCTTCCTCCCTTCCTTCCTTCCTTCCTTCCTCCCTTCCTTCCTTTATTCCCTCCTTCCTTCCTCCCTTCCTTCCTTTATTCCCTCCTTCCTTCCTCCCTTCCTTTCTTCCTCCCTCCCTTCCTTCCTTTATTCCCTCCTTCCTTCCTCCCTTCCTTCCTTCCTCCCTCCCTTCCTTTCTTTATTCCCTCCTTCCTTCCTCCCTTCCTTTCTTCCTCCCTCCCTTCCTTTCTTTATTCCCTCCTTCCTTCCTCCCTTCCTTTCTTCCTCCCTCCCTTCCTTTCTTTATTCCCTCCTTCCTTCCTCCCTCCCTTCCTTCCTTTATTCCCTCCTTCCTTCCTCCCTCCCTTCCTTTCTTCCTCCCTCCCTTCCTTTCTTTATTCCCTCCTTCCTTCCTCCCTCCCTTCCTTTCTTTATTCCCTCCTTCCTTCCTTCCTCCCTCCCTTCCTTTCTTCCTCCCTCTCTTCCTTTCTTCCTCCCTCCCTTCCTTTCTTTATTCCCTCCTTCCTTCCTCCCTTCCTTTCTTCCTCCCTCCCTTCCTTTCTTTATTCCCTCCTTCCTTCCTCCCTTCCTTTCTTCCTCCCTCCCTTCCTTTTATTCCCTCCTTCCTTCCACCCTTCCTTTCTTCCTCCCTCCCTTCCTTTCTTCCTTCCTTCCCTCCCTTCCTCCTTTCTTCCTTCCTTTCTTGACTTTCTACTTTTTTCTCCCTTTTGTTTTGAGCCGTGTGGATTAAAGGCTCTTGGCACTCCAGCCAGGTGTCAAGGCTGTGACTCTGAGGTGGGAGAACTAACCTCAGGACACTGGTCCACAAGAGACCTCTCAGCTCCACGTAATATCAAACTGCGAAAATCTCCCAGAGATCTCCATCTCAACACCAAGACCCAGATTCACTCAAGGACCAGCAACGAACAGTGCTGGACACCCTATCCCCAACAAAGAGCGAGACAGGTCTACAGCCCCATCCATTAGCAGAGAGGCTGCCTAGAATCACAGTAAGGCTACCGACATCCCCATACACGCCCCCAGACGTGGACCTACCCACCAGGGAGACGGGATCCAGCCTCGTCCACCAGAACAGGGGAACTGGTCCCCCCAACCAGGAAACCTGCTCAACCCACTGAACCAACCTCAGCCACTGGGGACAGCCACCAAAAATAGATAGAAATACGAACCTGCAGCCTGCAAAAGGGAGACCCCAAACACAGTAAGATAAGCAAAATGAGAAGACAGAAAAACACACAGCAGATGAAGGAACAAGATAAAAACACACCAGACCTAACAGATGAAGAGGTAATAGCCAATCTACCCGAGAGAGAATTTAGAATAATGATGGTGAAGATGATGCAAAATCTTGGAAATAGAATAGACAAATTGCAAGAATCAGTTAACAAGGACCTAGAAGAAATAAAGAGGAAGCAAGTAACAATGAGCAACACAATAAATGAAATGAAAAATACTCTAGACGGGATCAGTAGCAGAATAACTGAGGCAGAAGGACAGATAAGTGACCTGGAAGATAAAATAGTGGAAATAACTACTGCAGAGCAGAAGAAAGAAAAAAGAATGAAAAGAACTGAAGACAGTCTCAGAGATCTCTGGGACAACATTAAACGCACCAACATTCGAATCATAGGGGTCCCAGAAGAAGAAGAGAAAAAGAAAGGGACTGAGAAAATATTTGAAGAGATTATAGTTGAAAACTTCCCTAATATAGGAAAGGAAATAGTCAACCAAGTCCAGGAAGCACAGAGAGTCCCATACAGGATAAACCCAAGGATAAACACGCCGAGACACATAATAATCAAACTGTCAAAAATTAAATACAAAGAAAACATATTAAAAGCAGCAAGGGAAAAACAACAAATAACACACAAGGGAATCCCCATAAGGCTAACATCTGATCTTTCAGCAGAAACTCTACAAGCCAGAAGGGAGTGGCAGGACATATTTAAAGTGATGAAGGAAAAAAACCTACAACCAAGACTACTCTACCCAGCAAGGATCTCATTCAGATTTGATGGAGAAATTAAAACCTTTACAGACAAGCAAAAGCTGAGAGAGTACAGCACCACCAAACCAGCTTTACAACAAATGCTAAAGGAACTTCTCTAAGCAAGAAACATAAGAGAAGGAAAAGACCTACAAGAACAACCTGAAACAATTAAGTAAATGGTAATAGGAATGCACATATCAATAATTACCTTAAAAGATAAACCCAAGGAGAAACACACTGAGACACATAGTAATCAAACTGACAAAAATTAAATACAAAGAAAAATTATTAAAAGCAACAAGGGAAAAATGGAAAATAACATACAAGGGAACTTCCATGAGGTTAACAGCTGATTTCTCAGCAGAAACTCTACAAGCCAAAGAGAGTGGCATAATATATTTAAAGTGATGAAAGGGAAGAACCTACAACCAAGATTACTCTGCCCAGCAAGGATCTCATTCAGATTTGACAGAGAAATTGAAATCTTTACAGACAAGAAAAAGCTAAGAGAATTCAGCACAACCAAACCAGATCTACAACAAACTTCTCTAAGTGAGAAACACAAGAGAAGAAAAGGACCTACAAACCCAAAACAATTAAGAAAATGGTAATAGGAACATACATATCAATAATTATCTTAAATGTGAAAGGATTAAATGCTCCAGCCAAAAGACACAGGCTTGTTGAATAGATATAAAACCAAGACCCATATATATGCTATCTACAAGAGACCAACTTCAGACCTAGGGACACATACAGACTGAAAGTGATGGGATGGAGAAAGATATTCCATGTAAATGGAAATCAAAAGAAAGCTGGAATAGCAATACTCATTTCAGATAAAATAGAGTTTAATATAAAGATTGTTACAAGAGACAAGGAAGGACACTACATAATGATCAAGGGATCAATCCAAGAAGAAGATATAACAATTGTAAATATATATACACTCAACATAGGAGCACCTCAATATATAAGATAAATGCTAACAGCTACAAAAGAGGAAATAGACAGTAACAAAATAATAGTGGGGGACTTTAACACCTCACTTCCACCAATGGACAGATTATCCAGACAGAAAATTAATAAGGAAGCACAAGCTTTAAATGACACAATAGACTAGATAGATTTAATTGATATTTATAGGACATTCCATCCAAAAACAGCAGATTACACTTTCTTCTCAAGAGCACATGGAACATTCTTCAAGATAGATCATATCTTGGGTCACAAATCAAGCCTCAGTAAATTTAAGAAAATTGAAATCATTTCAAGCATATTTTCCAACCACAATGCTATGAGATTAGATGTCAATTACAGGGGGAAAAGAAAGTAGAAAACACAAATACATGGAGGCTAAACAATACGTTACTAAATAACCAACAGATCAATGAGGAAATCAAAGAGGAAATCAAAAAATACCTAGAGCCAAATGACTATGAAAACACTACGATACAAAACCTATGTGATGCAGCAAAAGCCATTCTAAGAGGGAAGCTTATAGCAATACAATACAACCTCAAGAAACAAAAACTCACAAACAATCTAATCTTACACCTAAAGGAACTAGAGAAAGAAGAACAAACAAAAACCAAAGTTAGCAGGTAGAAAAAAAATCATAAAGATCACAGCAGAAATAAATGAAATAGAAACAAAGAAAACAATAGCAAAGATCAATAAAACTAAAAGCTGGTTCTGTGAGAAGATAAACAAAATTGATAAACCATTAGACAGACTCATCAAGAAAAAAAGGGAGACGACTGAAATCAATAAAATTAGAAATGAAAAAGAAAAAGTTACAACAGACACAGCAAAAACACAAAGCACCCTGAGAGACTACTACAAGCAACTCTACACCAATAAAATAGACAACCTGGAATAAATGGACAAATTCTTAGAAAGGTATAACCTTTTAAGGCTGAACCAGGAAGAAAGAGAAAATATGAACAGACCAATCACAAGTAATGAAATTGAAACTGTGATTAAAAATTTTCCAAAAAACAAAAGTCCAGGACAAGATGGCTTCACAGGTGAATTCTATCAAACATTTAGAGAAGAGCTAACACCCATCCTTCTCAAACTCTTCCAAAAAATTGCAGAGGAAGGAAGACTCCCAAACTCATTTTATGAGACCACCATCCCCCTGATACCAAGACCAGACAAAGATACTACAAAAAAATAAAATTACAGACCAATATCACTGATGAATATAGATGCAAAAATCATCAACATAATACTAGCAAACAGAATCCAAAGCACATTAAAAAGATCATACACCATGATCAAGTGGGATTTATCCCAGGGATGGAAGGGTTCTTCAATATATGCAAATCAATCAATGTGATACACCATATTAACAAATTGAAGGAGAAAAACCATATGATCATCTCAAAAGATGCAGAAAAACTTTTAAGAAAATTCAACACCCATTTATGATAAAAAACTATCCAGACAGTGGGCATAGAGGGAACTTACTTCAACACAATAAAGGCCATGTGTGACAAACACACAGCAAACATCATCCTCAATGGTGAAAACCTGAAAGAATTTCCTCAAGGATCAGCAGCAAGATAAGGATGTCCACTCTCACCACTATTATTCAAAATAGTTTTGGAAATCCTAGCTACAGCAATCAGAGAAGAAAAAGAAATAAAAGAAATACAAATTGGAAAAGAAGAAGTAAAACTGTTACTGTTAGCAGATGACATGATGCTATACATAGAGAATCCTAAAGATGCTACCAGAAAACTACTAGAGTTAATCAATGAATTTCATAAAGTTGCAGGATACAATATTAATGCACATAAATCTCTTGCATTCCTATACACTAACAATGAGAGATCAGAAAGAGAAATTAAGGAAAGAATCCCATTCACCATTACCACAAAAAGAATAAAATACCTAAGAATAAACCTACACAAGGAGGTAAAAGAGCTGTACTCAGACAACTATAAGACAGTGATGAAAGAAATCAAAGTTGACACAAACAGATGGAGAGATATACCATATTTTTGGATTAGAAGAATCAATATTGTGAAAATGACTATATTACCTAAAACAATCCACAGATTCAATGCAATCCCTATCAAATTACCAATGGCATTTTTTACAGAACTAGAAAAAAATCTTAAAATTTGTATGGAGACACAAAAGACCCTGAATAATAACAGCAATCTTGAGGGAAAAAAATGGAGCTGGAAGAATCAGACTCCCTGACTTAAGACTATACTACCATGCTACAGTAATCAAGACAATATGGTACTGGCACAAAAACTGAAAGATAGATCAATGGAACAGGATAGAAAGCCCAGAGATAAACCTAAACACATATGGTCACCTTATCTTTGATAAAAGAGGCAAGAATATACAATGGAGAAAAGACAGCCTCTTCAATAAGTGGTGCTGGGAAAACTGGACAGCTACACGTAAAAGAATGAAATTAGAACACTCCCTAACACTATACACAAAACTAAACTCAAAATGGATTAAAGACCTAAATGTAAGTCCAGACACTATCAAACTCTTAGAGGAAAACATAGGAAGAACACTCTTTAACATAAATCACTACAAGATATTTTTTGACTCTCCTCCTAGAGAAATGGAAATAAAAATTTAAAAAATAAACAAATGGGACCTAATGAAACTTAAAAGCTTTTGCACAGCAAAGGAAACCATAAACAAGACAAAAAGACAACCCCCAGAATGGGAAAAAATATTTGCTAATGAATCAATGGACAAAGGATTAATCTCCAACATTTACAAGCAGCTCATGCAGCTCAATATCAAAAAAAAACAAATGACCCAATCCAAAAATGGGCAGAATACCTAAATGGACATTTCTCCAGAGAAGATATACAGATTGCCAACAAACACATGAAAGGATGCTGAACATCACTCATCATTAGAGAAATGCAAATCAAAACTACAATGAGGTATCACCTCATAGGAATAAAGACACAGACCTACTAGAGAATGGACTTGAGGATATGGGGAGGGGGAAGGGTAAGCTGGGACAAAGTGAGAGAGTGGCATGGACATATATACACTACCAAACATAAAATAGATAGCTAGTGGGAAGCAGCCGCATAGCACAAGGAGATCAGCTCGGCGCTTTGTGACCACCTAGAGGGGTGGGAGGGAGGGAGACACAACAGGGAAGAGATATGGAAACATATGTATATGTATAACTGATTCACTTTGTTATAAAGCAGAAACTAACACACCATTGTAAAGCAATTTTACTCCAATAAAGATGTTAAAAAAAAAAAAAAGATGTGGTACATATATACAACGGAATATTACTCAGCCATAAAGGAAAGGAATTGGTTCATTTGTAGGGACATGGATGGACCTAGAGACTGTAATACAGAGTAGAGTAAGTCAGAAAGAGAAAAACAAATATCATACATTAGCGAATATATGTGGAATCTAGAAAAATGGTACAGATGAACTGGTTTGCAAGGCAGAAGTAGAGACACATGTAGAGAACAAACATTTGGACACCAAGGGGGGATAGTGGGGGGTAGGGTGGTGGTGGGATGAACTGGGAGATTGGGATTGACATGTATACAATGATATGTATACAATACATAACTAAGAAGAAGCTGCTGTATAAAGAAAAATTCAAAATAAATAAAGACATTCCAGAAAGAAATCCTTTGGAAGTATTTTTTTTAATGTTGGTTAAAGTAAGTTTGAAGCTAGTATGGAACAATGAATATCTGTAAATGGCAAAAAAAATTTTTTTAAGGAAAATGAGGAAGAATTTCCTTTATCAGGTTAGAAACTGACTGACTATAATAAAGTAATTGTGAAAAAATGTTAAAAATACTTTGTGTTAATTTCCAACCATAGAATATTATGTACAGTCACAGGAGTAGGCCATTGTGTCAATGATAAAAATTAGGAAGGGTAGAAAGAGATCCAAATCATGAAGAAACAGTGTATAACAAATTATGAAGTATAAAGTTTAGTGCATTGAAAAGAAAGATGAAAAAGTTCCTATAAGATGTTGGAATAATTATCTATACATCTGGAAGAAAAAGACTCATACATATAACTATATACAGATAAATTCCATATAGGTTAGAAGTTAAGTGCTAAAACTGAAACAGTACACATTTTTATTTTAAGGAATACACTGTATAAGCCTAGTATTAGAGACCTTATCAAGAAATGCAAATCATAAAAGTTAAGAAAGGTCTATTTGTCTCCATTATCTTCACACCCTAAGAATAGACTAGAGACGGTTTTGACGCTGTCTTGCAGCCCTTGAGCTTCTCAATCACCAGCATGGTGTAGAGTTCTGCTTGATTGTTTCCTTTATGATTAGGAAGCATTTGCACTGGAATTGTTAATAAGAGATGAGAGAGAGAGACTTCCTTCAATCAACTATAGCCTCAAGTTAAATTCTATCACCCAAAGAAGCTCAATTCCAGGCTCTGTACTTACCACTAAAACAGCTCCACTGATCTTTAAATACAAAAAAAAGATACAAAAAAAGTAAAGAAAACACAGGACCTGAAGGGGAATCCTGCTTAATTAGCAGTAAAATTTCTAATCCAGTGGTGTTCCGTGTTGTCGGTTTATTGATCTTCAAATTCTTTCAGGTTCCCTGTTTAATCCAGACCACATTTGGATAACATTTTTCGTTTCGCTTCTTTGCGTGATATTGTTTTGGACTATTGGGATCCTTTGCTGTCAGTGTTTCACAAAATGTAACTGCTGCAACAAGGGTGGAATCATTAAGGGAATCTCTCTTAATGTGATGCCTAAGTTACATGGGGTGTTTAGGCAAAGCTGTAAGACCTTTGTCAATGAATACCTAGATTTACGTAGGAAGATTTAGGGCTTCTCACTTTAGAAGTGTTGAACTTCACACCTCTCAATTATGAGCTTCCCAGAGCAGTGCTGTTTTAGGAATAAGGTCAGTATAGACATCTCCTGAGTTGTTCAGACCCACACTCTCTCTCATCTCTTATTAACAATTCCAGTGTTCTATGCCCTCGAAGGAGTGCGTTCTCTCTTAGGTAAAAGTCTATTCAATCAACATGAAGAGAATCCAGCATCTGCTTTACTCAAAATCACTTAGTGATGGATGCATCCTGGGAGTCTTGCTCTAAGATACACTTAATTTGATCACAGTCTTCTTGCTTACATAGATTCCCATTAGCTTTCAAGACACCACCTCCCTTCAAGGGCTTGAACAACATCAACATGAAAAAGAGATAGGTTTATAAACCAACAAGTCCTTTACAACCAGACTCTTCCATCTGGTTTCATGGTTATCACCCTTCTGAGTGACTATATCACTGAGTGATAGTGACCCATCAGGCAAAAGGACATCAGACATTTATTTAAATATCTTTATTGGAGTATAATTGCTTTACAGTGGTGTGTTAGTTTCTGCTTTATAACAAATTGAATCAGTTATACATATACATATGTTCCCATAACTCTTCCCTCTTGTGTCTCCCTCCCTCCCACCCTCCCTATCCCACCCCTCTAGGTGGTCACAAACCACCTAGCTGATCTCCCTGTGCTATGCGGCTGCTTCCCACTAGCTATCTGTTTAACATTTGGTAGTGTATATATGTCCATGCCACTCTCTCACTTCATCCCAGTTTACCCTTCCGCTTCCCCATGTCCTCAAGTCCATTCTCTACATCTGCGTCTTTATTCCTTTCCTGGCCCTAGGTTCTTCAGAAACTATTTTTTTTTTAGATTCCATAGACATTTTTAAGAACAACCCTTTTCCCAACTTATGTTCAAACAAAATAGATTATATATAGTTGATAAACTGCTAGGTGGGGGACGTGAATCTAGAGCCTGAACAGAAAATTTAAAGGAGGTGAGTCAAAGGAGAAGATATAATCTATTGTGCCCACTTCCTTACTTAGTCCACAAAACACTGTACCACATTTATTGAGTGCCTACTTTATGCTAGGCATTGTAATAATCATGTTATAGAATTTACCTAATTTAATCCTAAAAGGCAGTGCTATTATTGTCACCATTTTATAGATGAAAATGTCATGAGTCTCATAGCTCATAAGTGGTAGAGCCGATATTGGAAAGCAGATGTCTCTGGCTCCAATTCTCATGCTGTAATCATTATGCTTATTTGCAATAATTGGTTTCAGGTTTCTGCTTTCAAACCTTAATGATTGAGGAGGTTATTAACTCATGAGACAAGTCTATTCCATAGTTATCATGGGAATTTTCTTCATTTTGGAAGTAAAATCTATTGATAAATGATTTCTACCAATTATATCAATGAGTAGCTCTTCTCTGTCTTCCCCAAGAAAGTCTTCGAAAGACTTGAGATCATAATTTTACTCCAGTTCAGTTTCTTTGAAAAGTATCTCATTATTTCTGGTCATTTTCTTCAGGAAGTTGATATAAATTAAAGAATAAATGGATAAATATTTTTGTAATATATGGTAAAACATTTTAATGATCTCTGTTAAACTTATAGAAATGAGCCCCTTGACAGGGAAATTGAAGCTGAGGGGTTTAAAGTGAGGTTATTTTTTTTTCAGTCAACTCAGTGTCACCACTGCTACATCTGTCTAATCCCACAACCTTCAGAACTCCCAAAAATCTAATGAAGATCCCTAGGGCAGCTGTCCAGTTCCCCCCGGCCAGATTAATTTGGTGCTAGGTTAGGTGGTCAGAATTATGAAAAGAAACTCCTCTTAGTCCTGCTAGGTCCTTAAGTCCAATCTTACTAGGGTCTGCCACTACCCACAAAGTAAACTCACATCCTAGCCCTACCTGGGTTGAGTGGGCATGGGGTAATGACTACGCTTTTTCTGATAACGGTTCTGAGGTCAGTGATACCCCACATTCTTGCATTTCTCATTTATTAATCCTAACTCTCCCTGTTCTAGTGTTCCTATATGACTGCATTTGTTTTTTTGAGCTCAAGCATCATTCAATTACTGTGTTTTGTAGTCTTTTCTGGAATGCTCATTATATATCTGAAGTTCCGGAGCAGAGGTAAATAAGGTTAGCAGCGGCGACTACTACTAAGAGCTTAACAGCTCTCCTTTCCCTAGAAATCTGTTTCCTAGGTGTTGTTTAGCCAGAGCTGTTTAACTTTTTCTCATAACCAGGAAGATCGGTGGTTTAGGTGAACTCTCAGAGGACCAAATTCTAGAACTAAGATTGTTGTGCGTGTCAAGGACTGAAGCTGCTTTGACTGCTACCAGCGTTTTCAACTGCACTTTAAGGACATAGCTTCTTCTGCTCTAAGGAGAAAGAAACATTCTGGCTTCAGAAAATATGATTAGGTCCAGTCACTAATTTACTTTACTGTGGTCACTACTGGTGTGCATTCATAACTCTAGGTCAATGTTTCTTATCAACTTGGGGCTTAGAGTCTACTCTGAAAATATAATGTTGAGCATAAATCCAGTTGCAGTACTCACATATACCTCTTAAATTTCAGGAAGCTTATGAAACATTGAAATCCTTCCTTGGAAAAATTATGAAATATGGTCATCATTTAGAGATGAAATTGATAAACTAATATAGTAATATTCAAAAGCATGATTTCGGCACAGCAGTTTATAGTTTAGAGGTTTCTAAGGGATATGTATATATAGGATAATTGCCATCTAAACGAGGCAAAGAAATGCTTTATTTTACTTGACGCATTGCTGTCAAATCACAGAAGAGAATTTTAGTGAATTAGGGTGGTCACTAGCAGAGTTTTCTCTGTTCCCTCTCTTCCCTTCCTCATGCTAGATAGCCTGAACCACAACATGCACAGGCCTATATTTCATTTGAATAAATATTTAGGAATTTATTCCTAATTTAGGTGTATGTTTAATTTTATAAGAAACTGCTAAAGTGTATGTACTAATTTACACATCACCTGCAATGGATAAGAGAACACTTACTCCTCATGTTTTCTAATTTGGGGTTCCATCAGTCTAATTTTAGCTTAGTGTGTTTAGTGGTATCTCACATCTCAGTTTTAATTTGCTCTTCCTGAACATTTCATATAAGTGGAATCAAACAATATTTACTCTTTTATGACTGACTTCTTTCAGTTAGCATAAAGTGTTTTTTTTGTTGTTGTTGTTGTTGTTGTTGTTTAGTGGCACGCGGACCTCTCACTGTTGTGGCCTCTCCCGTTGCGGAGCACAGGCTCCGGACGCGCAGGCTCAGTGGCCATGGCTCACGGGCCCAGCCGCTCCGCGGCATGTGGGATCCTCCCGGACCAGGGCACGAACCCATGTCCCCTGCTTCGGCAGGAGGATTCTCAACCACTGCGCCACCAGGGAAGCCCAGCATAAAGTTTTAAAGGTCCATTCATGCTGTAATATGCACCAGTTCTTTATTCCTTTCTATTGCTGAATAATATTCCATCATATGAATATAGAACATTTTGTTCATTCATTCATCAGTTGATGTTCCTTGGTTTGTTTCCAATTTTAGCTACTATTAATAATTCCACTATGAGTATTTGAGTATAATATTTTGAGTGGATATATGTTTTCATTTCTCTTAGATATATACCTAGGAATGCAATTGCTGGATCACATTAATTCTATATTTCACATTTATTTTAGAACTGCCAAAATATTTTCCAGATTGGCTTTACCATTTTAAATTCTCACCACCAATGTATGAGGGTTCCAATTTCTACATATTCTCAGCAACACTTATTATTGTCTGCCTTTTTCATTATAGCCATCCTGGTGTGTACATACATTTGGTGAGCTCAAGCATTGCTCAGTAGGGTTTTTGATTTTCATTTCTCTAATAAGCAAAGATGTTGAACAGAATTTCTTGCACCTATTAGCTATTTGCATATTTTCTTTGGATAAATGTCTATCTAAATCATTTGTCAATTTTTAAATTGGGTTATTTATCTTTTAACTGTTGAATTATAAGTGTTCTTTATATATTCTTGATACACGTCTTTTATCAGATATGTGATTTGCCGATGCTTGACCGTCAGCTGGAGGAATACAGGCTGCCTGGATTTCTTCACATGCTTTCCATGTGGCTTTTCCAGCAGTGGTGGGTCAAGCCATTTCATCAATAGAATCTCTCTGACTTTTCTTTCTGCCACATCTCTCTGACTTCAGCCATAGAAAGTCTCTGATTTAAGGACTCATATGACTAGATTGATTCACCTAAATAATTCTGGATAATCTCCCTATTTTAAGGTTCATAACCTTAATTATCTCTGCAAAGTCTCTTTTTCCGTGTAATGTAACATATACACAGGTTCCAGGGATCAGGACACATATATCTTTTTTTTTTTTTTTTTTTTTTTTTTTTTTGTGATAAGCGGGCCTCTCACTATTGTGGCCTCTCCCGTTGCAGAGCACAGGCTCCGGACGCACAGGCTCAGCGGCCATGGCTCACAGGCCCAGCTGCTCTGCGGCATGTGGGATCGTTCCCGGACCGGGGCACGAACCCGTGTTCCCTGCATCGGCAAGCGGATTCTCAACCACTGAGCCACCAGGGAAGCCCAGGACACATATATCTTTAGGGGTCAATTTTGTCTACAACAGTCTGTTTGACCACCAAAGATTCACATTCCTCCCAAACACAAAAGCCATTCTACTCATCCCAAGGTCCCCAAAGGTTTCATCTCATTATAGACTCAACTCAAAGTTGATAATGAAGAGGATTATAACAAAAAGATATTAAAGAATCTATCTTATATAGGTGTAAGAATTAATTGAATTAGCCCATTTTAAGAGGTAGAATGACTTCTAAAGAATAAATTCTCAGTACTAGTAATATTAAATGTTATTTCTCTAATATTCTCTCCCCCTAATTCACGACTCAACTGATTTCCTAATTTTTGCACTTTCCTCAGTCTCTATTTCAGATCCTTTGTTTCCCTTGTACAATGACTGGATGTGGGATATGGCAAAGATGATAGCTTGTCCAAAGGCATTTTTCACTCTACTTATCATTGTTTTAGGCATGACACTAAGAGGAAAGTGGGCGGGGAGGGTCATGACTCTGAGGCTGTCATTTTTCCAGCACATATTTATTTTCCATTCCCTGCAAAGCCCCACTTGCTGCTTGGTTATTAGCCCAAGGTTCATCCTGTTTCCAGAGAAAAGACAAAGTCCCAAACTATGTTTTGTCAAGTTATACATTAATATACTAAGGTTACTTAATAACTAAGGTTATGTTGTAGCAATTCAAGTCTGAAATCAAAGAGTAACTCAAACTTCTTCTGCCCTTTCTTTCGGCTAGTAAACATACAGAATCATAGCTGTGATTCTCAGACTTATCACCCTACTCCTACAATATATAGGGCAAATTTACTGTTGACATCTCTATCTCCAGCACCCAAAAAGAAGAACACAATGCACATCTCTCCAAGCACATTTTGTGACATTGTTTTCCACATAGATCAATTTTACCTGCTCATATATTATTCCATTCACTGAAAATTACTAAGACTTGATCCTACTTGGACATTATTTAACTCTGTTCACCCTGCTTCCTTGAACAAATTTCACCATTTCTCCACTTTTGTTCAGCCAAAGAATCCCAAGTACTAAGTATTAAGCCAGAGATGCTTCTGATTTGTCACCAAAACTTTATTTCTGATATAAATGAGGGCCAAAAAATCCTCAGATATATGATCTTCCCCTCAAAATTTCCTGTAATCAGATTGCAATTCATAAAGCTATGAGTAATTCTCATTGTTTTTCTGGTATAATGTCTTTCAATGAGCATAATATTAAATGAACATTGACAATCTTATGTGCATCAGTAGATGTTAGAAGAAACAATAACAATGTATATGGAATTCTGAGGGCAAAATGCATTTTGAGCCTACAATTTTGCCCATTCCAAATAATTTCTCATAAATAAGAACAAAAAATAATCAAGAACTTACAGAATGCACCGTTTCTGTAGACTCTATGAAAGTTATTTAAGAAAAAAATTTCCCCAAATGGAATTGAGAATATCTAAAAAATTAGATAAGTAATAATATATAAGAAATATGAAAAACAATTTAATCAATGAAATATTAATTTAAAAATAAATAAATAATTATATTATGGTTGCAAATTTATTTAAATAAAGTAATTTGAAAATATATTAATAACCTAGTCACTGAACATCAATGGCTGCTAATATCACAGAAAGAGAGACAACCAGAGATTATATTATTCTGCATGTTAAGAACAAAATACTACCTATGATCTGTTCTTGGCAAAAAAAAAAGAAGAAGAAGAAAACAAACCTGAATCTGATGAAACCTCTATTCTAACGTCCACCTTACAAGAACACAAAAGAATAAAAGAACACGATGAATACACTATACAAAATGACAGAGATGCAATCAGCCAAATGTAGAAATGAAAAACATTACAGAACAAATGATGCAAATTCTTCAATAAATGTTGCAAGAGTATACAGGTTCAATGCAATCCCTGCCAACATTTCAAAGCTACAGTAACAAAACTATATGGTACTGATACAAAGGCAAGCATGTAGACCAATATAACAAAATATAGAGCCCAGAAATAAACCCATACATATATGGTCAAGTAATCTTTGACAAAGGTGCCAAGAACACACAACAGAGAAAGGATAATCTATTCACAAATGGTTTTGGAAAAACTGATATACAAATGCAAAAGAATAAAATTGGCCCCTTATCTGAAATCATATGCAAAAATCAATTCAAAATGGTTTGAAGGCGTACACTTAAGACCTGAAATTGTGAAACTCCTAGAAGAAAACATAGTGGGAAATATTCATGACTTTGGTCCTGTCAATTATTTTTTGGATATGATACCAAAAGCACAGGAAACAAAAGCAAAAATAGATGTGGAGCTGCACAATCCAAAAGACTTCTAAACAGCCAAGGAAACAATCAACAGAGTGAAAAGGCAACCTATTGAATGGGAGACAAAAACATTTGCAAACCACATATCTGATATGGGGTTAATATTCAATATATAAGAAACACATAGGGCTCAATAACTAAAAAGAAAGGAAAAAAGAAAAAGGAGAAGCCTGGTTAAAAAATTGGGCAAAGGACCTGAATAGACATTTTTCCAAAATAAGACCTTAAGTTGCTAATCTACATTTCTACCAACAGATGGTATCACTATCTCAGATATTACAGGTATCAGAGTTTTTTATCTTTTCCAAACTTACAGGTGAAAAATAAATTCTCATAGTGATTGTATTTTAACCTTTTTATTAACAAGACTGAATATTTTTCAGAGAAATTTATTTCTTTTCTCTGAACTGCCTGTATAGATAGGTCTTTACTCCATGTCTCCTTTGTACTGTTGGTTTTCCCCTCATTGCTTTTTTCTTAATTATGAAAGAATCACCTTTTACTTTTTAATTTTTGGGGACTACGCCATGCAGCACATGGTATCTTAGTTCCCTGACCAGGGATTGAACCCATGGCTCCTGCATTTGAAGTGCAGAGTCTTAACCACTGGACTGCCAGACAAGTCCCTCCTTCATTGCTTTTTAAGAACTCTTAAATTTTTAGGAATTTTTATCTCTTATACCTATTCCACATGTTTCTGACCAGTTTATAATTCAGTCTGTTGACATATTAATTATATTTTGAACATCCAGAGGGGGTGGGTTTTTGACTTTTTATTTTGTAAATTAAGACATTTCCCAAGTCCCCGTTTATTTTTTCCTCCTTTTTATCTTCATTGGCTTTTTAAATTTTACTACTTTATTTTTCTAGAGCAGTTTTAGATTTACAGAAAAAATGTGCAGCAAGTACATAGAGTTTCCATATAACCAACCCCATTCTCCCTTCCTCACCCAGTCCCTCGAAAGGTTCCCCAACTACTAACATCTGCCATAGTGTGTTATATTTATTACAACTGATGAACCAATATTGATAAATTATTATTAAATAAAGTTTACATTAGAGTTCACACTTTGTGTTGTAAAGTTCTCTGGGTTTTAACAACCTGTTATATAAATGAAAATAAGTAGCCTCTGTATATTGACCCTGTGTTACTTACTTCTTTAAATCAGGCTGAGACCCATTAGCTCAAAAGCCTGCCAGTGCCAAACTCAAATTTTTACACATCCAATTGTTTTAAATATATCCCTGATAAGCACACTTTTAGCTATGTAATGTCTGTCTTCTTTGTGTGTCCTGTGAAACTGCACATCTGCTAGCCATAGGTAAGATAAACTCTGTAGCTACAGAGAACCCAAGCCACTGCTGCCCTGCAGAGCCCTCAACTCTTCACTGTTTTGTGAAGTGACATTACTAGACACATAAGCCCTCTCTCTAACCCATCTCTCCCCTGGGAATTCCATTGCCCTCCTCCCCTTCTGCATGGTGTCCCCTGTGCCTCCAAATGGTCTCATACTGTGGGGACTGCCACCTGTGAAACCCTGTCAAAGCGCTGCTCAAATAAAGGCTTCTTGTGTGCTACCACCACCTCGTGGTCATATCTTTTTCCTTGATCAGCCCTGAAATCCTCAAACTTACTACATTAATACATGCATAATGCCATGTTTCTACCATTTCTGAATCATACAGAACCACTTTAAAAATACGCTATGCTCCACGTATTCCTCCCTCCCTCTTCTTAAACCCCTAGCAACCACTGCTCTTTTCACTGTTTCCATAATTTTGCCTTTTCCAGAATGTCATATAATTGGGATCATATAATACATAACCTTTTCAGGCTGGCCTCTTTACTTAGCAATATGCATTTAACGTTCCTGCATGTCCTGTCGTGGCTTGATGGCTCATTTCTTTTTATCACTAAATAATATTCCATTGTCTAAATGTACCACAGGACATATTGGTTGCTTCCAATTTGGGGGCAATTATGAATAAAGATGCTGGGAACATTTATGTTCAGGTTTTTGTGTGGATGTAGTTTTCAACTCATTTGTGTTATACCTAGAAGCCTGATCACTAGAACGTATAGTAAGCACATATTTAGCTTTGTAAGAAACTGCCAAACTGTTTTCCTATGTGTCTGTATCATTTCGCATTCTCACCAGCAATGAAGGAGAGTTTCTTTTGCTCCACATCTTTGTCAGCATTTGATGTTGTCAGTGTTTTGAATTCAGCCATTCTAATAGGTTTTTGGTAATATCTCATTGCTTTAATTTGCAATTCCTAATGACACATGATGTTGAACTCCTTTTCCTGTGTTTGTTTGCCATCCATATATCTTCTGTGGTGAAGTGTCTGTTCAGATGTTCTATCCATTTTTATATTGGGGTTTTTTTACTGTTAAGTTCTGAGAGACTTTGTATTTAGTAGTCTCCATCCCCATCCGTGGTTTTGCTTTCTGCAGTGTCAGTTACCCAAGATCAACCATTGTCTGAAAAACTTAAATGGAAAATTCCAGAAATAATTCATAAGTTTTAAATTGGGAGCCATTCTGAGTAGGTTGATGAACTCTCATGCTGTCCTGCTCTGTCCCGTCCAGGATGTGAATCATTCCTTCATCCAGGGTATCCCACTCCTTAATTACTTAGTAGACATCTTGGTTATGAGAACGACTGTCACAGTATCTCAGTGCTTGTGTTCAAGTAACCCTTATTTTACTTAATAATGACCCCAAAGCACAAAAGTAAAAATGTTGGCAATTTGGACGTTCTCTTACTGTGGCTAATTTATAAATTAAACCCTATCATAGGTATATATGTATAGGAGAAAACATAGTATATATAGGGTTCAGTACTATCTGTGGACTCAGGAATCCACTGGGTTCCTGGAATGTATCCCTTGCAGATAAGGACGGACTCCTGTATTTTGGAGACAAATCCTTTATCTGATATATCTTTTGCAAATATGTTTTTCTCAGCCTGTAACTTATCTTTCCTTTCTCATAACAAAAGCTTTTGCAGATTAAAAAAAAAAAAAGCTTTTCCAGAGCAGACTTTTATTTTAATGAATTAAAATTTTAATTTAATGAATTAATACTTGATCTGTTATACTTTTATCGACCTTTATAATTCAATTTATTTACTTATTTTTCTGTTGCATAATTCAATATTTCTTCTATTCATGGTTTCCAGCTGGTGTGTTTGCTTAGAAAGAGTTTTCTAGGCCATGTTCCAAGTTATACAGCCACTTTTTCTATTTATTTTGTTTGCAAATTAATCTATGCAAAATGATTTCTATTATAAGAATTTAGACAGAAATCTAACTTTTTTTTCCAAAAAACACCCAGTGGTCCTTCAATTTATTAAATAATCTATCCTTCTGTACTGATACCAAATTTCATTTTTGTCATAAACTAAATTCCTCTATGTATTTGAAATTATAAACTGTTTCATTGAGCTCTTGTCTCATGAGCCAAATTCAGATTTTTCAAAAATGATAATATTTATACATTTTTCTATCTCGTACAACTATTCCATGCTCAGTACCTTTTTTAAAAAAAATTTTTTCTATAAAAGTCTATAGAAAACAAAACAAAGAAAACATGTTTTGTTTTATGAAATAGTTCAAAGATATTTTTATTTGATGACCTCAAATTTCCACACTGAGTTACCCTTGCTTTACAGTTGTTCTTAATAGAAAATGCTCTAATATTTTCCATTATATCTTTGAGAATAATTTGTCACTTTTTTCTTTGTTTCCTGTAAGATTGTTATAAACCTGAATATTTATGAAAATATGTATTATGTAACCTTAAAATGTATCAAATTATATATCCAGCTAGATATAAAAGTGAGTAGAAAATAATGAGGAAATTATCGTTATTATTTTATAATAGATATAAAGGTAACTGTGGTAATTAGCTTGTAATCACTCTATTTTATTTGTTACATAATGCACTTAAAACACATTCAAAATAATCGGTGTTTTGGATCCATAATTAAAGTTTAATTGTTTAAGGGAATAAATTAACTTCATTGGCAGTGTTCAAATAGTTCAAATTATTTTCAAATATTATTATACAAACATAACATAAAAAGGGGATTAAACAGTTTACACCAAAATAGTATTCTTTTCCACATACAAAATAATTTTTAATATTTTATATGTTAATTGATTAATCAATCAATTAATTAGTTGACACATTGGTACTGAGACTCTTCTGGCCTCAAGGATGAGAAAACCTAAATTTATTTGGTGGTCTTTTTCAAGTGGTGATATAACAGAAGGGATTGGGAGAGACAAGAAGGCCTTAATGTGGGGGAAACAGAATCCTAGAGTTTCAACACTGTCTGCATCCTCCCCTCAATGAGTGGCATGGGGACAAAAATGTGAGGGTCTGACATGTGTCCTATTCCCACACCTTATTCTAGTCAGGAACTAGATGTCAACTTTGAGAATGTCTGACTCTCTAAACTTAAAGAACATCTGTGGTAGCCCAGTTGTATCAGAAAGGCAAAACAAAAAAATGAAATATTTTAACATGGGGACACCCGTAGGAGCAGGCGGTGGTGGTTTAGGACATCTGCTGGTAATATCCAAGATAGTTGAGAGGTTTTGTGTGGAACATAGAACCTTTATAAGAGCATATAGTGAATAAAAGAAGTAATAAAATTAAACATTTATTTGGTGAGAATTTTCTGTACTTGAAGAAAGATGAGAATTATCCAATTCAAAAAGCACTATCAAGCTTAAGTTAGAAAAAGAAACATAAATTCATACATAGATTCATTACAACTAAAGTGCAATAAATCTTAAAAGCTGTCTGAGAGAAAGAATGTTTATCAATGAAGGAACAGCTATCAGAGTGGTAGCAGTTTTCTTAACAGCAGCAATGGAAATCGTATATCATATTTCTTAAGGGAAACAGTCTGATGAGCTACAATTCTGGTAAAGTACAAAATTAAGTCGTCTTCAGGAACAATAAGAGAATTCACCCTCAACAAAGGAAGCTTAAAATTGATATATTCTCAAAAAATTAATCTTGACTGATCATTTAAAAAGTATTTTATTAAATGAGGTAATGTTAATAAATTGGACAGTTTTATGTAAAAACAAAAAAGAATATTTACCAAATTTTGCTCAAGAAAATATAGTAAACCATTTAATGTCAATGTCCATTTGAGTTTGTAAAAGGGAAAAATACTTGTTGAATAACTATCCCAAAACAACACAGAATCTAGATTTATTGTTGCACTTTTCAAAATTTTACAGTTTTCATGCTTTGTGAGGAACTCAAGAGTATAAATAAAAGTAGGAAGAATTGTAGATGATATCACATTGACTATATAATTCTGATATCACAATCTGACAAATGAATTCTTAAAAAAGATAAATTTCACTATGGGTGTAAAATTAAAGCTATTAAATAAAATATTATTAAACCAAATTCAAAAACTTGTTTAAAGTAATATTTAACAATTACTACATTACACTAATCTTCAAATTGCCAAACTTCACTGCTAAAAAAATTGTGATTTAATACCTTAACAATCCTAATTAGAAAAAAAAGGTTCAATTTATATTAAAGATTTTTTATATATTCAGCCTCCATTATATTTTCTCTTCTTCTTCCCCTTGTTCATTCTGCTTCCATATTCCTTATTCGTGTGCATCCTCCCTCTCTCCCTCTCCCTCAGTTGTGTCTTGGCAATTCTTCAGCCTTTGCACATCAACACTGATTTGTGTCAATTTGTCAATTTATGGAAAAAAAACCTATTTGGATATTGGAACTATCCTGAAATTATAATTTATTGGGGGAGAAAGATTTGAAACTTTTAAAGAAATGATTCCTCCTATTTACGAACATGGTATATCATTTTTCATTTACTTAAAATTTTCATGCTTAGAATATTTCCATGCATATTGTAAGTGCTCAATGTGTTTTAGCAATTATTGCAATCTTAGCGGTATCTGAACTTGTCTTTACTTTCCTCCCTACTCTGTTATTGGATGATGTGTGTCCAAATGTGAGCACTATTCCTCTCTCATGCAAATTTTGGACACTTTTACTTTCCTCATTTAAATAATTCTGTATTTTAATGTATTTCATTATGAATCTGTAATACTACATAATTACAAAGAAATAAATTTTAAATGTTTACATGAATAAAGAAATATATTTTGTTCCTTATTACATAAAGGTTTACCATACATCCAAGTCATATTTTCTCCTTCAATGAGTTGTATGGTATGTAGCTTTCTAATCTGGGGAAAAAAATCTAAGAAACTCATTTGGAAGAAATAAATTAATAACTTAGTAAACTTTTATTTTTCTCTGAGTCCATAGATTACAATCCCCCACCAAAAGTGTGAGAGAGCATAGTCTAGATGGAGCAGAATTCCCCACAATGAGATCCTACATAATATGTTAAAGTGAAATATAATCCTTTAAGGGATACAGAGAAAATATCTTTTCCTAAAAAAGCCCTATCCATACAGATGGCCAAAAAATGCATGAAAAGATTCTTACCATCACTAATCATTAGAGAAATGTAAATCAAAATTATAATGGAGTATCACCTCACACAAGTCAGAATGGGCGTCATCAAAAAATCTACAAACAATTAATGCTGGAGAGGGTGTGGAGAAAACGGGACCCTCCTACACTGTTGGTGGGAAGGTAAATTGGTAAAACCATTATGGAGAACAGTATGGAGATTCCTTAAAAAACTAAATATAGAACTACCATATGATCCAGCAGTCCCACTCCTGGGCATATCTCCAGAGAAAACCATAATTTGAAAAAATACATGCACCCCAAAGATCACGGCACCACTATTTACAATAGCCAAGACATGGAAGCAACCTAAATGTCTATCAACAGAAGAGTGGATAAAGATGTGGTACATATATACAATGGAATATTACTCAGCCATAAAAAAAATAATGAAATAATGCATTTATCAGCAACTTGGATGGACCTGGAGATTGTCATACTGAGTGAAATAAGTCAGACAGAAAGACAAATATCCTATGATGTCGCTTATATATGGAATCTAAAAAAATGGTACAAATGAACTTATTTACAAAACAGAAATAGAGTCACAGATGTAGAAAACAAACTTATGGTTACCGGGGGGGAAAGAAGAGTTAGGGATAAATTGGGAGATTGGGATTGACATATACACACTGCTATATATAAAATAGATAACTAATAAGGACCTACTGTATAGCACAGGGAACTCTACTCAATACTCTATAATGACCTATATGAGAAAAGAATCTAAAAAAGAGTGGATAGAAGTATATGTGTAACTGATTCACTTTGCTGTACAACTGAAACTAATACAATTTATGATTATAAATCAACTATAGTCCAATAGAATTTTTAAAAATAAAAATAAAAAAGCCCTATCCAGAAATAAATTTTTGAGTTTTAAAGGGATGAAAAGAGAAATCTATCAGATGTCAGGGTCAGTGTGGATTTTTTCAGTCGAAATAAAAATGGTTGGTGGTTGGCCTGAGGTTAAGAGAAAAGGCAAGAGTAATGATCACACATATTTTTTAGAGAAGACTTCATTTGCCTGTGCAAACCAGTCAGTCTACATTACTTGATTAGGCACTTAGTGAGTTCAGAGATCTTTATTAAGGACTGAGCCTGATGGAATATCCCTCTTTTAACTGGTCTCTTCTTTATTTTCTTGAAATTTCTATCTTAATCCTATTTAAAGAGAATCAAATAAAAGGGAAATTTTGGGACTCTCTGGAAAGACTAAAAAGGTAAGGCAGTCCTATAGGTGGTATTTGGAAGGAATGTTAAGAACCCATTGATACCTAGAAAGCTAGGAACTCATCACGTACAGGTATGAATCAAATACACAGTGACACCTGGTTCATACTCTCACCTTTTGGTTTCTGTTTTCCTTCACAGAGCAGTTCACAGTGAATGGCATACAGGGGCCACTCTTGGCTCCATTGGGTGGAAAAGTTGAGTTCAGTAGCCAGCTGTCCCCACCAGAGAGTGCAGAACACATGGAAATACGCTGGTTCTGGAACCACTACACAAAACCTGTTCACCTGTACTAGAATGGTAAAGACTTGTATGGAGAAGCCATCTCCAAGTATGTGGAGTGGACAGAGCTCCTGAAAGAAGCCACTGGAGAGGGTAAGGTGACCCTCAGGATCTTTAATGTGAATGCTGCTGCTGATGGGTGGTACCACTGTTTCTTCAAAAATGGTGATTTCTGTGATGAGGCCATCAGAGAAGTGAAGGTCACAGGCAAGGATGGATCCCTCTGAGTCTTCTATGCATCCACGATTCTCAACCCATCTGAGGCTGAGTATTAGGAATATTCTTAGTGTTTCTGACCATTTCGTATTACAGGGTTTGGTTAGCAAGTTCAAATTCATGCATTTAGTCTTTAAATGGGGAAGAGTGTAGGATTAAGAATGCAAATTGTATCTGTGCACATATTACTTTTATCAGCAAGAACTGTCTGTTTTCCCACATCCATGTGCACTGTTAGATCTTTAAAGTATCAACAGAATCCTTTCAGGATTTGTTACTATTTTTTTCAATTATTTTTGACAACACTTTAGTAAAACTAGACTCTATAAACCACCTAAATCTTTACAACTGTCTCCTTAATGATCATTCTTATTCCCATTTCTCCCTGACTCAATTTGCTGACTACTTAGTTCTTAAATCTAGTTCAAAAAGCCTTCATCTATAATCTTCTGTGTCCTCCAATATCACCTCAGTCTTAGTTTTCTGAATAACAAAGAAATGGTGGCAAGATGGAGGACTTGAAGTAAACTGAAAGGCTTCCAAATGTGAGGGCACAAGGGTAGGGTCTTAGGCCCATTCACATTTAACATTTTCATTAGCTATAGTGACTCTCATCTGTATTGCCTAGAGCTAAGCTAACCAATACGATAGCCACTAGCCACATGTGACTACTTACATTTATATTTAAATTAAAATTAAGAAAAATTTAAAGTAAAAAATTCAATAAAATTGAAAATTTAGTTCTTTAGTCTCACTGACCACATCTTGATCTTAGCCAAAAGGCCAAGAAGAGATCACTGACCACATCTTAGGTGCTAAAGTCTCACGTTGCAAAAAGCTACTGAATGGACAGCACAGATATGGAATATTTCCATCATTGCAGAAACTTTTATCAGATAGAGCTGCTCTAGAGTAACTCTTTGAATCTCTACTCATTCTTTTTTTGCCCACGCATTAGGCAATTCTTAACATCCCCACCAATGTCCTGAAATTTTTCAAAAACTTGTTTATTTTCTCTAAACTGATATCTACTGCTTTATTTTGATAATAGTAGTGCTTTACCTGTTTTATTCAAAGAGCACATAAATTAAAGTTTCAATTAAAGTTGCAAACTTGCCTTTATGCTATTTACTGCTTATTAATAAATTATGATAGCTCATATGTGACTAATGATGAAGATACAAGAAAAAATGTTACACTATAAATTCTATGAGGACTGAGATCTCGATTGTTTCTCTTCATCATTGTGCCCATGGACCTAGCCCAGTCTCCTAGATTTAGTAAATAATCAATAAATATTTTTGACTGACTAAGTGAATAAATGAAACAAACAGGCATTTCCTCTCCTGACTTTTTAGGACCAGGTTGTTAATTTAGATATCATAACCCTTCAGTCTGTCTTAGCTTTTTTCCCTTTTGATTAGCTTATAGAAGCAATCAGACCCCACAGTGCTTGACTATCAGTATATCTAAGGGCATAATGTTTAAAGTAGAAAAAGGGGGCTATTCTTTCTCTCTTATGTTTCCCCATCCCTTCACCTAAATATTGTTTTCCCCTTTCTTTCCAACCAGCTACAAGCCTGGAAATGCGGATTCTTGTGCATCCTCCAAACACCAAAGGTCTTTTAGTGGAGTGTAATTCAAGAGGTTGGTTCCTGCAACCTCAAATGGAATGGAGAGACAGCAGAGGAGAGATCATTCTACCTTCATCAAAATTTCACTCACAGGATACTGACAAATCGTTCAGCCTGAAGATGGCCCTTCTTCTAAGATGGAGTTCCTATGGGAATGTCACTTGCTACCTTCGACACCTGTAACTGGTCAAGAGGAAGGAACAAGCATTGTCCTATCAGGTGAGATCTGTGTGTTTGTTCTTCAAATGATGGCCATTGTCATCAAATTTATAAACTAAAGAGAAAAATTAATACATTTTCTTCACTTGGTTTTTAGGATATTATATTCTCTTGGCTTTGTTCCCCATCTTGCTTGTCTTTTTCTTATTCTCTTCTGTGACTTCATCTTTTTCACTCTGCCTTCTTGATATATGAGTTTCCCAGGGCATAGTCTTTGAGTCTTTTTTCTCTATTTTGACTTAATTCTGTCTCATGGCTTTATGTAAAATCTATATGATAAGAATTCCTCGAATGATATCTTCTACCCAGACCTCTCTCCCAAACTCTAGTCTCATCTCTAAACTCAACATCTCAGTGTGGGAGTCTAGTAAATACCCTGAATCAAACAGATCAAAAACTAAACTCTTAATCACCTGTCAACTTGTGTGATTTACTGCCTTCCCAGTCACACTTCTTTTTATTTTATCAGAAAAAAAATCCTTGAAGTCATCCTTGACTCCCATCTTTCTCTCATATTCTACATCACGTGTCGAGAGATAATACTAGCTTTACCTTTAAAATATACCCAGAGTCTCACCACTTCTTACCACCTTTGCTGCCCTCCAAGTCTGAGTCACCATCACCCATGGTCTGAACATTGGCAATAGCAACTGAAAAGTTCTCCCTACTACTTCTCTTGTCCACTATGGCATATTCTCAACACATGGATAGGAGGATCCATTTAAAACATGAAATATATGTCACCCTCTGTTCAAGACCCTGTAATTGTTCCCCATTTTATTCAAAGTAAAATACCCCACAATGTCCTGCACTATCTCTGTCCCCGTTACCTATCTGACCTCATCCCCTAATATTCTCTGTGTCTCCTCTAGTCTAGTCACACAGAACTCCTAGCTGTTCCCCAACTGTGAGAGAACTTCTCCTGCCTGGGGTCTTTGCTCCAGTTGTTCCCTTTTCCCAGAATGCTATAATTCCAATAAATTACCTATCTCCTTCAAATCTATACTCAAATCTCACCTTGTAAGTAAGGACCACTTTGACAAACCAACTTGAAAAAATGCAACCTTTACCACCCCCTCCATCTGGCATTTCCTATCACCTTACCCTCTTTTAATTTTTCTTTTTTATATAGTAGTATCACCTTTTAACCTGCTATGTAACTTATTTATTATGTTTATTGTCACTTATCTATCTCCCTTTCTAAAACATGAAGATAGAGATCTTTGTTGTAATATACCCCAGTTTCTTCAAATATAGCATGGCACATAGTAGGTAAGTAATAAATAATCAATACTTGAATGATTGAAATAAAATAAAATGAGTGCCTTGGAAACTGCTAAGTAAATGTACATGTATTAGTATTTGTATATGTCTGTGAAATTAATGTTGGACAGATGCTGAGAGGGGTATCCTAATTCAAGATTATTATAATAGGAATAAGTCCCCAACAGGTTTAGCAGTTTACTACTTTTAGAACATTTTTGTGTTTAAGGAATGAAGGACTGACTTGGTCTGAGGCTTAGTAGGAAGAACCCAGCTCTGCCTTAGGGAGAACATGAGACAGAATGGATGGGAAGAATTGGGGTGAGCAGCCTTCATTCACCTTTGCTCCAGTCTCAAACTAATCACACTTGGTTCAGTCCCACTCCGGACCCTTTGCCACTTTTCACTCACCCAATTATAACTACCTCCCCCAACTGGCTTAGGTCTAATATCCCACTGTCATGGAGTCTTGAATGCTTTGGATGAATCTATTTCCGATAAACTGTTTCCATGGGATACAATTTGGATACTGATTCTGGTCATAATTCTGGTTCTGCTGCTGACATTTATCATGATGCCCAGTGTCGATTTATATTACAGATTACAAGGTAAGTGGGTTTGAAGGGCAGGAGATATAAAGTGGGGATGGGAGAGCTAAAGCTGCCTGACCCTTGATTCCCAAGCCCATCTACTTTTGGAAGTTCTAAACTCTTGGGACAAATGTTAGACATACGCACTTCATCATTCCTTGGTCCTAGATATTCTTTAGCCATGGAGCTTCTGACAATGCTGTTTATCTGAAAGTCTGGGCTTTCTCGTACCTCAGTCAAATTGAAATCCTTTGTTTTCCCTTATGGTGATAACTTTCCCAACAAACTGGGAGATCTTTTTAACACTTAGCATTTAACATGTAACACAGTTTACACATATTTCTTACTTGACTCCTTAAATGGTCCAATGACCCTATCAGGGGCAGGAAATAAAGTGCTAATTACACAGGGCAGAAAGAGCTGAGCAGAGGTCACTTAACAGTCCACGGCATCAGGAAAATAGAACATGCAGGGAGAGTTACACCAGGTGGCCTACCCTTCCTAGGGAGAAAGTTTTCATCCATCTCAACTATGTTGTATTGGGGGAAATGGACTAGGAGGATTTGGGGGAAAATTGTAAGACACAATAAAATAGCTGTTTGATTTCAGGGTGTGCTCAATTTTAAAAGCTTCAAATGCACAGATCCTTTCTAGTATAGCTCTATCTTTCAAGACTACATTCTTCTGAGGTCTCTTTCTGCCTGAAAACCTGGACTTCCACAAAGACTCTCTCCTTGGTAGGTCAATGTTCTGCATGTTCTCCAGGAGCACAGCTGAGAGGAGCCACAGTTCACAGTCTCTTGTATGTTCCAGAGCAGGTACCAAATACTGTCTGCTTATTACCTGACACACAGGTGAGCAAGACTCCTCCCGGGTCCCTTGGTGTATGGTGCTGTGTCCCACAAATCCTATAGATGTACTTCTGTTTATGCATGGATGCCACATTTTTGTTGTTGATGAGGAGATAAAAATGAGGGCTATCTTATGCCACCATGATGCTCATGAGTCTTTGCATCCCATATTTTAAACGCTAAGTTAGACTGTGCATAATACTCTCCAGCAGAGAGTGCATAATACTCTCCAGCAGAGGACTGGGCACGACCTGTGGTAGTAAGCACCCCCCTCATAGACTATTTTCATGGAAAGACTATATAGCCAATTGACACCACGACATGTGCTAAATAAGATTTTAAACAAAATGTTGTCTAACCACCCTTCCATTGATGAAATTCTTACTTCCAGAACTCTTATGATCTCTTAGGCAGTTCAGACGTCTCCAGACCTATCCTACTCTGGCCTATTTTGAACCTAGACAATACAAGGACTAGTGCATAACTTTGTCTCATCCTCCAAATGAGGCATGTTGATTGATGGGCTAGATAGAGAAAAAGAAAGATAAGTTGCTCTTCTCTGGTTCTGTTTAGGTTCAGCCCCAAACTGGTCCCATCCTAGAAACAGCTCTGCTTATTGTCCCAGTGACAAACAGCTTTAGACCTAAGTCTTTAGATCCTTGGGATCCTCTAGTCCTAAGCCTTAGCCATATTTTTTTTCCCTTGGTCCTATTCTAAATAAATACAAAGAGATGGCATTAAAATATAACTCTTGCTTTCTTGGTGCATTTCTCCCAGTGCAAATTGTCTCCACACCAATAACTGATGATTATCTCTTTTTTCCCTCAGATTGCTCCTGCAGTCAGTGGGCATACCGGTAGTCTTGACTTCAATATGTGTGATTGTCTTCCTCATTATCTATTTGCATCACAAAAAAGAGGTATGTGGGACCAGAAAGATGAGAACTTCACGAAAGTGTCTCCTTTCCCAAGTGTTTAGTAGCTGGCAAAACATTTAGCTGAAGAAGAGTAACAGGCTATTTATCAGAAAGCCTGGGCTTCTTGTACCTCAAATATTTGTTTGAATTACATGAACAATAAACTTTTGTATCTCATGTCATTGAGTTTGGATTCCAGCCTCCAGAATTTATGGGCTTAATGATACAAACTGCTGATGCTTCTCCTCCATAGCAAAAGAATATATTTCTTTCAGTGTAATAACTATATTTTTGCCAAAAATCCAGCCATCATTTCACATAATAAAATATGCCAATTCTTCCTGTAGTTTAATCTTAGAGGAGATAATAATTCAGTATATCTTAAACTTTTGGGGTCATAGATTATTTTAGAGAATGATGCAAAGTTAAAAAGTCCTCTTCTCAAAATAATTCATATGTCCACAGATATTTTGCTTAAGTTTATGGTCTGTATGGACAACTGAAACGGATCCTTCTCCTCTTTGACTCTCTTGGAGGGTGAAATTGAAAAGGCAATTGTGAAAGTTTGAGGATAGCTGAACCCAACATATTTTAAAATGTGTCATCAGCTCTATCTTTGAGGTCCCCATGGAAATTATGTATACATGTCAATGATCAGCAAGGTAAGGTAATTTTTTTTATTATAGCTGGAGCTGTAGCTATAGCCAAAAATCACAATGCGGAAGTCACAAAGTAGCGCTGCACAATTCAGAGGATTTTATTTATTAATCTTCTCCTATGAAATAAAGACAAAATACCCTAAACCAGACCAGACTGAAAGTGCTTTTATATTTTACTCTAAGAAAGTCCATACCTGAGTCTTGCTTATTAACCATGTTAGCAGACTAAATGCCATATCCATCAGTGCTGGAGGAAAGGAGCAAGATGCTATGATAATAGCTAGTATATATTAAATATTTATTATGTACAGTATGCATTTTATAAGATTAATATATTTAGTTTTCCGTGAATTAGATTTTATCTGTGATAAAATCTGGTACACTAAGAAGTTGAATAGCTATTCACACCATTAAGTGATGGTGGTGCCAGGACCCCAACCAGGCACTTAGACTCCTTAGCTCTCTGTTTAAACAACTGTAGTGTACTGTTCCTCTATTGAAAGACTAAAAATAAAGTAAAAAAGAAAGAGATATTTAGTCATAGCAGCCTTGTGAAAAGGAATGTATCATTACAGGGAAATATAGCCTGGGCATTTAGTGATTTATGAGGCTTCCATTGGATATAACTGAAAGCCCCAAGAATAAGCTGCAGGTCACTTTCATTGTTGAAGCAGACCCAGAATCCTTAAGAATGAATCTGGGAATTAAAATTTTATTTTTGCTTTCTCTACCTTGAGGACCTAAAACTGAGTCATTGATCATAGAGGCCTCCACCCACACTGCTCACAACTCCTGGTAATTACACAGGTAACACCTATCCACTAACCTCTTTTATAATTGCTACTGAACTTTCTTCTCTTTACCTAAAATGGACTTTCCCCTGAAGGTGCTGCTTCCTCTACAACTATCTCATTTAGCAGCCTTCTTCCCTATTTGGCAACTTTCTGTTTGCTGTGCCTTTCTGGACTGATTTTCCTTCTTGAGGTTTATCAATTCAGAAATCTCATCAATTTATTTAACAAATATGAATTGCCAGGAAATTCCACAAGCATTGTATATTTTAATTCTGCAAGAAATGCAGAAGACACTCAGTCTGAAAGAGATGTATACCATTTATTTCCAAGAATCAGTGCCAGACTAGAGTCAGACTTCTTGGCAATACTATTACCTGTGTGAACTTGAGAAAGTTATTTAAAGTCTCTGAACTGCAGTTTCCTCATCCTTAAAATATTGATGATAATGCCTACTTCATAAGGTTATTTTAGGTTAAATTAGTCAATATATCAAAGTTATTTGGCCTGGCTTCGCACATAGTACAAACAACACTAATGTATGATATTATTGTTACTATCATTACTATTAGCATAATCTAGGGATTCTGTCTCAATTCCCTCTCTGGTGTCTCATCTGCTACATGTGTTTGCCATCATCCTTCTCCCCTTTTCTCCTAAGCTTATGGCATGTCTTTCTTCACTCGCACCCCACCATCATCTTAACTTTCCTTATAAGCATAAACAGCTCTAGCCATGCTTAGAAGCCATGCTTCCTAGCCATGTAGGAAGGAAAGAAAATTAAAAACTCAGCTTAGATTTAAACACACACACACACACACACACACACACACACACACACACACACAATCCTCTGATTAAATACTCTTAGCATTTTTGTACTATCTTACTTCCAAGTTTTTCTTTCAATTTTGTTTTAAATTATTTTCTATCCCTTATGAGAAGAGGTTTGAAGTTCTCCTAAATTTTAATGTGAGAAAAATAGATGCATGTGACCGAGAGAGACTTACAGACTCTCCACTCTCTGACCTTATGCACACAATCGCAGGGCAATTTTGCTATTTTTAAAAATTTATGCCATTACCCTTATAAAAGGAATCTCTGATCTAGTTAAGGGCAGAGAATTTATATCAAATTATAGGGGAAAGTAGATATTAATTAGGTGAATGCTTTACCCTTCATTTGTACAGTCTAAGACCATATGGAATATATCATGTGGGCAACAACTTTGGTGACTTCTGAGTTTTTGCTTCTCCAACAAGAATATTATCAATTATTTCAACTGTTATTTCAAGGACATGGATTTAAGACTCCTGACTTTGGCTTCCTCATCTTTACCATCTTGGATGTCTTTCTTTACAAGGTAGTATGAAACAGTGAACAATCATGTCAGTGAAACAAACTAAGGTTGATATAACAAAGTAATTTTTAATAGACATAGCTGTCCAGTATTGAAACAGATACCCTAACTGTTGGCAATGGTGCTCCAATCACAAGACATATTAATCAATATTATGAGTTAGGGGTGTTTTCCACTTTTATAATCACCCAGAAAACATACTTTACAGAAGACTTCTGCTCCAGATAAGAGGATGACTTTTGAGAATTGTAAGATCTCTTTCATCTCAGATATTCTGTTCATCTTAGACTATTCTATTTCACCATACTCCTCAAGGAGTCTGAAATTCTTGAGGGGCTACAGCACCACATAAAGAAGATAAAGGTATAATGTGTCTATCTGTCCTTCAGACTCTGGCCAACCAGAGCAAGTGTCATGATGCTTGGGTGAAAGAATGGGTATATGCCTCTTTGCAGCCTTCTTCCAGACTTAGGCCAAATGTACTCATCTCCAGGATCATCCACATAACCCAGCCTACTTCTCCTTCACCCTCACATAAGCCCAGAAGTATGGAGCAATAGGAATGTGAAAAGTAAATTTATTGGTCTGTAATTCAGTTCTCCTTTCCCTCTGTAACCCTTTTAATTCTTGCATCTCTTTCCAGTCCCCATTTCAGATCCACATTTCCAGTTGGATGTCATGTAGTTGGAAGATATGACTCTGATCCTGTGTGTTCTGATGGTCTTTATCACCATGGTCATTTCCTTTATTTACTTTAGATTCAGAGGTAAATGGAATGGGAAGGGTGGTAACTCAGAAGGCATCTTTCTTCCAACTGGTCTCCAGATACAATCTCAGATTGTAGCCTTTTTGAGGCTCCTGGGGTTTCTACAAAAGGGACCTTTCCAGTCTTTGTGCCTTAATAACTGGGGAAAGAAACAAAGACCTGTAGATTTTCTCTTGATCTGTTAATGTGCAAAGCTCTTGGTGGATTTGATGTGAGAATAATACACTGGAGATTTTCTTGTCAGATGTGTACTTTTATAACATGATATCTTTGGCACATGTAATGAAACTACACATGTAATGAAGCTGCCCAAGCCAAGATGATAATATTCTCAGGATAACTTTAAATTCAACTAAATATGATTATGGAGGAAAGAAAATAGAAGTGAGGGGAGTACTCTATTAAAAAAAAAAAAGAGAGAAAAAATAAGGTGATTTTGAGACCAGGTTTTACTCAGGCTAGAGAAGAAAGGTTAGGTTGCTTAATGAAAAGAACATAGTTTTTGAATCCAGAGAGTTGGGTTTTTATCCTGACTTAACCATGCTGAGTGACCTTGGGTTAATGGCTTATCCCTTCTGATCTACTTTTATTTCCTCCACAAAATGCAGAAGATAATTATGAGATTGTGAAGTTTAGGAATTTTGATGTAAAACGTCTAACATTGTGCCAAGTAAACACTCAATAAATATCACATGCACACACATGCATGCATATACCTGCACATACACACACATCAGGGAGGTAATCAGAGGGGGAGAAGACCAGAAGTGGTCATTCTACCCCAGTGAAATCTGTCTATCTCTTCCTCTCTGCTTCTATATCTCTTGAAACATCTATCTCTACTGCCCCTCACTGTCTCTACCTGTTCTCTCAAAATCTCACAGAGGTATCAGCTGATATCCCTGAAAGAAATGTACACAATATAGTTCCTTCCTTAAAAAGGAAAGGAAGAGAGAAAGAAAGAAGGAAAGAAAGGAAGGAGAGACGGAAGGAAAGAAGGAAGGAAGGAAGAAAAGGAGGAAGGGAGGGAGGGAGGGAGGGAGGGAGGGAAAAGAGGAAGACTTGTGCCTTATAAGGGCTTTCTGATTATAGCTGCCTTGAGAATCCAGGGTTTCTACAAGTGCAGTATTAGTGCCTCAAACTCCAGTGACAGTCTCAATTCTGACTTCACACCTGTGATAGTTCTCTCAAGTAAAATTGGAAGGCCCAAGTGTTTCACTCAGAAACATTCAATACTGAGCTCTTTGTGAGGTTTAGATGTTTTCTTCTATTTTGATCTCAAAGGCAGAATTAAAAATTTAATATCATAGTTAATAATAATAATTTAATATTATGGAAACTTGTAGATGTCCACAAAGGCTGGACAGGAACATTTATGAGCCTGTGTTCACAGTAAGGCATGTGAACTAATGAAATCCCCTAACTAATGCCCAACAATGAAAGTCCTGGCTTTATTGTGCAGATATAATCTTCGTATGAAAATGAAAGGAAATGTAGAATTAGTCACACGGGAAGAAAAATTTTAATACTCATGTTCCACCAGTAATCTACAATCCTAAAACGTTCCATTAAAAAATGCATTCAAGGTTACGAAAACATGTACTCTTAATTACTAGCAGACTTTTTCTCCCGAATACAATGCAAATCCATGATAAGTTATTATGGACAATACAGAGAAATTATTTTTACTTAAACCAAAAAAAAAAAAAGCCTCTAACCTAGAACCACAAAAATGGGTACTTGTTTTTTCATCTTTGCATCCATTGACTCTTGGCTTTCTCTGTACTACCTGTTGAGAGCTGCTAGATGTTGACGTGGCCAATTAGGACAATGAGCAAAACTAAAAGTAACAGTCAAGCTTTTATCCCCTTATTGTGGGTGAATAAGAGGCCAAAAAAGGAAAGCTGTGGTGGCTCCTTACAGTTCCATTTCCCCCATAGAACAGCACTGAGTAAGGGTAAGGTGACATGCAGCACAGGTGGGGAAAATTGTGTCTCACTATAAAGAACACTGAACAAAAGGCTCCTGCCATTTTATGGACCCAGGGGAGAGCAGATGGGGAGGAGAGACAGAGAAGGGCTAGAATGTAAAAATACTGAGTCAGAGTGGAGAAGAAGCTTTTAGTCAAGACACCATCTCCCAATAAAAGAAGGTCTCAGAAGAGGTGACTAAAAAGCATCTCAGCTGAGAACCCCAATAACAAGGCCTCCAAAAGGAGTTACCTGGGCTGGGAATGCAGGTATGCATATGAGCATGGCTGCTGGGGTCCGGAGACCTAGTCCTTCAATGCATCTTCCTCCAGAAAGGGCAAGGCATTGACTGTGCACTAAGCCTGGTGTGGGGAGGACAGATTTCCCACATGGGGCCTGCTACACAAAGCCTTTGTAATTTCCTATGATTGGACATAAGGAATCACACATGGGAATCTGGCCTGGAGTCAGACCCTCATTACCTCTCCAATGTGGAGAAATATTCCACCCTTTGAGATTAAACAAAGGCAAGGACAAGTCCATGATTCCTACAGTACAGATTTATGCTTCTCATGCTTAGTTTTTGCCACTAAGGAAAACAACCCAATCAATAAATTTGCATCCAAAGGCACAAGTTAATGATACAGGGAAGCAGAAAGGAGACTGTACCCAGTATTCATCCACTCAAAAGTAAGGTTTTAATTTCATCCTTTTACATGTAGCTGTCCAGTTTTCCCAGTACCACTTACTGAAGAGGCTGTCCTTTCTCCATTGTATATTCTTGCCTCCTTTATCAAAGATAAGGTGACCATATGTGTGTAGGTTTATCTCTGAGCATTCTATCCTGTTCCATTGATCTATATTTCTGTTTTTGTGTCAGTACCATACTGTCTTGATTACTGTAGCTTTGTAGTATAGTCTGAAGTCCAAGAGCCTGATTCCGCCAGCTCTGTTTTTCTTTCTCAAGATTGCTTTGGCTATTCGGGGTCTTTTGTGTTTCCATACAAATTGTGCAATTTTTTCTTCTAATTCTGTGAAAACTGTCATTGGTAGTTTGATAGGGATTGCACTGACTATGTAGATTGCTTTGGATAGTATAGTCATTTTCACAATGTTGATTTTTCCAATCCAAGAACATGGTATATTCTCTATCTGTTTGTATCATCTTTAATTTCTTTCATCAGTGTCTTATAGTTTTCTGCATACAGGTCTTTTGTCTCCTTAGGTATATTTATTCCTACTTATTTTATTCTTTTGGTTGCAATGGTAAGTGGGAGTGTTTCCTTAATTTCTCTTTCAGATTTTTCATCATTAGTGTGTAGGAATGCAAGAGATCTCTGTGCATTAACACCATACACAAAGATAAACTCAAAATGGATTAAAGACCTAAATGTAAGGCCCAAAACTAAAAAACTATTAGAAGAAAACACAGGCAGAACACTCTATGACATGAACCACAGCAAGATCCCTTCGACCCACCTCCTAGAGGAAGAGAAATAAAAACAAAAATAAACAAATGGGACTTAATGAAATTTAAAGGCTTTTGCACAACAAAGGAAACCATAAACAAGATGAAAAGACAACCCTCAGAATGGGAGAAAATATTTGCA
Source organism: Kogia breviceps (assembly GCF_026419965.1). Taxonomy (NCBI): domain Eukaryota; kingdom Metazoa; phylum Chordata; class Mammalia; order Artiodactyla; family Physeteridae; genus Kogia; species Kogia breviceps. The sequence continues at coordinate 162,641,310 of NC_081310.1, forward strand.
AATGAAGCAACTGACAAGAGATTAATCTCCTGAATATACAAACAGCTCATGCAGCTCAGTATCAAAAAGACAACCCAATCAAAAAATGGGCAGAAGACCTAAATAGACGTCTCCAAAGAAGACATACAGATGGCCAAGAGGCACTTGAAAAGATGCTCGACATCACTAATTATTAGAGAAATCCAGATCAAAACTACAATGATATATCACCTCACACAGGTCAGAATGGCCATCATCAAAAAATCTACAAACAATAAATGCTGGTGAGGGTGTGGAGGAAAGGGAACACTCTTGCACAGTTGGTGGGAATGTAAATTGATACAGCCACTATGGAGAACAGTATGGAGGCTCCTAAAATAACTAAAAATAGAGCTATCATATAACCCAGCAATCCCACTATGGGGCATATACCCTGAGAAAATCATAATTCAAAAAGAGTCATGTACCAAAATGTTCATTGCAGCTCTATTTACAATAGCCAGGACATGGAAGCAACCTAAGTGTCCATCAACAGATGAATGGATAAAGAAGATGTGGCACATATATACAATGGAACATTACTCAGCCATAAAAAGAAACAAAACTGAGTTATTTGTAGTGAGGTGGATGGACCTTCACTCTGTCATACAGAGTGAAGTAAGTCAGGAGGAGAAAAACAAATACCATATGCTAACACACGTATATGGAATCTAAGAAAAAAAATGTCATGAAGAGACTACAGGTAGGACGTGAATAAAACACAGACCTACTAGAGCATGGACTTGTGGATATGGGGAGGGGGAAGGGTAAGCTGTGACAAAGTGAGAGAGTGGCATGGACATATATACACTACCAAACGTAGGGTGGATAGCTAGTGGGAAGCAGCTGCATGGCACAGGGAGATCAACTAGGTGGTTTGTGACCACCTAGAGGGGTGGGATAGGGAGGGTGGGAGGGAGGGAGACGCAAGAGGGAAGAGATATGGGAACATATGTATATGTATAACTGATTCAATTTGTTGTAAAGCAGAAACTAACACACCATTGTAAAGCAATTATACTTCAATAAAGATGTTAAAAAATAAAAATAAAAAGAGTCATGTACCACACTGTTCATTGCAGCTCTATTTACAATAGCCAGGTCATGGAAACAACCTAGGTGTCCATCAACTGATGAATGGATAAAGAAGATGTGGCGCATATATACAATGGAATATTACTCAGCCATAAAAGAAACAAAATTGAGTTATATGTAGTGAGGTGGGTGGACCTAGAGACTGTCATACAGAGTGAAGTAAGTCAGAAAGAGAAAAACAAATACTGTATGCTAATACATATATATGGAACCAAAAAAAGAAAGAAAAACGTTCCGAAGAACCTAGCAGCAGGACAGGAATAAAGACGCAGACGTAGAGAATGGACCTGAGGACACAGGGAGGGGGAAGAGGAAGAGGAAGCTGTGACAAAGTGAGAGAGTGGCATGGACATATATACACTACCAAATGTAAAATAGCTAGCTAGTGGGAAGCAGCCTCATGGCACAGGGAGATCAGCTCGGTGCTTTGTGTCCACCTAGAGGGGTGGGAGGGAGACGCAAGAGGGAGGAGATATGGGGATATATGTATATGTATAGCTGATTCACTTTGTTGTAAAGCAGAAAGCAGCAACCACTGTAAAGTAATTATACTCCAATAAAGATGTTAAAAAAAAATCAGGTTTACCTGCTGACCCAGTGGGATTAAAAGAAGAGTTAGAATCAAGGAGAAATTTTACTGTCATTCACAGTGGAGAGGACCAGAATTATTAAAAATGAATCCTGTTTTCATCCACTTGGTTCCCTAAGGCCATTTCTGAGCACTGCTCCTCTGTATCCCATGGAGACCAATGAAAGAGTTGCATTAGCTGCTCAAAGATTTTGCCAATTATCTTTTTGGTTTTCCCAGATTTCTACTTTAAAAAATTATGACAATACATTAATTGATTTGAAAGAGAGATTATACAATGTAGTCAACTGAAAAGACCCAGTTCACTCTACTTATCACCATTTACACTCTATTAATATGTCTCACATTGCTAATATTATAGAGTTTATAACAGCAACCTCATGATAGGCCAAAATTGAAAATGGTCAAAGTTGACGATAAATTGAAATGCTCTAAATTAGCTATGAGATTTTTATTTTTATTTTTTTTTGCGATACGCGGGCCCCTCACTGTTGTGGCCTCTCCCGTTGCGGAGCACAGGCTCCGGACGTGCAGGCTCAGCGGCCATGGCTCACGGGCCCAGCCGCTCCGCGGCATGTGGGATCTTCCCGGACCGGGGCACGAACCCGTGTCCCCTGCATCATCAGGCGGATTCTCAACCACTGAGCCACCAGGGAAGCCCGAGATTTTTAAATTTTAAAAAAATTAACCACTTCCCATAATCAAGTCAATTTTGTTTTACAAAGAAAAAATACTTTCTCCAAATTCATTTTCTACAATTTTTCTTAATGTTTTCTCTGATTCTACCAAGTTTGTGTTAGGGTTTTAGTATGAATCTCATTGTTCTTTCAATAACTGCTTTCTCTGCACCCTTTCATTGAATGAGTTTAGCTCTTCTCCTGTGTTGAAAAGTTGATTATTCCATTTTGATGTCTCTTATGTTTCACAATTTTTCAAGTTCCAGAAGGGTAAGGGGATGTATAAGAATATTTAGAAAACTTTTAAAAGCAAATCCACAAATCCACTGCAGTTTCTGATGTGTCTTATGATGTAAGCATCACTATTATTGTGCAATAGCCTTTTCCAAGCAAACAAGCACAACATATAGTGATTTACTGTTATCTGAGTTATAAGAGTACAGGAAGAGAGTGGGGGGAGAACAAGACAGAGAGAAAGATAGAGAGAGAGAGTGAATATATATTATTGATTATATTTTCACCAGGGTATTCATTTACTTCAGTTACAATGAGATACTGTGCAAATTAAAACAGACTCCTTTCTAGAATGCCTTTATTCCTTGTACACTTTCTCCCAGCAGAGGTTTCCCTCTCATTGATTTAAGCCAGGGAATTCAAGTTAATGACTTCTACATAAAAGTTTTTTCTCATGGCTTTTCCAAAGATGTTTTTGGCATCTCAGAGGAAATCAATTTGTTCTCAAACATGTCTTTATTTCAGCTACTTGCCTTACTAAAATTTTAATTTACAATACCTCAAATCCATTTTATTTCCTTGACAGGTTTCCTGCCAAGGAAATAAAGGGATTAAACAAGCATCAAATGTTTCATCTGGGACAGTGGATAAAGAGACTACAGAGGAACAATATGCTAAGATTTCCAAAGAAAGTAACTGTGGCTTTACAATTTTATATAAAGCCAAATAATTGCCAGGTGGAGGGCAAGTAAAATATATTTGTAAACTCAAGTTTGCATTTCACTTGTAGCTCTTGTGCAAACTGTTAACTTTAAAATAAAAAAGGATAGAAAGTAATCAGAAGACAGATAAAAAGTAATCAGAAGACAGCAAATTAGGGGAATGACTGGAATAAAAACAAATAATCTACAGGGCAAAATGGAAGTAACTCTGAAAATAGAAATAAATCTATACCCATCAGTAATTAAATGTCATATATATCCATAATTAAACATGTCCATTGAAAGAAAACTATTTTCAAATCTATGATGTTTACAAGAGACTTAACTAATGCTCAATGACAGAAAAGTTGAAAATACAGGGATGCAAAGACCAAAACTATGCAACTTTTACCAAAATATATGTTGAAAGATATATTAATATTCTGTAAAAAAACATTAAAAAGAAATAAGCAGGAATAAAAAGGTCATCCACAAAATAAAGATAAGAACCATGAACCAAAACTTTCTAAAAATTAGTGCATAGTACATAAACACTAATAATGCACTCTTAACCTTCCTACACTGTTGGTGGGAATGTAAATTGGTGTAACCACTATGGAGAACAGTATGGAGGCTCCTTTAAAAACTAAAAATAGAACTACCATATGACCCAGCAATCCCACTCCTGGGCAAATATCCAGAAAAGGCAAAAACTCTAGTTTGGAAAGATACATTCACCCCAATGTTCATAGCACCACTATCTACAATAGTTAAGACATGGAAACAACCTAAGTGTCCATCAACAGATGAATGGTTAAAGAAGTTATGGTACATATATCTGCATAAGACTCATCATGTACGTACAAGGGAACCACACCATTCATGGTTGACTTATCAAAATCAGTGGAGGATGTAAGGTAATGAGAGGACATATTCAAAGTGCTGTTAAAATTGCAAAGAATTTGCATATGCTCCTTTAATTCTCCATGTATTTATATCGAGAGAGTCATCCCTTTTATTCTCTTTTTTAAAACTTTATCCAGGTATAATGATGTACATTATATCGCACACATTTAAAGTGTACAACATGACAAATTTTGACATATCCATACACCCTTTAAACTATATAATTAATATCCATTAATTCCAAAATTTTCTTTGTACTTTTTGATAATCCATTCTTTACTCTCTCCCCACCACCATCCTCAGGAAAACATTGATATGCTTTCTGTCAACAGATTAGTATGTATCTTTTTTTAAAAAATACATTTATTTATTTATTTTTGGCTGTGTTGCCTCTTCATTGCTGTGCATGGTCTTTCTCTAGTTGCGTCAAGTGGGGGCTACTCTGTTGAGGTGTGCGGGCTTCTCATTCTGGTGGCTTCTCTTGTTGCAGAGCATGGGCTCTAGGTGTGTGGGCTTCAGTAGTTGTGGCACATGGGCTCAGTAGTTGTGGCTCACAGGCTCTGGAATACAGACGCAATAGCTGTGGCACATGGGTTTAGTTGTTCTGAGGCATGTGGGATCTTCCCAGACCAGGGCTCGAACCTGTGTTCCCTTCCTTGTCAGGCAGATTCTTAACCATGTGCCACCAGGGAACTCCCTAGTATGTATCTTGTAGAATTTCATTTAAATGGAGTCATAAAGGGCATATTCATTTTTGTCACACTTCTCTTATCCAGATTATTTTCAGATTTGTCCTTGTTGTTAAATGTACAGCTGAATAGTGTTCTATTGTATGGACATGCAACTCTTTGTTTAACCATTCAACTGTTGATGGACTTTTGGATTGTTTCCAGTTTTTTTGCTCTGACAAATAGAGCTGCTATGAACATTTGCATGTAAGTTTTTGCATGATTGTATATGTCTTCATTTTCTTTGGTTAAATATTTAGAAGTGGAATGGCTAGGTCATATTATATGTGTAAGCTTCACTGTTTACAAAACTGCCAATTATTTTAAAAGTGATTATACCATTTGAAAGCCGTACCAGCAGTGAATGAGAGTTTCAATTGCTCCACATTCTAGTCAACACTTGTAAGGCCAATCTTTGCATTTTTAGCCATTCTAATGTGTGCATAATGGTAACTCACTGTGGTTTTAATTTGTCTTTCCTTAAAAACTATGATATTAAACATTTTTCATGTTCTTAACCTTCATTTCATTTTAGTTCTAAAAGTAGCTACTACCTCTAATAGCAGTAACTTTTGGCAGTAACTTTTATTTCCTAAAGTCATTTCTTCTGTTTATACATCTTTGTTTTTTATTTTCCTTAATGTTCTCTTTTGGATAGATTGGATTTTTCTCAGTATATATTTTTCTTCTCTTTGTTGAAATATTTTAATTCTACTTGTGCAATATTAGAGATTTGGGAATTTAAAATTAAGTTTAAAAGGTATACAATTTATCAGTCTATTAACTATTTTTCTCAACAACAAAAAGTTTCCTGAGCATTTTAACTTTGTTCATATTCTAGTAATTTTTATGCTTTTTTCCTCTACTACATTAGTTTCCATCTGTCAAGTTTAACCAATGAGAAGAGATATTAGTGGCTTATAAAATATTTCTTAAAGTGGATCTCACAGATATATTTTTATCTTTACATAAGTATCATCAATTTAAATAGTCATTTGAAAATATTTCAGGATTATAATGTTTAATACAAGTGAATTTTCAATTTCCCCTTTAACTCTGAGTTTGCATGTATTGTGCCTCCTGTTATTTTCCTTCATTATTTGATCCATTCATCAAGATACTTGGCAGATATATTTTATAAATGGCAGCTATATCAAGTAAAGCTGAAAATTCAAATAGCCTTTAATTCTGGAATTCCACATATTGGTATACATCTCATTGAAGCTCCTATGCAAGGAGACACATTGTATAATTTTCTTAGCAGCATTGCATTTAGTACCAAAAATTGGAAATAGGAGAATAACACATAAAGTGTTACATGCCAATGCAAAAGAATGCTGAGAAAAATGCCTTAAAATGAAATTTTAAATAGACATGTGCACACAGTGTTATAAAATATACACACACACTTACAAATTCACAGTAAAGATGAACCTTAATTCCTGCTTAATGCTGATAATGGTGTTGAAGCAATAAAATTGTTACTGAAAGCAACCCCAAATAGCATGAGAATCTGGATACCTAGAACTCAACTAAGACTACTGAAGTAGAAGTTCTTGCAAATGTAACCCAGATCAATGTTTTTCCTATCTGAACTTATCTGAGACAGGGAATCATAGACCAATGACAAATCTCAGAGGACTTTAAAATGAGGCAGAGAAAGAATACCTCAGAGCACCCACACTATCTGCCATGCACATTTATCAGTCCCAAATAATACAGTAATAAAATTACATGGCTATACTAATCATGAGTATAAATATACTTTCTAGCACACTTTTCATCCAATAAGCATTTGGTGGGAATTGGAAATATGGAAGAAAGAGAAAGGAAATGTAAAAATTAGGAAACCAAGATTTTCGAATAGGAACATGTTGAAAAAGCAGTATTAACCCTCACCTCTAAGTTCTTGTTTACTTTTAGTTCTATATGGAGTTATATAGAAATTAGGATCAGTAAGGAAGAAGACCAAGACCCAAAGATGTGGCAGAGCTTGGAGTTGCAAGTGACTTTGAGTAGAGCCAGCATACGGCTGTAACGAGACATCACTCCCTGCATATAGATGTACTGAAAGATATGGGACAATCACAGCTGTGGCTTAAGGATTTCTGAGGATGCTAAGAAAACCAAGTAATTGGAGTCCCATAATAACACATAGACAAAAGGCTTCAAACATCAAGTTACCTAGCATAGGGAAGAAATTCCATTAATTTCTTTTATCTTTTAATTAGGGTGTCAATTATTTGCTTGAATACTCCCAAGTATGGTGAACTCACGGTTATCTTGAGACACACTTCTTCCTGGCTGGAGAATTCTGAATGTTAGAATTTTCTTTCTAGGATGTGTTAAAATCTACATCCATGTAAAGGGGTAAGGAGAGTAAACTTTAAGACAAATTACAGTAAATAATCATTTTGGAGAAGAAAATCAGACAAAAATTCCTAAGCAGAGAACTCTAAAAGACAATTCTCTACATCCTTCAATTATGGTTTATTAGTAGTTTTGGAGCTCATAAATTACATATATATCAGAGGAAATCTGATATCAATCAGGGAAATGCATCAGAGGGCTATTAGCATGAAAGTCCACAGTTAAAAATTAAATAAACAGATAACAGGTCTTTTGTGCATTGAACTAAAAGGATGATTTTGCAAAATAAGTGTAGGAGGCATAAAGTTTCCAAATGAAGCCAGAGTACTTACTCTGATAAGTGACACAAGGGAAAATTTTTGTATATAAATTTATTTCAGGGTTGGCTTTCATAATGACTGAAGTTGTAACAAAGGCCAAGGGCAGAAACAAGTTCCATCTATAATCTAGAAGAAACTTGGAAGAAGTTTACATTCAGAGGGAGATCCACATGGTAGATATCAGGGAGATAGTCTTCCTAAAAAGCTAGAAGTCTTGAAGCAAAAATACTGACTTACAGAAATACAGTCATTGACTGAGCTTTTTATGCCAGGATAAAGGCATATAACATTGTTTAATTTGATTCAAGAACCAGGAGATTTGGTTGTCTGTAAATTTCTCCTTAAACTAAAGTAGAATTACTTCTCTAAGGCCACTATGGAATCAACTTTATTTAACCTACATTTTTAAAGGATAGTGTCATCTGGAACAATATCCTGGTTGGAACTTAATTCCTTCCGATGTGTCAAATAGATAATTCCATTATTTTCTGCCTTTTGTATTATCTGTTGAAAAGTCAGCGATCTGTCCTATTGTTACTTCTTTGAAGACAATATGCCTTTTATTCTCAGACTGCTTTAAACAGATTTGTTTCAATTTGATTTCCATAGTCTGACTACCATGTGTTTGGTATTGTTTATCCTGCTTAAGGTTCACATACCTCCATTAATACATGGGTTTAAAAATAGCATTCCAATCATTATTTCTTCAAATACATCTTCTGCTTTTGGGTGTCTAGCTACATACCTGTCAGATCCTTTCACTGTTTCTCTTATATCCCTATGCATTTTTCTTTATTTTATATTCTTTTTCCTCTCTGTTCTTCACTTTGGATATTTACAATTAAATAGTCTCCCAATTCCCTAATCCCATGTTCTTCCTGCTGAATATGCTGCTAAACTCTTTTCAATGAGTTTTTTATTTCAGAAGTTATATTTTCTCCTCCTGGGAATCCCCAATATTTTCCTACCATAGATTCCACTTCTATGGTAGTGTTATCTATCTCTTCCTCTGTATGCTTGAACAAATCAATTAAAGTTATTTTAAACTTATCAGTTAATTTCACTATCTCAGTCAACTTTAGTCTGTTAGGTCTGTTTCTATCGTCCATTTTTTCCCTTAGTTTAAGTTCAGAGGGTTCTGTCCTTTCTCATATGTAAAAATACAAAATTTATCTAAGGACATTGTGATCGTGTCCTTAAATGTGTGTCAACTTGACTACACTTTCCAGAATGCCCTTTCATTTATGTTTCCAGTTAGGGTAGGCCATAAGGAAAATTCCTAGGGATGGAGGGTGGAATGGAAGCAGCAGCCATTTTTGTAGCTTGTATATGTTGCTGCTGATCTGCTGATTCCTTTCATTGGCATGATGTAGAAGCTAGACCTGCAATTGCTCTACTTTCCCATGAATCAATGTGTGTGTGTCAATTGTGATGAAGGGCTCTGGTTTCTGCAACATACTCTCTTCAACAAGGTCAAAAGCAATAAGAATACAAATGGGTTCCAGTCCCTCCTAGTGAGGGTCTAGTTCATGCATGTGTGTTCCATCCTGCTTGTACCTTTGCTATTGAAGTCCATTCTACTCATTCTTCCAGTACTAATAGGGGAATTCAGGCTGTTATTTTCAAGGTTACCACTGAGCTGGAAAGCAGGGGATAAGAACAGGTTAAGTTAGAATACCACAAACTCACTGTTCTTACTGAAATTCAGCTATTTTTTTCTGATTAAGTGTTTCCCTGGTTGCAAGCTTGTGGTTAGTTTCCAGAGTTCTGAAAAAAAGTTGATTTCTGGTGCATTTTTTCCTAGTTTACTTACTGTTTTATAAAGGGAAAGTATCAATCAGCTCAGGCTGCCATAATAAAATACCATAAACTGGGTGGCTTAAACAACAGGCATTTATTTTCTCAAAGTCCTGGAGGCTGGAAGTCCCACATCAGGGTGCCTGCATGGTTAGTTTCTAGTGAGGCTTCTCTTTCTGGCTTGTAGGTGACCACCATCTTATTGTGTGCTCACATGACCCCTTCCTTTTGTGCAAACAAGGGGAGAGAGAGAGAGTGCATGAGTTCTCATGTCTCTTCTTATACAGACACTAACCCTACTGGATCATGGCCCTATCTTTATCACCTCATTTAACCTTAATTATTTCTGTAAAGGCCTTATCTCCAAATAAGTTACATTAGGGGTTAAGGTGTCAACATATGAATTTTGGGCAAGGGCATGGACCACAAACATTCAGTCTGTACTAGGGAAGGATTTTTGAAGTTTCTTACTTTACCATTTTCACTGATGTACTCAAGCATTTTATAAATACGTGTTTTATTCAGGAACCACTTGTTCTGTCATGGCTTGAGGCAGAACTATCTACTCCTTCCTGTTATATTTTTATATATGACCTGTCCCTTTTATTCATAACAAGTCTTAACAATGGTGTCTGTTTTACTAGGGGAAAAATCAGTTCTTTTTGTTGGGAATCTGAACATTTTTTATTTGATTTCTGTTTTTATATGAATTGATACTACATTTTACTTTCTGAAATTCATTTTCTAGTTTCTTGGTTTGTATCTAGCTTCTTGATTTGCTAAGGGTATACTCTCAAATGAAACATGACCCCTTTCTGGTGTATATAAAGTCAGAGATCTTCACCTCAGACTCCACTAGAAGTGTAGTATCAGTCAAGCCACAGGATACTCAGATCTTCTTTCCAAAGTTTTTACCAATGGTATCCAATATAAACAACATCTCAAAAATACAGGGACTTTTAACTCTGATCTTGGGCTCATTTAAAACTTCTGTATCTTAGCCCATCTCCTACAGGCATACCTACCTACCTTCTTAAATGAGTTAATGCCAGGAATAAGGAACATTCTCTCTAGCTACTTAATAATAATAATACTTGATATTTCCAATACTCTCTTTTTGAAAGTTAATATATGTAATGTTAAATAGACATTTTACTTTTGATTAATTCTTGAGTTAGGAACTCATTTGAAATGTAATAACTCTAATGGCATCAACTGTATTAACATTATCATATTTCTCATTGGAATAATTGATGCATTATATTATGCTAATAAGTTTCCTAATGGTAAAGATCTTTCTGATCCTCTACTTGGATGAGCTAGAAGTTAATTTTCATGTAATGTTTAATTTCACTTACAAATATTATATGTATAATTCTTGGCTAAATTCAAAAGTTGTATATTTTTTTGGTGCTCTTTGACAGTGTGCATATCAAAATATGCTAGCTTTCTCAAATAATTAAGAAAATTTGCTCCTTTTCCCCCCCTCCCTTCAAGGAAAAAAAAAGCACACCATTGAAAAATCTGTTATGAAAGATTTTTTAAAGTTATTTAAAAATAGCTCACCTATGACCTACTTAAGAAACAATTCTGTATGTTTTTAAATAAATTTGAGGTATCGAGAAATATATTTGTTGTAATCTATGATTCACAATATACTGTCACTAATATTCAATGTCTGCCCTACCCCAAACTCCAGGAATATAATTTTGGCAACAATTTGTACCCCTTACTTTTCTAAGAATCATCCCTGATATACTATGGTTGATATAGTATGATTTTCAGTATTTTAAGTCAATTCTGTTCATTTATCTTTGTCCATAAAACAGTTTCTATCATCAGAATAATACTTTTGAATAATATATTATTAATCATTTTCTTATATTTTATTGTCTTCATGTAATTTACCCCATTTTTAAACATTTTTTTGTGGTATATTTTACATTTTATTTTAATTTGACATCTGGAGATTTTTCAAATGCATGGTGTTAATTCCTATCCCATCCCTGTTCCAAACTTTCTAATATACTTGCCCTCCTCAGTTCCCAAAGTGATTCGTCAATTCCTCATTAGTGAGAAGTACTTCTAAAAGGCATATTTTGAGGGAAAAATGAACAGTACTGATTAAACAAGTGGCTGTGTTGAGGGCAGGAAAAGAGTCTGAGAAGATAAAAAAAGTTAAGAGTGATGCCCAGATTTATTTTTAGAGAGATCACAAAAATAGAGATACTAATAATCAAGATAGAAAAATAGGAGTGCAGAAAACAGAATTACAGAGCATTGAAGGAGAAGGCGTACCAATTCTGGGTATTGATTTTAATGTGTCTATGGTAAAGATAGGTAGCAGGCAATTGGATCGGGATCTGGTCTTAGGTCATGACAAGTGAGATAATGAAATCATCAACTTAACAGAAATATGTGAAAGCAGAAAATTAGATGATGTTGCACAAGAAAACAAAACTATGGAGTAGTAAATGTAAAAGAGTTCTCTGTAATACTAATATTTTAGAGAACCATCAGAATAGGGGATGGTGGGTACAAATATTTGAGACATATAGGGTTATTGAAGCCATTACTGCTTTTATCAGAAGCTTTGCTAAACTAAATCTCATGTTGTTCCTTTGGTACAAATTGCTGACTGCTAAAGAGTTGCTCAGTCAAAAAAATCTCCCTCTTGTGACTAGTTGTGTTGGCCATCATTCTTTAAAATGCAGTTCACTGAATTTTATACAACTGCTTTAACCAACCTCAGACCACTACTAAAATGTAATGGGACATTGTGGTAAAATGTCATGTTTCAGGGATGACAAAATACTGACACTTCAGTAAAAATTAGTTTACCAAAACTCAGTAATGACCAATGAGGAAATGAGGCCCAAGACAAGGTGACTTTAATGAGCTCATTTACTATCTTGTCACACATCTTGGCCATGAAAAACAGTACCGCATCTCAATTAAGTGAAGTTCTTTTCTCCAAGAAGCAACATTGATGCTTAAATAAGTTTAAACATCTCTAGATGTGCCCAAGGAGAGGGCAATAAACAAATATTTTCCTAAGTCATTTAAAATATTTTCCATAACTTAATATAGTGTTTGTAATTCTAAAATTTATGTGTAACAATTTATAATAGTGTATTAATATATATATATATTTAAAATCAATGTGAATTACCATACGGACCATGATTGTTTTAGGCTTAAAGGAAAGAAAATGAATAATCTGTGTACTGTACAACCCTAGAAATAAATGTCCTTTTCAATTTACTCTTCAGACCTAATAATATTGAACAAAATATTCCTATTATTATAAAAATTCAGTCCTGCCAGAAAGCCAAGGATTTCCAGATACAACTCATTCTCAGAAATATGCTGAACTCAGACTCTACAATTCATTTAACTGTGTCATCAGAGAAGTACATTAGCATGTTCCTAGTTCTCATCCACCATGCAGATCTTACAGAGGAACTTTTCAAATCACCGGGGAACTAAGAGAGAAGCAAGACTGCTTAAAAACAAGCCATTCTTACAAAAACTCTATCCCTTAGCATCACTGAGTGTTGCCCTCTCTTGCTTTATTTTCTCCTAATTTCTGAGCCCAAAACATTAATTATCTTAAAAGTCCAATTCAAACCCCACCTTCCCCAGAAATCTTTCTTTGGAGTTGTTAGGTCCATGTCAAACTTTTCCTTCTCTGGTGTTTTGGATTAAGGTATAAAAGTTCACTCTCTTAAAGTCTCATGTAGACACTCATACATTGCCTTGGATTCATTTTGCACTGAGAAGACAAGTATATCATGTTTAAATGTATTCCTTTTCCCAATACATTTCACTAAGTTATATTTGTAGTCATCACATAAATACAAATTAAGACCCAGTGAGATAGCACCGCATGCCAACCAGAATGGCTAAAATTCAAAACACTGGCACCTATTACTAATGTGTAGCAATTATATTTTCTGTGTAATTACTAGTATTAATATCAGTATGCAGAATTATTTTTCAGGTATTTATTTTTTCATCCCTTTACACTGAAACTGACTTCATCATTAAGTTTTAAGCATACACTCTAGTCAGGATTCTCCAGATGTAACAGGACATATGTTATAGGAATTGGCTCATGTGGTTACAGAGACCACGAAGTACCACAATCTGCCATCTGCAAGCCGGAGAACCTGGAAAGCTGGTGGTATAATTCAGTCCAAATCCAAATGTCTGAGAACCAGGGGAGCTGAAAGTGTAACTCCCAATCTAAAGCTAATAGCCTAAGAACTGAGGGTTATTGGTGTTAAGTCCTGGAGTATGAAGGCCTGAGAACCAGGATCTCTGATGTCTGAGGGCAGGAGAATATGGACATCTCAGCTCAAGAAAGACAGAATTTGCCCTTCCTCCACCTTTTTGTTTTATTGGATTGGATGATTCAACAGGTTGGATGCTTCCTGCCAATATTGGAGAGAGCCATCTGCTTCACTCGGTCTACTAGTTCAAATTCTAAACTCCTTGGCAACATGCTCACAGACACACCCAGAAATAATGTTTTATCAGTTATCTTGTGTCCTATAGCCCAGTCAAGTTGACACATAAAATTAACCATCATAGCATATGTCCTGAAAACCAACCATCTTCTATTTTGTAATTTCATCCAATTTGAGTCTCAGTTTGAAAATCAGAGATTTTAGTCCATTTATATTTCTGATTATGGTACATTTGGAACATTTCAGGGAAATATTTAGATTTTATGATACGTTTATTTGTTTCTTAACTTACCACTTTTCCTACATATGAGATATTCTCCCAGCTTGAGATCTTAACTATGGTACAATTACATTTGGCTCAGGTAATTTCTCATGTAAATTTGCAAAGAAGATACATAGATAATATATTTTAGAAGTCTTTGAACATCTATGAAAAATTTAATTTGCTCTCATACATTGGAAATTATTTGGGCTTGCACAAAAGTGCAGGCTCTTAGTCCAAAATGCTTTTTCTTCAGTTTTATTTTACTGGTTATTTTACTGGTTCTACTGTCTTCAAGTGTCCTGTTTCAGATGAGAAGTTGAATGTCCATCACTGTAGAAAACCTGTTAGGGAATCAGTGAGCATTACTAAAGGTGTATAGATTCAAGCCTAATTAAAGTTAGATATGGAGGAGAAGTGTACATCAGAGGCCATGCTGGTACTCACTGACATCCATAGGACAGTGAAGATCAAGGTGAAAATCTACATTTTCTAGATAGAACAAAATTGGAGAAAGAAAAGAACCCCTTTGACTGTAATGTTTTGTACAGTTAAGTTCTAGAGTGTAAACAAGTACAACAATCATTTTCATGTAAATTACAAGTGTCATTCAAGAAGCCTTGAATGATGGAGAGATACATAAAGATAAGCAAAGATAATGGTTTAAGTATCGTGCAAGCTACAAAATTTGAGAGCTGCCTACTATAAACTTGGAGAATACAATTTTGAAAAGGGAGTAGAGTCTCTCCCAAGACACGTACATTTCTAATTCTATATTGTGATATTTGGAATATATTTGTCAGGGAAGACGTTAAGTGATATGGTTTGGAAGTAGAACATTAACTCAAATATCATAGCTATGACCCATTCCTTTGGCAATTGCAGTCCAAGTAAAGGAAGGCTGATACCTCTGCAATTGCTTGACTTAGATAGAAACAAGTCAGGAGAAGACACACACTTTGGCTCCTCTCAGGAAAGGGGCATTCCTGATTCACAAGCTTAGGGCACTGGTAGATATTTTGGACACCACCTAATTAGGACCAATTTGGAATCTACCTGATCCTCTTTTGACAGAAGGGAAAAACCTAGAACAGTGGCAAGAAAGGGACAAAATGAACTTATGTTAGGGTGAGCACAGCCCGTTTCTGGCACTTATGCTGTTTCTTTTGCTCTTTCTTTTTGTTGGCATGCTATTCTTACATGGACATTGTTTACTATTTGGATGATATGCTACCTCTCCCTGTATGTGGGCCTTCATTTTCATCTCTGGCAGGAAGCAGAGCCTTAACATAAGACACCACTTGGGCAAACACACTTTTTTCCTTTCTTACCCTTGTCCTGATTTTCTTCCTGACTGCTGTTCCCTGCTGTACTAGCCTTCCTTCACAATTGTAGTAGTAAAGTCAACAGGACAGGTCTTTGTTGAACTTATGGGTCTAAACCATTTGGTGCCATTTTAGTTCATGGTATGAGGCTTAACTCAAATTTAAATAGCAGTAGGCCCAATCTCCACTTGCTGAAGTTTAACTCTTTTGGAGAAAGTTCTTAATACTATGGAGTGCTAATTTTCCTAGCCATTCCTGTTTATTACTCCTCTTGGGAATATTGTTGGTATAATCAGTGGATAGTAAATAACAAGAAGTGAAGATTCAGGTTCTGTAACCCTGCCCAAATATCTCTACCTCTTTTCTATCTCCAGTATCTAGAACTGGAAGAAATGATTATAAAAGAGACTAAAGTTGAGGTATCTATGGCCCACATGGGGGAAAAAGTCTCTAGAATTAAATGTTGAACTTTAAGCAAAATGAGAAAAGTTTCAGTAAGTGGGATTTTTTTTTTTTTAAGTTTTATTCATGGGCTTGAAAGGGCAGAGTATGAAGCTTAATGTGGCCTCCATTCTTCCTCACTATGTAACCCCCAATTTCTTAAAGGAACTACACATATTTATTAGTCCCAGAGAAGTACGGTGGTTGAGTGATTAATTAGGATTTGGAGCTATGGCATTCAGAAGGGTATGAAATGAATCTGCTTTTGTTGCTCTGGCTCTTATGCTATTGCATCTGCTCTTTCTTTATGCTTACATGTGACTCACATGGGAATTGTTCATGATTTGGATCATATGCTACTCCACCCTCGACATGTGTCTTCATTACCGTGTCATAAGTTTTAGGTGAAGGAAGAGTTACATGCAGATGTCAAAGGGGACCTTCCCTGTGGAAAGAAAACTTTCAACAATTAATTGGTCAGCAGCTAGGTGTGGCTGGGCTGAGGTCTTTCTCTGCTGACGCTGTCTTTAATGTAAATGTTAAAACCCCCATTGTCACAATTATGTGTTCTTTTATTGGTTAAGGGGGATTTTGGAATTTAGTGGAATGAGCACTTAGCAAGACGAGGTAAACCCTAAAATGCCCTTGTTCTTCCTGCTGATGCAGAAGAAAACATGTGAATAACCCATGCTACCATTTTCTTCTAAGCTTACTTAATCCAGTAACAGAAGTTTTAAGAGTGTAGGCTTAACACTCAGGGGATTCAGGTGGGGTTATAGGAGACAACATCCTCAGAGCTCCTACTCTTGCTGCCTCCCTTACCCTTCAGGGTTTACAGCAGATGAGAAATGAGTATGGCAAAAAATATCATCAGTACAGTCAGGATTACACGTATATCACACATCCAAATATGATACAATGGGAACAGATCATTGGAAACAGAGACTGAAAAAAAGAGAAGATTTAAAAAACAATATTTTTTTAAACAAAATGAAACGGAGACTGGAAAAGATACACAAATAAGGGAAACAGATGTGTACAGACCCCTAAAGAAGGAGAAGAGGGAGCATTGACAAAGGAAAATCTGTCTTCTAGCCCTCACTTGCTTGTCTTTTCTGAGCCTATTTTGTGACAGCAACTCTAGGCTTTATGACAAGATAAGACTTGGTAGTTTGGATAAGCCAGAGGGTGCATGCAATTTGGGCTGAACCATGAATGCAAATTGTGAGGTGCCATCTCTACTCACTTATCCACAGGTAACTGAAGACAGACTCTTATTGGCTTTTATACTCTTGGCTAGGAGCTGTAGAAGCAAAGAGTTCCAGAAATGTCATAGAGATAATACAATGAGCCACTGGGCAGTTTGATAAAACAAAATTATTTGTAATTGCAGCTCAGTGGTAGAAGGCAAAATTTGAATATGCAGTATGCACTAGATATCATCACAATGTTGAAGGAGTTTGAAGTCAATCTATTTGAGTAACAAATGGACAAATACTGATAAAGAAGGAGCCATGATCGTTCAATTCAAATCTTTAAAAGTCTGTCATATTCATAAGACCCTGAAAGGGCCAATAGAGAAGTCAGAGATGGTAGTTTTCATTTCATTAATGCCAAATGTTGTCACTAAAATGTAAGCTCTAGAAGGTCAGGGTCTTTTAACTTTTGTTTATTGTTGAATCCCCAGTATTTAGAAATATGCCTGGTACATAGTAGGCCCTTATTAAATATCTGTTAAATAAATTAGAGCTACAAAGACAAAGTTCAGCAGAAATCAGAAACAGATCCAAAACAATTTTAGATATTTCAATTATAAGACAGAATATTATAAAACACCTATACATGTTATATTTCAAAAATTGAAAGAGACAAGCTAAGAAATATGCAGGACAGAAAATGATAAAAAGTAACATGAGCAATGGTGCATGTGAAAAGTAGTAAATAGAACTGATGGTACTGAAACATAATACCTAAAATAGAGAATTTGAAGGATGGGTTTCACAACAAAGTAGTCATATTTCAGGAGGTAATTAATAAGCTGGGTATAAATGGGAAGACATGAACATGAAGAGAAAATGTGGCAAATAAAGAAGAGAAGGAAAGAGCCATATACCATGGAGTAGAAATTTCTGACTGATAGTTATCTAAAGTTGTAAAAGAAGAAGAGTTAAAGAATGGAGAAAGGGAAGAATTTGAAACAATGGTAGTTGATAATTTTTGAGACCTGGTAAAAAACACTAACTTAGAAAATCAGGGGGCCCTACAAATCCCTATTATGAAAAATTAAAAGAATTCCACACTGAGGCATGCACACACACACACACACACACACAGACAAATAAAATCTCTTTAATCAGCCGGAGAATAGAACAGTTCACATGCAAGAGTCACAATCAAACTGACAGCAGATTTCTCAATAGAATAGCAGCAGTGGAAGCCAAAAGAGTGAAATAATATATTCAATGCACTGAAAGAAAATAACTTCCAACCTAAAATTCTGTAGCCATTGAAATAAAGTTGAGGTAAAGTTTGCCAGATGGAAAGAATAGTCTGAACTTCAAAAAAGAGTAAAGATTTTTTTTAAAAAGCTGTAAATATATGGATAAATATAAATGAAAAATGTTATATAAAGCATGATTATAATAACCTCTTATGAGGCTTAACTATATCTAGAATTAAAATCCTCAATAACCACAGTATGTAACTGAATGGGGCTAAACGTTATTAAATTATTCCAAGGTCGTTTTATAATCTGAGAGTGTTTAAGGTATTAATTCACTTAAAACTTGATAAGTTAAGTGTACCTGTTATAATTTCTAAGGGAATAACTTAAATAATAGAAATACTGTATAAATTATATGCCAATTATAAGTGATAGCAGACTGACTGAAATTATAAAAATAAAATGGAATTACTAAAAATATACAATAAAATAAAAGTGAATGTAGGAATGGAAACATATATATAAAAGAGGAAGGTCAAAGAAGCACAAAAATTGTTAGAGATTTGAAACATCAATAAGCAAAAGAGATAAATGAACCATTTAAATGACAATTATTGTCAAAATAGATTTACAAATTAAAATTTAATTATATGAATTTTACAAAAGGAACATAAAAGCATAAGCACACAGACAAGTTTAAATATAAAAGATTTTATAAGATTGAAGGTTAGAAAAAAGTATACAATGCAAATATAAATCAAAAGACTACTGGTGTAGCTGTACTACATTTGACAAAATAGCTACTAAGGTAAGAAAGCATTATTAGCTACACTGTAATGATGAACGTTCTCTTTCATCAGTAATATTTATCAATTTTAAATGTGCATATACCCAATATGGCTTCAAACATGTAAAGAAAAAATGGACAAATTACATAATTTACATTCAATGTAATTATTGATATGTTTAGATTTAAGTTTACAGTTTTATTATTTATTTTCTATATTTTCCCTATTTCTTATTTCTGTTTCCATTTTCCCGAATTTTTGAAGTACTTTGAACTTTTTATTATTAAACTTTAATTTATCTTTTGTTTTGAAATTTATCATTTTGTATAGTTTTTGTCCATTTGTTTGGTTTCAGTGGTTGCTCTAGGTATTAAAATAT
The DNA here is from genome assembly GCF_026419965.1 of Kogia breviceps. Taxonomy (NCBI): domain Eukaryota; kingdom Metazoa; phylum Chordata; class Mammalia; order Artiodactyla; family Physeteridae; genus Kogia; species Kogia breviceps. The sequence continues at coordinate 162,660,855 of NC_081310.1, forward strand.
ACATACTCAACTTTCTACAACCTACTTAGAATCCCAATTTTAGTAGGTCCCTCTACTGTCCCTATTTATGTTGTAGTGGTCTTATATATTACATCTATATCTAGTTACATTAAAATCCAATCAAACAATATTGATTTTTGCTTTCCACCATCAAACACGTTTTAAAGGTTTTTTTTTTTTTTACTTACCTCCACTGCTATGGTCTAAATTTTTTTGTCCCTCCCAAAATTTACATGTCAAAATCCTAACACCAGATATGATGGTATTAGCAGACTTTCAGAGGTCATGAGGTTGGAGCCCCCATGAATGGGATTAGTGCTATTATGAAGGAGATCATACAAAGCTCCCTGAATCCCTTCTTCCATGTTAGGACACAGTGGGTAGGTGCCAGCTATGAACCAGGAAGAGGGCCCTCACCAAAATGTGACCATCCTGGCACCTTGATCTTGAACATTTCAGCCTCCAGAACAGTGAGAAATAAATTTCTGTTGTTTAGAAGCTACCAGATTTGTGGCATTTTGTTATAGCAGCCTGAATGGACTAAGACATACAATTTGCTATACACTTCCTGTGACTATACCTTAACTGTATCCAGAGCCAATTAGTAGGACAACGTGGAGAAAAATAGTCAATGGTTTTTCAAGAACTCAAGAGAAGAAGAACATTCTAACAGATTTACCCAGATATTTACCATATATCTTACTCTTCCTTAATTCCCGATGTCCAAATCTCCTTCTGGTATTATTTCCCTTCTGTTTGAAAAATTTCCTTTAGCAATGCTTCTCAATAGCTCAAAAATAACTTAAAAATAATGGTGTGTAGATACATGACAGATAGATGATAGATAAATAGATGATAGATGATGACAGATAGATAAATAAATAGGTATTGCAGCATATTTATTGTAGTCTGAGGGCGGTTTAGGGTATTCAGACCTCCCATATGTCTAGAAACAGAATTCCATTTTGTACACTCTTACATATTCTTACTACTTTCTAATTGACCTCATAGAGCTGTCCTTTCTGTTCATCTTTGTTAAGATTTCAAACTTGAGTTTATAATTGGAGCTACAAAGAGATGTAATGTGCTTTGTTTGGGGGTATTCAGAAATGTGTAATAAATTTGAAAAAGCCTTAGAAAATAATAAAGTGATTCTTTTGCTTACTTTGATAGTCATTGTCTTATGTAAATACTTCCCAGTGACTGCAAAATAATGAAAGGTATTGCTAGATTCTCAGATACTATCATAATAAGGCATATGATATAGTATAATCTCACTTCTAAATGACATCTAAATACATAGTCAAGAGGGTTAAATGATAGATTTCAATAGTCTTGAAACTGAGTAGGAAATAAAATAAGTAAAATTTTGTATTTTAATTTTTTCATTAATTTCTCAAACAAGATCTCTAATCCAAAAATGCTTATGAATCATGACTTGGAGCCAAACTATAGGTAACATCAATAATTGGGTTTTATAATGGAAAAGAATATGAAAAGAATATATATATGTATAATTCAACCACTTTCCTGTATAGCAGAAACTAACACAACATTGTAAATCCATTATAGTTCAATAAAATAAATTTTAAAAAATAACTGGGTTTTGTCCCAAGTGCTCCAAAACAGAGATTAGTTTAGAAGGTATGAGAGGCTGCCAAGGTCCAAGGCCGCAGCAGTCCAGATCTGCTCCATTGCACATCCTTAGGGCCAGTTGTTCCTACGAGCAGCTGTAAGGGGAGGGAGGCAGCCTAATGTCTCAAGACAATATTGGGAGGATTAACACACATCAGAGCATCATGACTATACCAAGGATCAGCACAGATGTCTTTTATCAAAGACTCATGCATAGGAGGACCTTCAAGATGACAGAGGGGTAAGACGTGGAGATCACCTTCCTCCCCACAAATACATCAGAAATACATCTACATGTGGAACAACTCTTACAGAACGCCTACTGAATGCTGGCAGAAGACCTCAGATTTCACAAAAGGCAAGAAACTCCCCACGTACCTGGGTAGGGCAAAAGAAAAAAGAAAAAACAGAGACAAAAGAATAGGGACAGGACCTGCACCTCTGGGATGGAGCTGTGAAGGAAGAATAGTTTCCACACACTAGGAAACCACTTCAATAGCAGAGATATGGGGGAGGGGGCTGGCGGGGGGGGGAAGCTTTGGAGCCACAGAGGAGAGCACAGCAACAGGGGTTCAGAGGGCAAAGCGGAGAGATTCCCGCACAGAGGATCGGTGCTGACCAGAACTCACCAGCCCAAGAGGCTTGTCTGCTCACCTGCCAGGGTGGGTGGGGGCTGGGAGCTGAGGCTCTGGCTTTGAAGGTCAGACCCCAGGGAGAGGACTGGGGTTAACTGTGTGAACACAGCCTGAAGGGGGCTAGCACACCACAGCTAGCTGGGAGGGAGTCCAGGAAAATGTCTGGAGCTGCCAAAGAAGCAAGAGACCATTGTTTTGGGGAGCGCGAGTAGAGGAGATTCAGAGCATTGCCTAAATGAGCTCCAGAGACGGGCTTGAACCACAGCTGTCAGCGTGGACCCCAGAGACGGGCATGAGACGCTAAGGCTGCTGCTGCAGCCACCAAGAACCCTGTGTGCAAGCACAGGTCACTGTCCACACCTCCCCTCCCGGAAGCCCGTGCAGCCCGCCACTGCCAGGGTCACGTGATCCAGGGACAACTTCCCCGGGAAAACACACTGCGTGCCTCAGTCTTGTGCAACATCACACTGGCCTCGGCCATTGCAGGCTCGCCCCTCATTCCCTACCCCTCCCTCTCTTGGTTCTGAGTGAGCCAGAACCCCCTAATCATCTGCAACTTTAACCCCATCCTCTCTGGGCGGGGAACAAACATCCTCAGGTGACCTACACACAGAGGTGGGACCAAACCCAAAGCTGAACCCCAGGAGCTGGGCAAACAAAGAAGAGAAAGAGAAATCTCTCCCAGCAGCCTCAGGAGCAGTGGATTTAATCTCCACAATCAAGTTGTTGTACCCTGCATCTCTGAAATACCTGAATAGACAACAACTCATCCCAAAATTGTGGTGGTGGACTTTGGGAGCAATGATATATATTATTTTTTCCTTTTTCTCTTTTTGTGAGTGTGTATTTGTATGCTTCTTTCTGTGATTTTGTCTGGATAGCTTTGCTTTTACCATTTGTCATAGGGCTCTGCCTGCCCATTTTTTGTTTTTTTGTTTTTTAAGTATATTTTTAGTGCTTGTTATCATTGGTGGATTTGATTTTGGTTTGATTGCTCTCTACTTTTTTCTTTCTTTTTATTATTACCTTTAAATGTTATTTTTAATAATTATTTTTTATTTTAATTATTTTATTTTATTAATTTTTCTTTCCTTCTTTCTTTTTCTCTCCATTTTCTTCTGAGCCATGTGGCTGACAGTGTCTTAGTGCTCTGGCTGGTGTCAGGCCTGCACCACTGAGGTGGGAGAGCTGAATTCAGGACATTGGTCTACCAGAGACCTCCCGGCCCCACATAATATCAAATGGTAAAAGCTCTCCCAGAGATCTCCATCTCAATGCTAAGACCCAGAACCACCCAATGACCAGCAAGCTACAGTGCTGGACACCCTAAGCCAAACAACTAGCAAAACAGGAACAAAACCCCACCCATTAGCAGAGAGGCTGCCTAAAATCATATCAAGGTCACAGATACGCCAAAACACACCACCAGATGCGGTCCTGCCCACCAGAAAGACAAGACCCAGCCTCATCCACCAGAACACAGGCACTAGTCTCCTCCACCAGGAAGTCTAACCCACTAAACCAACCTTAGCCACAGGAGGCAGACACCAAAAACAATGGGAACTACGAATCTGCAGCCAGTGAAAAGAAGACTCCAAACACAGTAAGTGACGCAAAATGAGAAGACAGAGAAACAAACAGCAGGGAAGGAGCAAGGTAAAAACCCACCAGACCAAACAAATGAAGAGGAAATAGGCAGTCTACCTGAAAAAGAATTCAGAGTAATGACAGTAAAGAGAATCCAAAATATTGGAAAAAGAATGGAGAAAATTCAAGAAACGTTTAGCAAGGACCTAGAAGAACTAAAGAGCAAACAAACAATGATGAAAAACACAACAAGTGAAATTTAAAATAGTCTAGAAGGGAACAATAGCAGAATGATTGAGGCAGAAGAACGGGTAAGTGACCTGGCAGATAAAATAGTGGAAATAACTACTGCAGAGCAGAAGAAAGAAAACAGAATGCAAAGAATTGAGGACACTCTCAGAGACCTCTGGGACAACATTAAATGTACCCACATTCAAATTATCGGGGTCACAGAAGAAGAGAAAAAGAAAGGGACTGAGAAAATATTTGAAGAGATTATAGTTGGAAACTTCCCTAATATGGAAAAGGAAATAGTTAATCAATACCCAGAAGCGCAGAGAGTCCCACACAGGATAGCTCCAAGGAGAAACATGCCAGTCACATTTAATCAAACTATCAAAAATGAAATACAAAAAAAGAATATTAAAAGCAGCAAGGGAAAAACAGAAAATAACATACAAGGGAATCCCCATAAGGTTAACAGCTGATCTTTCAGCACAAACTCTGCAAACAAGAAGGGAGTGACAGGACATATTGAAAATGATGAAAGGGAAAAAACTTACAATGAAGATTACTCTATCCAGCAAGGATCTCATTCAGATTCAACGAAGAACTTAAAACTTCTACAGACTAGCGAAAGTTAAGAAAATTCAGCACCGCCAAACCACCTTAACAACAAATGCTAAAGGAACTTCTTTAGGATAGAAACACAAGAGAAGGAAAAGACCTACAATAACAAACTCAAAATAATTAAGAAAATGATAATAAGAACAGGCATATCGATAATTACCTTAAATGTAAATGGATTAAATGCTCCAACCAAAAGACATACACTGACTTAATGGATAAAAAAACAAAACCCATATATATGCTGTCTGCAAGAGACCCACTTCAGACCTAGGGACACATACAGACTGAATGTGAGGGGATGGAAAAAGATATTCCATGCAAATGGAAATCAGAAGAAAGCTGGAGTAGCAAATGTCATATCAGACAAAATAGACTTTAAAATAAAGACTATTACAAGAGACAAAGAAGGACACTACATAATGATCAAGGGATCAATCCAAGAAGAAGATATGACAATTGTAAATATTTATGCACCCAACATAGGAGCACCTCAGTACATAAAGCAAATGCTAACAGCTGTAAGAGGGGAAATCAACAGTAACACAATCATAGTAGGGGAGTTTAACACCCCATTTTCGCCAATGGACAGATCATCCAAAGTGAAAATAAATAAGGAAACACAAGCTATAAATGATACATTAAACAAGAATGGATTTAATTGATATTTATAGGACATTCCAAACAAAAACAACAGAATACACTTTCTTCTCAAGTGCTCATGGAACATTCTCCAGGATAGATCATATCTTGGATCAAAAATCAAGACTTGGTAGATTTAATAAAATTGAAATCATATCAAGTATCTTTTCCAACCACAACACTATGAGACTGCATATCAATTATAGGAAAAAATCTATAAAAAAATACAAGCACATGGAGGCTAAACACTACACTACTAAATGACAAAGAGATCACTGAAAATTAAAGAGGAAACCAAAAAATACCTAGAAACAAATGACAATGAAAACATGACCACCCAACACCTATGGATGCAGCAAAAGCAGTTATAAGTGGGAAGTTTATAGTAATAAAATCTTACCTCAAGAAACAAGAAACATCTCAAATAAACAACCTAACCTTGCACCTAAATCAATTAGAGAAAGAAGAATGAAAAAACCCCAAAGTTAAGAGAATGACAGAAATCATAAAGATCAGAGCAGAAATAAATGAAAAAGAAATGAAGGAAACAATAGCAATGACCAATAAAACTAAAAGCTGGTTCTTTGAGAAGATAAACAAAATTAATAAACCATTAACTAGACTCATGAAGAAACAAAGGGAAAAGACTCAAATCTATAGAATTAGAAATGAGAATGGAGAAGTAACAACTGATGCTGCAGAAATACACAGGATCATGAAAGATTACTACAAGCAACTTTATGCCAATAGAATGGACAACCTGGAGAAATGGACAAATTCTTAGAAAAGCACAACCTTCTGAGCCTGAACCAGGAAGATAGAAAATATAAACAGACCAATCACAAGCACTGAAGTTGAAACAGTGATTAAAAATCTTCCAACAAACAAAAGCCCAGGACCAGATGGCTTCACAGGCGAATTCTATCAAACATTTAGAGAAGAGCTAACACCTAACCGTCTCAAACTCTTCAAAATATAGCAGAGGGGGGAACACTCCCAAACTCATTCTACGAGGCCACCATCACCCTGATACCAAAACCAGACAAAGATGTCACAAAGAAAGAAAACTACAGGCCAATATCACTGATGAACATATATGCAAAAATCCTCAACAAAATACTAGCAAACAGAATGCAACAGCACATTAAAAGGATCATACACCATGATCAAGTGGGGTTTATCCCAGGAGTGCAAGGATTTTTCAATATATGCAAATCAATCAACGTGATACACCATAATAACAAATTAAAGGAGAAAAACAATATGATCATCTCAATAGATGCAGAGAAAGCTTTTGACAAAATTCAACATCCATTTATGATAACAACCCTCCAGAAAGTAGGCATAGAGGGAACTTAGCTCAACATAATAAAGGCCATATATGACAAACCCACAGCCAGCATCATTCTCAATGGTGAAAAACTGAAACCATTTCCACTAAGATCAAGAACAAGATAAGGTTGTCCACTCTCACAACTATTATTCAATATAGTTTTGGAAGTTTTAGCCACAGCAATCAGAGAACAAAAAGAAATAAAAGGAATCCAAATCAGAAAAGAAGTAAAGCTGTCACTGTTTGCAGATGACATGATAGTATACATAGAGAATCCTAAAGATGCTACCAGAAAACTACTAGAGCTAATCAATGAATTTGGTAAAGTAGCAGGATATAAAATTAATGCACAGAAATCTCTTGCATTCCTATACACTAATGATGAAAAATCTGAAAGAGAAATTAAGGAAACACTCCTATTTACCATTACAACAAAAAGTATAAAATACCTAGGAATAAACCTACTTATGGAGACAAAAGACCTTGATGCAGAAAACTATAAGACACTGATGAAAGAAATTAAGGATGATACAAACAGATGGAGAGATATACTATGTTCTTGGATTGTAAGAGTCGACATTGTGAAAGTGACTATACTTCCCAAAGCAAACTATGGATTCAGTGCAATCCCTATCAAACTACCAATGCCATTTTTCACCGAACTAGAAAAAACTTCACAATTTGTATGGAAACACAAAAGTCCCCGAATAGCCAAAGCAATCTTGAGAAAGAAAAACAGAGATGGTGGAATCAGGCTCCCTGACTTCAGACTATAATACAAAGTTACAGTAATCAAGACAGTATGATACTGGCACAAAAACAGAAATGTAGATCAATGGAACAGGATAGAAAGCCCAGAGGTAAACCCACGCACATATGGTCACCTTATCTTTGATAAAGGAGGCAAGAATATACAATGAATGGGCTTCCCTGGTGGCACAGTTGTTGAGAATCTGCCTGCCAATGCAGGGGACATGGGTTCGTACCCTGGTCTGGGAAGATCACACATGCCGCGGAGCAGCTGGGCCCATGAGCCATGGGCACTGAGCCTGTGCATCCGGAACCTGTGCTCCACAATGGGAGAAGCCACACAGTGAGAGGCCCACGTACCAAAAAAAAAAAGAATATTCAATGAAGAAAAGACAGCCTCTTCAATAAGTGGTGCTGGGAAAACTGCACAACTACATATAAAAGAAAGAAATTAAAACACTCCCTAACTGCATACAAAAAAATAAACTCAAAATGGATTAAAGACCTAAATGTAAGGCCAGACACTATCAAACTCCTAGAGGAAAACATAAGCAGAACACTCTATGACATAAATCACAGCAAGATCCTTTTTGACCCACCTCCCAGAGAAATGGAAATAAAAACAAAAATAAACAAATGGGACCTAATGAAACTTAAAAGCTTTTGCGTAGCAAAGGAAACCATAAACAAGATGAAAAGACAACCTCAGAATGGGAGAAAATATTTGTAAATGAAGCAACTGACAAAGGATTAATTTCCAAAATTTACAAGCAGCTCATGCAGCTCAATATGAAAAAAACAATAAATCCATCCAAAGAAAATAGACATTTCTCCAAAGAAGATATACAGTTTGCCAACAAACACATGAAAGAATGCTCAACATCACTAATCATTAGAGTAATGCAAATCAAAACTACAATGAGACATCATCTCACACCAGTTAGAATGGCCATCATCAAAAAATCTACAAACAATAAATGCTGGAGAGGGTGTGGAGAAAAGGGAACCCTCTTGCACTGTTGGTGGGAATGTAAATTGATACAGCACTATGGAGAACAGTATGGAATTTCTTTAAAAAACTAAGAATAGAACTACCATATGACCCAGCAATCTCACTACTGGGCATATACCCTGAGAAATCATATTCAAAAAGAGTCATGTACCAAAATGTTTATTACAGCTCTATTTCCAATAGCCAGGTCATGGAAGCAACCTACGTGTCTATTGACAGATGAATGGGTAAAGAAGATGTGGCACATATATACAATGGAATATTACTCAGCCATAAAAAGAAACGAAACTGAGTTATTTGTAGTGAGGTGGATGGACCTGGAGTCTGTCATACAGAGTAAAGTAAGTCAGAAAGAGAAAAACAAATACCATATGCTAACGCATATATATGGAATCCAAAAAATGGTTCTGAAGAACCTAGAGTCAGGATGGGAATAAAGACGCAGACCTACTAAAGAATGGCCTTGAGGACACAGGGAGGGGGAAGGGTAAACTGGGACAAAGTGAGAGAGTGGCATGGACATATTACACTACCAAATATAAAATCGATAGCTAGTGGGAAGCAGCCACACAGCACAGGGAGCTCAGCTTGGTGCTTTGTGACCACCTAGAAGTGTGGGATAGGGAGGGTGGGAGGGAGTGTGATGCAAGAGGGAAGAGATATGGAGATATATGTATATGTATAGCTGATTCACTTTGTTATAAACCAGAAACTAACAGTCCATTGTAAAGCAATTATACTCCAATAAAGATGTTAAAAAATAGATAATAAAATAAAATATAATGGTGATGATGTGAAAAAAAAAGTAGAATACGTGTAAAATAATTCTGAATCATCCAAACAATGGAAAACTTTGCAACCATTGAAGGAACAGGAAAAAAATCATACACTGATATGAAGTTTCTTTCTGTTTACACAATTATGTTTTTAAAAAAAAGCAAGTTGCAAAGCAAAGCATATACCATATTAGCATTTTAAAAGAAGATATGGATATATAAATATTTATATATTGATGTATATAATACTTTTATATCTGTATGTATGTACATGTGTATCTTTAAGAATATTTATTTATTTGGCTGCACCAAGTCTTAGTTGTGGCATGTGAGCTCTCTTAGTTACGGCATGTGAACTCTTATTTGCAGTGTGTGGTATCTATTTCCCTGACCAGGGATCGAACCTGGGCCCCGTGCATTGGGAGCATGGAGTCTTAGCCACTGGACCACAAGGGAAGTCCCTACATGTGTATGTTTATGTATATTATGCACATATATAAATATCTAAACTATATCAGGAAGTGGTCCAGGGTAGCATTACCAAGGAAATGTGTAGATGACTCTTTTCTGTCCTTACCTGCTACCCTCAGATCCATGACGGCCTCCTCACAGGTGTCACTGTCTTTAAAGAAAGAGTGGTGCTGCCCCCCATCAAGAATACTGATTGTGGATCCTGAGGGTCACTTTGCCGTCTCCCAGGGTGTCCTTCAGGAGCACTGTGCGATTCATATGGTTGTGAGCATTTTTTCCAGAGAGTTCTTCCCCATCCTTGTACAGGTAAAGCAGATGGGAATAGTGCTCGTGAAACCACACTGTGGCAGGGACAGCTGGCAGCTGAGCTCAGCCCTTTCACCCACCAGGACCACCTGGTGGCTCCTGGAGCTGCTCACAGTGAAGTGCTCTGCGGAAGAAGTCGGAGACAGGATTTATTCTGAAGTCCGCAGGAGAATGCTTCACCTAGGTCCCTCCGCTCTGGACACATTGGCCTTCTTCCTGATTCTTGATGTCACGTCCTTTCTGACTTCAGAACTTTGCTCTCAGAGATATCTTCGCTCTGACAGCAGCGCCCTTCTCTCGGACCCTCCCATCGCTGCCTTCTTCTTACCTTTCAGGTCCCAGCTTAAATGTCAACTCCTTGGAGAAAAATGCTATCACCATCCACTTAACATTTCCCCTAATCATATCTTCAGTAGCATGTACCATTACCTGATATTTTTAATTCCTGTCTTTATTTTCTCTCATAACCAACTAATATGTAAGCCACACAACAACAGAGTCTCCATCTTTTTAAAAAATTCTCTTTATTATCCCCAGTGCATAAAGCATTGCCTGAATGTGGTAGGCACTCCGTAAAGATTTAATAAAGGAATGTGGATAGTCCCCAATATTGAGAGGTGGGATGTGGACCGCTATTGCTGAACAACAGCCTTTACTTATCAAATACACCAGCTGCTTTTTTCAGTATCAGTTTTTAGCGAGTTAAAAATGGCCACAAATATTTTGATGCTCCATCCATGAAGAGAAAGTGCCTATGTCCCCTCCTCTTAAAACTGTGTGTTCTGATATTGCTTTGCTCAACAGAATATGGCAGAAGATGACCTGCAATAGTTTCTGGGTCTGTCTTAAGAAATGAGCTGGTCTCATTTTTTTTTTTTTTTGCTTTGTTTTGTGTTTGTACATTCTTTCTAGAAACCGTCAGCAGCCATATACAAAGTCTGACAACCCTGAGTCCATCATGACAGAAAGGCCATGGGTTAACATGTCAGTTGACAATCCCAGGGGATCCCAGCCTTCCAGCCTACTCTACCAAAGTGCTAGACATGTGAATGAAGCCACCTTGAGCCCTTTGGAACACTCCACCCACTAGCTGAATATACCAAGAAACCTCGGTCTATGAAACGTGGAACAGAAGAGTCAAGCAGCTGAGCACTGGCCAGAATTCCTGCCCAACAGGATGTGAGATATAATAAAATGGTTGCTTTAAATCACTAATTTGGGGGATAATTTTCCATGAAGCTATAGGTAACTATAACAAGCTCCTCCCATAATCTTAGTTTTTCCTCTTTTGGATCATGCCAAATTCATTCCTGTCTCTGTCAAGAGTGTTTATCCTTTTCACTGTAAGGTATCCGAATGATCAGACTTAAGGTCTATTGCTCTAAGAAAAACTTGTGGACCGCTCCAGCTCACACCAACTGCTCCTTTATCTGAGGTCCTACTAAACTTATAATTCATATCATCACATAAATGATCGTGGTTTGTTCTTAAATATAAGGGATCTATTCATTATGACTTTCCAGTGAGAATTTGAATCTCCTGAGAATAGATGGTAGCCAGGTATCTGTCTCTTCTCCTTGGCACAACATTGCAGCACGGAGCTGGGGCTCAGAAAGACACAGAAACTGAAATAACATTTTATAATCATAGTTTGTTTTAACACTAATTTCTGCCCTCAGAACTAGAACAGAACGGGTAGAATCTGAGGACCAGCAGTGAAAAAGCCTCCTCATTTTCTTCACTGTCATTTACCTTCACTATTTTTCTTTATAGATGTGATACTCTATGAAAAAGAAGTAGATATCCCTACCTGAGGTGATTACTGTCATCCGTAAGAGAAGAATGACCACTGAGTATCCAGATACGTAAGAAAATGCCGGCTCCATCACACCTGGAAAATGAAATAGCAATTGTGGGATCAGGCAGCAAGAATCATGGTAACTCAGGAAAAAAAAAAAAAAAACGGAGAATTTTGAAATCCTGTCTTTTGAGAGAATTCCCTTTGATGTGCAACTAAATGATTTAGTCAAACCACAGGTGTCAGACCCACTGAGATTATGTCTTTTCCTCCTTCCTTCCTGTGCCTTTACTGTGGCTCATTGTCTTCATTAGATTACTATTGTGAAGGGCATCGGTGGTAGACAAGAGCATAAAAGGTGTACAGAACCAAGATATGCATATCCCACACTCACTTGGCCTCATCTTCATCTTGGCTTAAGCCACTTGCTCATTTCAGGGACCTGGCTACTGCCTCTGAGGTTACCTCATTTCTTAATGGGAACACTTGTGTGCCCTCTCCTCTGGGCGACAAGCCAGCTTTAGCAAAACATTCATAATCCCACTGTTATTGGCAGGGTCTGACCTGCCTGGATCCATGGACCTTCTGGCCCCACACACTACTTCCACATTCAAAGGAAATGCCACATCAGGGAGGTGGGATCTAGATTCCCCAGCAGCTGCCCAGAGGGCCTGCGTAAAAAAAAAAAATCAGGTAGAACAATGTGTAAAAAATATCAGACAGAGGGCTTCCCTGGTGGCGCAGCAGTTGAGAGTCCGCCTGCCGATGCAGGGGACGCAGCTTTGTGTCCCGGTCTGGGAAGATCCCACATGCCGCGGAGCGGCTGGGCCCGTGAGCCATGGCCGCTGAGCCTACGTGTCCAGAGCCTGTGCTCCGCAGCGGGAGAGGCCACAGCAGTGAGAGGCCCACGTACCGCAAAAAAAAAAAAAAAAAAAAAAATCAGACAGAATGGTGTGTTAACTGACTGCCAGATAAACTTGGATCAGTCAGATACAAGAAATTAGAAGAAGAAGATAAATGCCTGTCCTTTCTTGCTTTATTTCCTAATTTCCCCCCCTCACTCTTGCTGCCTAAATTGCCACCCTCCTTCAATAAACATTTAGTAATAATTTGGACACGGGCCCTTTTTTCTAGGGATCCTAAACAGAGAAGAAAAAAAAAAAAAACACTACTTAAGTATGGAGATACATATTAGCATGCTGGAATTAGGAACATGTATTTGGTTTCATATACTCAACAGTTAAGCAACATCTGGTTCATGAAGAATCTCAAATATGTCAATAAATAAAATGCTAGATTTTACCTGCTGGAAAACGGAGTGCATAAATGCAAAATATAAGCTGTGTAAATCTGTTTTGAGATGTGTGTTTCACAATACAAGAATATAAAATAATGTATTAAAGGAGAGAAAAGTTACAGGTAAGGTGCCTCTTGCAGTGATTTAATATATCCATTTAAAAAATAAATGGAATTGGAAAGAGTGTGATAGATGAAAGCAGTGTCAAAGAGTAGGAGCAGATATTTGTAAAACGTCAACTGATTAAGGGCTCATATCAAAATTTTAATTATAAAAATTATTTTTAAGGTAGATATGCTGAAAGAAAAATAGCTAAAGGACCTGAACAATCTCAGCATAGAAAATACCCAAATAGCAGTAAAGATAAGAAAAGGTAGAGACTCTCATTAAGAATCAGGAAAATGCATATTAAAACCACAATGCAGGGCTTCCCTGGTGGCACAGTGGTTGAGAGTCCGCCTGCCGATGCAGGGGACACAGGTTCGTGCCCCAGTCTGGGAAGATCCCACGTGCCACTGAGCGGCTAGGTCCCTGAGCCATGGCCGCTGAGCCTGCGCGTCCGGAGCCTGCGCTCAGCAATGGGAGAGGCCACAACAGCGAGAGGCCCGCGTACCGCAAAAAAAAAAAAAAAAAAAACCACCACAATGCAATATCACACTCACTAGAATGGGTACCATAAAAAAAGGCTGACAATGCCAAGTTTTGATGAGGATATGGTGTAATGTGATGTAATGTAATGCAGTGTACAGGGCATTTCTCATGTTCATGGCTGGTGAGAGTACAGTCATAGGATGATCTCTGAAAGCACTTTAGCATCTTCTACTAGAGTTGAAAATAAACATAGCCTATGATCCAGCAATTCTACTTTAGGAACATAATCAGTAGAAATGTATGCACAAGTGCACAAAAGACATATACAATAAATTTCCTGATAACAGTATTGGTAATAATTAAACTGGTACAATACAATAAGCCTAAACATACAAGCCAAGAGGGAGAAAAGGAGGAGGAGCTGCAGCCTCACAGACTTACTGAGTTTCTCCTGCAGAAAGCGGGGAGAGAGACGGAAAAGCAGGGGAGAGGGATGGCACGGCCGTTTATCTGTCTGTCTCCTAATTCGCTCTCCCCCCTTGTTCTGCTCACTCCTGGGGTCAGCCTATCCTCCTCCCCAAACCCTCCCATTCCCCCGGTGGAGGTGGAGCGCCCCTTTCACTTTTCTTCTCCTCTTCTGTGTTTCTCATCTCTTTCTTCCCTTCCCGCTCTAGCATTGCCACCTTCTCTCCTACACGCACGCAGGCATATAAACGTAGGTTTTTGATGCTCATCTGCCTGTTGACCCCGCTATTTTCATGTTTCCAACAGGTTTTTCTTCCCCCAGTCTCTCAGCTGCTGCTGCTCGGGAGGTCAGATCTGCCACTGATGGTAATACCAGCACCACCACTCACCTCTGCCAAGAAGAGAAAGTTAAACAGCAGCAGCAGCAGTAGTAGCGGCAGTAACAGTAGTAACGACAGAGAAGACTTTGATTCCACCTCTCCCTCCTCTTCCACTCCTTTACAACCCAGGGATTCGGCATCCCCTTCAACCTCGTCCTTCTCCTGCCTGGGGGTTTCTGCGGCTGCTCCCAGCCATGTACAGATACAGAAGAAGCTGCATTTTGAAGACACCCAGGAGTTTGCAGAGTTTGATGCAAAGATGGCTGAGGAATCCTCCTCCTCCTCCTCATCTTCACCAACTGCTGCAACATCTCAGCAGCAGCAACTTAAAAATGAGAGTATATTAATCTCTTCTGTGGCTTTGGTGCATCACGCAAACGGCCTAGCCAAATCTTCTACCACCGTCTCTAGCTTTGTTAACAGCAAGCCTGGCTCTGCTAAGAAGTTAGTGACCAAGAACTTTAAAGATAAGCCTAAATTACCAGAAAGCTACACAGATGAAACATGGCAGAAACTGAAAAAAGCAGTGGAAGCTAATCCAGAATAGTACTTCAATTAAGAACAATTTAGAAGAACTCTATCAGGCTGTGGAAAATCTCTGTTCTTACAAGATTTCGGCAAACTTGTACCAACAGCTGAGACAGATTTGTAAAGATCACATCAAAGCACAAATTCATCAGTTCAGAGAGGGTTCATTGGATTGAGTTCTTTTTCTAAAGAAGATCGATAGATGTTGGCAAAACCATTGCAGACAAATGATCATGATCTGGAGCATTTTTTAATTTCTGGATGAGACTTAACGTTCTTCAAAATTCAATGCTACCCTCCATTTGGGAAAGGAATAGTGAAGCAATTGATAGAAGTTTACTCCGAAGCCTTTTAAGCATGCTCTCTGATTTGGAAATTTATCAGGATTCTTTTGAACAACGAATTTTGGAAGAAACTAACCAACCCTATGCAGCTGAAGGCCAAAAATTAATGCAAGAAAGAGAGGTTCCTGAATATCTTCATCATCTTTAACAAATGTCTAGAAGAGGAAGCAGACAGACTTATTACTTACTTAGATCAGACCACCCAAAAGTCATTAATTGCTACTGTGGAAAAACAACTTCTAGGTGAACACTTAACAGCGATTCTTCAGAAAGATTTAGATAAATTCCTTGATGAAAACCGAATTCAAGATTTATCTCACCTGTATCAGCTCTTCAGTAGAGTTCGAGGTGGCATTCAGGTTCTCTTGCAGCAATGGATTTAATACATTAAGGCATTTGCTAGCACTATTGTAATTAATCCTGAAAAGGATAAAACCATGGTTCAAGAATTGCTTTTAAAGATAAGGTTGACCATATAATTGATACTGTTTCCTGGAGAATGAAAAACTTATCAATGCCATGAAAGAAGCATTTGAAACATTCATTAACAAAAGATCAAACAAACCTGCTGAACTTATATCTAAGTATTCAGATTCAAAGCTTCTCTCAGGCAACAAAGAAGCTACAGATGAAGAACTTGAGAAAATCTTGACTAAGAGTATGATTATATTTAGATTCATCTATGGCAAGGATGTTTTTGAGGCCTTCTATAAGAAAGATTTAGCCAAGCGCCTGTTAATTGGGAAGAGCGCATCTGTGGATGCTGAAAAACCAATGCTGTCCAAACTTAAACATGAATGTGGAGCTGCTTTCACCAGCGAACTTGAAGGAATGTTTAAAGACATGGAACTTTCTAAAGACATCATGATTCAATTCAAACAGTATATGCAGAACCAGAATGTACCTGGGAATATTGAATTAACTGTGAATATCCTGACGATGGGTTACTGGCCAACATATGTGCCTATGGAAGTTCATTTACCACCAGAGATGGTAAAACTTCAGGAGATTTTCAAGACCTTTTACCTAGGCAAACATAGTGGCAGGAAACTTCAGTGGCAGTCAACCCTAGGACACTGTGTGCTAAAGGCAGAATTTAAAGAGGGTAAAAAGGAACTCCAGTTCTCTATTTTTCAAACACTTGTGCTGCTTATGTTTAATGAGGGAGAGGAGTTAAGTTTAGAAGAGATCAAGCAGGCTATGGGAATAGAGGCTGGAGAGTTAAGGAGAACACTGCAGTCATTGGCCTGTGGCAAAGCTAGAGTTCTGATGAAAAATACAAAGGGTAAAGCTATAGAAGATGGTGACAAGTTCATTTGTAATGATGATTTCAAGCACAAACTTTTCAGGATAAAGATCAATCAAATTAAGATGAAAGAAATGGTTGAGGAACAAGCAAGTACTACAGAAAAAGTATTTCAAGACAGACAGTATCAAATTGATGCTGCAATTGTTCAAATTATGAAGAAAAGAAAGACACTTAGCCACAATCTCCTTGTTTCAGAAGTGTACAACCAGTTCAAATTTCCAGTAAAGCCTGCAGATCTTAAGAAGAGAATAGAATCCTTAATTGACCGGGGCTACATGGAAAGAGATAAATAAAATCCAAACCAGTACAATTATATTGCATAAAATGTTGGCCTTGGAGCATCTGGTGTCATAAGCAGTAGCCAGTGGATAAAGTAACCTGTTATTATTTGACTTCTTTTATTACTACCAATGACTAAATGAATCAGTGTAATGGAATTAGTTGAGTGACTTTTCAGTGGTTAACATGCCCATTTAAAGAGTAATACTTACCTTTAAGAAGAATGTTGTTGAACTCTTTGCATGTTATTTACTATGATGTGCAGAAAACTCTTAAGAAAGTACCTGGTCTTCATGAATACTATTTGGAACTGGGGAAAAGGGCCCTATGGCTATTAAAAAAAAAAAAGAGGATGGGAGGTTCTTATACACCATTAATTATGAAGCAAAAGGTTTATTTGCTTAAAATGTCATTTAAAGATACTTAAACTGCATGCAAACTTTATTTACTGTACAGAATTCTGGATGTATTTATCAAATAGCAAAACCACTCTGGACTTGGTTGTTCATCTGTTTTGTGATTTCCCTTGAAGAGAAGAGTAAGTTGTCATAGTTACTGATATTTTAGTAATTAATGTTCTGTTACACTAAAAGGGATGTTTTTAAAATTTTTATTTGGAAACAAGTTTTCAAGCAGAGGGACAGTTGCTTACATGGTCTTGTATACACACATCCTAAAATGTTCCCATGGGATGTGTGTATATGGTTCAGCCCTGAGTTTACTGTGCTGATTAACAGGTACTTATAAAAATAGCTGAAATAGAAAATTGCTGGTCAGTTGTACTAGAAGAACATGGCAGGAGAGAAAAATCCAACTTTTTCTTCATATTAAAAATGAATATAATATGAATATCACAAAAGAGAACAAAACCCACGTGTTTTGTAACTTTTTACAAGAGCAAAAATTCATAAACTAGTTTTCAACTTCCTTTAGACTTTTATGTTGTTTGGACAGTTTTGGCTTTAACTTGGACCAGTTGTAGATTGTTACAGGCTTCCTGTTTAGCATTCCTATTTTCTCTACCAAAGTTTTTTTTGGAAGCACCTCAACTCTCCTTTTTGATAGGAAATAAGCATTTCCTATCATCCTTAGTTTAACTTCCTAAAGCCCTAGATAGAACTAGATCCTTCCTCATTTCCCCCACACACCTCCTAGTTGGGAATTTCAAATTCTGTATTATGCTGATCTTATTCCTTTCAAACTTGATTGAAGATAAGGAGTTCTCATAGCCACTGGACACCTACTTTTCAGGGGAATGTCCTAGGATTGTTCATACATAAAAAATAGCAAAAGTATTGTTTTTCAAATAGATAATGTGAGTAGAAGTCTTCTCTTTTACCATCAGTGGTTTTTTGTTTTGGGGTTTTGGGTTTTGTTTTGCTTCCTTGTTTGTTTTTCCTTGAAGCTTTGAAGGGAATTGATCTTGGAGGAGAAGCAGAAATTTTGTTTTGATTTTTTAAAAAATCAGAACTGCTTTAATGCTTTTTGCAACAGTGTATTTCCTTAACTATTTGGAACCATTAGGAAGAATACCTAGGTCCTAACCCTCTACTGAGACTTTGGCTCTTGTGTTTGCTTATTGATTGTTTTCTTGAGTTCTCAAAGAACTGTGACCAGCTATTTGTTTTTAAAGTTGCCTGTTTTCTTTATAATTGCATCAACTTACACACTGTTGTCCAACAATATGTGGTATTTAGAATGCCTCCCTAACTATTTTTGAGCAGCCATTGCCTGTATTTTCTTAGCACCTCCCTGGTTTCCTTACATGAGCTTATCCGACAAGGAAATGCCTCTATTTTGTTTGCCCTCTCTCCATACTGGACCATCTAAGTCAATGTTCTAACTCATCCCTGATGGTCTGTGTGATACGTAGACTGTTCCACCAGACTCGATAATTACTCTTAAGGAATTTTTAGGTAGAACTGGTACTATTAGGAGACTCTTGGTGTCACCTTTGTTATCTTGAAAGCTGGTCCCTTTCCTGAGGCTCTTAATTTTTTGAAAACTTGATGCTAATTTCAGCTGAAAAAATTGGTGAGACTGTTAAACAAATTGAGGGGAGCTGTTTAAGAAATTGAAAAGTAATCACAAACAACATTGGATAATTGTGACTTTCAGTTCTGTATCAGTTGAATTTTTGTGCTCTTTTCCCTGTGTAAGTGGTGGTTCTATTTTTCTCCAATAAAACTTTTATTTAAAAACAAACAAACAAACAAAAAAACATACAAGCCCAAATAACATCAACATCCAGCAAACAATTTCACAAACATAATGTTAATAACTGATTTTTTATTAATCAATTTGTTTAAATCACATAATTCATAATATTTTAACCATATGTTCTTTTGAGTTTTTAATACAAAAAATATTTTCTGAATAATACTTAATTTTTTTAAATTAAAAAGTCAAGTCTATTCAAAATATTCTGTAGAGTCAATGCTCTTTCAGTCAAAATTTTGACTTTTTTTTGTTGTTTTGTTTCATATTATGAATCTTAAAAGGATGACTCTAAAACATACATAGAACAGTAATGGGTCAAAAAGAGCAAAGATTCTTCTGAAGAAGAAAAATAATGTGAGAAAACCTAAATTAAATGATATCAAGACTTAATTATAAAGCTACTCTAATTGAAAGAATTGTGAAGTTAGTGTTGATATAGACAAATAGACAAATCAACAAAATGGAGATCCCAATATCATACCCTAACACATGGAAACCTGATCCATAATAGGACTAGGATTGCAAATCAATGAAGAAAGAATTACTGTTCTGTGAATGGTGCTGAAACAACTTCACAGGAAAAGCAGAGCCTTAGAATCTCCACTTCACACCATGCACAAATGTGTCCCGAATGGATCAAATTAACAAAGATTAATCCTTCGTGAAAGCCAAAGCTATGCAAATGTTAGACCATTTTATAACAGCAAACTTTTCATGAAATTGAAATATGAACAAAGTCCTTTTATTCCTATGAATAAAATGTCAATGGCAAATGTTAAATTCAACTCCATTAAATTTAATAATGTTTATATCTAAAGACATTATAAAGAGAGTAAAATGATAAGCCCTGATAAAGAAGAAGACATTTACAACAACTAGAGCTAAAATATATTAATTACTCCTTGCCATACAAGTTGCTAGTTGTCTCTTAACAGAGACAATTCTTTCTTCCTTACTTAGAAAGAACATCCAGTGTTTATGAGATAACTTGGACAACTCAAAGATTACAATTTTCAGATTCCTTGCAGCCAGGTGAGACTATAGGACTGATTTCTGGTAAATGCAATATAAACAGAACTGTAAAGAATTTTCTTCAATCCCTAAATTCAGGAGGCACACCTTCCCTTCCTCCTTGGAGCCAGACTGAAGGCCATCCTATGGCTATACCTCAGATAGAACTCGGACTTTGAAGTGGAAGAGGCTGAAGATAGAGCAGCAAGTAAAATAGAAGAAGCTTGGTTCCTTAAGTTTATGAAGCTGTCCCACCAGCCTTGGAAACCAACTTTGTTCTTCTTTTACCTCGTTTAATTTACATGCCTTTTTTTTCTTAAATGGGTTGCAGTTACATGGTTGTTCAGTTTATTGTTATTCTTTATAATACAAATATATTATACATAATATTTATACTAATTCAATATTTATCTTTAAAGTTTTCTTAAACAAGATGAAAGACCAAAGGCAAGCATCTCAAGAATGGTAAGCCAGCTTCTCAAAATTGTTTAAAGACCTAGGTTCCTTCCAGATACTGTATTTTGAATGTATCTCACCCATCCTTAAACATACACATATGGGCTAAAAATAACTGAAATTATATCTTATATGTGTGGGAGATTTATATTCATGATTTATAAAGTAATGAAACATATTAATATGTATACAAACATATATACACATATGTACATATAAAATCAATCAACTCATTAAATTTTTGGTTAAATTCTCAGTTATTTTATTTCCTTAGGGCATAATCTTGGCTTCTACTCTATCTAGAAATGGAACAATTAGTTTACTCTATTTTAGGGATATCTTGAACATAGGCAATATTTTTTACTATTATCATCAATCTAAAGGAATGAGTAGCATATACTTGTTGCTACTTGGCACATGTATAACTATTTCTGTTTATTACCTCCTTTCTAATGAAAGTTGAAGGAAGTCTACTCTTTAAAGTAATAGAGACCTACCATACATATTACATATTACTTTTCTTAACTTCTAAAGCTAACTGCTCTGTAAGGAAAGAAATGAAAAAGGAGCAAAAACCACCCTTGCTCCCCCAAAAAAGACAAACAAACAAACAAAACAAAACAAAACCCAGACAGAATAAAAAGAACATAAGGTCAAGAGCATTGGATAGTATTCTATGCAGCTCAAAGCAAAGGAGTAATGAAAGAGATGGAATGAATAAATGCATCTCAAATTTTCCCATTTACTTGTTCCCAGAGAACAGAGCATGGGTCTAAGAAGGACTCCAGGTCCTTCAGAAAGAACCTCATTCAAATGCTTTGTAGATCTGTGCATGGATCAGCTGGGTTCCTGCTGTCACAGAAACCACTAGCAGATGTGCTAGCATCACATAGCAACCAGCAGGACCTTATGTAAGCACCCCAATGGATGCCTGCCTGCAACTGCTTATTTTTCAAGTCTAATATAATTTCCCCTCACAAGAGAAATGTGAAGGTGGCAACTTCACCCATTGTGTAGGACTGCTTGTTCAAACTCATTTTTACCATCAGGAATCAACAATTCCTAAGCAAGAATAGGTTTCAACTTGACTTGCCTCTCCTTGAAAGTAAAGCATGAAACAGTGTTTGTTATGTATCATATAATCTGGATCAATTTAAACTATCTATGAAGGAGAAATTACACTGTAATGTCTTAAGAATATTATATCAAGGAATATTGTGATTATAGTCTTTGAAAATGGAAATAGGAAGGATCTTCCTTATTTTGATAAAGACTGTCAATAAAAATCTCCATAAACATTTTAATGAGAAAAAAATCTTTGTAATCTTTCTCTTTAAATCTAAATAATTAAAGGTTTTTATCTAACACAATAAGAAAATAAAGCTGGCAGTGTAGCACAAGTATGAGAAAGGAAGGAGAAAAATGAACAAACATGGATGACATAATTTACTTGGAAAGTAATAAGAAAACAGGCAAATACAAATAAATTTGAAAAAATAGTACTCCTTTTCTCCAGATTAAGTTAACTTAAAAAATGTGTGAGATCTCTTTGGAATTTTAAGAAGATTTTCCTAAACCTAAGCAACTGGATAACAATATCATGTTCATGGAGGAGGAAAATATTAGCATTTTAAAGATGAAATTTGCCTTCATATTACTCTATAGACCATAAAATTCTAATACAATGTTAGCAGAATATTAGGAGCAATAGGGTAGTTTAATCTCAAAATTGTGTGGAAAAATTAACAGTTACTAATAACTAAGATAATTATAAAACAATAAAGAGAAAGGTTTTAAATTCACTGTACCAGATATTAACTTATATAATAAAGCCATAGTAAAAAACAAACAAACAAACAAAAAAACACAGAGTGGTATTGGTGCAAAAAAGACAAATCCAAATGGAACAGATTAGAGAGTCGAGATAAATGTGGTATTTGATATAAGTGGTGTATGTAGGTCTTTCTCTATTTGTCCCTTCAGATCCATTCTCTCCTTCTTTTCCTTACTTGGTAGCTTGCAGGGCTGACCTCTACCAAGTCTGTCACCTGGGGCCCCTTCTCTTCTGGTCTATGAGAGTCATCAGTGGAAGACTGAAGGATGGGAAGAAAAAGAGGCCAAAGTATCTCTTTCCTTGCTCGCTTCCTGTTTTGTTGCCACACATCATCAATGGGTTCATCCCCCTACAACTATAGCTCTTGTGCATGCCCCATCACCCAGGGCTCTGGATCGCCAAGGCTCTGGCGACACTCTTTTTCAACCTTTGTCATTAACGCTGAGGAGTGAAAAGTTCCCACTGTAGACAGACCTTAAGGATCTTGTTGGCTCATTTAATTCCAATCACCTTCCTTTTTTTTAACATCTTTATTGGAATATAATTTCTCTACATTGTTATGTTAGTTTCTGCTGTATAACAAAGTGAATCAGCTATATGTTTACATATATCCCCATATCCCCTCCCTCTTGCATCTCCCTCCTACACTCCTTATCCCACCCCTCTAGGTCACCACAAAGCACCTAGTTAATCTCCCTGTGCTATGCAGAAGCTTCCCACTAGTTATCAGTTTTACATTTGGTAGTGTATATACGTCAATGCTACACTCTCACTTCATCCCAGTTTACACTTCCCCCTACCCATGTTCTCAAGTCCATTCGCTACATCTGCATCTTTATTCCTGTCCTGCCCCTAGGTTCATCAGAAACACTTTTTTTAGATTCCATATATATGTGTTAGCATACGGTATTTGTTTTTCTCTTTCTGACTTACTTCACTCTGTATGGCACACTCTAGGTCCATCCACCTCACTACAAATAACTCAATTTCATTTCTTTTTATGGCTGAGTAATATTCCATTGTATATATGTGCCACATCTTCTTTATGCATTCATCTGTCGATGGACACTTAGGTTGCTTCCATGTCCTGCCTATTGTGAATAGTGCTGAAATGAACATTGTGGTACATGACTCTTCTTGAATTATGGTTTTCTCAGGGTATATGCCCAGTAGGGGGATTGCTGGGTCATATGGTAGTTCTGTTTTTAATTTTGAAGGAACCTCCATACTGTTCTCCATAGTGGCTGTACCAATTCACATTCCCACCAGCAGTGCAAGAGTGTTCCCTTTTATCCACACCCTCTCCAGCATTTATTGTCTGTAGATTTTTTGATGATGGACATTCTGACTGGTGTGAGGTGATACTTCGTTGTAGTTTTGATTTGCATTTCTCTAATGGTGAGTGATGTTGAGCATCCTTTCATGTGTTTGTTAGCAAGCTGTATATCTTCTCTGAAGAAATGTCTATTTAGGTCTTCTGCCCATTTTTGGACTGGGTTTTTTGTTTTTTTGATATTGAGCTGCCTGTACCTTTTGGAGATTAATCCTTTGTCAGTTGCTTCATTTGCAAATATTTTCTCCCACTCTGAGGGTTGTCTTTTCATCTTGTTTATGGTTCCCTCTGCTGTGAAAAAGCTTTTAAGTTTCATTAGGTCCCATTTGCTTCTTTTTGTTTCTATTTCCATTTCTCTAGGAGATGGGTCAAATGGGATCTTGCTATGATTTATGTCATAGACTATTCTGCCTATGTTTTCCTCTAAGAGTTTTAAGTGTCTGGCCTTACATTTCGGTCTTTAATCCATTCTGAGTTTATTTTTGTGTATGGTGCTAGGAAGTGTTCTAATTTCATTCTTTTACATGTAGCTGTCCAGTTTTCTCTGGAAGAAATGGACAAATTCTTAGAAAAGTACAACCTTCCAAGACTGAACCAGGAAGAAATAGAAAATATGAACAGACCAATCACAAGGACTGAAATTGAAACTGTGATTTAAAATCTTCCAATAAACAAAAGTCCAGGACCAGATGGCTTCACAGGTGAATTCTATCAAACTTTTATGGAAGAGCTAAAACCTATCCTTTCACACTCTTCCAAATTATGAAGCAGAGGGAGGAACACTCCCAAACTCATTTTACAAGGCCACCATCACCCTGATACCAAAACCAGACAAATATGTCTCAAAAAAAGAAAACTATAAGCCAATATCACTGATGAACATAGATGCAAAAATCCTCAACAAAATACTAGCAAACAGAATCCAACAGCACATTAAAAGGATCATACACCACGATCAAGTCGGGTTTATCCCAGGAATGCAAGGATTCTTCAATATATGCAGATCAAACAATGTGATACACCATATTAACAAATTGAAGGAGAAAAACCATATGATAATCTCAAAGATGCAGAAAAAGCTTCTGACAAAATTCAACACCCATTTATCATAAAAACTCTCCAGAAAGTAGGCATAGAGGGAACCTACCTAATCATAATAAAGGCCATATATGACAAACCCACAGCCAACATCATCCTCAGTGGTGAAAAACTGAAACCATTTCCTCTAAGATCAGGAAAAAGACAAGGTTGTCCACTCTCACCACTATTATTCAAAATAGTTTTGGAAGTTTTAGCCATAGCAATCAGAGAAGAAAAGGAAATAAAAGGAATCCAAATCAGAAAAGAAGAAGTAAAACTGTCACTGTTTGCAGATGATATGATACTATACATAGAGAATCCTAAAAATGCTACCAGAAAGCTACTAGAGCTAATCAATGAATCTGATAAAGTAGCAGGATACAAAATTAATGCACAGAAATCTCTTGCATTCCTATACACTAACGATGAAAAATCTGAAAGAGAAATTAAGGAAACACACCCATTTACCACTGCAACCAAAAGAATAAAATACCTAGGAATAAACCTACCTAAAGAGACAAAAGACCTTGATGCAGAAAACTATAAGACACTGATGAAATATACAAGCAGATATACCATGCTCTTTGGTTTTAAGAATCAACATTGTGAAAATGACCAATAATTCTTAAATAAACGTTTTCTTCATTTGATTTTCTTCAGAATGTCATCTGAATCTGCCTTGTGTTCCTTGCCAAAGTCCTGACTAAAAACGGGTGGAATCACATATTAGTTGAAAAGGAGGGGTTCTTGAGGAAAACTGGCTCACTCTATAGGAAAACACATACAAATAAAAACTCAGGATAATGTCTTTGTGATATTGGAGTGCAAAGGATTTCTTAATAAGACCCCAAAGTATAAACTGTATGGGGAAAATTAATTTGACAACCTTAAGTATCTATGCTAAATTAAGGGCACTATAGACAAAGACAGCAGATGTCTGACATGATGGGAAGATATTTTCAAAGCCTAATGATATCAAGGGATTAATACCTACACAGGAATACCTGTAAATCACAGAGGAAGAAGACAGAAAATGTGATAAATAATTTGTTAAATTGTGTAAATAAAGAATCTACAAAGGATAGATCCAAAAATCTAAAGCTGTATGAAGAAATTCATAATCTTGCTAGTAATCAGATAAATACAAATATAAGAAAAAAGAGATAATACTTCTTACCGATCAGATGAGAAAAATTAAGAAGATGGATAACACTGCATACTGATGAGGATTGGGACAGTGGGAGCTAGCATCCATGGCATGTGGGAGTGAAAATAACCCATACTTTCTGGGATCTCTTAACTTGGCATTAAATTAAGGATTTACATATTTATGACATACTAAGGACATATTTGGCTATATACCTCAAAGAAACTCTTTTGCAAGTGCCCATGGAGACATGAAAGAGAATGTTTCTGACAGTTCATTTGTAAGAAGAAGGCTGGGAGCAGTCTAGGTAAGAATCATTTCAACAATGAAAAAATAAGGTATTTGACATCTCTGGAAGCAGGAGAAATATTGATATGAAGGAAAACACTCAAAGGCATTCATGATTAAATTGTTTAAAACTAAAAGTAGCCAGAGAAATGAGACATGTTAGATACAGGGGACAAAAGATAAGAATCACTACTGACTTCTCAGTAGAAGTAAAATAAGGTCCAACAATATGGAATGAGAAACAGGTTTCCAGAGAAAAAAAGTAGTCTTAAATTCTGTATCAAATTAAAATGTAAGTCAAAATCTTCAGGAAAATAAAAGCAGAGAGAATTTTTTGCCTGCATTTCTACACTACCATAAATGTAATGTGAAGTTTTCAGGATGAAAGAATATTATAACAGATGTAAATTCCAAATTATCAGAGGAGAAAAGTTCTAGAAAGAGTAAATATTGTGGATAAATTTAAAGACATTTTCTTCTCTCTTAATTTTCTTTCTTAAAATGCCATTGGCTGATTAGTGAAAAACAAAAATATATACTGGGGTATACTTCAAGATGGCCAAAGAGTAAGACGTGGAGATCACCTTCCTCCCCACAGATACATCAGAAATACATCTACATGTGGAACTACTCCTACAGAGCACCTACTGAATGCTGGCAGAAGACCTCAGACCTCTCAAAAGGCAAGAAACTCCCCACGTACCTGGGTAGGGCAAATGAAAAAAGAAAAAACACAGACAAAAGAATAGGGACAGGACTTGCACCAGTGGGAGTGAGCTGTGAAGGAGGAAAGGTTTCCACACACTAGGAAGCCCCTTCGTGGGTGGATATGGCAGGTGGCAGAGGGGGAGCTTCGGAGCCACAGAGGAGAGCACAGCAACAGGGGAGCAGAGGGCAAAGTGGAGAGATTCCCGTGGAGGATCGGTGCCGACCAGCACTCACTAGCCCGAGAGGATTGTCTGCTCACCCGCCGGGATGTGCGGGGGCTGGGAGCTGAGGCTCGGGCTTCAGAGGTCAGATCCCAGGGAGAGGACTGGGGTTGGCTGTGCGAACACAGCCTGAAGGGGCTAGTGGGCCACAGCTAGCTGGGAGGGAGTCCAGGATAAAGTCTGGAGTTGCTGAAGAGGCAAGATATACTACATGTATATCTTTTTCTTGCCTCTTTGTTTCCTGGTGTGCTAGGAGAGAAGATTAAGAGCACCACTTAAAGGAGCTCCAGAGACTGGCGCGAGCCGTGGCTATCAGTGTGAACCCCAGAGATGGGCATGAGATGCTAAGGATGCTGCTGCAGCCACCAAGAAGCCTGTGTGCAAGCACAGGTCACTGTCCACACCTCCCCTCCCAGGAACCTGTGCAGCCCACCACTGCCAGGGTCCCGTGATCCAGGCACAACTTCCCCGAGAGAATGCATGGCACACCTCAGGCTGTTACAATGTCACGATGGCCTGTGCCACTACAGGCTTGCCCCACATCCATACCCCACTGTCTCCCTGGCCTGAGTGAGCCAGAACCCCCGAATCAGCTGCTCCTTTAGCCCTGTTCTGTCTGAGTGAAGAACAGACGCCCTCAGGCAACCTACTTGAAGAGGCGGGGCCAAATCCAAAGCTGAACCCCAGGAGCTGTGCGAACAAAGAAGAGAAAGAGAAATTTCTCCCAGCAGCCTCAGGGCAGCAGATTAAATCTCCACAATCAGCTTGATGTACCCTGCATCTGTGGAATACCTGAATAGACAACGAACCATCCCAAATTGAGGAGGTGGACTTTGGGAGCAACGATATATATATATATATTTTTTTTTTTCCCCTTTTTCTCTTTTTGTGAGTGTGTATGTGTATGCTTCTGTGTGTCATTTGGTCTGTATAGCTTTGCTTTTGCCATTTGTCCTAAGGTTCTGTCAGATTCTTTTTTTTTTAGTATAGTTGTTAGCTCTTGTTATCATTGGTGGATTTGTTTTTTGGTATGGTTGCTCTCTTCTTTCTTTTTTATTATTTTTAAATTTTTTTAATAATTATTTTTTATTTTAATAACTTTATTTTATTTCATTTTATTTTATTTTATCTCTTTCTTTCTTTCTCCCTTTTATTCTGAGAAGTGTGGATGACAGGCTCTTGGTGCTCCAGCCAGGCATCAGGGCTGTGCCTCTGAGGTGGGAGAGCCAAGTTCAGGACATTGGTCCACCAGAGACCTCTCAGCTCCATGTAATATCAAACAGCAAAAATCTCCAAGAGTTTCCCATCTCAACTCCAAGAACCAGCTCCACTTAACGACCAGCAAGCTACAGTGCTGGACACCCTGTGCCCAACAACCAGCAAGACAGGAACAAAAGCCCACTCATTAGCAGAGAGGCTGCCTTAAACCATAATAAGGTCACAGACACCCCAAAACACACCACCAGACATGGACCTTCCGACCAGAAAGACAACATCCAGCCTCATCCACCAGAACACAGGCACTAGTCCCCTGCACCAGGAAGCCTACACAACCCACAGAACCACCTTAGCCACTGGGGGCTGACACCAAAAACAATGGGAACTACGAACCTGCAGCCTGAGAAAAGGAGACCCCAAACACAGTAAGTTAAGCAAAATGAGAAGACAGAGAAAAACACAGCAGATGAAGGAACAAGGTAAAAACTCACCAGACCTAACAAATGAAGAGGAATTAGGCAGTCTACCTGAAAAAGAATTCAGAATAATGATAGTAAAGATGATCCAAAATCTTGGAAATAGAATGGAGAAAATACAAGAAATGTTTAACAAAGGCCTAGAAGAACTGAAGAGCAAACAAACAATGATGAAAAACACAATAAATGAAATTAAAATTCTCTAGAAAGGATCAATAGCAGAATAACTGAGGCAGAAGAATGGAAAAGGGACCTGGAAGATAAAATAGTGGAAATAACTACTGCAGATGAGAATAAAGAAAACAGAATGAAAAGAATTGAGGACAGTCTCAGAGACTTCTGGGACAACATTAAACACACCAACATTCGAATTATAAGGGTCCCAGAAGAAGAATAGAAAAAGAAAGTGACTGAGAAAATATTTGAAGAGATTATAGTTGAAAACTTCCCTAATATGGGAAAGGAAATAGTTAATCAAGTCCAGGAAGCACAGGGAGTCCCATACAGGATAAATAGAAGGAGAAACACTCCAAGACACATATTAATCAAATATCAAAAATTAAATACAAAGAAAAAATTTTAAAAGAGCAAGGGAAATACAGCAAATAACATACAAGGGAATCCCCATAAGGCTAACAGATGATCTTTCAGCAGAAACTCTGCAAGCCAAAAAGGAGTAGCAGGACGTACTTAAAGTGATGAAAGGGAAAAACCTACAACCAAGTTTACTCTATCCAGCAAGGATCTCATTCAGATTTGACGGAGAAATGAAAACCTTTACAGACAAGCAAAAGCTGAGAGAGTCCAGCAACACCAAACCATCTTTAAAACAAATGCTAAAGGAACTTCTCTAGGCAAGAAACACAAGAGAAGGAAAAGACCTACATTAATAAACCCAAAACAATTAAGAAAATGGTAATAGGAACATACATATCGATAATTACTTAGATGTAAATGGATTAAGTGCTCCAACCAAAAGACATAGACTGGCTGAATGCATACAAAAACAAGACCATATATATGCTGTCTACAAGAGACCCACTTCAGACCTAGAGTCACATACAGACTGAAAGTGAGGGGATGGAAAAAGATATTCCATGCAAATGGAAATCAGAAGAAAGCTGGAGTAGCAAATGTCATATTAGGCAAAATAGACTTTAAAACAAAGACTATTACAAAAGACAAATAAGGACACTATATAATGATCAAGGGATCAATCCAAGAAGAAGATGTAACAATTGTAAATATTTATGCACCCAACATAGGAGCACCTCAATACATAAGGCGAAAACTAACAGCCATAAAAGGGGAAATCGACAGTAACACAATCATAGTAGGGGACTTTAACAACCCACTTTTACCAATGGACAGATCATCCAAAATGAAAATAAATAAGGAAAAGCAAGCTTTAAATGATACATTAAACAAGATAGACTTAATTGATATTTATAGGACATTCCATCCAAAAACAACAGAGTACACATTTTTCTCAAGTGCTCATGGAACATTCTCCAGGATAGATCATATCTTGGGTCACAAATCTAGTCTTGGTAAATTTAAGAAAATTGAAATCGTGTCAAGTATCTTTTCCGACCGCAATGCTAAGAGATTAGATATCAATTACAGGAAATATATCTGTAAAAAATACAAACACATGGAGGCTAAACAATACACTACTTACTAACCAAGAGGTCACTGAAGAAATCAAAGGAGAAATCAAAAAATACCTAGAAACAAATGACAATGAAACACGACAACCCAAAACCTATGGGAAGCAGCAAGAGCAGTTCTAAGAGGGAAGTTTATAGCAATACAATCCTACCTTAAGAAACAAGAAACATCTCAAATAAACAACCTTACCTTGCACCTAAAACAATTAGAGAAAGAATAAAAAATCCCCAAAGTTAGCAGAAGGAAAGAAATTATAAAGATCAGTTCAGGAATAAATGAAAAAGAAATGAAGGAAATGATAGCAAAGATCAATAAAATTAAAACCTGGTTCTTTGAGAAGATAAACAAAATTGATAAAGCATTACCATAGGGCTTCCCTGGTGGCGCAGTGGTTGAGAGTCCGCCTGCCAATGCAGGGGACATGGGTTCATGCCCCGGTCTGGGAAGATCCCACATGCTGCAGAGCATCTAGGTCCGTGAGCCATGGCCGCTGAGCCTGTGCGTCCAGAGCCTGTGCTCCACAATGGGAGAGGCCACAACAGTAAGAGGCCCATGTACCACAAAAAAAAAAAAAGCATTACCATACTCATCAAGGAAAAAAAGGGAGAAGACTCAAATCAATAGAATTAGAAATAAAAAAGGAGAAGTAACAAGGGACACTGCAGAAATACAAAAGATTATTAGAGATTACTACAAGCAACTGTATGTCAATAAAATGGACAACCTGGAAGAAATGGACAAATTCTTAGAAATAAACAGGCTTCCGAGACTGGACCAGGAAGAAATAGAAAATATGAACAGGCCAATCACAAGCACTGAAATTGAAACTGTGATTAAAAATCTTCCAACACACAAAAGCCCAGGACCAGATGGCTTCACAAGTGAATTCTATCAAACATTTAGAGAAGAGCTAACACCTATCCTTCTCAAACTCTTCCAAAATATAGCAGAGGGAGGAACACTCCCAAACTCTTTCTACAAATCCACCATCACCCTGATACCCAAACCAGACAAAGAAGTCACAAAGAAAGAAAACTACAGACCAATATCACTGATGAACATAGATGCAAAAATCCTGAACAACATACAAGCAAACAGAATGCAATAGCACATTAAAAGGATCATACACCATGATCAAGTGGGGTTTACCCCAGGAATGCAAGGATTCTTCAATATATGCAGATCAAACAATGTAATACACCATATTAACAATTTGAAGGAGAAAAACCATATGATCATCTCAATAGATGCAGAGAAAGCTTTCGACAAAATTCAACACCCATTTATCATAAAAACCCTGCAGAAAGTAGGCATAGAGGGAACTTACCTCAACATAATAAAGGCCACATATGACAAACCCACAGCCAACATCGCCCTCAATGGTGAAAAACTGAAACCATTTGCACTAAGATCAGGAACAAGAAAAGGTTGCCCACTCTCACCACTCTTATTCAAAATAGTTTTGGAAGTTCTAGCCACAGCAATCAAAGAAGAAACAGAAATAAAAGGAATCCAAATCAGAAAAGAAGTAAAGCTGTCACTGTTTGCAGATGACATGATACTATACATAGAGAATCCTAAGGATGCTACCAGAAAACTACTAGAGCTAATCAATGAATCTGGTAAAGTAGCAGGATACAAAATTAATGCACAGAAATCTCTTGCATTCCTATACACTAATGATGAAAAATCTGAAAATGAAATTTAGAAAACTCTCTGATTAACCACTGCAACAGAAAGAATATAATATGTAGGAATAAACTTACCTAAGGAGACAAAAGACCTGTATGCAGAAAATTATAAGACACTGATTAAAGAAATTAAACATAATACAAATAGATGGAGAGATATAGCTTGTTTTTGGATTGGAAGAATCAACATTATGAAAATGACTCTACTACCCAAAGCAATCTACAGATTCATTGCAATCCCTATAAACTACCACTGGCATTTTTCACAGAACTAGAACAAAAAATTTTACAATTTGTATGGAAACACAAAAGACCCCGAATAGCCAAAGCAATCTTGAGAAAGAAAAAAGAAGATGGAGGAATCAGGCTCCCTGACTTCAGACTATACTACAAAGCTACAGTAATCAAGACAGTATGGTACTGGCACAAAAACAGAAATATAGATTAATGGAAAAGGATAGAAACCCCAGAAATAAACCCACGCACATATGGTCACCTTATCTTTGATAAAGGAGGCAAGAATATACAATGGAGAAAAGACAGCCTTTTCAATAAGTGGTGCTGGGAAAACTGGACAGCTAAATGTAGAAGAATGAAATTAGAACACTCCCTAACACCGTACACAAAAATAAAGTCAAAATGGATTAAAGACCTAAATGTAAGGCCAGATGCCATCAACCTCTTAGAGAAACACAGGCAGGACACTCTATGACATAAATCACAGCAAGATCCTTTCTGACCCACCTCCTAGAGAAATGGAAATAAAAACAAAAATAAACAAATGGGACCTAATGAAACTGAAAAACTTTTGCACAGCACAGGAAACCATAAACAAGATGAAAAAACAATCCACAGAATGGGAGAAAATATTTGTAAATGAAGCAACTGACAAAGGATTAATCTCCAAAATCTACAAGCAGCTCATGCAGCTCAATATCAGAAAAACAAACAGCCAAATCCAAAAATGGGCAGAAGACCTAAATAGACATTTCTCCAAAGAAGATATACAGATTGCCAACAAGCACATGAAAGAATGCTCAACATTAATCATTAGAGAAATGCAAATCAAAACTCCAATGAGATATCATCTCACACCAGTCAGAATGGCCATCATCAAAAAATCTAGAAACAATACATGCTGGAGAGGGTGTGGAGAAAATGGAACCCTCTTGCACTGTTGGTAGGAATGTAAATTGTGCCATCATCAAAAAATCTAGAAACAATACATGCTGGAGAGGGTGTGGAGAAAATGGAACCCTCTTGCACTGTTGGTAGGAATGTAAATTGATACAGCCACTATAGAGAACAGTATGGACGTTACTTTAAAAACTACAAATAGAACTACCATATGACCCAGCAATCCCACTACTGGGCATATACCCTGAGAAAACCATAATTCAAAAAGTGTCATGTACCACAATGTTCATTGCAGCTCTGTTTACAATAGCCAGGACATGGAAGCAACCTAAATGTCCATGGACAGATGAATTGATAAAGAAGATGTGGCACATATATACAATGGAATATTACTCAGCCATAAAAAGAAATGAAATTGATTTATTTGTAGTGAGGTGGATGGACCTAGAGTCGGTCATACAGAGTCAAGTAAGTCAGAAAAAGAAAAACAAATACCGTATGCTAATGCATATATATGGAATGTAAAAAAAAAAAAAAAATTTGTCATGAAGAACCTGGGGGCCAGACAGGAATAAAAATGCAGACTTATTAGAGAATGGACTTGTGGACATGGGGGGGGGGGAGGGTAAGCTGGGACAAAGTGAGAGAGTGGCATGGACATATATACACTACCAGATGTAAAATAGATAGCTAGTGGGAAGTAACTGTATAGCACAGGCAGATGAGCTCAGTGCTTTGTGACCACCTAGAGGGGTGGAATAGGGAGGGTGGGTGGGAGGGAGTTGCAAGAGGGAAGAGATGTGGGGATATATGTATATGTATAGCTGATTCACTTTGTTCTAAAGCAGAAACTAACACACCATTGTAAAGCAATTATACTCCAATAAAGATGTTAAAAGGAAAAAGAGTACATATTGTATGATTCCATTTGTATAAAATTTTGGAATATTCTCAGCCATTCTATCTTCTCATATTGCTTCTCCCTCGTTCTCTTATTACTCTCCTTCTGTGATTACTGTTACATTTATCTAAACCCTATGACCTAACCCTCATGTTTCTTACTTTCTGTTGTGTTTTGCATTTTTTTTTATCTCTCTGTGCTTCAGTTTGGATACTTTCTATTTACTAGCCCTTATGGTCTTTCCTGTGCTCAGCCGACTCTTATTTCATCCACTGAGTTCTTAACTTCATATAGTCTTTTTTTTAGTTTTAAAATCCCACTTAAATCTTTCATAAATGCCAAATCTCTGTTGAAATTTCCTTCTACTCATCTATTTTATCTTTCTCCTCTCTTTTCTTAAGCATATTAATCATAATTATTTTAAAGTCTTTGCTAACTTCAACATCTGGATTATCTCTGGGTCAGCTTCTATTGTTTGCTTTTTCTCTTGGTTATTTATCCTAAGGCCCTGTTTCTACATATTCTTAGTAATTTTTAAGTAAATGCCAGGCATTGTATGTTAAAAAGTATAGAAGTTCTCAGTGGAGTTGCCAGGGGGTTTACCCTTTCTACTGCTAGGCAGATAGATTAAATGAGGTGTTCACCTTAATCCAATCAGGTTAACCCCTCATCCTAGACTGCCTCAACTGATCCCAGACTGGTTTGGTTTGCTAATATATATTTAAAATTTTTGCGTTTACTATGTTGAACCATGTAAAATTGTCATTTTCCTAGGTTCAGATGGTTAGATATCAGCAATTTCATGTTGTGCAAATTGTATGACTTAGGTCATTATTGGCCTGTAACTCCTATTTTATACTGAATTTATCAAGTTTTATATAAATGTTATATGGGAGTGTTTCCAGTTCTTTATTTTTTTGATGTACTTACATAAGGTTTACATTATTCCCTCTTTAAATATTTGGTAGAATGTAACATTTAATTCACTTGGTTTTGCAATTTACTTTATGGGTTGGTGGAAATGTTTAAAATTTCTTGAATTCATCATTCATATTTTTTGCATCATTTTGTGTTGGTTTGGTCAAATTTTTGTGCCTAGAAATTTGTCAATTTCATCTAAAGTTTTAATCTTATTAGTATGACAACATCTTATTAAATTTTAGTGTCTATAGGAATCTTATTCAACTTTCATGATTTAATGTGTATTTTACTAATTTTGATGTCTATGCAATCTATAATTGTGTTCTCTTTTTCATTCCTGATATTAATAATTTGTGTGATCTTGTTTTTAAAACAGATCAATGCTATTAGTATTAAAATTTTTTTACCTTGATCCCCTATATTGTATGATTTTTAAATTTCATTAATTTCTGCTCTTCATGTATTTTCTTTGAGATAAATTTGCTTTTCTTTTCTAACTTCTTATGACGAATATTTTGACCATTGCTTCAGCCTTTTATTTCCAGTTATTTATCTTTAAGTGTATAATTTTACCTTTGAACAGGGCTTTAGCTACCCTAAAATTTTGATATGCTGTGATTTCATTGTCATCCAGCTCAAATCTAATATTCACTATGTTTTCTTTTTGATCCAGGGATACTTAGATGTAGATTTTGTAATTTTCCATACAATGTTTTCTAGTTATCTCTTTGACATTAATTTCTAGCTTAATTCCACTGTGGTCAGAGAATATACCTCATATGATTTCAATTTTTATAATTTGTGGAAACTTACTTCGTAACTCACTGGTAATTTTTTTTATGAATACTTGAAAAAGAATGTGTATAGCTGGTCTGATTAAGTCTTTATGATGAGAAATCTGAAAGTGTTTCTGATAAGCTTATCTACTTAACTAAATTTTTCTTCTGTGAGAATCTCTGTCTCTCTTTCTCTCACTGAAACTTTTAGGATCTTCTTTTGAACCCTGCTGTCTTGAAATCTTATAACTATTTGTGGGTCTTTATTTTTTAATTATCCTAATTGATTATTTCAATTTTAAAATTTCTTTACCCATTTTACTCTGGTAAAATTATCATTTTTTTTACTTTTAAATAATTTCCTCCCCTTTATTTTTCCTCATCTCTTTCTGGAAATCCCATTTCTCAGATGTTGAACTTTCTAGATTTACCCACCATACTAATTTTCTTTTCTCACTTATTTTTCACTTTATTTTTTTCTTCTATATTTTAGGACATTTTCTTGACACTTTCTTCCCAATTTCCATTAAATTTTTATAACCTAAATTTTTTTGTGTGTTACTTGGGCCTCTCACTGTTGTGGCCTCTCCTATTGTGGAGCACAGGCTCCAACGCACAGGCTCAGTGGCCATGGCTCACAGGCCCAGCCACTCCACGGCATGTGGGAATCTTCCCAGACTGGGTCATGAACCCATGTCCCCTGCATCAGCAGGCAGACTCTCAACCACTGCGCCACCAGGGAAGCCTGACCTAAATGTTAATTTACAGTAATTTATTCTGATTCTTTTACCTTTATTTAATGACTTGTCTTTTTAATGTCATTGGAGATGCAGGGGAACTTATTTTTTGTTCATGTGAGTGTCTGATTCTGTTCTGTTCTCCAAATTTCTCTTTGTTTCTTTCTGTTTTCTCTTTTTTTTAATCAGTTATACATATACATATGTTCCCATATCTCTTCCCTCTTGCATCACCCTCTCTCCCAACCTCCCTATCCCACCCCTCTAGGTGGTCACAAAGCACAGAGGTGATCTCCCTGTGCTATGCGGCAGCTTCCCACTAGCGATCTAATTTACCTTTGATAGTGTATATATGTCCCTGCCACTCTGTTTTCTGTCTTTTAACATTGGTCTTTTTTCACATTGCAGGCTTTTCTCAAGTATCTTGTAATCATTTTACCAATTTACTTTTAAGACTGAAGAAGATTAAAAGGTAAAGTTAAGAGTTCTGTTAGTTGAGTGAGACATGGACGATCAAACCTTATCAGCTGATGGGGAACGAGCTATTTCTCTGGAGCGCCCTTCTCCTAGAAAAGCAACAGGATATGGAGGGCTTCATCTAGATAGAAAAGAGCTACACTTGCTATTCAAGATTTCCACATATGTCTTGTTCCATATCTTTTAAAAGGAATCAATGTTTTATTTGTTTGTGGTCTGTTTGATTGGTTGGGTTTTGCCAAGGGATAAATGTCGGCTAAAGGTCATGCTGTGAATAGGGGTAAGGGTGCAAGTTGACTATTGCATTTACAAAGCTTCAATTTACCTCCCTGTTTCCTTCCCCACTTTTTTTTTTTTTTTTTTTCTGTATGCGGGCCTCTCACTGCTGTGGCCTCTCCCGTTGCGGAGCACAGGCTCCGGACGCGCAGGCTCAGCGGCCATGGCCCACGGGCCCAGCCGCTCCGCGGCATGTGGGATCCTCCCGGACCAGGGCACGAACCCGTTTCCCCTGCATCGGCAGGCGGACTCTCAACCACTGCGCCACCAGGGAAGCCCCTTCCCCACTTTTCATTCACATACTTTCCTGCGCATAGAGTCTCAAGCCTTTCTAGGATTTTACCGGGGAAGTCAATTGCCTTTAGCTGCAGCTTCCTTGGAATTAAGAACGCCAAAAAAGAGAGTTGGTTCCTTCTCGTTGTTCAGGTTTCAGCTCCATTTCAGCCCCAATGTAGCCCCAGAAAAGTCTACCAGGACCACCTCAGCTAAATAAACCCCACTTCTAACCACTCTCTATGATGGCTCCCTATTTTGTCATCCTTATAACATTTATCATCACCTGATCTTGTTAGTTATTATTTATTCCCCTCTTAAAATGTAAGCTCAAGGATAGGAATTTGTTTATCTTATTCATAGTTATATCCTCAGTGCCTCTACCAATTCTTATAACATGAGAGGTGCTCATATATTTATTAAATAAAGGCATAGCCATGAGTTACTGGCAGGGTGGGGAGAAGGAAAGATGCTTCGCTTTCAGCAAAAAATTCCACCAGCCCAGTCTGAGCCCCATTCCCACAACTTCTCCTCATCCAACCTCAAATCCACTCAATCCTCTCCATGGCTAGAGAATCAAGGATGATAGGATCTCACTTTCACCAGCCCTTGCCTCACCTCCAGTTCCTACATCCCTAGTTTGTTGTTTGTTACATCTCTTTGGTACATTTTAGAATCTCTGCTTCTCATGACCTCTCCAAACACAATGCTCATTATTGTGATCTTGACCCTGCCTTACTTTCATCCTGTCTACCTATCTGGGTTTCAAAAGAGTAGATTAGGTAAGAGCAAGCAGAGAGCGATAAATATGAAATTGAAGAAGACAAATTTCCTCTACTGCCACTTGAGACAAAACAGGTACTTTACCCCAGGGCAGGGCTGTGCCGGAATCCTGCCCCTTCATGCTGTGTCACGCTGGCATCAGAAGGACTATCTCAAAAGCATCTGTGTCATCTGCCTCAAATATGCATCATACAGGACGCCAGACTGTCCAGTCTCAAAACTTTTTAGGCTGATAGGAGGTATTACGTGAATGAAGTAAGAATAAACAAGATAAAAACGTGTTTTTCCTCTGGTATTTTATTAATCATAAGTGGACACCCTGACCTAGAGAAACACAGTTAGATGCAAATTTGGACAGACGTTGGCCAGAACCACTGCTTGAGTTCCTTTGAAAGCCAAGTTATAAAAGCTAAAAAAGTACACGAGTGCCATCTAGGGTTAAAACTCATACTGCAGGCTTTCTAAAGTCTTACAAAAGGGGTCACAGAGATCTGCTCCCAGACACCCTAATCTTCTCAGTCTGATGGGGATCACTAAGTAAGTTATTTCACGTCTTGGGTCAAAATCTGCCTCCACGTCCCTGACCACTGCAGACTACGGTAACCTCCCTTTCCCTGACTGTTTCTAGTGTATTTTCTTTATCATTAATTCAGTCCCAAGTCAGAACACTTTCAATCGTCAACAAATACTTTTTAACCCATTTTTTGTGCCAGATGTGCTCGACAAAGAGCCTGTCTGCTGATTCACAATGAGTCAGTCCCTGGTCTGGAAGGGACATTGTGTAGCCCCCTGGTCCCCTCGGCAGGAGCACCTTATACAACATATCTAAAATGTGTCCCCTGCCCCTGCTAGGACAGGACCCTCTAGAAAAGCATGTCCCACCATATCCAGGACAGGTGAACATTTGCAGGCAGGTCACTATGCTGTGCAAATTGTGGGTTTGGGAGTGAGTGAGATGTGCCATCGAATCCTAGCTCTGCCACTTACAGAATGTGCAAACTACCGAATCTTGAGCAAATTGCTCCTCTTAGATTTGATTTCCTAGTTTGTTAAATGGAATGATAATATTCACCTTGTGGTCTTATGGTAAGGATTGGTGATAGTATTTATTATTTATATAGGACCTAGCACAGTTTCTGAAACAAAGAAGGCGCTAAGAACTTATTAGCTTTTTCTATCACTCTAATAATAATAAAAATTCGAACTATGAGGTTAACTCTCTTACCTTACAAAATTGTTGAAAGGATTAAATTATGTACACATGCATGATAGACTGCCAAGTGAGACAGAACTTAAGATTTTTTCATCAAGAGAAATTGCCAGTGATTTCTACCTGACAAATATTGTAAGTTTTATTATCTTGTGGTAGATCTTCGGTTTTCCTTTGAATACCTCGGATGTATGCCTTAGTTATTGCAAAAAAAGACCACAAAGTACACACTGAGATGTGGGATGGGTATAACAGGAGGCTTTAGGCTCACAAAGATTGTTCTTTGCAAAACCTCCCAAAATCTGACTACTTAGGAGAAGGAGATGAACTTGCATGGAGTTGAGGAATCTCTAGGAAGATTAGAATCTCCTTGATAGATTGAGTGCACCTG
Source organism: Kogia breviceps (assembly GCF_026419965.1). Classification (NCBI taxonomy): domain Eukaryota; kingdom Metazoa; phylum Chordata; class Mammalia; order Artiodactyla; family Physeteridae; genus Kogia; species Kogia breviceps. Next base: position 162,701,075 of record NC_081310.1, read on the forward strand.
GAAGCATCGCCAAACCCTTTGTGCTACATGATATTGTTGCAAGTTGTTGACATTCTCATATCTCAAGGAGGATAGATATTATAAGCAGGTAGGCCTTGAAAAATTAATTAAGAAGTGAAAGGCTTATAAATCTTTTTTATGCTTCAGACTGGTGAAGGGGGTCATTCAAGCATTGCACCTGGACAGTGGCAGCGCTTGACTAATGGTGGTTCGTAGAACTGAGAGGACTGTGCCTGGTGGTTTCTTGCTAATCCAAGTCAGAGCTCGTGTCATCTGGCAGCAGTCTCATCTGGGTCCCCGTAGCATCCTCCCTGTGATACCCACTCCGTGGCTAGGCCAGAGCCCTCTCAAGTTTGAAAGAGAGACCGCAGAGCAGAGGGGCAGGCCAGGCTTCCAGATTCGAGAAATACCTCAAAATAATGCTTGCCTTTTGGACATCTCTGATAAGAACAACTTGCTCTGGGACTTCCCTGGAGGTCCAGTGGTTGAGACTTTGCCTTCCAATGCAGGGCGGTGGGTTCGATCCCTGGTCTGGGAGCTAAGATCCCACATGCCCCCTGGCCAGAAAACCAAAACATAAAACAGAAGCAATACTGTAACAAATTCAATAAAGACTTTAAAAAATGGTCCACATCAAAAAAATCTTTAAAACAAAAAAGAACAACTTGCTTAAAGTGGTGAATCTCAAGAGTAGCTGCCCAAGCTGCAGACTGCTTTCCCTTTTCCTTTCCCCACTACCCCAGTGTTCTGTTTCTGGCACATTTTGCAGGATACAGGGAGAACAAACAGGGGAGGGGATGAAGTAATAGTTCTCGAGGATATGATGAAGTCCAGAGGCCTCAAATCGTCTCTTGAGTGTGTTGTACTTTCTCTCCCAGTGGACTTCCCGTGTTTGTTACATGAATAATGCACTTTTAAGCACTTGAAACAACACTATGGTAACCTTAACAAAATGGCAATTAGAAGGTAAACTGCCATTACTAATTTGCATCTCAACAGTGCAGCCTTCTTTATAATGCACACTTAATTCCATTAGAGGCATGGAGAATAAATCATATTCCCATCGCCTGTTGATGGAATTACCCTATGGACACAAACATCCAGATCTATCTTGAGGTTTATTGGTGACAAATATCAGCTCATTGTCCTAATGGGGAATAACATCATCTACTACTACAGGATACAGATTAAATTTGGTGCAATACCTTAAAAACAATCTCAGAATTACAGGTAATGGGAGTTTGAGGGGTCCAGAAAAATAACCCACGCCTTTCTCAGCCGTGGCAGCAGACTATAATCACCTGGGGTGATTTAAAAGGTAGCAATGCACAGGCCCCACCTCAGACCTAAAAAGTCAGAGTCTCTAGGGCGAGGGCCCAGTTATCAGGATATTTTCAAACTTCCCAGGTGATTAATAAGTACAGCCCATAATGAACACCGCTGACATAAATCAGCCCCGAGATTTTGCAGGCGGAGGCTCCGAGGCCCTACAGTGGAGGGTAACTAACTGGCCCAGGGCTCCCAGGGGTGGCTGGAGAGCAGAGACTGGAGCTTTGTGCTCTGCCCAGCTGGCACTCTTCCCCCTTTGGTTCCCTCTTCGCCCTGCAAATAAGGAATGTTGCCCGCCCTGTCAGTCAACAAAGGGCGCTGCAGACGTCACAGCAGCCACCCCGGAAGGTGAGCCCTGTGGGAGCTCAGGACGCAGACAAACAGGCTCACTGCTGCCCGGCCCTCAGCCACTGCAGCCACCCCAGGGGTGCACCCTGAGTGGACTCAGGATGGGAAAGAACAGGATACCGGCTCTAGATAGCTAAGGTGAATATGAGAGGAATGATTTCAGTGAATCCAGACTCTTGCATCTTCCCATACATAGAAAAGCGCTAAATTCATTTACTTGAGATATCTGGTTTTCTTTAATTAATAGTGATCTTTGATGTTTTCACTACCTGGTCGTTGTTGCAAAAACTCCTATATATCCCGGCTCCTCCCTTACCTGTTGGGAGTAGTCCTTCAGAGCTATCTGAGAGGCTGCCTCCCAGGGTTGAGGTCCTTAGAAAGTCCACCAAATAAAACCTAATTCTCAACTTTTAGGTTGTGCTTTTTTTTTTTAGTGGACACCCCGATGCCCCCCCCCCCCACCTCCAGGTCTCTATTTCATTCAGTGACTCATCAGATTTGTACAGCGCACGTACTCTGTGCTGGAGAACTCTACTCCTGGAATATGCTCTTAGCCAAACCTTTCCCACTGCAGTGATTTTCTCAACGTTCCTGAAAGGCTTGGCTCCTGACTAATCCAACCGCAAGGGGGAGCCAAGCACCCTCACTCTTTTTTTTTTTTGCAGATGACCTAATTTTATTTTATTTATTTATTTTTTAAACATCTTTATTGGAGTATAATTGCTTTACAATGGTGTGTTAGTTTCTGCTTTAGAACAAAGTGAATCAGCTATACATATACATATATCCCCATATCTCTTCCCTCTTGTGTCTCCCTCCCCCCTCCCTATCCCACCCCTCTAGGTGGTCACAAACCACCGAGCTGATCTCCATATGCTATGCAGCTGCTTCCCACTAGCTATCTATTTTATGTTTGGTAGTGCATATATGTCCATGCCGCTCTCTCACTTCGTCCCAGCTTACCCTTCCCCCTCCTCGTGTCCTCAAGTCCATTCTCAACTGCGTCTTTATTCCTGTCCTGCCCCTAGGTTCTTCAGAATCATTTTTTTTCTTTTTTAGATTCCATATATATGTGTTAGCATACAGTATTTGTTTTTCTCCTTCTGACTTACTTCACTCTGTATGACAGTCTCTAGGTCCATCCACCTCACTACAAATAACTCAATTTCGTTTCTCTTTATGGCTGAGTAATATTCCATTGAATATATGTGCCACATCTTCTTTATCCATTCATCTGTTGATGGACACTTAGGTTGCTTCCATGTCCTGGCTATTGTAAATAGAGCTGCAATGAACATTTTGGTACATGACTCTTTTTGACTTATGGCTTTCTCAGGGTATGCCCAGTCCTACTCTTTTTTTTATACAGACCCACAAGTGAGAAGAATCAAAGAGAGGACAAGCAGACTTCAGAAGGCCGGCTGGTGGGTAGGGGGCCAAGAAACAACCTCTGACAAACTTTCAGGCAAGAGGCACTGTGCTATCCACCCTGAAGAAGGCAATGTGCTACCTAGAACTCAGCAGGCTTTCCAGCCAGGCATACCTGGGGCCTTCCTGGTTGAGAGTGCATCTCAGGCCATCATCTGTGAAACAAGCACAGAGGCTTGTGTGAGGAGGAGTCAATGTGACTAAGTTGTGAGTGTGCCTGGAATCCAGTAAGCGTCCACTGAAGAGCAGATGCCACCTTCTGATGTCCCTCACCTGCCCTTTCTCCCCTCTTTCTTATCCTCATCTGTTGTAGACAATGTTTATTTCCCCCTCGAATGCATTTGTTCAGATCCTAACTTCCAATGTGATGAGCCTTTGGGAGGTGATGAGGTCATAAGGGTGGACCGGTCATGAATGGAATTAATGCTCTTACAAAAGAGACCCCAGAGAGCTCCCTTTCCACCATGTGAGGACACAGCAAGAACACAGCCCATCAATGAACCAGGAAGCAGGTCCTCACCAGACACCAATCAGCTGGCCCCTTGATCTTGGACTTCCAGCCTCCAGAACTGAGAAATTTCTGTCATCTATATATTACCCGTTCTGTAGTATTTTGTTATAGCAGCCCAAATGGACTAGGACACCATCCTATTCTCTTGCCTTTCCCGAGAGGCCAAATCATGCAGGGAAATTCTGAGGCACACAGAGTATCCACACCTCCACTGTGAGTAGAAATTCATTGGCTAGCCTCCCCTGAAGGATTGTCTTATAAACTTTAAACTGTAAACTTGACATTCTCCAGCTATGAGATGAACGGTGCCTCACATGGCCCTGTCTGTCACCAATCCTTTCACCAGATAATTCCTCCGTCAGGGGATCTGCAGCATCATGGCTCCGCCCTCCCACCCCTCTGCTGGCCCAGTCCCATTGATGAGCAGTCCTCGGCCTACAGACTCCGTTGAACACTGCCAGATTTGGAACTCTCAAGGCAGCCCACTGTTAGGACAGCTGTCTCTGTTTTAAGCTAAAGCTTGGCTCTGCCTTGGGCCCTTCAGAGATTTGGAGTCAGAGCTATGGCCCCCAGGGTCTTCTCTCCTTCAAGCTTCTTCTTGGCCTATTTCTGTGCCCCCAAGAAACCTGGGAATCCGGGGAAGCCCATCATCAGACAGTATCAGCCTCACCGAGAGTCCTTCAGTCCAAGGATTTCCCGAACAATATTGTAACTCGGTTGGCCTGACTCCAGAGCCTGTGCTTGGAACTACTGTGCCACACAGCCTCTAGTGCTGTCAGCAGTTCGAGGGCTCCTGTGACGGAAGCAGCATCCTCCAGCCAAGCTGTTAAGGTCATGTGCTGCAGGGAGGATCACAGGAGGGGTTCAGCCTAGCTTCTAGAGGAGGCAATCACCCTTGTCAGAAAAACCTCCGAGGCTGGATGACTGCATGTGAGGGAATTCATTCATTCATTCCTAGAAAAGAGGCGTTATGGAACATGTTTCCAAAGGTTCTAGAGTCAGACAGAATTAAACCTTGGCTTTGCCACTGAAAACCTATGTACCTCAGATAAGTCACTTGAACTCTCTCACTCTCACTCGGTTAAATTTAACAATGATTATATCCCTATTTCAAAAGTGGCTGTGAAGATTAAATGAGATAATGTGTATGATGTAGTCATTTAATCCTCACTAAAGTCTGACAAGAGATATTGTTACCCTCATTTTACAGATGAGGAAACTGAGGCACTTTGGAGGGGAGGAAGTTGTCTAAGTGTAAACAGCCTGTTACTGGCAGAGTGGGACCCAGCGTGTGGTTCTGGCCAAGGCAAACTGTCCTTGGTGCCCTCAGAATCTGCGGCTGCCCTCTTCCCTGAGCTCCTTTGCAGCTCCAAAAGTGGACTGGTCCCTGCTCTGGTTCCCTGCCAGGTTTGGGGAGGCCAAAGCCCCTCTCCTGCCAGCAACATGTGCATCATTAAAGGCTGTCTTGCTCCTTGTCTGAGATGGGCAGAGCCTGAAGCTCTCTCCTGCTTCCCCAAAATGACCTCTGTGGCTCTCTGCTGCCCTGGAAGTAAGGGAGAGACCTAGTACTCAAAGCAGGTGCCAATCCATCTCTCTGCCTTTGGCAGCCAGCCACTCATCCCAGTGGGAGCTCACCAGGCCCCTCTCAAGGGGTCCCACCCCACCCACCTTCTCTCTCCACCTCTCCCATCTCAGGACACGGGCCTCCTTGATTTCACCGTTCTTCTGTCCCCTTGTCTGGAGGACAAGCCCTTCTCTGGGATTAGTCATCTCAACATGATGAACAAAAGGTCGATTTTTATGATTCTCACAGATGGTGAGATCATGAGAATCACCATAGATAGCTGTTTAAAATGATCCGCCTACAAGAGATTTTTATTTGGAAGAGCCTGAAGCCACGGAAGCTGCAATTTTAATCGCGGGGACTCCTGATACCAGCCCTAGGGAACACGATGCTTTAATGCCCCGACTCGGGGCCTTGGGGCAGGACACCGGCCATTAAAACTCAGTCAGGGATTCTGGAGAAGATGGAGGAAGAGTAAGAAGCAGAGATCATCTTCCTCCCCACAGAGACATCAGAAATACATCTACACGTGGAACTGCTCCTAGAGAACACCCACTGATCGTTGGCAGAAGACCTCAGACCTCCCAAAAAGCAAGAAACTTCCCACGTACCTGGGTAGGGCAAAAGAAAAAAAAAGAATAAACAGAGACAAAAGAATAGGGACGGGACCTGCACCAGTGGGAGGGAGCCGTGAAGGAGGAAAGGTTCCCACACACTAGGAGCCCTTTCGCGGGCGGAGACTGTGGGTGGCGGAGGCGGGAAGCTTCGGAGCCGTGGAGGAGAGCGCAGCCACAGGGGTGCGGAGGGCAAAGCAGAAAGATTCCCGCACAGAGGATCGGTGCCGACCGGCACTCACCAGCCCGAGAGGCTTGTCTGCTCACCGTCCGGGGCGGGCGGGGGCTGCGAGCTGAGGCTCGGGCTTCAAACAGACCGCTGGGAGAGGACTGGGGTTGGCGGTGTGAACACAGCCTGAAGGGGCTAGTGCGCCACGGCTAGCCGGGAGGGAGTCAGGGAAAAGGTCTGGAGCTGCCGAAGTGGCAAGAGACCTTTTCTTCCCTCTTTGTTTCCTGGTGCGCGAGGAGAGGGGATTAAGAGCTCTACTTAAAGAAGCTCCAGAGACGGGCGCGAGCTGCAGCTATCAGCGCGGACCCCAGAGAAGGGCATGAGACGCTAAGGCCGCTGCTGCAGTCACAAAGAGGCCTGTGTGCGAGCACAGGTCACTGTCCATACCTCCCCTCCCTGGAGCCTGTGCAGCCCACCACTGTCAGGATCCCGGGATCCAGGGACAACTTCCCCGGGACAACGCACGGCGCGCCTCAGGCTGGTGCATCGTCACACCGGCCTCTGCAGCTGCAGGCTCGCCCCACATCTGTACCCCTCCCTCCCCCCGGCCTCAGTGAGCCAGAGCCCCTGAATCAGCTGCTCCTTTAACCCTGTCCTGTCTGAGCGAAGAACAGACGCTCTCAGGCGACCTACATGCAGAAGAGGGTCCAAATCCAAAGCTGAACCCCAGGAGCTGTGCGAACAAAGAAGAGAAAGGGAAATCTCTCCCAGCAGCCTCAGGAGCAGCGGATTAAATATCCACAATCAACGTGATGTACACTGCGTCTGTGGAATACCTGAATAGACAACGAATCATCCCAAATTGAAGAGGTGGACTTTGGGAGCAAAATATATTATTTTTTCCCCTTTTCCTCTTTTTGTGAGTGTGTATGTGTATGCTTCTGTGTGAGATTTTGTCTGTATAGCTTTGCTTTCACCATTTGTCCTAGGGTTCTGACCGTCCTTTTTTTTTTTCTTCTTTTTTACTTAAAATTTTTTTTCTTAATAATTATTTTTTTATTTTAATAACTTCATTTTATCCTACTGTATTTCTTTCTTTCTTTCTTTCTTTCTTTCTTTCTTTCTTTCTTTCTTTCTTTCTTTCTTTCCTGAGGTGGGAGAGCCAACTTCAGACACTGGTCCACAAGAGACCTCCCAGCTTCACGTAATATCAAACGGTGAAAATCTCCCAGAGATTTCCATCTCAACACCAAGACCCAGCTTCACTCAACGATCAGCAAGATACAGTGCTGGACAACCTATGCCAAACAGCCAGCAAGACAGGAACACAACCCCACTCATTAGCAGAGAGGCTGCCTAAAATCATAATAAGGCCATAGACACCCCAAAAACACAACCAGACGTGGACTTGCTCACAAGAAAGACAAGATCCAGCCTCATCCACCAGAACACAGGCACTAGTCCCCTGCACCAGGAAGCCTACACAACCCACTGAACCAACCTTAGCCAATGGGGACTGACACCAAAAACAACGAGAACTAAGAACCTGCAGCCTGCAAAAAGGAGACCCCAAACACAGTAAGATAGGCAAAATGAAAAGACAGAAAAACACACAGCAGATGACGGATCAAGGTAAAAACCCACCACACCTAACAAATGAAGAGGAAATAGGCAGTCTACTTGAAAAAGAATTCAGTATAATGATAGTAAAGATGATCCAAAATCTTGGAAATAGAATAGAGAAAATACAAGAAACATTTAACAAGGGCCTAGAAGAACTAAAGAGGAAACAAGCAATGACGAACAACACAATAAATGAAATTTAAAATACTCTAGAAGGGATAAATAGCAGAATAACTGAGGCAGAAGAACGGATAAGTGACCTGGAAGATAAAATAGTGGAAATAACTACTGCCAAGCAGAATATAGGAAAAAGAATGAAAAGAACTGAGGACAGTCTCAGAGACTTCTGGGACAACATTAAATGCACCAACATTCGAATTATAGGGGTCCCAGAAGAAGAAGAGAAAAAGGAAGGAACTGAGAAAATATTTGAAGAGATTATAGTGGAAAACTTCCCTAATATGGGAAAAGAAATAGTTAATCAAGTCCAGGAAGCACAGAGAGTCTCATACAGGATAAATCCAAGGAGAAATATGCCAAGACACACATTAATCAAACTATAAAAAATTAAATACAAAGAAAACATATTAAAAGCAGCAAGGGAAAAACAACAAATAACACACAAGAGAATCCCCATAAGGTTAACAGCTGATCTTTCAGCAGAAACTCTGCAGGCCAGAAGGGAGTGGCAGGACATATTTAAAGTGATGAAGGAGAAAAACCTACAACCAAGATTACTCTACCCAGCAAGGATCTCATTCACATTTGATGGAGAAATTTAAACCTTTACAAACAAGGAAAAGCTGAGAGAGTTCAGCAGCACCAAAGCAGCTTTACAACAAATGCTAAAGGAACTTCTCTAGGCAAGAAACACAAGAGAAAGAAAAGACCTACAAGAACAAACCCAAAACAATTAAGTAAATGGTAATAGGAACATACATATCGATAATTACCTTAAATGTAAATGGATTAAATGCTCCCACCAAAAGACACAGACTGGCTGAATGGATACAAAAGCAAGACCCATATATATGCTGTCTACAAGAGACCCACTTCAGACCTAGGGACACATACAGACTGAAAGTGAGGGGATGGAAAAAGATATTCCATGCAAATGGAAATCAGAAGAAAGCTGGAGTAGCAAATGTCATATCAGACAAAATAGACTTTAAAATAAAGACTATTACAAGAGACAAAGAAGGACACTACATAATGATCAAGGGATCGATCCATGAAGAAAATATAACAATTGTAAATATTTATGCACCCAACATAGGAGCACCTCAATACATAAGGCAAATACTAACAGCCTTAAAAGGGGAAATCGACAGTAACACAATCATAGTAGGGGACCTTAACACCCCACTTTCACCAATGGACAGATCATCCAAAATGAAAATAAATAAGGAAACACAAGCTTTAAATGATACATTACACAAGATGGACTTAATTGATATTTATAGGACATTCCATCCAAAAACAACAGAATACACATTTTTCTCAAGTGCTCATGGAACATTCTCCAGGATAGATCATATCTTGGGTCACAAATCTAGTCTTGGTAAATTTAAGAAAATTGAAATCGTATCAAGTATATTTTCTGACCACAACGCTATGAAACTAGATATTGATTACAGGAAAAGCTCTGTAAAAAATACAAACACGTGAAGGCTAAAAAATACACTACTTAATAATGAAGTGATCACTGACAAAATCAAAGAGGAAATCAAAAAATACTTACAAACAAATGACAATGGAGACACGACGACCCAAAACCTATGGGATGCAGCAAAAGCAGTTCTAAGAGGGAAGTTTATAACAATACAATCCTACCTTAAGAAACAGGAAATATTTCAAATAAACAACCTAACCTTAACCTAACTTTGCACCTAAAGCAATTAGAGAAAGAAGAACAAAAGAACCCCCAAAGTTAGCAGAAGGAAAGAAATCATAAAAATCAGAGCAGAAACAAATGAAAAAGAAATGAGGATTTCTTCTAAAAGTAAAAGCTGATTCTTTGAGAAGATAAACAAAATTGATAAACCATTAGCCAGACTCATCAAGAAAAAAAGGGGAGAAGACTCAAATCAAGAGAATTAGAAATGAAAAAGGAGAAATAACAACAGACACTGCAGAAATACAAAGATCATGAGAGATTACTAGAAGCAACTCTACGCCAATGAAATGGACAACCTGGAAGAAATGGACAAATTCTTAGAAATGCACAACGTGCCAAGACTGAACCAGGAAGAAATAGAAAATATAAACAGACCAATCACAAACACTGGAATTGAAACCGTGGTTAAAAATCTTCCAACAAACAAAAGCCCAGGACCAGATGGCTTCACAGGCGAATTCTTTCAAACATTTAGAGAAGAGCTAACACCTATCCTTCTCAAACTCTTTCAAAATATAGCAGAGGGAGGAACACTCCCAAATTCATTCTATGAGGCTACCATCACCCTGATACCCAAACCAGACAAAGACGTCACAAAGAAAGAAAACTACAGGCCAATATCACTGATGAACATAGATGCAAAAATCCTGAACAACATACTAGCAAACAGAATCCAACAGCACATTAAAAGGATCATACACCATGATCAAGTGGAGATTATTCCAGGAATGCAAGGATTCTTCAGTATACGCAAATCAATCAATGTGACACACCATATCAACAAACTGAAGGAGAAAAACCATATGATCATTTCAATAGATGCAGAGAAAGCTTTCGACAAAATTCAACATCCATTTATGATAAAAACCCTGCAGAAAGTAGGCATACAGGGAACTTACCTCAACATAATAAAGGCCATATATGACAAACCCACAGCCAACACCGTCCTCAATTGTGAAAAACTGAAACCATTTCCACTAAGATCAGGAAAAATACAAGGTTGCCCACTCTCACCACTCTTATTCAACATAGTTTTGGAAGTTCTAGCCACAACAATCAAAGAAGAAACATAAATAAAAGGAATCCAATTCGGAAAAGAAGAAGTAAAGCTGTCACTGTTTGCAGATGACATGATACTATACATAGAGACTCCTAAAGAAACTACCATAAAACTCCTAGAGCTAATCAATGAATTTGGTAAAGTAGCAGGATACAGAATTAAGGCACAGAAAACTCTGGCACTCTTATACACTAATGATGAAAAATCTGAAAGTGAAATTAAGAAAACACTCCCAGTTACCATGGAATAAAAAAGAATAAAATAAATAAAATTTTATTATTTTATAAAATAAATATAATCAAAAGAATAAAATATCTAGGAATAAACCTACCTAAGGGGACAAATGACTTGTATGCAGAAAATTATAAGACACTGATGAAAGAAATTAAAGATGATACAAATAGATGGAGAGATATACCATGTTCTTGGATAGGAAGAATCAACATTATGAAAATGACTCTACTACCCAAAGCAACCTACAGATTCAATGCAATCCCTATCAAACTACCACTGGCATTTTTTATTGAACTAGACCAAAAAATTTCACTATTTGTATGGAAACACAAAAGATCCCAAATAGCCAAAGCAATCTTAAGAACGAAAAATGGAGCTGGAGGAATCAGGCTCCCTGACTTCAGACTATACTACAAAGCTACAGTAATCAAGACAGTATGGTACTGGCAAAAAAAACAGAAATGTAGATCAATGGAACAGGATAGAAATGCCAGAAGTAAACCCATGCACATATGGTCACCTTATCTTTGATAAAGGAGACAAGAATATACAATGAATGGGCTTCCCTGGTGGCGCAGTGGTTGAGAAACTGCCTGCCAATGCAGGGGACACGGGTTTGTGCCCTGATCTGGGAAGATCCCACATGTTGTGGAGCGGCTGGGCCCGTGAGCCATGGCCACTGAGCCTGTGCATCCAGAACCTGTGCTCTGCAATGGGAGAGGCCACAACAGTGAGAGGCCTGTGTACCACAAAAAAAAAAAAAAAAAAAAAAAATATATATATATATATATATATATATATATATACAATGAAGAAAAGACAGCCTCTTCAATAAGTGGTGCTGGGAAAACTGGACAACTACATATAAAAGAAAGAAATTAGAACACTCCCTAACTGCATACAAAAAAATAAACTCAAAATGGATTAAAGACCTAAATGTAAGGCCAGACACTATAAAACTCCTAGAGGACATTACTTAAAAAACTAAAAATAGAACTACCATATGACCCAGTAATCCCACTACTGGGCATATACCCTAGAAAACCATAATTCAAAAAGAGTCATGTACCAAAATGTTTATTGAAGCTCTGTTTACAATAGCCAGGACATGGAAGCAACCTAAGTGTCCATCAACAGATGAATGGATAAAGAAGATGTGGCATATATATACAATGGAATATTACTCAGCCATAAAAAGAAAGGAAATTGAATTATTTGTAGTGAGGTGGATGGACCTGGAGTCTGTCATACAGAGTGAAATAAGTCAGAAGGAGAAAAACAAATACCGTATGCTAACACATATATATGGAATCTAAGGAAAAATAAAAATTACATGAAGAGCCTAGGGGTAGGACAGGAATAAAACACAGACCTATTAGAACATGGCCTTGAGGATATAGGGCGGGGGAAGGGTAAACTCGGACGAAGTGAGAGAGTGGCATGGACATATATACACTACCAAACATAGGGTGGATAGCTAGTGGGAAGCAGTCACATGGCACAAGGAGATAAGCTAGGTGGTTTGTGACCACGTAGAGGGGTGGGATAGGGAGGGTGTGAGGGAGGGAGATGCAAGAGGGAAGACATATGGGAACATATGTATATGTATAACTGATTCACTTTGTTGTAAAGCAGAAACTAACACACCACTGTAAGGCAATTATAGTTCAATAGAGATGTTAAAAAAAAAAAGAAAAAACTCAGTCAGGATCCTCGACCAAGGTGAAACTGACAAAGCCCAGGCTTCTGCATCATAGAAGCTCAGTTCACATCCCAGCTCCACCACTTTCCAGCTATGCAGTTTGGGTCCAATGACTTAACATCTGTGAGCCTCAATTATGCTGTCCCTGGGTCCCCCTCCCTCATGCCTATTTTTAGAGTTATCATGAGAATTAAGTGAGGTATTATATATTAACTGAATGGTCCAGAGCTTGTGAAATCAGATCCCCTCAGTCTCTGCTTGCACCTCCACCACAGGGATCTCACTCCATGTCTCTGGCTTAACATTTGCGATAACAGATTGAGAATATCTGGGAGTGTCTGTCTCTCTCCCCACGGGGCTGCGAACTCCATGATGACGTGGGTTGTGATAAAGCCCTCTTTATATTTCCAGGGCCTAAGGCAAAGCCCAGCACACAGTAGGGTCTCCGTAAGTTGCAGGAGAAGATCTCCCATATGTTCTTCCACCCCTGAACCTTCAGTCAGTTCACGCAAGAATAATAAAACCTACCAGGCACTGGGCTGGGGGCTTGGTACACCTGCTTCTAATCTTACAAAATCCCCAAGGGTACCAATTACTAACCCTGATCTCCCCACCCTCTTTTTTTCTTTTTTAACTTCGGAGGTGACTGTGGTTCAAAAAGATAAGGTATCTTGCCCAGGGTCACACAGCTAGAGGATGTCAGAGTTAGGACCAGGACCAAATCCGTCTATGCCCTTCTCACTGCAGCAAGAGCCTCACCCCCATCATCAGGAGCCAACCCCTTTGCCCGCAGCTCCTCTTCCACCCCCAGGACTCACGAAGGTCACTGTGAAAGGCCTACAGCAGGCCTGAGTGCCCATCTGATGCATACTCGTCTAAAATTCTCCACAGACTGAGACCATAAAAACCATAGCCTTATTTAGTGTTTCTCCAAATCTAGCTCTGAGGCAGCTCCATAACTCTTGGCCAGGAATATTATTTCAAATAACTCATGCGGACAGCTGAGTAACCAAGAGGAGAGATAGATGGGTCCCTGAATGCCCCATTGCTATAGATCATAACCCCCCACTCCCGCACCCTCCCCCAAGTTGCCTGGACAGAAAGGGTCAGTGATTAATTGTGCTAAGATAAACAGAGTTAATTTTCTTCCTGGATAAAACTAATTACAACTGTGTTTGTTTTGGTAGGACACGGAATTACTATCCCGGTGACAAATCTTCCTAATTGAAAAGAGTGTTTATTTTAAAAGGGTAAGGGTTGGGGTCACTAAACAATAGTTAGCTAGCGTTTTCCCCATTTTTCATTTGAAGAGGGACAGTGATCAGGTGTTGCCCTCAAAGGAACAAGCAAAATCTCTTTCTCTGGGTCCCCCTCCCTCAGGCCTTTTTGAGAGCCAGGCAACAGCCAGGGGAGAAGTATTTGGCGGTTTGAAGGAGGTTTCCTGGATGTCATGGCCTGTGGTGGATTCACTCTTAGTGAATGTTGGATGAAACCAGGGCAGCATCCTCTCTGGCCACCCAGGTGAGGAAGGAGTGTTTTGAATCTCACTCCCCACCAACATCACAAAAACTGTGGGAGAATGTGTGACCCACAACTCAAATAAATTCTTGTAGTGTCAAGCTGGTCAGATTCAGTGCTAAGACACCACAGAGAAAGAAAAGAGAAAAGCAGACTTCCCTGCTCTCAAGGCAACGATGACCAAATGGGGGGCCCAGGAATAGGCTTAAGACCCTGCAGGAACAGAGGGCTGTGGCCTGGAGAAGCGATGGGGGTGGGGAAGGGGAGGAGACTTTATGCGGAAGGACCGAAGGACCGGCATGAGTGAGGGTGTGCATGTATCTGGTGTGTTTAGAGAGCTGTGAGCGACCCAGTGTGGCTGGAGTAGTGGGTACATGATTGCAGGTGAGGCTGAAAGATATACGGAGGTTGATAGTTGATATCTGGATCATGACAGGTAGTATTACCTTGCTAGGGCTAAAGTAACAAAGTACTACAGACTAGGTGGGTAAGACAACAGAAATGTGTTGTCTCACAATCCTGGAGGCTGGAATCCCAAAGTCAAGGTGTTGGCAGGGCCATGTTCCCTCCATAGTACGTAGAGGATGATCTTTCCTTGATCTTCCCAGCTGCCAGTAGCAGCCCCAGGTCCTCATATCGCCAATCACTGCTTCCGTTTTCACATGGCCTTCCTCCCTCTGTGTCTGTGTCTGTGTCCAAATTCCCCCTTTTTATAAGGGCCCCAGTCATTTTGGATTAAGGGCTCATCCTCCTCCAATATGACTTCGTCTTAACACATTTGACTTAATCACATTTTAACTAACCCACTCCCAAAGAAGCCTGCATTCTGCAGTACCAGGGGTTAGGATCTCCACAGCTTTTGCAGGGGACACAACTCAACTCATAATGCAGGTTACAGAGGCCACCTTCAGAAGCAGGAAGCTCACTCTGCAGGCAAAGGGGAGACACTGAAGGGCTGTAAGTGATGGAGTGGTTTTGTTTGCTTGTTTATTTTTGAGAAGAGTTCTCTGGATCCAGTGTGGAGGACTGGTGGGTGAGCTTGACCAAAGATTGGAAGACCAGTTAGGTAAAGTTTCTTAGAGTAGCCCAGGTGAGAAAAGATGGGTTGGAGAGAAAAGAATCTGTGAGAAGGAGAGTTAGAGCTCCAAGGTTCTATGATTCAAAGAACGTCATGATTACTGGGATGCTGGAGGAGCACAGGAGAGGTGGGTGTCAGGAATGACTTCCAGGTGTCTGACAGCCCGGAGCTCAAGGAGCAAAAGCCGGTTGGGAGGGAAATGAGTTGTTTCGGACAAGTGCAGCTGAGCTATCTGGTCACAGATGTTCCGGAGGAAGGTGCATGTGAGGGTCCAAAACTCACAGAGGCTCTTCCCTCTGCAGATACAGATTGAGAAGCATGAAGAAGTGGATGATCGTGGATGATCTCAGGGAAACAGATGAAAATGCATAGAACAACATAGAGTGAGAAGAGGGTCCAACACAGAAGCCTGAGGAACCTGGCATATTGTGGGGGTAAAAGAGAAAGGGAGTCAGAGATTAGGCTGAGGGAGCATCATCGCAGAGGTGGGGGGAGCACAGCACAGCAGCCTCCCAACCCCAAGCCAGACTGCCCTCCCGCCACCGTACACACAGCTGTGCTGATGTAGCCCCTACACCTTCTGCTGGATGCTTAGTGTCCTCATGGGGTATGTGTGTGTGTCTGTGTGTGTCTGTGTCCGTGTGTGTGTGTGTCCGTGTGTGGGTGGGTGTGGGGGGTGGATTGTGTGTATGTGTGGGGGGGTGTGTGAGGGGTGTATGGGGGTGTGTGTGTGTGTGTGTGTGTGTGTGTGTGAACTTTCTCAGACTCTACCAACTCCCTGAGGGCAGAGGACATTGATCACGTCCTTCTTTGCTTCTCTTGGATCCCTCACAGATTCCCTGAAGAGGATTTCACACAAAGCCCATGCTTTTTGCTAAATACGTGATTCAATGTAAATAAATAAACCACCACCAAACGCTAACTTAGTACCTATTATGAATGAGGTTCTCTAACAGCAACCTAACACAGGTGCTCACTAAATGTTGATGGAAGGAAAGCAGGAAAAGGGGTAAAGGGAGACGACCAGCTAGCAGTCAGGAATATTTAAAATGATAATCGTCAGAGGCTCCATGGAATGGCTGCAGGGCCGTGTGCCTGTGATATGGAGGAAAGGACATGGGTCTGGGACTGAGGTCACCTGGATCCTAATTCTCCTGTCATAGTAACTCAGCTTTCTGGGCCCAGTTTCTATAAACTTAAGGGTTTAGGCTATAGATTTTCCAAGGTCCTCGGCATCTGGGAAACCAGAGTCCATCTTCAAAGTATAGAAAGTCAGAGAGCGCTTAGAGGCAAGATAAGATCTAATTCTTTTCTACAATTACACACAGCAATGACTATGTTTTCTCACATAATCATTATCCCTGTCTCACAGAGGAGGAAACCGAGGCAGGGAAAAGTCTTGATTTGCCCAAGGTCTC
This sequence comes from Kogia breviceps, assembly GCF_026419965.1. NCBI lineage: Eukaryota > Metazoa > Chordata > Mammalia > Artiodactyla > Physeteridae > Kogia > Kogia breviceps. Next base: position 162,717,568 of record NC_081310.1, read on the forward strand.
TGAGAAGGCGGGGCAGGAGCAGAGGGGGGCATGGGGGGGCGGCAGGGAGAGTGCTCAGGCAGTGGCAGAGGGGCAGTGATGCAGGGCAATTAAGAACATGGTCTCTGTGACCAGGCCACCAGGGGGTGAATCCTGATTCAGGCAAAAACATGTTCACACAGTTTTGAATTATTTGGGCTTAGAGTTGTTCCAATAGCAGCTAAAGGCACTGATTCGGGCAAGAGGGTCCTTCCTGTAGCTTCCTCAAAGTATTCTCAGATCCCTGGGCTAGTGGGGAAGTGACAACATGGTAACCCCAGAGCAGGACTCTGACACTGGGCAAGTCCTCCCAGACTCAGTCTCCTATGCTTAGCGCTATATCAGTAAGCCACCAGGTCCCTGTCAATTCTGACATGCTGTAAAACCTCTCACCCTGTGAGGTCCAAGAGCCCATGGTGGTGATCTGTGCTGCCTTTCATGCTTATGTGTGGCTGCCGTTCTCTGGAATACACTAAAGCAGTGGCTTCTGGCCTCCAAATGCAAGTCTCTGCAGCAAGCTGAATCATAATTCCCTGTGGAGCTTTATAAAAATGCATATGCTTGGATCCCACACCAAACCCACAGCATCAGGATCCCAGGGCCAGGGCCTAGGCACCCATGCTATTAGAAATCTCCCAGGTGATTCTGGTGCCACCAGAAGAACTGGTTGTGCAGCAGACTCACCTGCATTTTGGATGCACACCTGCCACCTGGCGCACTCGGAAGGTACTGCAGGGACCCACAGGGTCACACAGCCCATTGCAGAGAAGGCAGGACTCCAGAATTTCTCATCTGGGTAACCAGACAGAGATGGGCTTAACTACTCATTCTGACATCCTCCAGCAATGTAACCGGATGGGTACTTGGGAAAGCTGGGCAAAAATCGTGTCAAATGTGGGTTCTTTCCAGAAATAGGTAAAAGCGTTCCCCTTCTTTCTCTTGTGAGTGGCGAGAGTGGTTTTGCTAAGTAAAGGTATGTTTCTTGGGATGATGATGGAGATGGGGTCATGAGGGAGGACACAGTGAAGATGTGGAGAAAAGGGAAATGCATATGTTTAGGTTCATTCAGACATTTTCTTTCAGCAGCAGAAGGGAACTTACCCAGTAATAGAGGGCAGATAACAATAATGGCTAATCATTGGATAGAGGAGGCCAGATACTGATACAGGGCTTGGCCTACACTGACACTTTGTTCTTCACAACAGCACTATGGACTAGGTACTATTCCTGCTATGGTCTGAATGTTCGTGCCCCCCCAAATTCATATGTTGAAACCCTAACCCCCAAAGGTAGTGGTGTTAGTAGGTGGGGCCCTTGGGAAGTGATTTGGTCTTGAGGGCGGAGCCCTCATAAATGGGATTAGTGACCTTATAAAATAGGCCAAAGAGGTCTCCAGTGCCTCCTGCCCTATGAAGATACAAAAAGGAGTCTGGACCTGGAAGAGAGCCCTCATCCCACTATGCTGACACCCTAACCTCAGACGTCCAGCCTCCAAAACTGTGAGAAATAATTTCTGTTGTTTATAAGCTTCTGGGGTGTGATATTTTGTTATAGCAGTCTGAATGGACTAAGACAATTACTATCCTCATTTGACATATCAGGAAACTAAAGCACAAAGAGGTTAAGTGACTTATCCAAGGCCACCCACCTACTTGATGCCTCTCACTCAGACATGAGCCCTGATCCAACATTTCATCTTCTTAAAATGAAAGTTTTCCCATAATGTCCCCTTTCCTCATCCACCTCCATCCCAGCAGCTGAGCTGACCTGGTCTCAATAGGAGATGGATTGACAGAATATAGCCTGGGGAAATGTAAAAAACTCTGAACACAGGCAAAATGTTTAGGAAAGTATCATGAGTAAGAGCAAAGAAGCTGAGTAGAATGGGTTTTCCCTAGACTGGAGTGATACACATGAAATTACTCGCATCAGTTTCTCAGATCTGAAATTTCTACACTCTATATTTAAGCAAGTCAGCTGTGCCTCAGTTTACCTCACCTGCAAAATAGAGGAAATAAAATGGTAACTGTCTTGTAGGTTGTGAAGAACAAATATGGTAAGTACAACACTCAGCATAGTGCCTGTCTCAATATTTGGGAGCTATCGTTAGCCGATCAGATGTAGCCAGTTTACTGAGAAGACTTGATTCATAGGGGTATAAATAAAGATCAATTTATTTTCTCCACTCACTGCAGGTTAGCTAGCTCTGTCCAGTCTCTCAGCCTCACCTCCTAAGGATTCCTCCAGGCAGATCCCATAGCTTTCCTATCAATGTCAGTTACTCAAAGTCCAGTCCAGTTCCCAACTTCAATATCATATCCAAGTCTTCTCCCCCATTCAAAGGTTGCCAGACTTGTAACTCAAGTTCCAGGAGTGGGAAGGGGATTTGATCTTGTCTTTTACTCCTTCTCTTTTCTTTTCTCAGTCTCATGCCTCTCACGTGGAGGGAAGAAAGGAGAATAAAAGGGATAGAGGAAGTCACCTTAAATAAGTGGCTTCTTGTCACTGATGGAAAGAAGTCCCTGCTCTCACATTGGCTTGATCTGTTTCTCTCTGTTGTTGATGGCCTCTGGCAATGTGTTGGTCTCCTATTAGATAAAGTCGGGTGTTTTTGGAGGGAGATGTTCATCTCTATGCCATCACTTTCCATCACTGAGAACCCCAAGAGGCAGGTAGCCATGTCTTCCTTTGTCCTAGAAACAATCTTGCCCCTCAATTCCTCTCCATCTGGATGCCATCTTACTTGGTCCATGGCCACTAGAGTTGCCACCTTCTCCTCTGTACTCTTATTGTAATGGAGCCCTGAGAGACGTGGAGGTTTTTTCTGCACTCTCCTAGGGTTGAAGGAAAGTTGGTGAGGTGGATACAGAGCAGAGAATTTTCTTCTTCCCAGAAAAACTTCACAAGAGTACATACTCTCCCTTCAGAAGTGGGTCACTCTGACAAGCTTGCTGATATCAGAAATCTGTGGTAAGAAGCAGATGCCAGGAGATTTCCACCTTTGCCCAAGATAGTTATTGGATTGGATTTACCCTCCTGCCTTAAACAAACAAAAAGAAACAGACAAAATATTTTTTTAAAAAACAACAGTTTTCAAGACACTTGACAACAAAGGACAGTGATCCTTGAGAGACAAGAAACAAATGAGGTAAGCCTATGATCATCCCAGCTTGATGCCTTGAGAGAGTTTCCAGGCTGTGGTGCAGGGAACAAAAATCTGAGTGAAAGAGATGAAGCTGAGAGTTGGGAGTACCAAGTGGGCTGGAGTCCACAGGACAGAGTAACAAAGAGGAAGAGCCGTACAGAGGGAGAACCCCAAAGATCTGCAGAGGATCCCCCTCTGATATTCAGGAGGGTACTGATCAATGAATTCATGTAAAGAAACATAGAGGCCAGGGAAAAAATAATCTGAAAAGATTAGAAAACAATGTCCAACACTCACTCAGGGCTGGAAATATTGTATCTTTCCCCAGTCAGACTGAAAGGAATCATAATTCCTGAGTACTGGGTTTGAGTACTCAAGAAGGTTTTGCTCAGTAGTGGGGAATAATTCACCCTATACTGCTGCAGGTATACCAAACAAATCATAAAGCAAGACCCAAGAAGAGCAAATTGTTTCCAAGTAACATCCCAGAACAAACCCAAGAAGATTTATAGGAACGAAAAAATCCACCCCCAAGCAAGGTAAAAATCACTGTTTCCGGCATCTAAGCAAAGATTACCAGGCATGCAATGAAGCAGGAAAAACAGTCCCTAATAAGGAGAATAATCAATCTATCAAAATAGTCTAAGAACTGAGACAGATTTTAAAACCAGCAGACTAAGATTTCAAAATAGTTGTTATAACTGTATTCTATGTATTGAAAAAGTTGAGACATGAAAGGTATCAAAAAGACTCAAATAGAAATTCTAGATATGAAAAATACTTCTTTTATGAAAAATACTCTGGATGGAATTTAGGGTATATTTAACATGGCAGAAGAAAAGATTAGTTAACTTGAAGACATAGCAGTTAAAAGAAAAAAGAGAGAGCAAACTAAACATAAAGTAAGAAGAAATAAAATAATAAAGTTCAATGTGGAAATCAGTAAAATAGAAAACACTAAAACAATTTTAAAACATCATTGAAACCAAAAGCTGGTTCTTTGAGAAGATCAATAAGATTGGTTAATCTCTTACCCAGCTTGAACAGGAAAAAAGAAAGACAAAAATTATAAAATCAGGAATGCAAGAGGTAACATCACCACAGATTCCACAGATATTATTTTAAATAAGAGAATATTATGAATAACTTTATAGCTATCAATTTGACAATTCAGCTGAAATGCACCAATTCCTTAAAAGATATAAATTACCAAAACTTAGTCAAGAAAAAATAGATAACCTTAATAACTCTGTATCTATTAAAGAAATAGAATTTGTAGTTTAAAAACTCTCCCTTAAGGAAAACTCTAGGCCAGATGGCTTCACGGTGAATTCTACCAAACTTTAAGAGAAGAAACAATACCAATTCTACACAAACTCTTCCAGAAAATTGAAGAGGAGGGTGTGCCTCCCAACTCATTACCTGATGCCAGCATTACTGTCATGATGAAACCAGATAATGACATTAACAGAAAAGAAAACTGCAAACCAATATCTTTCAAAAACACAACAGAAAAATCCTAAACATTTTAGCAAATCAAATCCACAACATATAAAAAAGGTAAAAACATATAAAAAAGATCATCATGGTCAAGTTGAATTTTTCTGAGGAATGCAGGGTGATTTTTGAATGTTAAACATTCAGAAATCACTGCAAATTCTGAAGATCTGTTGCACAGCAATGTGAATATAATTAACACTTTTAAATGGTTAATATGGTAAATTTTAAGTCATGTGTTTTTTTTATCACAAGTAAACATTTTAAAAAATCAATGCAATTCACCATATTAACAAACCAAAAAGGGAAAACACACGATCATCTTAATAGATGTTGGAAAATCATTTAACCAAATCCAACATCCTTATAAAATCCAGTCAATCTGGATAAAGACCCTCAACAAACTAGGTATAGAAGGGAACTTCCTCAATCTGAAAAAAAGTATCTACAAAAAAAACTACACATAACAGTCTACTTAGTGGTAAAATTTTTAAAATTTCCCCTCTAATATCAGAAACAAGAAAAGGATTTCTGTTATCACCACTTTTTTTAACATTGTACAATACAATATTTAAATAAAAAGAATAAAAGGAATCCAACTCAAAAAGGAAAAAATAAAATTGCTCTTATTCCCAGGCAAAATGAGTGTCTATATAAAAAATCTAATGGCATGTGCAGAAAATCAACTATAACTAATAAGTATGTTTAGCAAGATTGCAGAATATAAGATCAATATAAAGAAATCACTTGTGTTTCTATGTACTACCAACAAACTATCAGAGATAAAAATTTTAAAACATTTACAAAAGTATCAAAAATACTACATAATTCAAGGTAAATCTGACAAAAGATATGAAAGAACTGTACACTTAAAACTCACAAACATCACTGAGAGAAAGTAAAGATGACCTAAATAAATGAAGATATACCCTGTTGGTGGGTTAAAAAACTCACCATAGTTAAAATGTCAATTATTTCCAAATTGATCTATAGATTCATGAAATCCCAATCAAAATCCTGAAACTTTTTGCATAAATCGACAAGTTGATTCTAAAATTCATGTGGAAATGCAAAGGACATAGAATAACCAAAACAACTTTGAAAAATAACAATGTTGGTGAGATAACTTTACCTGATTTCAAGATTTACTATAAAGCTACAGTAATAAAAAGCATGGCATTGGAATCCAAATAGGCATTCAGGTCAATGGAACAGAGTAAGGAGTCCAGAAATAGATCCAAACATATATTGACAACTGATTTTTTGACAAAGATGTAAAGTCAATTCAGTGGAGAAAGAACAGTCTTTTCATAAATGTTGGAACAATTGGATGTGCATAAGCAAAAAACAAGAAAAGAGGGGGAATTCAGTCCATAACTCACACCACACACAAAAATTTAACTCAAAATGCATCATAGACTTAAATGTAGATCATAAAGCTATAGTATTTTGAGGAGAAAGTCTTTGTGACTTTAGGATAAGCAAATATTTTTAGATTCAACATCAGAGTACAACCCATAAAATAAAATTTTAATAAGTTAGACCTTTTAAAAATTTAAAACTTCTGCTATACAGCCGGAGGCATCTGCTTACAGGGGGGGAAAAAGTCCTTTTTCCTGTCAAAAAGCTTCCTAGTCAGTTATTAGCAGTTAACATGAGAAAAACAATAGGGACTAATAAATATACACAAAATGTTCTACTACATTAAGGAATCAAAGAAATAAAAACAAAAAATTATCATTTTCAACTATTAAATAGGCAATGATATTTTAAAATAATATTGCAGGTCAGTGAGGATACATTTTTTTAAAAATAGGCAATAGCTTTTGAAAGTTTTTTTTTAAACATCTTTATTGGAGTATAATTGCTTTACAATGATGTGTTAGTTTCTGCTTTATAACAAAGTGAATCAGTTATACATATACATATGTCCCCATATCTCTTCCCTCTTGCAACTTCCTCCCTCCCACCCTCCCTATCCCACCCCTCTAGGTGGTCACAAAGCACTGAGCTGATCTCCCTGTGCTATGAGTCTGCTTCCCACTAACTATCTATTTTACGTTTGGTAGTGTATATATGTCCATGCCACTCTCTCACTTTGTCCCAGCTTACCCTTCCCCCTCCCTGTATCCTCAAGTCCATTCTCTAGTAGGTCTGTGTCTTTATTCCTGTGAAAGCTCTTAAAATGTTTAAAATGCTTACACTGAAATAAGTCCAGTTAAAAGAAATTATCTTATGTGTGCTCAGATACATGCACAAAGATTTATATTCAAAGATACTCAGTATTGTTTCCCAGGTGAAATTTTAGAAACAACCTCAATGACTGATAACAGCTTGGATAATTACACTTTTGGCACACTTAAAGGTGATTAATATTATGCCAGATATACAATTACATAGAAAAGGATAAAATACATAGAAATAAATTTAACCAAGGAAGTGAAAGATCTGTACAGTGAAAACTCTAAGATGGTGATGAAAGAAATTGAAGACACAAATAAATAGAAAGATATTCCATACTCACTGATTAGAAGAATTAATACTGTTAAAATGTCCATACTACCCAAAGTGATCTACAGATTCAATGTAATCCCTTTCAAACTTCCAATAGTATTTTTTACAGGAATAAAACAAACAATCTTAAAATGTCTTTGGAACCAGATTAGCCAAAATGTCTTTCCAGATTAGCCAAAGCGATCTGAAGAAAAGAACAAAACTGGAGGCATCACACATCATGGTTTCAAACTACATTACAAAACTATAATAATCAAAACAGTATGGTAATTGTAAATCAACCATATTTCAATTAAAAAAAGAAACAGCATGGTACTAATATAAAAACAGACATATAGGTCAAGGAACAGAATGGCGAACCCAGAAATAAACCCAAGCAAATATGGTCAATTAATTTATAACAAAGAGACAAGCGTATACAATGGTGAAGACAGTCTCTTCAATAAATGATGTTGGGAAAACTGGACAGCCACAGGCAAAAGAATGAACTGGACCTCTACATTATACCACACACAAAAACCGACTAAAAATGGATTAAAAAATTACATTTAATACCTGAAACTGTAAAACTCCTAAAAGAAAACATAGGGAATAAGCTCTGTGACATCAGTCTTTGTAATGATTTTTTGGATTTGACACCAAAAAACAAAGACAATAAAAGCAAAAATGACCAACATCAAACTAAAAAGCTTTTGCACAGTGTAAGTCACCATCAACAAAATGAAAAGGCAATCTATCAAATTGGAGAAAACATTTCCAAATCATATGTCTAATAAGGGGTTAATATACAAAAAAACTATATATATATGTATATATATATATATATATATACATATATATATATATATATACACACACACACATATAAAATAACTCACACAACTAAATAACCAAATAAACAAACAACTGGATTAAAAAATGGGCAAAGGAACTGAATAAACATTTTCCCAAAGAAGACATCCAAACTGTCAACAAGTACATAAAAAGATGCTCAACATCACTCATCATCAGGGAAATGTAAATCAAAACCAGAATGATAGCACCTCACATCTATTCTATTTGATGGCTGTCATCAAAAGACAAGAAATAAATATTGGAGAGAATGTGGTGAAAAGGGAAACCCAGTGCACTGTTAGTGGGGATGTAAATTGGTGCAGCCACTATGGAAAACAGCATGGAGGTTCCTCAAGAAACTAAAACTGAACTACCATAGGATCCAGCAATCCCACTTCTGGGTATATATCCAAAGGAAATGAAAACAGGATATGGAATAGAGATCTGCTCTCCCATATTTATTGCAGCATATTCTTAATATGGAAACAAGTGTCTATCTTCATCAATGGATGAAGAGATAAAAACAATTACACACACACACACACACACACACACACGGAATATTATCCAGCCACGAGAAAGAAGGAAACACTGCCACCTGGGACAATACGGATGGACCCTGAAGGCATTATGCTAAGTAAAATAAGCCAGGCAGAAAAGACAAATACTGTATGGAATCACTTACATGAGGAATCTAAATAAAAAGTCGAACTCACAAGAAAAAAAACAAAAACAAAAAAACTTCTGCACTTTAAAAGACACTCTTAAGGGAATGAAAAGACCAGCTACAGAATAAGTGAAAATATATGTAGAGTGTACTTTGATAAAGGACTTGTATCCAAAATCTATAAAGAATTCTCCCAACTCAGTAAAAAGAAAATAAGCAACAAAATAAAAAAATGGACAAAATATTTGAAAAGACATTTCACCAAATAAGATATATCGCTGGCAACAAAGAACAACAACAACAACATGAAAAGGTGATCATCATCATTAGTAACTTTAAAACCACAATATGATACCACTATACCTGTATGAAAATGACTATAATTTAAACACTGATCATGCTGAGTGCTGGAAAGGAGGCAGAGGAACTGGAACTCTCATACACTGCTGGTGGGAATGGAAAATGGTATGAACACTTCGGAAAACAATTTGGTGGTTTCTTAAAAGGTACAACTACCATACGATCTAACCATTCCACTGAAGATGTATGAAAGCATGCCTATACAAGACTCGTATGTGAATGGACATAGCAGCTTTATTTGTAACAGCCCCAAACTGGAAAGAACCCAAAGTTCCATAGACTGGGGAATGGATAAGTAAATTGTTGTATATACATACAATGGAATGCTGTTCAGCAACAAAAAAAGAATGAGCTAGTGATACACACAACAACGTGGGTGAATCTCAAGATATTTATGCTGAGTGAAGGAAGCCAGACGAAAAGAGTACGTACGGTATGATTCCACTTATGTAAAACTCTAGCAAATGTAAATGAGTTCTGTAGTAACAGAAAGCAGTTTGATGGTTGTTTGATGGAGACTTGGTGTGGAATGGGATGAGGGGAGTAATTTACAAAGGGGCAAACTTTTACAAAGGAAAATTGGGGATGATGGCTCTACTCACTACTTTCTTTATAGTGGTGGTTTCATGAGTATATACATATGTCAACACTTATGAAATTGTACAGTTTAAATATGTGCATAGGTCAATTACACCTCAATAAAACTCTTTTTAAAAAGAAGCAAGCAGGACTTCCCTGGTGGCACAGTGGTTAAGAATCCACCTGCCAACGCAGGGGACACAGGTTCGAGCCCTGGTCCTGAAAGGTCCCACATGCCTCAGAGCAACTAAGCCTGTGCACCACAACTACTGAGCCCACGTGCCACAACTACTGAGCCCGTGTGCCACAACTACTGAAGCCCACACTCTGTAACAAGAGAAGCCACTGCAATGAGAAGCCCATGCACCGCAATGAAGAGTAGCCCCCGCTCACCGCAGCTAGAGAAAGCCTGTGCACAGCAACAAAGACCCAAAGTAGCCAAAATAAAAAAATAAATAAATTTAAAATAAAATAAAAAGAAGCAAGTAAAAAAAAATAACCTAATTAATTACTTATTTTTATAAAGAAGCAAGTATCAATCTCTGGTTTATGCATACCCACTAATTCCAGCGGACAGAGGTCAAGCTCTTCCTAGAACTTTCTCTCATGTTCTGCTGTGCTCTCATAGCAGGAACTGGAAGTAGCTGCAAATTCAGCACTTTAGCAAGCATCCAACCAGGGAGTTAACTCCCAGTCCCCTCTTCCTGTACACACTCCCAATCTCTAGGGGTCTCTCTCTTGGAACCTCCTCCATCACTGAGATTAAGTTAGGGGAGAGCAGAGGGGAGGGAGTATCCCTTCCATGAACACTGCACTTCCCATGATGATTATGACAAATTTCCCTTTCTTTCCTGACCTATCTTCTTGTGCAGGCTTGTGGGGTGGAGTGCTGCAAAGCTGCAGGGAAGATTGGGTTTGGCTGGGATGTTTATTTACCTGGGAAGGATGTATCTGATCCCAGTTGTTAGCAGCTGCAAGGCAATCTCTTGCTCAGATAAAAAGAAGTCCAGAGGAGAAGCTGGATGGAGGGAGCCTTATTGTTTGTCCCAGGCAATTGGGGAAGGAGGGGGCTTCTACATGAGGAGAGGGTAGGGGCAGCTGTGGCCCCAGAAAGCTTCAGGCTGCATATTGAGCTAAGTCAACAAGTCTTTAATGACGGCTCTCTTGGGGGGATTAAGACTTGGGTCAGCCAGATCTTGAAGCCAGCAGTTTCATGTCTTCCCCCACATTCTTCCTCCCTCTGTCTTTCCTCCTTTCAGCTCTTGGCATTGCTGAGTAGAGAGAAGAGACAACTCTTTTATGTCTAATGTTTTTCCACTATGTGTTCTTTTTGGCACACAATTTTTTAGCCTTGACTTAAGACAATTTAAGTATCAAATCATGGACAGGTATACCTCTGGGATATTGAGGGTTTGGTTCCAGACCACAGCAATAAAGCGAGTCACACAAATACTTTGGTTTCCCAGTGCATATAAAAGTTATATTTACATTATATTGTGGTCCATTAAGTCTGCAATGGCATTATGTCTAAAAAACAAAAGTACGTATTTTAATTTTAAAAACTTTATTATTTAAAAATGCTAACCATCATCTAGCCTTCGGAGAGTCATAGTGGTAACATAAGAGATCACTGATCACAGATCACTGTAACAAATATAACAATAATGAAAAAGCTTGAAATATTGCAAAAATTATCAAAATGTGATGCAAAGACTGAAAAGAGCAAATGTTACTGGAAAAATGGCACTGATAGACTTGCTCGACACAGGGTTGCCACAAACCTTCAAATTGTAAAAAAAGCAATATCTGCGAAGCTCAATAAAGCAAAGTGCAATAGTACAAGGTATGCCTGCACATGTCATGTCAATCCAGGTAGGTTTTAATGATGCCTGCTGTATGCTGAGGTCTGTTCTGGATGAGAGAGAAGAATGAGGAGAAAAATCGTTGCAGGGATTCCATAGAGAATTCTAGACAGTTTTCTCTCTGAGCTAGAGTCTAGAGACTATCCACTCTCCATGCCCACAGACTGACCTCTCTCTTCTCACCTGACCTGAAACTCTCTGTCTCTTTCTTTGAGTCCCTTGAGCAGGCCTTGCAAGGATGCCTGAGACCCTGGCTGCCAGGCAGACTGTGGTTAATATGGAACTTTACATGCAGATCTGCCAGGAATCATTTCTCTGGGCTCCCAACTTTGACCAAATGGGCCACATCAGTCACTACTGAGACTTCCTTCTGAGGAAGTGAGGATAATGGCCTGGTTAGCTATGACAACCTCCTGAGGACTTTCCTCTGCCAAGTGGGTTCTCCAGGAGGGGAGATGGTCATTAAACTCCCACCTCTGCTGTGCCCTTCCTTTATAAACAAGATCCCATTCTTCAAGTGGAGACCATTGCCGAGAAAGTGGGGAGAGGGGCCAAGAGAGGGATATACAAGAGGAGACAAGCTTACATTGAACTTTAGAACTATTAGGAAAGTCACCTTGCCAACTGCACAGCAAGGACCCTAAGGCCCATCACAGGAGTGCCCGAGGATGCACAGATAGAGAGGCAGGCCTGAAACTAGGGTCGAATGTCCCCCCACTCAGTCGAGGGCCATTTTTTGCAGTCATTTTCATTTTCAAAACAAATTTCTGAGTAACAGAGACTTCTCAGAATCCTGCTTTTTAGTAACCCTGGATATTGACATTTCTTCTTGAAAACTTCTTCCTTCCCCTGTCAGAGAGCTGAGTTTTGTGATGAGGATGAAATTTCATTTTCTGGAATGGGGTACCTCAGAATTTTTTCTTCTGAGTGGACAAAGGAGGGATCGCTTCTCAGAATGTAGGTAGAGATAGAGCAGGAGAGGGAAGCAGCTGCATAGCACAGGGAGATCAGCTCGGTGCTTTGTGACCACCTAGAAGGGTGGGATAGAGAAGATGGGAGGGAGACGCAAGAGGGAGGAGATATGGTGGGAATATATGTATATATATAGCTGATTCACTTTGCTATAGAGCAGAAACTAACACACCATTGTAACGCAATTATATTCCAATAAAGATGTTAAAAAAAAAAAAAGAAAAAGAGCAGGAGAAACCCTCACAGCAACCCCTGGGAGGTGAATTCTGTTATCTCCATGTTGTACATTAGCAGAGGACCAAAGAGTTAAAGCAGTTTGCCTAAGTCAGTATTGAATCCATGGTTGATCAACCTGAATGATTTAAGAAGTAAAAGAGCATATAGATAGAGAACTAAACAGTACGTTTATTGGCCAGAGTTAGAGACAGATGTGTCTCACGTCAGAACCTAGACAGATGCTCAGCAAGCCTGCTCCCCTTCTTCCTGGCCATCAACCTTCTACACTTCCCAGCCTCATTCACTGTTGGGTGTTGTCATGTGACTTAGTTCTAGCCAGTGGACTTTGGGCAAAACCAAAGCAAAGTATACCACTGCCAGGCAAGACTCATAAACTCCCACATGTAATTCTCCATCCTCCCCTTTCTTCATCTGCTGGTAGAATGTCCCAACAAGATTTTTAACCTCAGCACTATTGGCATTTGTAGCCAGATAATTCTTTGTTGTGGGGCCTTCCCATGCATTGTAGGATATTCAGAAGTGTCTACGCATGAGATGCCAATAGCACCCCCACTTGCCAATGTGACAACCCAAATACCTCCAGCCACTTCCAAAGGTCCTCTGAAGGGCCAAATCATCCCTGGTTGAGAACCAGTGCTCTACAAGATGCCCAAGTCACACAATGGAAGGACTGGATGGAGCAGAGAACCCATCCCACATTTGTCAGCAACATGAGCAAGAAACTAACTTTTACTGTGTAAACCCACGGCAACTTAGGAGCTGTTGGTTCAAAAGTAGCTTCCCCTGACTAACATAGTACTGCTAAATAATCCCCATAAATAGACAGACTTACCCAACAAGGCAGAGTACTCAGACCAGGGACCACCCCAGCCTACATGGCCCAGGCCCCAGAGGAACAGCAGCAGTCACTTCCTATGAGTAGACAGCTCTCAAGATAAAGAAAATGGCAGAGCTGAGCTCTATATGCCTAGAACTTCTGCCCAAATTCATCAACCAGATAAGTCACTTCACATCCACAAGGACAGAAAAATCTGAAATGTGCTTGGAAGAAAATCTTTCTTCTCGAAAAGCCCCTGCTCATGAAGCCAAGAGGCTCTGCTCTGGGGAACTCCAGAGCCCAGTGTCTTTTTCTAACCCTAGAAGATCTGTTCAGTACAAAAGATGGCCTGCTCAATACAAAATATGCCCTGTGTTCTAATTTTCTCACTAAATGCTTTATCTTATTTTGTATTGAAGTCAAGGCTCAGGCTTTGGCCAAGGTCAAGTGTTGGTCTGTGACTAGACTGAGGCCTCACTTTGTGACCAAGGTCCAGGTTCAGCCCAGCAAGCTCAGGACTTGGTCTGAGATAGAAAGACAGAATGGGCCACAGAAGAGTAAAACCCACAGTCTTGCCCTGAATTAACTGGTGAATTTTGTCTAGAGTGCCTATCACACAATCAATTTCCTTTCTTTGTTGTCCTTTATATTTCCATTTACTAAATATCCCAGTGATATACTACCTGCTTTCCATAAAGCTGTCAAAGGAATGTGGTGAGTGACCTCGGTCCAGGAGAGGCATACCAGTGGAAGGGAAATAACTGGCTGGAAGTCAAAAAACACAGATTTCTGTCCAGATCTGATCTGTCACCAACTGATTGTTCCAAACTGGACAAATCACTTTCCTTCTCAAGACCTCTGTTTCCTCAGCATAAAGTAAGAACACTGGATTGGGCATCTCATAATTTTACTGTTAACTGCTCTGAGAAACATTAAATCGAGACCCTGTTTATACACCTGTTATTAAGAGTAACTATGTGCCTTTTCCTTCGCCATCTCCCACATGTCCAGCTCAAGCCTTGGACGCTGTCGTACTCAACAAAAGTTGCAATAGCCTCTAACAGGTCTTCATTAGCCCAGATCCTCCCCAAACCCCAGTCTATTCCACTATGAGAGAGACTAAATTAGATACATTCTTAGGTCTCTTCAAGCTATGCTATCCTAGAATTCTAGGATCCTATGATTCTAGTAGTTTATATCTTTAATATTCCAGACCCTTGTCTAAATATCTGGGAGTCTAAAATTCTAGAAGCCTAGGAGTCAAATTCTAAAGCATTAAGAGCCTAGAATTCTAAGTATAACTTGAATTTCTCCAGGAAATAAGTGAGGCTACATAATAGTAATAACTCATATTTTTACTGGCTTCTGCCACCATGTGCCCCATATTCCCCATATGTATCTCACGCATCCTCCTCATGACACATTTGGTCAGCTAGAAGGCAGCACGTTCTCTGCCTCGCCCTGGGCCTTTAGTAAATGGAAATATGAAGGACAATGAAGAAAGGAAATGGATCGCCCTTCCCCACCCTCCTGCCAAGTTTACACACACCAATTAGTGATATATATTCAGCCTTGTCTAAACCTCCATGGTAGACAGAGGCCTAGACGCGATGTACTTATCATTCAATGTTGTCGTCCTCCGTATTTCCAAGTTTCGGAATTCCAAGTTTCTCACAATTTACAGCCTGAATATTCTTGGATATTAATAGCCTAGGCTGAAAAATTTATTTTAGATTCTGAAATACTAAGATTCTAGGAGAGTGGCAGATGGTAGAGTGTCTGGCACCCACTCTGGGAGGCTCTGGGATGAAGGAGGCAAGAAGGCCTGAGCCAGTTCAGAGCAAAGTTGTAGGAGGCATTAACAGGCCTCGGGTGTGAATACACTCATCTGGAAGGAGTGATGTAGACCCAACACAGAAGGAACAGCAATCAAGTGTCCAGAGTGGTTACACCCTAGCAGGCTTCCCAGAGCCCTGGAAGGCAGTGAGAACCAATCTAACAGCTTCCAATCAAGGATGTTATTTATTTTATAAGTAACTAGAAATAGCAAAATAAAACCGAGAATTTGTATCCATGAGCAGGGCCCAGAGTTTTTAAAGCTGCTTATTGCTGTACAGTGGGGAGGTTCTACCCCCACAGATGAGGGTGGACCCCTGGCCCCCCCCTGCAGGCCTGATCCTAGCCCCACATCTCCCAGTGTTTGGAGTTTTGGAGGTTTGATCCTTCCCAACTTGGCTACACACCCCTCTGGCTGTGGAGTGGGGAGGGAAGGCAGGGTAGGCTTCAGAGCTGCAGAAGTGGTTTAGCCCTGGGTCAGGAAACTGAGGCCTGACCCGAATCTCAGGTTTGACAGGAAGCCCAGGGGGCTGGCAGAAGTTCTTGGCCCAACACATCCTGAAGCCAGGAGCACCCCCTGAAGCCAGAAGCAGTGAAGTCCCAGCTTGGAGGAAATTGAGGACAGAAAGAGAATCTTCTCTGCTCAGCAGGGCTGGGGCTGCAACAGAAATAACCCCAATATACTGTCTGGTGCTCTGGAGAAGTTTTAACAAATGCCTTTATCAACCAATCGGCTGGTTTTAATAAGCACCTACTACGTGCCAGTCACCATAGGGGACAGGAAGATCTCTCATTCTTGAAGACCTGACATAGTGCCTCAAGACAAAGCCCCAGACCATAGTCTGGTCTTCAAGTCTTTTACAGCCCAACCCCAAGTCCCCTCCCAATCTCACATCTGGCCCTCTCCATTGTGAACCCCACTGGTTCCCCCATATCCCACGCTGCACCAGCACACCTATCTGCACTCCCTGTTTGCCCAGCCAGAATGTCCTCACCCCCTTCTGATGCTCACCCCCTCGACCTCAGGACTAGCTCAAGTGTCTCCTCCTCCCCTAAGAATGCTGCTGTAATGCCCCACATGCTTGGGATGCACTTCTTTGACTTTCCATCATGTTCCATTTAAATGTCAGTCTCCCCAGCTTTTCTCATATCTGTATCCCCAATCCCTAGCACAGGGCCTAGAACAATATTTTATTTAGGATATTTGCAGTCATGGAAGAGTGGGAAGTTTGGTCAAAGCATGTCTGAATAAAGTGGAAGAATCTGCAGATTCAATGAAAGCAGAGTGACATCTAACCGGACAGCAGGAGTGAGGCAAGAGTGAGACATGAGGACAGATGGTGCCGGGCTTTCAATCCCAGTGAGATGCCCAGGCTTTTACCCCTGGTTCCTCCCTTTACTAACAGGATGACCATAAATAGATGACATTATTAACCTCATTGTCTCCTCTGTAAGATGGGGGTGGTTGTGAGGATTAACTGAGTTAATACATGTAAACTACTTAGCACAGCGCCTGGCACATCATAAGGGTTCAGAAAATATTGACTTTGTTAGTAGTAATAGTAGCATGAGAAAGAGTAGTGGTGAGAGCTGTAGTGTCCTCGTCTAGGGTATGAGGAAAACAGAAGGTCTTACTGGCCAGGGTGAAATAGGGTTGGCTTCTAGTGGAAGCTGGAGCTTCCCCACTCCCAGCAATGTGACCTGCATAGACAAAGGTCGAGTGCACCGCTGAGCCACAGAGTGAGGGCAGAGCTTGCAGTGTGTTGACAAGCACTCAGGCTGTCACATGACATGGTCTGTTTGGGACATTAATTCCTTGTCAGCCTCAGTCTTGAGCCTCTCTCTCTCTCTGTCTCTCTGTCTCTCTCTCTCTCTCTCTCTCTTGATTTAAGAAGAAATGCTTTCTTTCCATTAGTTCTCCTTTTCCTTACATTTGGCTTTCACTTGGCTTTCTACCTCTCTCTTCTACCTGAAAAAGATGACTAAAACCAGAGTGAACTGCAAAGATATTGGGGAATCAGGGCTACCCTGGTGGCGCAGTGGTTGGGAGTCCGCCTGCCGATGCAGGGGACGTGGGTTCATGCCCCGGTCCAGGAAGATCCCACATGCCGCGGAGCGGGTGGGCCCGTGAGCCATGGCCACTGAACCTGCGCGTCCGGAGCCTGTGCTCCACAACGGGAAAGGCCACAGCAGTGAGAGGCCCGCGTACCGCAAAAAAAAAAAAAAAAAAAAAAAAAAAAAAAAAAAAAAGATATTGGGGAATCAGAAGGCCTGGGTTCCAGCCTCAGCTTTGCCTGTAATCTCTGGTGGATCCTAGGCAAGTCCCTTCTCCTCCCTGAACCTAAGGGCTTTTTCTCAACCGTGAAAACATTGAGCTGCATGTTACGCTCAAGTCCTTTCATTCTGAACGTCTGTTCGACTCAGCAGCAATGTTCTCTGTATGGAAATTCCTCTGCACCCACAGGAATCATGCAGAGAACTTGGTTTTATTCATCATTCAGCCAATATTCATTGAGCACAGATAATAGGTGGGGCATTATATCAGGTACTGGGGATCATGCGGTGACCAAGCCAGACAAAGTCCCTGCCCCCAAGGAGCTCACATTTGAGAGGGTCTAGAGGAAGACCAGATGATAAATTTGTCACTTCGCAATCATGGACCCCTTAAGAGAGGACACAATTGATGTGTCCTGATGCCTCCTGTGGGCCAGGCTGTGGGCTAGTCACCTCAGCGCAGGTCATTTTGGTTGATCCTCGCAATCACTTTATGAAGTAGTTATTGTCATTCGCATTTCAAAGGAGAGGGACACGAAGCTAAGAGCCATTCAGTTGCTTGGTCAATGTCACCCAGCCAAGATGCAGTGGAGATAAGTCCAGTACACACCGGGTGTCCTCTCCACAGGAGCAGGCTCCTCTGTCCAACTGGCTCTGAACTCTGAGGCCAGAGCACACCCACTGGGAGAGAGAACTCCAGACCCTGCTTCCTAGGAGGTGCCCAAGGCAATCCCTCCGGCCTGGCTAAGGCTTCCTGGGGCCTCTATGCTGCCGATGGCTGTAGCTCACTCCCTCCATTCAACCCTCTCATCAGGGAGAGCTGTGAGATTTGTAGCCACATTCTGCCCTCCTGGACCATAACCCTATAAAATAGCAAGAAGCCTCTAAGATAGAAAAAAAAAAAAGGGGGGGGGGAAGACTAAAAAATAACACTGATGAAGATTAAAAATGACTAGTGAGTCTCAGGGATTTACGTCTCATAAAGTGAGCTGGTCAAGGAGGCCAGACAGGGAGCAGACAGCCCTGACGCCTCTGCCTGATGGATAATTTATCCCAGAAAGTAGAGGCCTCTGTTTTCAACTCACACAGGCCAGGGTAGCTCTCTGGGTCGCCCCAGCCCACTGTAATGAGAGTGAGGACGAGTCAGTTTTGTTTTTCCAGGCCAAACCCACACGTCTGATACTTTTTCAATCTTTGCCACATCTCTGATCTCGTCTGAGAATCCTCTTACACTCCCAGTGAGGCTAGCAGGATGGGAACCCTCACCCTCACTGGTCAGATGAGAGAATTGAAGCTGGCAGAGGACAATTCATCCAGGATCTCCCAGGGAGTCAGGACTCTGATCCGAGCCCTTGTTGGTTGATGTGACAGCCCCATTAGGTACACATCTCCTTTCCTTCTCATGCTCCTTCCTCAACTCCTCACCCATTCGTCAATGAACTGTGTTCAGCCAATGAATTAATTCAGCTAACCTCTACCGAGTAACAGTATTTACTAAGAACTGTTGCAAACACAGAGGTGGATAAGATTAAAGCAGATGCTAATAACAGATGAACACTTTTTAAATATGTGGTGTTGGTGATGATGTTAATGGAGGGTCTCTCTCCAGTATAATAGAAGAACTGAAAAGGGAAAAAATGTTTAGAGGAGCTGGGAAGAGGAAATCAAGCTTGGGGTCAAGCACAGGAGAGCCTTCCAAAGCAGCTCCCTGGACATCAGGAAGGATTTTGTTCTGGACGACTTCCCTTCAAATGAGTTCACGGGTTGGAACGTGTTTTAAGATTAATAATTAGCTGACAGTCATCATGGAGTTTGATGGTGGTGCAGGGCTCCCGTTTGCTCTGTCTGTAGGATGGGCTGTCAAACATGATGCTGTCCCCCAACTGTCAAACATGATGCTGTCCCCCAACTGTCCCCAGAATCCTAACCACTGGACCACCAGGGAACTCCCAAGGAAAGAACTCATGTTTTAGCGTCCCAGTTTTCAATCCCAACCAGTTGTATGCTTGAGAGTTTCTTGGCTTCTCTGAACCTGTTTTATCATCCATTAAATGGAGATAGCAATACTATCTCAAAGTTTTGCCTTAAAAAAAAAGATGGAAAGAGAATCTTCAAATTTAACTACATTAGTTCAGACTTCATGGGAGGCCCTAAGATAATGGATAAGCCACCCCTAAGCGAAGTGCAAGACCACCAAGCAAGGGCTGCGAAAGGTGGTGTTGAAAACTGTCTTTGTGGTTCTTTGCTGACTACCCAGCTCTGATACATAAAAGAGGTGGGAGGGGCCAAGAACAGAGCAGGCATTAGATAGGGGATTTCTGGAACAAGCTGTAAGTACATTGTGCGTCTTCGTGTACTCCCTCCCTTAACTCAAGCCTGACAAAAGTGATTTTAATGGGATAGTTGGAGAGCTTGAGGTTTCCACTATTTGGGGGACACAGTGGACTTGGAATCTGACTCCCACTGCTACATCTAAAGGGCAGAGGCTAGCTGACCAGCTCTTCTAACAGCAGAGTAAAGGGAGGTGTCTGCACAGTGGGCAATCTGCATTCTCAGAGCTTACCAAGAAGAGGATACTGAAGTGTTTTCTCTGAGCCAGATCTGGACCAAATCAGAGGGAGATGGTCTAGGTCAGTTGGACCCTGTCAGAGGACTCTGTAGAGAGAGGAAAGACCTTATCAGAAAGAGGTTGGTGGTGTTGGCAGATGCTTAGGGGCTGGGAATGAGTCAGAAGCAGCCAGCTGGAATAGAAATGCATTTACCCACATCAGGGCATAACCTGTATGGGGAGGGGGATGGATTTTCTCCAAAGAACCCACAAAAATGCCCCATGAGAGAACAAGCAAGGTTAAATGCTTGCCAAACCCAGAGAGCATTGACCTTGGATCTTCAAGTCCATACTAGTCAGGTAAGAACTTTGCTATCCCCCTTTCTTTCTCTGTCTCCCTCTATCCCTGACAATGGAGAGATCAAAAAACCACAATGAAGATGAAGAAGGAGAAGTGATGCTCTAGGTAGTAAAAAAAAAATAGAAGAAACAGACTTTTTCTCACTGCAAGAGACTGGCCAGCTGCAGTTACAGGTCCAAATGGGGAAGCGTTACCTTTAAATGAAGTTTGAAGTTTATTAACTATCAATACTATTATTGCTAAATAGTAGTAATAGTACTACATTGGACAAGACATTAATTATGGACCAGAAATGATGTTTTGTGAGTTTAAATAAATGGGGAACTTTGTATTATCAAAGAGAAAAAAAGAGAAAGAAACACAACATTGTAAAGCAACTATACTCCAATAAAAATTAATTAAGCACTTCCCTGGTGGTGCAGTGTTTAAGAATCCATCTGTCAATGCAGGGGACACGGGTTCGAGCCCTGGTCCAAGAAGATCCCACATGCCGTGGGACAACTAAGGCCGTGCTCCACAACTACTGAGCCTGCTCTCTAGAGCCTGCGAGCCACAACTACTGAGCCCACACGCCTAGAACCCGTGCTCCACAACAAGAGAAGCCACCACAATGAGAAGCCCATGCACCACAATGAAGAGTAGCCCCCACTCGCCACAACTAGAGAAAGCCCGCACGCAGCAACGAAGACCCAACACAGACAAAAAATAATTAATTAATTAATTAATTAATTTTTTAAAATTAATTTTAAAAAAAGAAAAAAGGAGTCATGGAACAAGTTCAAGTTTTCATCCAATGGGGTGGAAAAGATTCAGCGCTGCAAAATGATTGATAAAAGTTGTTTCTTGATTATACTTCCATGAGTCTCACTTGTTCAATGTGACAGTTACATGACATGACACTTGTCATCCTTGCATATAGCTGGACTTGAGTATGTCTGAGTTTGCTTCCACCATTTCTCTGGGCCTGGTTGACCAGCAATGGGCAAGATCAATCACCTGAGGTAACCTTGAGCAGCTACTGTGTATCTGACCTATACGCCATCCAGGGGTAGAGATAGGAGGAGAAGATCCAGTCTTAACTCTTGGTGGAGACACAGTTCACAGGACTGAGAAGCCCTTAGGGATGTCCAGATGGGATGACAAAGACCCAGAGAGGAGCAAGAGCTTCCCAAATCCATTGTAGAGCCAGATATGGAACCTGGCCCTTCTCTGTCCCTCTTCCACAGCTGTCCCATGACTTCATACACCCTCCTCTTAGCAATCTAAGACAGAGTGGAATCAAGTGCTCTTTTGGCTAACCTGATGGTATCTATCATTTATTGAGCTCCTTCTATGTGTCAGGTTCCTTATGTATGCTAGTCTTGCTTCTCACAATAACTTGCCAAGGTAGAAATATCAGTAGCATTTGCACAGATGAGAAAACTGAGACCCATAAGGTTAAGTGACTTGTCCAGAGTCATATGGCCATTTAGAGGTAGAGCTGGGGTTCAAACAGGTCAGTTTGACTCCAAAGCTAGATGTCTTGTCACCCAACTTTACCACCTCTTCCAAGGGCCACGGGAGTCAGGAAAGAGGTTACAGCAGGGTTACTGTCAGGTCTGGGTTCCTCAGAGCCCCAGATGGATCCCCAAACTGTCCTGCAGTGCCATCTTTATAAGAACCAGTCCAGCTGTCCCAAAGCCAAGACAGCTAGAGTAGATTTGCACTTTCCCAGTTCCTTCCAAGGAACAAAAAGTGATGCAAAATTTTTCTAAAATCATAAAATGGTGTGAATAATGTTTTAATTAGTTGGCAAATTATATGGCCGGGGGCCTTACTCTGTTCTCTGAAGTAGATATGAATTTTATTAATGTTTTTTTTTCCTTTTGCAGATTAAGTTGGCTCTTTGTGAAGGTTGGGTATATGGGGGTATGGAAGGTTCTCATTACATTTGGCAGGAATCTTGGCTGGGGTATACAAGGAAAGTTACTTTGAGATTTTACTTCGGACGGTGAACTTGGCCTCCATCACTCCCTCCTGAAACCCAACTCTTTGTAAGCGGAAACAGGGGATAAAAAAAAGATAAGGAAAGAAATAAATTAGAGTGGGAAACAACTGAAGGATAAATAATCCTCTTAAAACAGTCACTGGGAGAGGCAATGGAGAGAGTCCTGGATGGGGGGTGGCGTGAATTCTGGTTGGGTTCACTTACTTGGTGGCCTTCTGATCTTGGGCAGACGGCCACCCTCTCCAGGTCTCTGTCTGCCCGTCTGTGACCATAGGGGGATAATCCCTGCTCTGAGGCTCCACTTCAGGTCTGCTGAGAGGATGGAGTGGGATATTATCTGATAAAGTGATTGAATTTTTACAAAGCTCTGTCCACATAGAAAGCTATGGAATATCCCTGACACCTGGACCAAAGTCCTTGGGTGTCACCGGGGCCAAACCCGATGCCAGCAAGGGAGCCTTCAGGGTGACATGTGAGAAAAGGATGTCCCTTAGATGAGCTCCTGAAAGGGACCCTGCAGGGGATCTACAGTGTGGGAACATGGGTGGGAATGAGTGTGCTGGGTGTGTCTAACACAGGTCAGCACACGCTCAGGCCCCTGAGTGTGTACATATGAATGCTTGTATGTGTAGGTGTGATATGTGTGAACCCCTGCATCAATATGGGGGTTGGGGGTAGATTCATGATTTCATTCACTCCACAAGCAGGTTCTGAGGATTTACTGCATACTCTGCACTAAGTGCTGGGGGTTCAGTGATGAACAAGACAGACTAGTCCCGCATGTGTGTGAGTGTGCAAAGGTGAGCTTATAAGGAAGGATTTTCGTGTGTATGTGAGGATGTGTGTGTGTGAAAACACACATCTGTGTACATGAGGGAGTATGTGCTTTTGTGAGCTGGCATGTGAGTCTTTGGGAATCTGTGTGTTTGTGTGTTTATGCAAAAGAGAGAAAAAGAGAGAAAGAATTCCTGGCCACCCTAGAGGGCTACACATTCTGTTATAATGCCTTGAGGCTTGAAAAGCCCTGAAACATCATCTTGCCCAGTCCTGATGTCCAAGATAGAGACAGAGGCCCAGAGAAAGGAAGCTGTGTGTAGAAGGTCAGCCAACGGAAGGTCCAGAATTTACTCCTGCTGATTCTGAGCCCAAGGGGCTTTTCTTACTGAAGATGTGTGAAAATGCAAATTAATTGTGGGGCTGTAGGGAAGCCTCTGGGGACAGAGTGAAAGGGTAGGCCAGGCCCCAGTGTGCAAGGTCTTGAATTCCATGACAAGGAGGTGAGACTCAGTCTGAGGGGCCACTGGAGGATTTGAGCAGGAGAGTAGAGTGCAGAAAACCAATGGGAGCCAGAGGCACGGTGGGGCGGACACCCGGAACGAGGCAGGTGTAACGTCCAGGTGAGCGGGGCCGCGCCCTGAATCAGGGAGGGTTGAGGAGAGAAGGGAAGGACTGAAGAAGGCTTCTAACCTAGAATCAGAGGCCTTTGCATCCATTAGAATGTGGAGGGTGAGCTTCCATTTTTCTAATTGTTTACATGTTGAGGCAGTTTCCCCCAAACCTGGGAACTAGAAGGAGCCTGGGAGTTTACACACGCATCTGTCATTAAAACCACATGACAGGGAATTCCCTGGCGGTCCAGTGGTTAGGACTCCACGCTGTCACTGCCAAGGGCCCGGGTTCAATCCCTGGTCAGGGAACTAAGATCCCACAAGCCATGTGGTGCAGCAAAACAAAGAAACAAAAACAACAGCAAACACGACAGCCCTGTGAGGTGGGCATTCCTTCTCCATGTTACCGATGAGGCTACTGTGCCTCCAAGTGCAGAGGTAACCACCCAAAGACACCCAGACGAATTCGGCTGCACCAAGACCACTCATCAGGCACCTCCTTTGCGCCAGGAACTGGGGTTGGCACGTTATGCACGGTACTTCATTTCAGCCCTCCAGTGACCATTTCTCCATCTTTCAGACGAGGAAAATTAGGTTTGGACGTGGTAGGTAAATGGCCAGAGTACACAGCTTCTTCAACCTGCACCTGAACACAAGCCGTCTGATTCCAGTGCCCATCGTCTTTCAACAATCCCACATTTCCTTTGAAAATCAGGACAAATGTGTTTGCAACACAGCTTAGGATGAAGTGAATTTAAGAGCTCTCATCCCTAGAGAGTGTACAAGCTTAGAATACAGGCTGGTTCAAAAGAGTTTTGTCAGATGCCTGGGTAACAGGCTCATGCCGGGGATGAAAGGGCCCCACTCCTAATCATCAGGAGCCACATGAAGGAAGCCAGATGGGGCCTCCAGAGCCCCACTCCCTTCCTCCTCTAGAGACAGAGCAACTGTGATCTCCACTGAGTTCCCAAGGACAACCACGTGGAGCTGGGGCTGGCAATCAGGACACGTGGGACACGTGGCCCCAGTAATCTCATTGGGTGGCTCAGGTGAGACCTTGTCTGTACGGGTCCTTCCAGCCATTGGGGATCCCATGCCCTCACACCCATCAGAGATGCAGCATGCTTTTCCTTCGGTGACAGCGACGCTGGGCCTTTGCATCAGTGCCAGTCTGACTTCCCTTGCCCTGAACTAGTGCAGACACTGAGAGCCTCCACGCTGCACACTCAGACCTGACCCATCACTAAGCCCATCCTGTCCAGTGTAGAGAGGATAGTGACCCCTCCCACCAGAGGCTGAAATCTAGAATTTGTCTTGTTTTCCTAAACCTGCTTTCAGGTTTATCTACCCCGAGACTCTCTTTCCTGCCCTCGCCTCCATTCCTATTTCCTCAAATTGCTGACTGAATTCCTCCTATAACCACGGCAGAACATCCAAGATCTGACTTTCAGGACAACCAAATACTTCCTGGAGATTCCCACTGTTGGCCCTAGTCAGAGGCCCTAGAGGAGGCATCAGTACGGGTGGGGCCTGGACACCCCACCGCCTCCTGAACTTTGAACTCCGAGACTGGTCACTCTGATGACCTGAGACCATGCCAGCTCCAACATTTTCCTTGCCTTATCTGCCAAGACCTCAACATGCCTTTGGTCAAGCTTACCCAGTTTACCACACTTGAGCTGATTTCTTCTGACTTTTTGGCCCCAGAGGCTCTAACCTCATTCCACCCGAATCCCTAAAACCAATTCCTGGCCCCACTTGAAAGCCTTTCAGACTGAGTGAAAGTTATCTTCTGCCCTAAGTGTGTTGTCATCAAGACACCATGGGTACTTCCTTCCTGACCAGAAATGCCATCAGAGAGTCCAGTAAGTGCTTGGCTCACTGCCCTCAGCAAGGTCTCCTCAACATCCGCTCCCAAAAACATAGTTGTCAGAAAACACACCCACGAAAATTGTCAGGAAGCCACCAGTTCTCTGAATTATTTACTGTCCCTTGGAACATAGCCAGCTAGATACTGGCCATGCAGACGCTAGGAAAATATTTATGTGGGTCCTGATGGATGCTTGGCGAGGAAAGACTGCCTGCTGTCAGCTTTTCTTCCTGCTGATAAGGCAAAGCTACACATGTCAGACAGCTCTTAGAAGGACCCAGCAGCAGGGACCTGGCATCTGATCAGAGTGAGGTTAATGGCTGCAACCGTCTGTTCCAGTCCTGTCTCTGCCACCAACTAGCTCTACTCTTCCCAGAGCCATAGCTCTTCCATCTGTAACATCATGGAGTACACAGGATGACCTCCATGTCTCTGATCCTATGAGACTGTGACTCAGACAGAATCTGATCTCATTTCCAGATCTACCATTATGATGCCATCGGCTCATAACGGAACTATTTTTCTTGGCATCCTGGAAACGTTCCTGAAATTCCAACATCCTAGAATTTCTCTTTCCACTGATCCAGTTTCTGTAACCAGATGGGAGAACTCCATCTGGAGGAGGAAGATCTGAGCCTAAAATAAGAGAGTGAACTGGAAGAGGGGAAATTGAGTTCAAGCAGCGTTTGTCATGCACCCGTGTGGGCCAGGCTCAATGCTGAGCCCACTGGGACAGCGAAGGCTCCCCAGCCAAGGGCCTCCTGTCCTTTAATTCACACTGAGCTCCAGTTCTGTCCTCCAAGAGCTCACAACAGAGCAGTGTGGAGCGGGCCCACAAGGCTCATCTTATTCACAAATTGACCCTGATGTTTATTCCTTCCCATAAACCCAGGACATCCACCCGCTGCCCTCCTCGGCTCTGCAGTTCTGTCCTTGCCCGAGATCATCCTGGGCTCCTTGCTGTGAGGGGTTTCGGCCTCCTCAGTTCCTGTACCCTGTGGATGATCGACCCCACAGGTCCTTCCCCATTTCATAGTTTATAGCTGCTCCCTCTGAAGACTCGCTCAAAGTAACAAAGTCACAGATACAGACACAGGACAAACGTTTAGGAACCCTCAGAGTTCCTTCATTGTCTCTACTCAGGGGCTCCTGACATCTTCCCTGAGATGCTCCATGCCACCTCAGGACCCCAGTTTCCCTGAGTGGGGAGCCCCCTCAGCCTTCCTCTCTGCTCAGACCCACTCTTCTCTAGGAAGTTTCCGTGTGCCAGTCTGAAGGTACGATCTGGTGGCTGTGCTGGCCTCAGAGAAATTGGAACGTGGGAGCCTTCCAGGCTGCGTGAGTGTGTTCAGTGGCTATTTCCCTGCGAGAGTACTCGGGGCAGGCAGCAGTGGTCGGGCTGGCATCACTTCTGTTTACCCGGTCTGAAGAAGCACTCCTTCTGGACCCTCCTTTTTTCTCCATTCAACAGATTCATTTAATACCTATTCTGTGCTGGACACTGTGCAAGGCATGAGTGAGGGGAGGTGCACAGGCAGACACAGCGCTGCTTCTTTCACCTGCCCCAGGTGCCAGGGATCCTAGAACACGACTGGACCAGCCTCTCAGCCTCTACCGCCTCATGCCCTCATCACAACTCCTCCCCCTACACCTGCCTCACTCCTGGAATCACGGCATCATAGGAGGTCAGAGCAAGAAGGGCCCTTTGAGACCAATCTAAGAAACCTTAGACAATCTAAGAAACAAATACGAATGGAGCTGTGTGGATAAAGATACGGATAAAGGATGCAGATAAAGAATGGCCTCCACGCAGTGGTTAAGAATCCGCCTGCCAACGCAGGGGACAAGGGTTCGAGCTCTGGTCCAGGAAGATCCCACATGCAGCGGAGCAACTAAGCCCGTGAGCCACAACTACTGAAGCCTGTGCACCTAGAGCTCATGTGCCACAACAAGAGAAGCCACCGCAATGAGAAGCCCGCGCACCGCAACGAAGAGTAGCCCCCACTCACTGCAACTAGAGAAAGCCCACGCGCAGCAACAAGACCCAACGCAGCCAAAAATCAATCAATCAATCAATCAATAAAAATAGAATGGCCTCCACCTGGAAGGCCATGCCCGTATGGTGCAGCCATACGACCAAGTCTAAAAAACTCTGATAGTAGAATCACCTTATATTACAGATGAGGAAACGGAGAGGCAGAGAGAGGCAGGACTGGGACCCAGGTAGTAAGACTGCTAGTCCTGAGCCTCAGGGCAAGAAGGGCTACCCTTCGGTGTAGACACCTCTTACAGTCCTCACAAGAAGCCTAAGAGGTAGGCCTTGTTAACATCCCCCTCGTTCAAACAAGGAAACAGACTGAGGAAGTCAAAATAACAGGCAAGTTTACATATTTGAAGTGGCTGAGTATAGATTCATACCCAGGTCTGTTTGATTCTAGAGCCATTTTGTCTAGAACCCAGGTACACAGCTGTTAAAAAAAATCATGCTGAGGAACCAATGACCAGGTTGTTGTTGCTATAACTAGCCATAATAAGAGAGCTGGTCTTCCCAGGGAATGTATTTTAATATGCCTTATTCATTCAAGAAGAAAAACAGCTAAAACCCAAACAATTATAATACTATAGTATTATGGCAGTGAGAGCTACAACATGCTACAGAGACCCAGGGGAAGCAAAAACTAAGTTCACCAGAGGTTTGCAATAGGGAACCAGGAAGGCTTCTCAGGAAAGGGGACGGCTAAGCAGGGCCTTGAAAGACGGGTGGAAATTCACCAAGAGAAAAGGGGTGAGGAGTTCGGACGTGCCAAGCTAAGTGGGTATCAAAGGTTAGTTTTCTGCGTTTGGGTGGCAGTTGATGGGTGGGGAGAAGTAGGAGACGCAGCTGAGAAGGCAGCTCGTGGCTACAGGCTGAAGGGCCTTGGACACAAGGCAAGAGGGTCCTGATTTTATATTCAAGGCGCCGGGGATATAAACATTTTCAAACAGAGAAGCAACCCCTTGTCAGTTGAAGAAGACTCTAGGGATAAAGAATTAACACATCCCAGGGACAGGGGCTCATAATGTTAACAGTTGATAATGACAGCTCAAAGGTGAGTATCACTCATAAATCTCAAAATAAAACTTTCACACAAACTCATTTATTCCTAACATTGGTCCTGTGAGGTAGGTATCCTTCTCCCATTTTTACAGAAGGGGAAACAAGGCCCAAAGTCACGCACATCCGTCCCCTCAGTCCAGGCTGTTCATCAAGGAGCTCCTCTCTGCATAGTCCAGGCGAGTGTACAGACTGAGCCCGGATTTCTGCCCGTGGACTAGCTGTTCTCTGCATCGCATCTAACTTTGCAGTTGTAAAATTCTGAGACACGGTGGCAGGCTGGCTGCCTTGTGGGGCTACTGGTCTGAGCCGTGGGTGGTCAGGAATGTTTCAGGACTTCCTGGGCCCCGTGTTCCAGGCCGGAGTGCCTGGATTAATGATCCATCTACAGGCAGAGCGAGAAGAGGCCCTGACGCCCGGTGCGGGGCATCGATTAGACTTCACACTCTGAGCTTGCTTTCATCTGAGGCTCTCCGGGAGGGCCGGGGCCTAATAATTAACATTCTCTGAACCGCACAACATGAGTGAGCTGGAGGAGGAGACAGTCTGTTAGCAGCCCCCATCAGCGGTGGGAGAGGACCCCACCACCACCCAAGAAAACCTGGGCATGGCTGCTTGGCAGACGACCACGTCTTCCCAGCTGACACCTCAGACCCGCCTGCAGTTGCACAGTAAGTGGTTTTGGTCTCATCTTTGAGATTCACAACATTTTTATGGGGAAGTAACACTAGGATTATTATCCTCACTGTCCACGTGGGGAAACTAAAGGCCAGAGAAGGGCAAGGAATCACCCAAGGGCAAGAGGGACCAGGGTGACAGCTCGGGTCTCCTGCTTCCTTGCCTGGCAGCCTTCCAATGCAGGAGGCTGTCTGCTGCAGGGGTGTTTGGACCCTCCTGGCACCTCGAGGTAAGGGAAAATAGGAGTGTGCTTTGATTTTCTATTTTACAAGAGAAATCATTACAGAGGTGTCATGTTACTCATTCATGCATTGGGTCAGCAAATATCTACTGAATACCTAGTATGTTCCCACCTCTGTGCCAGGTGCGAAGGATAGTTTAAAATAGCCCTCACCACTGAGGAGCTTATAGCTGGAGAAGAGAGGGAAGTGGGGTGTGTGGCAGGGGAGAGGTAGATATGCAAATACTAAGTTCATGAGGTATCACGGTGCTTTACTAGTAAATCTAGTTAATATTACAGAGCACTTTGGGCCTAAGGTCACAGGGAGGGCATAATAAGTCCACCCAGAGGAGTGAACGCTGGTAGTAATGGGGGATGAGATCAGAAAAGGCTTCTTTCTGATCACGAAGAAGATAACCCGAAATGGGAAGATAACCCAAAAATGGAACCTTAAAGGAGGGCTAGGTGTTCACCAGGCAAATGGGAGGTAGAGGGAGGGTGTACAGGTAGGGTCATTCCCAGGAGAAGGGACAAGTAAGATGTTGGGAGATGAAGTTGAACAAATAAGCAAGGGTCAGGTCAGAAAGCCCTCCCAAGCCAAAGTGAGGGGGCCTAACCTTACCCTGAAGGATTCAAGCAAGGGGGCAATGTGGTCAGAACTGCATTTTAGGAGGATCACTCCTGCTGTAGTGTTGAAGATGTACTGAAGGGGCGAGAGACTGAAGTAGACACATCTGGAAGGCGAAAGTGATGGTTCGTGGCCACAAAGGACACCAAAAACTCTTGTCTGGTCTGGAAAAGCCTCTGTCCTGAGAATTTTCTTATATAAAAAAAGTGTTCCCCATGCTGGTCGACTTACGCCAAAGCCCATGGATCTGGCCCCATTCCACGCTCCTCTGGTCTGAGAAAAACCACAGCATCCTCTTCTCTCTTCCCATAGGATTCCCTGTACCACTTCCCCACTTCTGCGAGTATACATTTTCCCACCGGGGGCTCCCCACTACCCATCACTGCCACCAACACATGGCAGCAAAGCACCACACCGCAACACTCCTCCTCAAACCATAGATGACTCCACATTATCTGCTCGTCCCCATTCATTCCACATCAGGTATGGATTAACTGAGCATCTGCAATGGGCCAGGCACTGCTAGGCTCTGTGGATGTGGCCTCTGCTCTGCCCTCCATGGGCCCCTATGGTTAAAATCCAAACTCCTCAGCCCAGCATTTCAGGACCTTCTTAGACTGACCCCAGTCCACCTCCTTGGCCTCCTGTTCTCCCTCTCTCCCTCCAGCAGTCTGCACTTATCACATTGAGCCACTTGATGTTCCTTACATACCCTCTAGTATTTTTTCCAAATAGAAATATATTTTTTATTAAAATGCTAATACATATACACTCTAGTTCGAATAATACCAACGGTGGAAGGTAGAAAGTAAAATTTTGTTCTCTAACCTCTCCTACCCACTACCCTTCCAAATTCCATTCTCCAGAGATAAACACTGTTAACATTTGGGTAAATATCCTTCCAGATTCTTTTAAAAACTTTTATGCCCTAGCGTACCACCTTTTGCAAACTCTTTCCTGTCCTCAGGACTCACTGCAATGCTATAGTCCCTCCTCTGAGAAGTTTTCTATGGCCCCAAGGGCAGAGTTAGGCGCCCAGTGCTTACAATAAACATAGATTTACCACCCTGTATTGAAACCATCTGTTCACATAGTGTGTCTCCAACAGGCTAGGTGTTGTCTGAGATGACAACCTCTACAAGGACAGGGCTGTGACAGCCTTCATCGCCACCATATTCACAGTGCCTGCCCGTAGTAGGTACTCAACGAGTATCTATAGAATACATGGTGGATGGATGGTTGGATGGCTGGATGGACGGATGGATGGCAGGTGGGAACTCCTATGGCATGCTCCACAGGATACACATAAGGGGATAGGATTGGCATTGAGTAGTGGAAAGGAACCCAGCTGGAGTTTAAGGACCTGGATTCCTGTTCTGGCCCTGCCTTCTACCTGCTATGTAGCTTTATATAAGTTTCCTCACTCTCTCTAAGCTTCAATTTTTCTACCTGAAACTGAATAGCGGGGCTGGGTATTTCCCCAGAAGCCTCCCAATGGATGCTCCAGAATGCTTAGCTGGCCCTGGTCCAGCACCCCTATTTCACACCTCTGTAATTACCCACCTGCATGCTTTTTATCATAGCGATTGAGGTGGGGGTGGGGGCTCATTAAATAAAGGGAAAAAGGAAATTGCTGGCTTTGCTGAAATGACATTGTTGGCATTAACTAGATTAACTTCTGAAATGAAAAGCCCACAAAAGCAAAACCGAAACAGAGAAGGAGCCATGGCTTCCGCTGGGGGCTTCATGGTTCTCTGCTTCGGCCTGCCTGACCCCCAGCCGAGGCCTCCCAATCCATCCTCCCTGGGGAAGTAGCAGGAGCCACTTTCCTGCTTGCCTTCACACAGGACTTCACCTCAGTGATCTCAAGAAAATGGCACTGGACACTGAGCCCCAGGCCAGAACTCGGGAACTACTCAAGGAGGCTCCAGTCTGTAGGAGAGACAGGCAGACACATCGACGCCAGGCAGAGTGGTGAGAGCTGGACCGAGGAAGCCAAGGACTGGGGGCCCCAGAGTCCAGGGATCAGAGAAGCAACACCCCAGCTGAATGACAAGCAGGTCTCCAGATAGAGCTTCTGGAAAAGGAGTTCCAGGGAGGAGCAAAGAGGAAGACACGGAGACATGAGGAGGAAGTCATCTTCAGGCAGCCGAGGGCAGTCCTGCAGGGGCTGGAGCATAGAGGGAAAGCATAACATTGCTGCAATGAGTGGTCCTGTCAGGTCATGCTTCTCACGATGACTCGGGGAACAAGGGTACCACAGTACCGCAGCCTGGACAGGGGACTGAAATACCAAATCTCTGAACCAAGCTGGGGATGCCGGATGCTGGCGTGCAAGAGCACCCGTTAGGTAGCAGTGGGAGGGAGCGGCTGCCGAACTCAAAGCTGGTGCCAGCTGGTGCTAAGAAACAAAACCGAGGCAAGAAGCGGTGATGGACTCAGACCGAGCCACTTTCTCAGCTCGCCACATTTACAACCATCAGAAGAGGCGGGCGGATACTGAGGGAAGTGGGCCCAGCACTGCTCACTGGTTCCGGTACCTACAGAGGCAGGAAAGGATGGAGTCTTGATGTCGAGCCAACTGTCTGGTCTCACAGGGAGAGAACCAGTCCTTGTACGCATCCCAGAGCACATGAGGAAAACCCTCCTCCCTGGATAAATCTGGATTCTTCTCCCACTGCAGGGGATCAGCCAAGGTGAACCAGAGAAGGGAGAAAACGGGAGAAGAAACACCGTGTAGTCCGTGCTTCCTCTAGGTAAGATACTTTACACAGGCTTTCTCTTTCATCCTGAAAAGAGTCTAGATAGAAGTATTCTTTCTCCACTTGGTGGACCATGAAACTGAGGCTGAGAGAGGCTTACCCACTTCTCACAGTGAGTGACGATCAGAGCTAGACTCAGCACCGAGGTCTTCGCAGCTCCAAATCTTGCAGTTCTCTCCCCACACAGCTCTGCTCTCCAGACCCTGCCCTTGCCCATGAAAAGCTTCCAGTCTGCTTGTGCTGTGGATCCGGTGATGTCACACTAGCTTGTTAACCTTTGACTAAAAAGCGTGAATCCTGTAATTCCTCTAAGCCGCTGGACACCAGAAATGTCAAATCAACAATCCAATGAGAACTTTAAACACAACTTCTATTCCTACCTCCCCTGACCAGGGGCATTTGTGATGTCCTCCTTCCGAGCAGTGACGTCTAATGATAGAAGTCCTGGCACAGGACAGAAGAGATTCTTTTAGGTAGGAGGCCAGTGCAGCACCCCTCAACCTTGCCCAGCTGCACGCAAGCCCACACTGGGGCCTGCAGACCACCAACACTCTCTTGGGTCGGTCTTGGTCAGGATCACCAGATGCCAGGCTAGGTCACTGGGTATTAATCATTGCCAAGGGGGAAGTTAAACTGAAAGCCAGTTCATTAAAGATTAAGCTTCTTCTCCGTAGCCCTCAGGGAAGGGGAGCTCTGGGTGGAGAGCAAGGTCCTGTTTCGGGAGGTCTCCTGTGAAAGTCTTCCCGGAGAGCCTGTGGTGAGCCGCAGGGAGCCTGGGTTTGAGCCCTGGCTCTGCTCTCCACCTGCTGGGGGACCTTGGGCAGGACACTTCTCCATTCTGAGCTCCCAAGTCCTCCTCTGACACATGGAGAAAATTCCACTGGGTTCCTTGTGACATGTTAGCACCTGTTGCTCTAAGATTATTCTATACGTGTTTGCTCTTCTCTGTAGAATAGCACTGTACCCGCAGGGTGCCCAGTGCAAATTCACTTACTGTTCACAATCTTTGTGGCCGTGGAAAGTTGGCAGTAGATCACAACTCCACCATGAGATCTGGGGTGCAGGGACTCACATATCTCCTCCTTGCTCCCCACACCAGCCAGATGGATCTCTGACCCCAGAACATGCTCTCTTTGCTCTCCAGGCACTGGCCCAAGTTGTATCTGGAGGGAGTTCTTCTGGCCCCGCTGATCCCACAAGAACAAAAATTTCCCGTTTGGCCAATTCCTGGTGCTTCCTTTTGGATCATTCCATCTCAGTGGGATCTGCTAAACCAAAGCTTTGCACGGGACCTTCACGGATTTTGATCCAATACCAAAGCAGTGACATAGTATATAATGACCAGTCGAGGATCAGATACCTAAACTCTTTGTACGCTATACAAGTCACTGTGATGGTGCCAGGGCTCCAGCGGTGGTCCCAAATGGAAGCGGCACCATATGTATCTTGGTTTGCAACCAGAAATTTCCATTAAGGTGAGACATCTGAAGACAATAGTGGTGAACAATGACAGATTTTAAAACATTAGGGTAGTAAGATGAGAGAGGCACTTGGGATTGGCGACTGATTCTTTCCTCTTTTTCTGTTGCTCTTAACCAGGTTCTTTGTGAAGTGAATCTTATCACTTTTCTGTCTGTAGATGGCAGCACTGGTCCCTTTCACTCCCCAAGGGGGAACCAGGATTTTCACTTGAGAACAAGTGCTCCAAAGAACAGGGTAGAGCAAGCATAAAATAAGAGGAACTAGCTTCAGAACAAATACCCTCACCCGTTTAGATGTGAGCCCATCTGGCAGAGTCACAAAACTCCCAAAGCCTCACTCCACTTATAAAATAGCCCCTTCAGGATTCTAGCAAGATACCACAGGTCACCAATAACTTTTTTTTTTTTTTTTGCGGTACGCGGGCCTCTCGCTGCTGTGGCCTCTCCGGTTGCGGAGCACAGGCTCCGGACGCGCAGGCTCAGCGGCCATGGCTCACGGGCCCAGCCGCTCCGCGGCACGTGGGATCCTCCCGGACCGGGGCACGAACCCGTGTCCCCTGCATCGGCAGGCGGACTCTCAACCACTGCGCCAGCAGGGAAGCCCCACCAATAACTTTCTAAAGAACCACTGCAAAGGGTCCATGAAACTCAAGGGAATTCCCCAGAAGTACATCCGATCCACAGAACCCAGGCGGAACACCTTTGAGCGGTAGAACGGCGGACAGACAGAAAATTGCCCCTCAGTCTGTTCTAAGTCAGCCTGGAGTGTCCCACCCCAGGGGCCACTTTCCTCAGGCATTGCCCCGAACTCTTATTTGCTGAGTGCCCTCTATGTGCCTGGCAGGTTGCTGGGCATGTTATATGTACTGGGCCATCTCCCCCTCACGACGGGCACTCCCGCCACCCACTTTACAAAGAGGAAAACAGTGGATCCAAGAGGTTAACCATCACTTGCACAAATGGAGAAACCAGATGAGTGGAAGACTCCTGTTCAATGTCATGTGGTAGGTCACCGATGGAGCTGGACAGGACCCTGTGTACAGCCTGGAGTGAAGAACTTACCAAAGCAGCATGATGATACAGGACCAGAGCCATTGAAATAAGGGGAGAAGGACAGAAATGGGGCTCTGGGCTCAGGACACATCCCACACCTCCTCCGAAGAGTGTCCCCTCTGCTAAGAACGTCCTGGGGAGGCAGTTAGGAATGCCCCTCAGATCCAGTGCCAGCTCTGCCCCGAATGATCTGTGTGGCCTCAGGCAGGTCCCTTCACCTTTCTGAGCACCCACAACCTCCCCCAAGCAGGTGGTGAGTATCTAATGAGATCGTGGCAGGAAAAAAAGCTTTTAAAAGTATAAAAGCTCTCCTGGAGGTATTATTATTAATTATTATTATTACTATCATCATCTTTCTCAGTTATTAATGACCTGTTACCTGCTAGGAATCTGTCATCCAGGAATTTCTTTAAGCCCTTCTTGAACCTGTTTATATTTCTAGTCAGCAGCACCTCTCTTGCTTTTGATCTTCAGCCCCCAACTGAGGGAGCCACAGACAAAGTCCTCTGCCTAGGGGCCCAGGTTTGAAGTCTCTTTGGTGGGTTCCATCATCACCAACTGAATTCAGTGCAATACAGCCTCACTTCCTCCCCCCAGATCCCGTTAGTACGCCCAGTTCTGTGTTAGGGATCTCAGGAAGAAAGAGACGAAGATATAGGCCCTGCCTCCTCAAATCATACCCTGTACGCCCAGAAGTCCCCGGTAGGGTAGGAACATGGGACCCCCCTCTCAAGTGCCTGTATTCGAGCTGGGAACAAAGTCCAGACCCCACAGCCCCAGAGACCATCCAAGGACCAGGGCCCCACCCGCTCTCAAAGCCCATTTTCCTCTTCGAAACCAGAGGCAAAGTATTGGGAATCCTTTCTCAAAGACACTGCAGAAGCCAGAAACGTAAATCAGGCTCAGCCTACTTTGATACCTACTCTGGGATGAATTACACAGATTTCAAGCAAATCAGACATGGTGTGGCTTAGCCTCAATTAGTTCACAGCCTGATAGGTGAGACCAAGGTGCAAACAATGACCTCTTGCAAGGCAAGGTTAACTGATGATTTGACTAGAGGATTCAAGAAAAGCAGTTTAGGGGAGGGCTTACCTAGCTCTGCCTGGGACAACCAGGAAAGGTTTACTAAAAAGGGACACGAATTTGGTGCTAAAAAATGAACAGGTGTTTGCCAGGTAGAGAAGGTGGTGAGCAGAAGGGAAGAATGTCTGGAGCAGGGAAAGCATGAACGCAGCGTTCAAGGAATAGAGACGGATAGTCAGAGGACAGAGGGGTCCACCTGGGTGAGAGGGCTGGGTGTATAGTGCTGCCTGTCACCGAGACTGACAAATGCCCTCACCTCCCAATCTTCATAAAAGAGCCCTATTGGCAGTTGAAGTTCTGGCCCCATAAGAGTACTCCCTGACTTCCCTTCGGCAAGGCCTTTGTATTTCTTGGGTTGTGGACACTGCAGAAGCTTGGCCTCAATGTACTCTCAACCTCAGGCCAGAATTGCATCTTTATCGACACTGTGGGTCTCAGAACGTCTCTGGTGAGAAGAGCTTCTCAGACGTATTCCTGAGCTACCCTTTCGACCCCTTTACTGCAGGTGAGGAAACTGGAGAAAGAAGCCCCTTCCTCACAAGTCAGGGACAGGGGTGGGAGTGGAACCCAGACCTCCTGAGCCTCCACTCCCCTCTGCTCAAATGATGGGGTAAAACTCACCCCATCCAGCTGGAGGAAAGCTCCAGACAAATTCAAGTTGATTGTAACAGTAGCATTTGTAGGCAAATTATATTCTGTGAGCTAATTAGGAAGGGATCAGAGCCTTCAGCCTTAATTAATATCTCGTCCCTAACAACTTAATCCTGGGTGAGATCTTAGCAGGGATCTCCTCTGAATGCTGAGATTCTTTCCTCCAACAACTCACCTATATAAATACATATATTTTAATAGCAGCAATTATAAAGTTCTCTGCCAACTTATGGGGCTGTTTAACATTCCTGGAATGAGGCCACAGTTTTTCCCCTTTCTCCTCCCTTCCCACAAGCAAAGCCTAATGAATAGTAACTCTTTTGTGGCCCTGCTCCATTTAACCAATATCTCCTATCCAATGGGTCTTCACAGGGAGTTAATTAGTAGTTTGGGAGGACTGCCTGAGGAGGTCCATGAACCTGATGGTTAACTGCAAGGCCTAATCAGCACCTGCTTCCCACCCAGAGTCCGCCAGTAATGGGTGGAAAATCGGTGATTTCCTGACAGCAACCAATTTTCCACCAATTAGAAGAGAGATGGTGGTCTCTGGAGGAAGCTGGATGGGTCCATCACTTGTAGCTGGGACTGGAAGACAGGTGATCCTGGAGGCATTCAGGGAACCAAAGCCTGGGGCAGGAGGATCCCTTCCTCTCCCTCCCTTTTTGGGTCAGCCTTGGCTTGTATCGGTGGAAGGTGACTTTGGGGACAGAGGTTGCCAGGATACTTCCCTCAGAGTTCGTCTCACTCAGCGATCCTGTTACACGATAAACCACCCTCCTTCTCTCCTCCAGGGCCAGCAGACATGGGCTTCTGCTGGGTCTCTATCCTCGATGATCAGGACAATTGAGAAATTCCTCCAAGGCAGTTGGTGTAGAGGCTGAAGAAAGCATAAGCTCTGGAGTTGAACAGTTGTGCCTTGAAATCCTGAATTTGTTTCTTTTCAGTTGAGTGTGACCTTGGGCCAGATATCAAAATTCTCTGGGCCTCAATTTCCTTATTTGTAAAATGGGGTTAGTCATAGCATGGACCTGATGGAATAGTTATGAGGATTAAAGGAAACGATGTGGGTAAATCCCTTTACATCATGCATCGTAATGTTCAATAAATAGGTGTTATTATTATTCTTCCTGTGATTATGTTGATAATGAATGGTACTATTACTAATCAATATTACCCACAAGTGTGTGTCAGGCATCGTGTTGAACATTACCCTAGACATCCTTAGACATTTCTCCAGTTCTCTGGCCCTGCCCTCATCATCTCCCATGTGGTCTCGCACCCCTCCAGTTCATCCGCCACAAAAGGGCCAGTGATCTTGCCAAAATACAGGTATGACTGTGCCCACGTCTCTAGCCAGATGAACACCACACAGACTCCTTTGCTGGGGCTCATAAACCCTGAGCCCTCTCTTCTCTGCTAACTCCTCGGTTTCAGCTCTCCCTACTCCCGGCCCTATTTCTTATCATCCTAAAACAGAGATACCCTTATGGCCACAGGCCTGGAGCATCAGACCCACCTCTCCAATGAACGTGAGGATGCATTGATACCCCAAAGAAAGAGCACGCAGGGTAGGTGCACAGGAAGTGTGGCTCTCCCCTGCTCCCAGGCCACAGCATGGTGCCCAGAGGAGGTTGTGATAGCGTTGCTGACGGGCTTTTGAGCTGTGAGAGAGAGACAAGGTCACCCTCAGCATCACTTTGGCATTTTTGGACTTGACTATGCTCGAAATTCTCAGAAAATTGGCCATTCTCATTTGGTAATTGTAACTGAATCAGACAGAGTCTCTCCCTCAAAGAGCTCGGTCTGTGGAGAACAAAATAACAAAAGTGAATTTAATGAGTACTTACTCTATGCCAGGCACTCTGCTCAGAAACTGTACACAGATTATCTCAGGGGATTATCAAATTTGATCTTCACAAGAGCTTCAGGACTAGGACGAACGTATAATTTACCATACAAAGAGACACTTCTGGGAGTGAGGGGGCTCTATTAATAATTACACAGGACCAGAGGCATAAACTGGGGCCATCCCAGGCATGTCAGGGCAGATGGATGCCCTGTCTCAAAGGCATAGATCCTTTTTTTTTTTTTAATTTATTTTGGCCGTGCCACACAGCTTGTGGGATCTCAGTTTCCCAAGCAGGGACTTAACCCAGGCCACAGTACTGAAAGCCCGGAATCCTAACCACTCGGCCACCAGGGAACTCCCAATGTACCCTTATTTTAGAAACTAGGAAATGGAGGCATTGGGAGGATAAGGACTACGGCTGCATTGACGTCCCTCTTCAGAGCAGGGCTTCAAACCGGGCCCTCTGACTCCAATCTCCCGGGCGCAGAAAAGATTCAAGGTGAAAGAGAATGTTTCCTTAGAGAAGAAGGGAGAGACATGGCTCCGGGCTGGGAAGTGAAGCAGGAAGGGAGGGCAGCAAAGGGAAAGGGCTGCTGGGCAGGGGAAGCACTCGAGCTGAGGGCCGGAGGGCATTCCAAAGGCAGACGGGAAAGTTGCTCAGGAGGGAACAGGGGCGAGCAGCCAGGTGAAGGCAGGGAAGGAGGGAGGCGAGAAGGGCAGGGAGCTGGAGTCTAAGTTAGAGATGTGGCCACAGACACAAGTGAGGGCTCATGGAGGAGTTCTGGAACGCGGGGCTGCAGGAAATAAGGAAGAAAGGGCAGCTGGGTAGCCTCCGCCCTGCCTCCTTCACACGTTCCTCATTCTTGGGACACAGGCACCCCACAGCCCTCAGCAAGCTTCAGCTTCTCTCCTTTTCCAAACACACCTTCACTCCCCCTGCCTCTTCTAAAGCAGCTAGAAAGCCCTGGGCCTCAAGTCCCCGTCAGAGGAGTAAAGGGCTGCAGAGCTCCCGGCCCCTTCCTGAGACCCATGCTACATGAGTTCTCCAGATTTGGGCGGGGAGGGGTGGTGTCCTGGCTAAGGTCACTTCGCAGAGCTGGGGCTCAAACAGCATCCTCTTCTCTCAGGCTTTGCTTGTTCCTCAGACCCCAGGTGCCCATCCCTGCTTGCCAGCATGGTCAGGCTTGCCCCTCTGAGCCCATTCTAGGTGCTCCCATCGTCTCCAGCTCCTTGTCCACAGAACCCAGTACCATGACATTGCCTTCCCAGAGGAAGTTCCTGAGGGTCCAGAGATGCTGGCTTGGCAACTTAGGCAGTCACTGGATTTCAAGCTCTGGAACTGGGAGGGAGGTTGTGTCATGTCTATCCTGGGAGAGTCCACCGATGCTGCTTCTGACCTGCAGACTCAGGTTGGGCAGGCAGTGCTCCTGCAGATGAAGAACGAGCCCCACACCCACGAGGGCCAGTCGTGAGGAGCGCCCAGAAATGCCTCCGCCCGCTGCCCCTCCTCCAGCTGCACAGGCAGCTCAGCCGTGCGCCTAGCTCTACCTTCCTTAACCCTCAGAAGTAAGCGCCTGCGCCAGGCCTGCCCAGCCCCAGGCCTGCCCAGCCCCACTCACCCAGCTTCCAGCTCAAAGACAGAGCGGTGACAACACGTGGCTGATGGTGACCTCGCTCCAATCTCACCCCTCTGGGCCACCTCCACACCTCTGCCAGTAGGATCGTTCTAACAAATCGAATAACCCAATCGTTCCCCATCATCGACAAGAGTAACATCGGAGCATCTTCACACATAGCTGCGGGGGCCCTCAGATTCAGGCTCTGCCCATCTCCCCAACTTTATCCAGTCTCCTCACTGATACCCATACACCTTCATTTAATCACTATTCATTCATCCAATATGTGCTGAAGGACTCTTTCATGCTAAGCTCTACGCTGGGTGCTAAGAGTCACTCCTAAAATGATTCTAACACCCATTTCCAACATGGTGAGGGGGGGTGCGGGTGGCTTCCCAGAGCACCAAGCAATTCTCCAACACCAGCTGGGTGTTCTACAATCAAACTCAGCTCTGCCGATACCTGCCTGGAGGTAATGGCAGATTCCACAGGGTAAGGGCTCGGTCCCACAAGACTGCCCTCCACTTCAGGGGCTAATTGCAAGCCCAGGCTGTCACCTGTGCTTCCAACCGCCCGGCTATAAACCAGAGGTTCCCACACTTCCTTCCTCAAGTTCAATTAATTTACTAGAACAGCTCACAGAACTCAGGAAACCTGTTTACTCATTAGATTACCAGTTTATTACAAAGGATATTAAAGGATATGAATCAACAGCCAGATGAAGAGACACGTAAGGCAAGGTCTGGAACAAAGGAACTTCTCTGCCTCCGTGGAGTTTGGCACCAGACACAGTGACACACAGAAGTGCTCTGGTTCACCAGCACCGGAGCTCTAAGAACCCAGTCTTTTTTGGTATTTATTCATTAGGCAGGATTGATTAAATCATTGGCCACTGGAGATAGATTCAAACTCCAGCCCCCTTCCCTCCCCAGGAATCAGGGGGGTGGGACTGAAAGTTCCCACCCTGTAATCACACAGTTGGTTCCCTTGGCAATCAGCCCCCACCCTGAGGTGCTTTCCAACAGCCACCTTTTAACATAAACCAGTTATCGTGAAACAAGCCATCTTGAATAACAAGACACCCATTTCACCTTGATGGCTCTGAAACATTTGGAACTGAGGACAAGAAACCATATATTATGACAAAAGATATTCCCATTGCTCTTATCCTCCAGGAAATCCCAAGGGTTTTTGGAGCTATGAGCCAAGAACAGTGGATGAAGACCAAAATTATACAAGGAATATACTTTGGTCATCTGAATGACCAAATATCTATTTCTTATAAATCACAATATCATGTTCCCCATTCTTCAACATCTCCATGCTGCCTAGGCTTCCCCTCCCAGCCTCTCCTACCTGTGTACTCCTGTTTAACCTCCAGGACTCAGAGCAGGGTCCTCCTCCAGACTCATCCCCACCCTCCTCCAGACTCTCACGGCCTCTCATCGTGGTCTGTTTGGATGTTTCCTGATTAGGCTGAAGCTCAACAAGGAAAGGAGTTGAGTTTGAATCAGCCCTGTGCCTCTCGTGGCAAAACAAATTTGTTCCCCTTCTCAGTTCCTTTATCCCTGGGCCTACATTTTTCATTCTTTCATCACCCTCTCCACCACCCTTCTGCTTGCTGCTAGACCTTAGGACACCTGTGTGTGTGTTAGAAAAAGATGCCCCTTCCTCTGGTTGGATGCAGCCCCTTGCCAAGGTGTGTATCTTGTGAGCAGGCTGGATCTAGGCCCCAGTTGCTCCTTATTCAGACATCTTGGTGCAGGACACACCAGACAGTCATATGCATCATTCCCAACCCCTACCAAGATACCCTGCCAGTTATATTTGGGGAAATACCCTCAACTCGAGGTCACACTAACATCAGGGGCTAATAGGCCTTCCACTGGCAGACTGCTTCTTCTAAAAGGAAATGGGTATGGGGAAATTATGAAACAATCATGGCAATGGTGGATGTTCTGCACAACAGCTGGAAGGTGTGTAAGACAGGGGCTTGTCCATCCCGCAGCACGTGGCACGACTTGAGTGGGTGCTGCTCCTGGTGAGGGCTGGGCCAGTGTCCCATGGGAAGGACTTTC
Organism: Kogia breviceps; assembly: GCF_026419965.1. NCBI lineage: Eukaryota > Metazoa > Chordata > Mammalia > Artiodactyla > Physeteridae > Kogia > Kogia breviceps. The sequence continues at coordinate 162,760,530 of NC_081310.1, forward strand.
AATCATCTCACTTCCTTTCTTTTCCCTCTTTAGTCTTCGTGTTCTCAGCGTCTGAGACCCGGCCTCAAGGCTCCCTTCCCAACTTCTATACGTTTGCACCCACAAAGGCACGCACATGCACATGCCCACATACACACATGCTCACTCCTGAAATTATCCACTGGAATGGGCTCCAAGAGTTGAGCCCAGAGAAGCTCACCTGCCAGAAAGAACATGATCCTGGACCAAGTCAAAAGATGATAGAGGGTCATTTTAAAATGTATAGAAATATCGAATCACTATGTTTTGTACCAGAAACTAACATAGGGTTGTAGGTGGATTATACCTCAAAAACAGACTCATAGAAAAAGAGATCAGATTTGTGGCTACCAGAAGTAGGGGTTGGGGGGAGGGGGAGTTAGATGAAGACAGTCAAAAGGTACAAATTTCCAGTTATAAATAAGTGCTAGGGATGTGATGTACAACATGAAAAAGATAATGAACATGGCTGTACGTTATACATGAAAGTTAAGAGAGTAAATCTAAGAGTTCTCATCACAAGGGAAAAACGTTTTTTATCTATTTATTTAGTGTTGTGTCTATACGAGATGATGGATGTTCAGTAAATGTACTGTGATAATCATTTCATGATGTATGTAAGTCAAATCATTATGTTGTACACCTGCATCTTATACAGTGCTGTATGTCAATTATACCTCATGGAGTACAATCTATAAAAATATTGAATCACTCTGTTGTACACCTGAAACTAATGTGATGTTGTAAATCAACTATACTTCCATTTCCTTAAAAGGGACATGAAAAAAAAATAGAATGATGTTAGTAGATTTTTAAAATAGCTTGGAAGAGTGTGTACCATTAATAAACTTTAGACACACACACAATAATAAGTTGTCTTAATGGATGGATAGAGGGGGAGGGATGGATGGACAGATGCCTGATAGAGCAAATCTAGCAAAATATTAACTTTTGTGCATCTAGTCGGTGATGTAAAAGTGTTCACTGTATAAGTCTTTTGATTTTTAAGTTTGAAATTTTTCTTAATGTCAGGGGAAATATATGAATATATTACCTGAAAATAATATTAAATATTTAAAACCTGGAAAATTATACCTCAATAAAACTGGAAGAAAAAATATATATACAAAAAAAAGATAATGGAGGGTGACAGATGTCCCTCTGAGCCCTACCATGGTCAAGTTCACATGGTATTCACTGTGGGACCTTAGGTGGCAGGGCTTGGTCAGACCAAGGAAGCCTATCAGTGACACAATGGAGAGCCTTGTTCTAAGAGAAAGCAGCTAGGAGAAGAGTAGGCATTGGGTAAACCTATGTCTCCACCTCTCCCAGTCTCTCAGAGCTCTCCTGGGAGGAGGAAGCAGATGCACTGTGGTGGCTCAGAGAGAACTAGGACCAAGTGGGGCTACCAAAGGAGAGAGATCTGTATTCAGTACTAACTTCCCAGGAGGCAAATTTTGAAGGTAGTAAACTCATGGTCATGGGGATGTGGGAGCAGACACTGAATCGTCAGTGTCGGGCTTATCTTGAAGACCTTAGGATGTGAATATCATTTTGTTTCATAGTCCAGGATTCTGTAAATCTAAGACTCCACATTGCTAACTATTATCTGATTCCATTACTACATGATCTTCGGAGTTTTTAAACTCATTGGCTCAAAAATGTCAAGATTTTATTATTCCCCAACTCCAGAATCTGAGAAACTTAGAATTATAAAACTACCTATGAGACACAGTGATTTGTGTGGACTTTGAAAAATGTGTGGAGCACATGCTTTGCACTAGGTACTCTTTTGGGCACCTTACATATATTATCTTATTTAATCCTCACAATGTACCTGTAAGTTATGTACACTTATGATTCCTATTTTTCAGATGAGGAAACTGAGGTACAGAGAGGTTAAGTGCCTTACCCAGGACCACACAAGCGGTATATAGTGGTTCTGTAATCGAAACCTAGAGTCCTTATTCCTGACCACTGCTCTAGGCTGCCTCCCTGTGTTATAAAAGGGATACACCCAAGAGGATGGAGGGGCCATGGCCCAGCCCAGGGCTGAGTTATGAGTCCTCCAGAGATTCCTGCTCAGCCAGACTCCACCGGCCCCTATGAGTCCCAGTCCTTGGGCTCCATGAGCTGTGGCTTTCCCTTCCCCTTCCCACCTTTCCCGGGAGTGCTCCCTCCACGATCTCAGGTCCTGAATTCCCCAGGCAAAGCCAGCCACATTCTTCGGGCTGGGGTCCAAGTTTACTTAAGAAGAGGAAAATGTTATTATGGAAATTACAACAGCTTTGCGAAACAGAGCGTCGCTGTATCAATCCAGGACCACAAGAATGCTCATCAACTTAATAGCTTCCTGTTGGGAGCCTTTCAAGCTATGCCTGAAGCTGGCAGGCATCAGGGCACAGGAGTGAGGCCAAGCAACTGGGTGACACTGCACCCACCCCTGCCCTCGGGATGAGTGGCGGAGCCCATGCAGGGGGGCCCACAGGGGACCCCTCCCTGCTTCCTCATGTCTGTAACCCTGAACAAGACTGCACCTCGAGTTTCCTGTTCTCAAAGGTGGAGCCATGGTGGCGGCGGCGGCGGCGTGTGTGTGTGTGTGTGTGTGTGTGTGTGCGCGTGTGCGTGTGCGTGTGTGTGTGTGTGTGTGTGTGTTTCTCCAGGAAGCAAGCAGGGAGGAGAAGGCTGGGGCTCCTCCTTTCCACCCATCCCATTCCACACCCACAGCCTAACTCAAGTACAAACACAGTTGCGATCCTCAGACCTTCTCTGGAGACCCAGTGTGGAGGGTCTGAATCTAGGTCCCTGATAAAGACAGGGCTTTAAGAAAGGGACTGCTTTCTTTAACTCCTAAGCCTAAGGAGAAAGAAAGCCAGGCCTTAACTCTTTTTATCTTTTTTCTTTTTTTTTTTTTAAAGAAAGAAGAAAAGAAAACCATTAAAGTGAAGTTCCTGGGGCTGAGAGCAGCCAGGAGTCTGGCACGTGTCTCTTCCTGGGTAATTATGTGGCATTTAACACCTCTCTTCCCAGCACTTGTAATTAGCAGGGAAATTAAGATGCTGTCATCCTACCTCCCAGTTTCTCTCTGCTACGCCCAGAAGCCCAGGGAGAGGCCCAGAAGGGGGAGGGGATCAGTGCTGTGAGAATTGAGACTAGACCTCGGAGAGAGCTGAGAAGGGACATTTGACAGGAGAGCAGTGGTGGGTCCTCTGGGGAGCACCTCCTGCCACCTCCAGCCACAGCCATCTCTCCTGTCTCTGAATTCCTGGGGCATGTGCAAGCTGCACTCTGCGCCCTCCCATGGGTTGCTGTCCTGGCTCTGATGAAATGGCTGGGTTCCAGTGGGGTCTTATTGCATTTACCAAATCTTCACAAAGGCTCTTTGGTGTCCACCTCTGTGCTGGACCCTGAGGGCAGGGATGAGTCAGACCCGCCAGGAACTGCAGATGCTCCTCAGGGAAAGGATAAGGTGACTCAGTTGGGGAGGAGGGTACAAGCATAATACAAGGTTGAAAGTGACAAGAGCTGAGGGAAGAAGGACCAGCCCTTTAAGTTGGAGGGGCCTAGTGAAAATGCGATTTGTTGAAATTCTGAATAATTTCAGACAGCAACAGCAGAAGATTAAACCAAGCATGCGGCTCTTCTAAGCGTGGGCTCTTCTAAGGGACTCCACGAGCTGCACACTCATGAGGCCAGCACTGGGTGGAGGGCAGTGTGGGTGTTGCCAATTAAAGAAGAATTCTTAGAGGGTGCAGTACTTGAATTGGTCTGGATCAAGAAGTAAGATTTGGGCTTCCCTGGTGGCGCAGTGGTTGAGAGTCCACCTGCCAATGCAAGGGACACGGGTTCGTGCTCCAGTCCAGGAAGATCCCACATGCCTCGGAGCAACTAAGCCTGTGAGCCATGCCCGCTGGGCCTACGTGTTCGGAGCCTGTGCTCCGCAACGGGAGAGACCACAACAGTGAGAGGCCCGCTTATCTGGTCAGTTTTCTCATCCTCCAAGACCCACAGTCGATGCCCCCTCCTCCAGGAAGCCTTCCCTACTAACTCCAGGCTGGGTTAGGACTCTCTAGGTTCTCACAGCTCCTCTCCTCCACCTCTTCCAACCCTGTGCTTCCCTAGACACCTCACCTGTTTCACTCCATTACAGATGGCCTGTTTATGCATCTGCCTCTCCCACTAGCCCACATACTCCCTAAGGACAGGTCTATGCCTTATTCCTGTCTGCATTCTTAGTGCCCGTGGAAGTCCTGGATAAGGTAGGTGTTCAACAGTGATTGATGAATGAATGACTGATCACCCCCAGAGGGAGCAACTTGGGAGAAGACCTTCTTTGATTACGCCTAGGGAACACGGGGGTGAATCTTTACCATAAGGCCAAAAAGTTAAATTGGGATTGGATCAGAAAGGCCCTAATTGGCAAGCCTGGGGAAGGGTTTGAGCTTTACCAGATGGATCTGGCTGCTCTAGAGGAGATGGGCGGGAGGGAAAGATCAGTAAACCAGGCAGGGAGAGTAGTCAGAAAGCTGTAACTGTGATCCAAGCCAAAGGTCAGGGTGGCCTGGACCAGATAACAGCCATGGGAATGGAGAGAGGGGAAGAGCTGGATGTGAGCTTTGAAGCCCCAGTCACCCTGGTGGCAGCAACACTGGGTCACCAGCCAGCTATTCCAATTATTCATAGAAATCAATCTCATTCCATGGAGACTCAGATAAAACTCGTGCACAGTAATGGATGGGGAGCTTAGAGCGAGGAGATAAGAGGAGGCCCAGGGTGTGGGGGGATCAGGTGGGGCTTTGCAAGAGGGGAGGAATGGTAAGAGGTTATCAAAACAGCCCTCAAATAGCAAAGGCTCAGAGCCGGTCTGCCCAGCTGTGACTGTGAAGGGACAGGCTCACCCCCAGGCCTGAGAGACCCAGACCTAGTGTTCCTTGGGCATTAGTCCCAGCAGCAGGGGACACTGGATCGGGCTTGCTACCCTGAGATTATATTGGAGGTCTGGTGCCTTCTATTAGGAGATTGGGGGCAAGGGGCAGGGATGTGGAACAGGCGGGCTACCCCTTGGGGCCCCTTTCAGTCCTGGGTTTCTGGGATCCTGAGTCCATGAATCACTACAGTGGCATTTTGTCTATAGGATCAGGAGAAGGATGGTCTGTTTTCCAGCACTAGGCAGGCACTGTGGGAGACGGAGTGATGTAGGCTACTCACTCCAAGCTGGGCCACAAAGCCCGTGTCCCCAGCAGCCTCAGTCCTTCCACGCGTGCTGGAAAGGGATTGGCGAGCCTCCCTCCCCCTGAAATGGGAGGGAGAATGTGGGTGTGAGAGAGGTTTGCCCAGGGGGAGAAAAGGAGAATGAGAGACATTGGCGCTTTCCACAGCAGGGAGGGCCCAGGAGGTCCAGTGATCAGAGGGTGAAGTAGAGAGAAACGCCAAAAACAAATAACTGATACTTACATATAACCTGCCACTGTGCCAGGCACGGTCCTGGGTGCTTCGTCTGAGTTAACCAGTGTCATACTCGCAACCCTCGTTTTCTGGAAGAGGAAACCAAGGCACTGAGTTGAAGAAAACTTTCCCAGAGTTCCCAAGTTCACACAGCTGGAGAGGGTGGAGCTGGGCATTTGGACCCAGGTGGCGCAGCCCACTTTTTGTCTCTGCTTTGTAGCGATGATCGTCTGTTTGCAAAGAGCACGCTGTGTTCAGGCATCAGTTTCACTTGGCCCCTGGGAGGGGTTATCACCCCCATTTTACAGATGAAGAAGCTGTGGCACAAAGAAGCAGCCTGCTCACAACCCCATTTCGGGGAAGTGGCCGAGCTGGGATGTGACCCCACAGCTCCCATCAGTCTTGCACGCTCACCCTAGGCTCTACGGGACAGGGGCTGTGCTGAATGGACCCTAAGAAAGCAAGCGAGGGGGCATCTCCAGGGGAGAGCAGAACCTGAAAGGCCCCCCCCACCACCATCTTCAGACAGCTTTTCCTCACAGCTGTGGGTAGAAGCAGCCGGAGGTTGGCCTGAGAGGCCTCATCTGCCGACACTCAGGCCCGGGAGGAGATAGCACTTGTTATCTCTGTGGAGAGTTCAAGAGTTTATTCCCACCCAGGGCAGTGGGGAGCCTGGTGCCCATTCTTGGAGGGTGTGCAGTGACAGGACAGATGCGGGGGCACTTCCTCCCCATGCCCTCTAACACTCACTCCCTTCCACACCCCACCATCCCCAGAGGTCAGCCGGAAACATCTCGGACAGAGCCTTGGACACAGGCACTGGCGCTGGTAGAAGTCACGGTCGGATGCCAGGGCTGGTGCCGAGCAGTCAGGGGTGGCTGGGGGGGAGGGGCAGAGCTCTGGGGTCAGGCGCTCGGGGACATTGGCTCCACCACCTTCTCACTGTGTGACCTCACTCAGAGTGCTCCTGCTCTGAGCCTCAGTTTCCTCCCGTGATAGCTAAATTATCAGTTCTGTCTTAGAGAGTTCTCATCGGGGTTAAAACAGGGAAGATCCCGTATTCCGGGCACCCGGCTCACAGCCTGGCTGATAGCTGGGGCTCTAAAATGACCCTTCCTTTCCCGTTTGCACCACATGATCTTGACTCCAGTCACTGAAGCAAAGTCAGCTCTAGACAGGGCGGATGAGCTCACCCCGCTACTCTGGGCTCCCCTCGCCCTGTAGAAGGTGGAGCACACGCTGAACCCAGCATTCAGGGCCTCCAGGGGCCTGGTGGCTACCTGTCTCCAGTCCTCACTTCCTGCCTTCAGCCCCCCCGGGTGACTCATTCTCCCAGAACAAAGCAGGCCCTATCTTCATACCCCAGTGCAGCCTTCAAGGCCCAGATCATCTGCCACCTCCTCTCTGAAGCTGCCCCCAGATCCCTGAGGGAGAATGAATTGCTCACTCCACTTGGCTCCCACAGCTCTGAACTTATTCTGCTTCGTGCTATGGGTACAGCTCTGGGTATCTTCCTCCCTAGCACACGGTGAGCTCCTGAAGGAGAGCGCTGGGGATCCCCATCTTCTTCTAAAATGCCTGCCATCAAATGTGTGCTCAGAAAAATCTTATTTAATTGATTAGTTAACTAATTAAAGAGATTATCCTACAAGGGAAGCATCTCACAGCTGGCAGAGCCTTTAGTCCCAGTGCCTGATTTTCTAGTTGAAGAGGCCTGGGCGTAGCACAGGTTGGGGTACGGGGAGGGAAGGACAGGCCCCCCAGACCCCACAGTGAGGTAGATAAAAGCAGAGGAGGCACTAGAAGGCCTCCCTCCTCAGCAGAATCACATGCAAGGTGGTTAGTTCCGTTTCACAGTTGGATAGACAAAGACCTATAAGTGGCTCTCCATTGCCCCCTGGGAAAAGTTCAAGTTTGTCATTGTGACCCTCTAAGTCCCTTTGTAATGTGGTCCCAGTCAGCCTCTCTGCCCTCACTTCTGCTTGAGGGCCTGACTTGCTCTTGTTCTCTCTGCCTGGAACACCTGCCCCTCTGCCTAGCCAAATCCTAAAATCCTTCAGGTATCCACTTCGATGTCACTTCCTCGGAAAAGGCTCCCTTGTCCCCCACGTCCTCTCTTCTTTGGCCCCCTGTGATCCCATCTGTCATACGAGGCTGTGACTGTTTACATGCCTCTCACCTAGTCAGAGACTCTTAATCTTGTACCCCTAGTGCCCAGCCCAAAAGGAATACATGTGAGTGAATAAATGAATGAATGAAGCATAAGGACTGGAACTCTTGACCACAGGCAGCCATACTACTGATCCCAAGTTAACTCCAGAGCCTGTGCAGGGAGAAAGGCATTGAGTTGGGAGGGGGTGGAGGGCAGGGTGTGTTGTAGGACACCCCAGCAGGGGCCGAGCTGAGAGTGTTCACAGTGAAGGGAGTTATGGTCCCCAGAACCCAGGAAACAATATCCAGGATTGACTTGAGCCCTCCCTTCAGTTTTGGTGGGTTTTTTGGTTCAGTGACCTTCGTTATTTCAGGCAAAACTTTCAACACTGGGGAAGCATTTGGGAGGAAGAAAACCCTTGGAAAAAATCAGCCAGCCCCGCAGCCTCAGTGAGCCTTTACTGCCCCCGACAGCCTGTCCTCTGGCTGGCCGGGTGGAGCTTGCTCTCTAGAGCATCTGAAAGAGCATCTGGATGTTGTCGGATAGAGAAGGGGGGCCAGCCCAAGCAAGGAACTGCGTATGCAAAGGCTTTGAGGCCAGGGGAGCATGACTGTTCAGGTAACAATGAAGACTTTGGGGAGAGGAAGAGATGAGCCTGGGGGTTGAGCAGGGATTTTATGGTAAAAGACCTGGAAGGAACGCCAGGCTGAGAACCTCAGGCTTCCCATGAATCCAGCACCTTTGCCACAGGTTCACTGTGCTCCTCCCACCCAGCCTCCACCTCAGAGACCTTACAGTCTGGTTGGGGAGAGGAGAAAGCAGGAGACACTCAGGATCCAGTGTGGGAAGGGATGTGATAGCAGGGAACCCAGAGGGGCCTCTAACCCAACCTCCTGGGGAAGTGGTAACTTAGCTGAAAATTGCACAACAAATAAGACCTCTTTTTATTCCTTTCTCTTTCTTTCCCTCTCTCCCTCCCTCCCTTCCTTCCTTCCTCTTTCTCTCTCTCTCTTCCTTCCTTCTTTCCTCCCTCTCTCTCTCTTTCATCCTTTTTTGTCCTTCTACCTTTCTTTCTTTTTTCCCTTTGTCTGCTCATTCTTTCTTTCATTCAATTGTTAGATAAATCATCACGAAAGAACTACTATGGAGCACCCACTCCACTAGGGCTAGGCCGGGCTACAGGAGGTGAAGCTATCAGATGTGGCCCTGCCTACATGAAGGTCATGGTCTGCTGGGGAGACAGACATAATAGAAATGGTCACACCATGTATACATGCACACACAAAAAACCCCACAAACCATTAAGGGCTGTTAAACAAAGAAGTACTTAGTGCCATGAGAAAACATAACAGGCCTGAGATCCGCGGGAAGAATAGGAGTTGGCCAGGCAGAGAGCGTGAAGCAGAGCATATGCACAAAAGAAGAAGAGAGTACACATAAAGGCTCAGAAGTGGGAGGCGCATCACATGTTCAAGAAAACAAAATCAAATTGAAGGCCAGGGAGGCTGGCGGCAGTGAGCATGAGGGGGCGTTGCCCAGGATGATCCTCGAGAGGCAGGGCATTGGTCACGGCACGGTCCAGTCCCAGAAGCAGAACTGCTAGGAGTAAGAACAAGGGATTCATTATAGGGAGCTGACCTTCTGTAGCTGTAACAGGTGGTGGAACTGTCTATCTGAGCCTGTTGTCTTTGTGTCTGATGCTGGGGCCTGAAGTCACCAGGGCAGAGAGTCGAAGAGGAAAGAAGTAAAGATGGAATCCTGAAGGTCTCAGGGCCTCCAAAACTCCTCCTTGGGTTATGCCGGTGGCCTGCAGGAGAAGCGCGGCCCTTCATCGTGGAGCTGAACACTCCCCTGGGCCCGAGAAGAAGAAGCCAAAGGACAGGACGGTGTGGCAGGAGATGGAGGAACCGCAGGCTAGCCCTGCCCCATGCCACATGAGCGGCTGCACCAGTCACTGCCTGGAACCCTGCGCTTCGAGTGTAAAAGAATATGACTGCTGTTCGGCTTCCTCCTTCCAAATCTCCCACAAACCCTCGCTGTGCCCCCTTGCACACCTGGGATATGCAGTGAAGGGAATTCTGGGAAATGTAGTTCCAGCATAGCTAACCTGACTTGCTACAAATCCAACACAGGTAGGCAGGGGCCAGATTATGCTGAGCCCTGTCATCTTTGGATGGTATTTTAAGAGAAGTGGGAAGTGCTACTTGATTTTAAGCAGAGAGGTGGAGGATGACATATTCCACTTTATGTTTTAAAAGGTCCCTTTGGCTGCTGTATGAAGAATGGCCTAGAGAGAAGCAAGGCAGAAGCAGAGATTCCAGATAGAAGGTTCCTGAAGGGATCCCAGCAAGAGAACACAGAGGTCTAGATTCGGGGGCTGGGGGCCTTGGCAGCAGAGTTGGAAAGACGCAGGTAAATCAGAATGACTTAAGCGTGAAGGTAAGAGAAAGGGAAGATGGTGACCAGGGATGATTCCCACATGGCTGGTGGAAGCATTTACAGCGCTGGGAAGCATTACAAGAGGTGGGGGTTGGTAGATGGGCGGCTGATGGAAGACCAAGCTGGGGCTGTCATGTAGGATTTGGAGTCTGAAGATCAGGATAGCATTTTGACCATGAGATGTATTTGAGAATAAATAGCATATAGGTGGTATTCTTGGAGGTAGATGAGGCCCACTGAGGGAGAGGGTGCTGAGAGGGGAGAGAGGAACCCTGGCACTCCCACAGGATTTGAAGGCAAGATCATAGTTTCATTTTAGAAGGATCTTTCTGACTGTAATGTGGACAGCTATGCACAGGGGGATGCCAGAGACAAGAGAGACCAGATCTTGGTGACCAGCTGCAACTCAGGTAACTAAAACATCAGGTTTCTCTGCTTTAGGCTATGATTATATTGACTAAGTGAGGTGAAGTTATTCAGTTCCTGATGATCCAGAGTTCTGATTTCCTATTATGTCACGATGGGTGGTGAGTGGAGAAGACCCATTTCCAAAGCTGCACAAATAAAGCTCGTACAATTCCATATTAGTTCCTTTATTATTGCTGCGTTAGTGGATGTGATACTTGAATTGCTTAAAGGATACAGTGGATTTGGAAAATGAAATGATTCAGAATTCATGGGAGTTCATGGGAACCAAGGTTCTGCTGATTCCACCTCTTCAGTCTCACAAATTATCTCCAGTCCTATTTCTATTACTGTAGCCCATCCATCATCATTCCACATCTGGTTCACAGAACCAGCCTCCCAACTCATCTCCAGGTTCCTCTCTCTCCTGTCCATCTTCCATACAGCATCACTGACACCTTCTCTAATTACGGATGCAACCATGTCGCTCCAGCTAAAAGGCCTCCCTGGCTCCCCTGCCTCCAGGATAATGTTCAGCCTCCTCCACTTTCATGGCTCTGATCCTGGCCCTCTCTTGCCAGCCTCAGTTCCTTCGCATGCCCTATACTCCCCTCCCCAATTCCTACTCCTTGCCCTTCGCCAATCATTCACATGTAAGAAACAGCCAGTGCAAGGCCCAGAATGAAACTTGTTCTCTCCCTATGATAGGCTTTTGCAGGCATTGCTCCTTCTCCCTGGAACAGGCCAGTTTCCTCCTTACCTTCCCTTAATCTAACAAATTCCTGCTTAGAGTTCAGAATTTTTGTCTGGACCTACCACATCTGGGTACCAGCCCCCTCAGTCCCACCATGATCCCATAGCCCTTTGTGAGCTCCTGTCAGAGAACATACCGCCTCGTATCATAACCCTTGTCTCTTTCCCTTCCTTCCTTCCTTCCTTCTTTCCTTCCTTCCTTCCTTCCTTTTCTCTTTCCTCCTTCCTTCCATTTCTCTTCCTTTCTTTCTTTCCTTCTATGTATCCTTCTTTTCTCTTTCCCAGTTTCCAAAGTCTTTACTGGCAAGTATTTTAGGAAGGAAAGATTAATCCTACTGTTTGCAAATCCATGGAATGCAGAGCCGTGCCTAGGGACACATCAAGCGGTGCTGAAGGAGACTGCTGCTTTGCTTCCCTGTTATTCACAGATCCAGTCAATAACACAAGACTTGTAGTCACCAATTCTTTGGGCTTAAAACCACAGGTTGATTTCTTTTTCAGCACTTTTTTTTACTGAATCACTGCTATGAATGATGTTCCTTCCAACTTGAATGCAGCAGTCCCTTCGTACTGTGCTCGACTTAGATTCTGCTGGATCAGTCTCCCCAAGCATCACTCACCCTGTCTTTACCACATTCAGCACCTCCAGACCGTGGCCACAACCGGCCCTGAGTTCATACATTTCTCCAGCTCCAGGAAGAGAGGGTGGTCTTTCAGGTCAATGTCGTGCTGCTCTAGATGTTCCTCAGAGGCCTGAAGGAACTTCTGGCCACAAGGCAGAATCCCTTCTGCTTGAAGCACTTGATGATCTCGCCTCACCTGACCAAGCTGCCTGCACTCTGGCTTGATGGCAAATTGGCTGGGGTCCCAGAAGCTGGCAGAGGTGGGTGGTGGGTGCACTATGAGGCCGGAGCCAAAGGCCATTTCTTTCTTATTTGCTGCTATACCTCAGTGCCCAGAACAGAACCTGGCATGTGGGAGCTGATTTTCTTTCAAATGTTACTAATAATTAAGAAGACCTTTGAGAACTTAGATAGGAAAAGTTTTGGAATATTTGGACCAATCTCAATGAGAGCCAGAAAGAACCATGCTTTCCCACATCCTCCCATGGAGCCTGCATTGCAAGAGGAAGACAGACAGGAGTGGCCTCCATGATCCCAGCCCCATCCCAAGAGCAGAGCTGACCCCAGCAGCACAGAGATGCAGGGAGATGCTCCCCATCTCCCCTTCCAGGTGCAGAGGCCACCGTGCTCTGTCTCTGCACAGGCTGAGGAGGCCAGAAGCCTGGCTGGGCCCACTGCATGCAGAACACCAAGGTCCAGCTTCACTTTCTCCACAGACCAGAGGAGGGTCTAAGGCGCCCCATCCTCCTCTGTGGCAGCCAGACAGAGCCCCAGCTGGGCCCAGAGCCAGAGCGATAAGAAGATACAGTCACTCTCAATTTCCCACAAACTTGACACTCAGTTTCTGTTGCAGAAAAAACACATCAGCTTCTATTCTTGAGGTACCAGGAAATCACAGTGTCTCAGAGCTGCAGGGCCCCAGGGAAGCACCCAGTCCCCATTAGAGAATTTGCATCGTGCAAATGGGGAAACAGAGGCCCACTGATGGACGGGGATTTGAGCAGGTCCACGCTGAGAGTCAGTAAAAGAGCTGGGGCCATGAACCTGGATCGCCTGCTTCCCAGTTTCATATCCTTACATATAACGAATGTAATAAAAGCTGGAGCAGTGCTGACGCTTATTAGTGCTAGAGTCGCCCCTCCGATTAGATGAATCAACAACTGTCCTGCTGTAATATCCAGCCCCCAAGTTGAATAAATACCTGAGGATTTACATCTGCACCCCAGAGGAGCTTCTGCAACTTCACTGCGCTGGTTCACCTCCCATGGCAGGGAGCTCGGCAGTCTAGATAGCTCTCAGCTTTAGGAAGGCTTTCTCTGCCCTGAGTCCAAACCTGCCTCATGGTCCTCTGGGGACTCACAGGGCCTGGGAGATTCACGTGGAAGGAAAAAAAAAAAAAGAATATTGTATTCTTTGGAATTTCTGGCACTGGGGAAAGCAGACTGGCAGCCCTCCTACCTGCAGGAAAAGCCGTGGGTTGGAGGAGGAAGGGGATGGTGATACTCCCTGAACTACATTCCTCTGAAGGCTGGGGAGGGGACCAAGGTCAGAGAGTTCAATGGGGCAACTTGTAAAAGTTGGCAAAACCAGTGGTCCCTCCTCTGTGACACCCTCAAATCTTCAGTAAAGTGATGGCACAATTCCCAGGGCGATTAGATTTTTGTAGAAAAAGGGGAAGTGCAAAACAGCGTGTGAGTCTAGTGGTTTGACACGACGTGGAAGAGGTTGCCCTCTCGTGAGCAGGGACAGAGAAGTGTGACAAACAACTGTGGAACAGCTGAGCAGTCTGAGGTTCAGAGCAAGTTTTCACTAAATCTCCCAGGAGCATGGAAATGCCACGTGGCTTGGGGTAACATACAAAGATTGTGCCGGTCGTTCTTTATTCCTTCATTTGACAGGGATTTACTGAATGCTGATTATGTACTTTAAGCACTGAGGATGCTACTATTAACAGACCAGACGTGGTATCTTGGATGCTCTGCCCTGTATTTTTAGCTAATAGCTCTTACGTGGGTGTCCCACCTCCCCAAAGAGTTTGCAAGTCTCTCAGGGGCTAGAGTTCCCGCAGGCCTCCTCCCCATCGCACAGCCTTCACAAGTCTCTAGCCATCAGCTTAGGAATTCACTGGGAGGTACAATTTCATGAGCCACGTTCCCTGATCAGTCATTTAATCAGTTAAACAAACACAACAATGGCCCAATTCTCATGTGCGCTCAACCCCTGGAACTGAATCAGGCAGACCCAGAGGGGCTCACATCTCGAGGTCATCAGGTCTATTCTTCTGCCTCCAAACCAAGCTGAAACCGATGCTAGTACAGAGTAAGAACAAAAGTCAGGGAGGCAGAGAAGTGGGTGCAAGCTGGATTCTGCCACTAGCCCACTGTGTGCTTAGCAATAATGGGAATGTCCATTGGTAGCAATTTGGAAACCCTCTCTCTCATTGATCCTCTCAACAACCTGTGAGTTAGGCAAGGCAGGTTCTACTATCCCTATTTTACGGAGGAGGACCCTGAGGTGTGGAGAAGTCAAGTGGCTTCCCGAGGTCACACAGCTGGTGGGTGGTGGCATCAGGGTTTGGAGGCCAGATCTGTCTGGTCCCGGAGGCCTCCTTCTCCCCTGCGTATACCGGGCCCCTGGGGCACATACTCCAGATGCCACTGTTTTGTCTCCCACTGACAGGAACACCAGAGCTGAGCTGATTCATGAACTGATGGCTCCAGACTCCCTGCAACCCCTGCTCGATGGATCTGCTGGCTCTGCCACTCCCAGCACCACTGGCCAGTGACCAAGGAGAGCACAAGAAGGCGGGATGGCATTTGGGGGGTGGGCAAGGGAAACAGAGCAGAAACAGACGGGAGAGACTCAGAGCATCCATCACCAGGGCCAGTTTCCCCTGCGATCTCAGCTGCTGTCTGATCTGCCTGAGTTCCCATCCCAAAGTCGGGCGCCTGACAACCTGTCAGTCACTCCCCCAGTGAGCTCCTTCCCAGGCTCCCGTGGCCTCGGGGCCTGCTGGGACCCAAGCAAATGGGCTGAGCATAGCTGGGCTCTGATGGGGAAGAGAAGCAGCCACTCGGACGCCAACAACAGAGGGACCCACGTCTGAGGAGTTGATCAGATCTCCTTCCTGCTTTGGGGACTGATTCTCAGAGCCCTTTGTCCTACCCTCAATTCCTTAAGCTCCTAAGCAAGGTCTTGCTGAAGTTTACTGGGTTGATGAGGCGTGACTTCTTATCAGGCGTGTCTCCACCCCTGGCCTTCACCCTCACCTTGGTGTGAGTCAGGAACTCTCGTCCTTGCCTTCTGGGCCAGCCTGCTTGGCTGGACATGTATGGCCACCACACATCCTATCCTGTTCCATCCTGCCAGCCCCAGAGCACATGGGACCAGGAAGAAGGGAGGGAGGAAGGGACCTGGGCCAGCAGTGTGAGGCCATGCTGCCAGTGTGGAATCCAGAGAAGAGAGTGACTGTTCCAATCAAGGACTTTGTCCGATGGAAGTGGGGAGACAGTCGTGATGTGCTTCTGACCTGGTTCCATCTCAACCAATGTGCATTGATGCCTGCTCTGTGCCAGCTGGACACTGGGCTCCTCGTCATAGATGGGATCAGCTATGGTCCAGCTCCTGAAGGGTTTCTAGACTCTGGGGACAACAGTTCAGTCAACAAATCATTAAAAGCCAGTGATAACTCCTCTGAGAGGCCCTGATGGAGCCCAGGGTAGAAGGAAGGCCTGAGGAAGAGGTAAGTTAGCTTTGTGGAAAGAGCTTGGACCCTGGACTCAGGGCTGAATTCAGATGACATCTTGCCATTGTACCTGACTTCTCTAAGTCGCAGTGATTTATCTGTAAACTGAGGCAATAATATTACCCACCTCATGGCATTGTTCCAAGCATTGGATGGTAAAGTATTTAGTACAACACCTTGTGGGAGGCCAGGTGAAAGCCTGGATGGCTTCATGGAGGAGGCAGTGCTTAAAGGATGAAGGGCCGCAGGAAGGCATCTGACCACTCAGGAAAGTCTGAGGACACTTTAGGATCACCAGCAGCCCAGCAGCACCTCTTTTGAGAAGGCGGTCTGTTCCTACTTGCTGTGTGGCATTGCCCTTGTCTGTTTGTCTCTGCCTCAAGGCTGTAAGTTGTTCAAGAGCTAAGGTCTGCCTCACTCACCATGGCATCTACAGTGCCTGCTGCCAATGGTATTCATTGAATGCATATCAGAATAATAATGAATGACTCTGCAGAGTGAGAAAACAGGAGAAAAGGGATAGAGAAGAAACGGAAGGGAACTAACATTTTTAGCCCCCCACTATGTGTCAGACATTAGGCTGGTTACTCATGTGTATGATCAGGCTTAGTTCTCCCGAAAGACTGCTGTGTGTTTTATTCTCTCCGTTTTACAGATAAGGAAATGAAGTCTCATAGAGGCCCCGGGACCTGACAGAGATCAAGCAGCTGGAATTGAGCAGCCCAGGACTCCGAGTCCTATTCACAGGTCTTCAGGCCCCCTTTCACCCTTCTGGGCTACTTCCAAGTGGCCTGAGGATATTTGGCCAGGGCCTCAGGACCCAGAGAGCAGCCCCTCCAGACCCATCGTCTAACCCCATCCCAGCTGTGCAAACAGACTCCAGCTGGAAGGTTCCAAGGAGGGCTGGGGAGAGGGTCTGGAAGGTCTGACAGGTCATCGTGATCTGGGCTTTCCTGAGAAAGCCAAGGTGGCCTAGAATGCATCCTTCTGCAGGCTCGGGGGAGGGCTGACTCCAGGTCCTGTGATCTCAGCCTGCACGCAGACTCAAAAAATAACTCCACCCACCTCCCTGTTCCAAGTGCAATGAGGACCCTCCCTGGTCAGCTCTGCACAGACTGGACTCTTGGCAAATCCCCAGGTCTTGCAACAAGCCCCAGGTGTACGTGACATCAGAGGTCACACGCCTCCCACTGCGCCGGAGCTACGAGACAGACAGAAGCTGGGAACCCTGCGGGCTTGCTCCCCGGCCCACTGCACCTTTCTCTCTAGCCTCTCTCTGCCCCACAGTCTTACCTTTCGCCTTAGCTTCATCTCCCACTTTCCTCCCTCCAGCGCCTGTGCAAGAGCAGATGTTGTCGTCCTCAGGGCCCTGTCACCAGTTCCTCAGCAATCCTAGGCAGTCAGTGAGATCTCTCTGCAAAGAGCACAGGCAGGACACCCACCGTCGGACACCCACCGTCTGTCACCCAGAGTCAGAACTTCCAGCCTGACATTGCTGAGCTCTCATTTCCTTAATTGAGTGATTTTGTTTCCCAAGGACCACATAATCCACTTCTTGAAGGCAATGGGCACGAAGATTGATTGTTTCACACTAAGACAAACACATACACCCAGCAGTGGGAGGCACACGTGCTCCCCATCCACCCTTGGCTCTCAGACAAGACTACGCAGTCTTGCACATACCACCCAGAGAGTGGGGATCCACCCTGCCCAAGGGCTGACACAGCAGAAAGGGAAGCATAACCTCGCCAGGGGATCCCCGCCACCTCTCCCCTGAGGCTGCCCACAAATGCTCCCCTTTGAGACCAGGCCCGTGAGTCAGGGAAGCAGTGTCTGTGGGGGGGACTTCCCACCTCAAGAAAACACACCCCTTCCCTTCTGTGGGTGGAGTACAAGGAAGCAGCTGGTCCAAGACAGGCCCTGGAATTCACAAAAATTGTGTCAACCACTTCTGAGACATTGAATGCTCACCTACTACGTGCCGGACCCTTGGGATGGAGGAAGGAGTGGCAAAGGAACCAAAGAGTTTGGAGTCAGAAAACACTGGCCTTGTCACTTCATTACTAACGTCAGACTACAATTCAACAAATGTTTCTTGCATACCAATTGTGGGGGCAGGGGCCATGTTCACATGAGTTATCTCATTTAGCTCAAGTCTCTATGCTATAAGTGTAAAATCTGGGACCTAGAGAATGGGTCACTTGTTCAAGGTACACAACCACTGCCTCTACTTGCTCATATGTTAAATGGGTTCATAGCTGTATCCACCTCACAGGAGCATTGTGAGGATAAATGAGTTAATTTATGTAATTTTCTTAGACCTGTTCCTGGCACAAAGTAAGTAGTGAATACATGTTACTAATAGCTGAAGTCCTTGCCATAAATTCTGTTCAAAGGAGCAGCAGAAACTGAATTCAAGTAACTCAAACCTTCTATTCCCCCTACCACACCAAGCTTCTTTTGCATTGTGTTGGTTTGCAAAGATCTCCAACCAACAGCTACTGGGCATCAACTCTACATAGGGGCAAGTCCAGGTCTGGGGTTCAAAGCACCCTGGAAAGGGGCCTGCTCTCCCTCCCTCACCCACCTCCCTCTTCCGACTCGAGCAAAGGCCCTCCTCAGTCCCACTGAACAATAACCACTTCTCCATCAAGCTGACCCTATTCTCCTGCTTCCAGGACTTTGTGCAGAACTAAGACTTTTGATCCTGTTTCCGTAGGCTCTGGAGTTGCAGGAGTTGTACCACGGGTCCTCCTGCTGAGGGAAAGCTTAAGATCCAGTGATATAAGAAAGATCAGCTGGCATTCAAGTCAGAGCTATGACACCACATCCCAGCTCCGCCACTTTGGTTGTGCGGCCTTGAAGGAGTTACTTGACCTCCCTGAACCCAAGTGTTCTTATATGAAAAGTGTGTGTGTGTGATAATCTTCTGGATTGTATTAAATAAAAGACTGTCGAGAGAGTTGTCCTCCGATCAAGTTGTCAGTTCACACACAGACTGCATGAAGAGATACAGTTTTCTCAATTTTTAATTTTTTTCCATAAGCTTTTCATGAACTTTTATGGCCACTATATTTTAACCATACTGAAATCCACTTTAAGAAATCACAAACTTCAAGCAAGGTATTTGCTCATTTTGGGTTTCATCTCAAAGTGGTTCATGACATCTCAGATCCCAGGAGAGTGACCCCTGAACTTCATTGAGAATTCTGGTCAGTCTTGTCTTCAGCATGTAACCACAACCACCTCCATTTTTCAAGGCCCATCTCCAAGTTGAATTACAACTGTGGTGTCATCCTCTGTGTATTGTGAGCTCCTTAGGGACAGAGGCTGGGTCTGATTCATCACATGGAGTCTAAGGAAGCATTCAATAAATCTTTGAATGGACTACCATCCATTCCAGCCATCCATCCTCCAGCCATCCAATCATCCACTCTTCAAATGTGAGGTTAAGGACTCTGTCTAATGCAGGGAATCCTACCTTCAAATTGGAGGCTTTCACCCTCCGATTTCTTTGTCCTCTAGCATTCTTTCCTCTCTTGGGATCCTTCCAGCCAGGTCCGTCACTCTCACTGGGATCCTCTGCCTTCCTAGTGCAGCCTCTACCATTCCTAGCCAAGCAGGTCCTCACACCTTCACGCAGGTGGAAGTTGGGGCTGGCACCTCAGAGGGAACAATGTCCCATGGTCCACAGCTGGAGGTCTTTAAGGACATCTGGATGTACCATCAGTTGCTCTGTCAGCCTTTCAAGCCCCAGGGTGCCAAATCTGAGCCTAGGCAGATAAGAAAGCTAGATTTTCATGTGCACATTTGGTGTGGGGTGGGGGGGAGGGGAGGCTAGGGGAGGGCCGGATCTCACTTAGCCCAGAAAGCCCTCCTTATCTACAAGTCCTTTGAAGTGGGGGAGCTCTCAGAGACTGGCAGCCAGAGGGGAGCCTTTGCTCCACACCCAAGTCCCCAACAATCCCTCAGCTGGAGAGACTGGGCCCAGTCCGGGTGTAATTCTGGGATCTCAGCACTCACAAATCATTCGTTCACTCAGCAAGCACGTCTGACCCTAGCAAGTGCCAGGCTCCATGCTGAAGGCTAAGGAGGCTGAGATGAATCTGACCCACATGCTTATCTGCAACCACAAATGCTCTCAAACTGTGCCCCGCCCAAAAAGGGATGCAGACATGGAACTCCAGTGCGCTGGACTGCTTACAATCCTAGGTCCTGGTCTGGAATGTGGTGCCTGTATCTGATGCTTAAACACCCTCTACAACGTCGGAGCAAGTGACAAGGTCTCAAGCCCTTGCTCATATATCTCCCAAGGTGGCGGAAACCATTTCCCTCTCTTTCCTCTTCCCCTCCCTGCCGCCAGAGCCCTCCCTTAGAACACCAGAGCCTCTGGCTAACAGAGCCTGCTGCCTCCCTCGGAGCTGAATCCTGCCCTTGTGCTTCTCCCACTGGTCCTGACTCTGACCTCTGGGGCTGCCAGCGCCTGTCTGGCCTCACTCATCCCAGGACAGCCCTGGAGAGAATTGGAGGCAGCATCAGGTTCCCACAAAGCTCAGTTCCTAAAGATTGTTTTGCTGCAGGAAGGCCACTGGAGCAGCAATGAGCAGGAGGCATGGGACAATTGTGGGCTGGAGCCCAGGAGCCCAGGAGCACGCCAGGTGAGAGATGATTCACCTCAGGCAGGCTAGAGCCAGGCAGGGACAAACCAGAGGGCCACTGGAAGGGAGACTCCAGGGGAGTCGTGCTGCGCTTTGGGAGAGGAGAGGCTGCCTTAGCAGACTGACCAGAGGGAGCGCCCCAGCTGATGAGGGAGCCTTCATCCTTCCCTCGGACTAACAGGGGAGAGAAGACCAGTGAAAATGAGAAAAGAGAAAACAGGAGCAGCTTTCCAGCTCCCAGCCCCTTCCTCCTTCCAGCCAGATGTGCTGCCCTCGCTCAGCTCCTCCCTCCTAAAGCATCTATTCTCAGGCTGCTAAAGTCCCTGCTTTAGCAGCTGGAGGACAAGGGTGGAGCCTGGTTCATCTCTGTCCCACCCCAGCCCCACCCGTCCCTGTGCCTTGCCCAGGACTTGCATGTGGCAAAGTCTTGGTAAACATGTACTGAATAAAACATTGCACTGATTTGGGCTGGTTGTAGCTGGTGCAGAAGCTGTATATCTAAAGAGTAGTAGTCAGCCAACTTTAGGGTCCGGAGACCCAAGTCTTACTCTTGGCTCTGCCATGTGCTCTTTTGCTCAAGGGGGACCTTGAGCAGATCTTTTTTCTTTCATGGGACTCAGTGTCTCCATCGAGGAGGACCACATAAGACACCTCTGAGGCCCACTAAGCCTAAAATGCCCCATGGTAGTTCAGGACGCCCCCTCCACATTTATTTGACGCAGCTCTATGTCCTCTCTCAGGGACACCTGAGAAGACCGCATCTCCTTTCTCCCAGGGCACTTCCATGCCCCCACCAGACTATCTCTGAACCCTGGGAACCAAAGGAGGAATGTGTCCAACTGTGAGCTTGGCCAAATCAAGCCAAGTCACCTTTGCTATTTGAAACCCCTCCCTGTGCAGAAGCAGTCCATTGAGGCTGGGAGAAGAAGCAAATCCCTACTCATTTAGGAGTCCACTTTGTGGTGACTCTAAATTCCCCAGGATTAAGAGATCTCCAACACCAGCTTCCCACTGTCCTTTTCTCTAATGCTCCCCTGAGGCCACTTGGCTGATTGGAATGTTCAGCTCACCCCCTCGGTGGCCAGGCAGGATAAGCGCCCTCACTGGGGACACTCTGCTGGCTGTAGTGTTTCCCAGGACTAATCCATACTGACAACCCCTGGACCTGGCATTTCCAAGGGGTCGAGTTCGGCAGTTCAGAAAGCCTGGATCCACCAGGGATCGGAGGATAAAGTAGGCCAAGACTAGAGCCAGTTGAGGATGGATGATGGGCTCCCGTGTCGCAAGCTTTTGGGTTCTAGCATGTTCAAGCCCGAAGGGACCGTCAGGATAATGTGTCATGCGCCCCCATTGTACAAACGGAAAAGTGAGGCTCAGAGAGGGCCCGGGCAGAGCACTTGCCAAAGTCACACCATATGTTTGTGGTGAGGTGAGGACTCAGATACACGATTCAGGTGTTCATTTACCCCACAATCTTTTTTTTTTTTTTTTTGAAACCATCTTCCACGTTCCAAGACTGGATACCTGGAATACTGAGATAAATTCGTGTTCATTTAACAAACACTTATGTAAAACGAACTATGTGCCAGCCACTGTTCTAAGCACTTTATAAATATGATCTCATTTAATCCTCCTAAGAACTCTGAAGGTAGGTTTTACTATCCCCAATTTACAAATGCGAAGACTAAGATGTCAGTAGATGAAATAACTTTTCCAGGGCCTCAAAGCTACTAAAATGTGACTACTTTAAGTTTGAACCCAGGTCTGTCCTGTACTCCGTGTTGCTCGGTGAGAGAAGTTAAGTCCAAGTAACTTGCAGTGCTGACAGCAGGGGATCCGGGCCCCAGGGCAGAGGGGTCCGGGCAAGCAAGCTCTGAGGGCAGCAGGTTCACATGCTGGAGACCGTGCTGTGCATCTCCAGGGAAGCCAATTCACTTTGCCTTCGATGTGAAGTGTGCCCCCAGCGTTGTGCGATGCAGCAGCAGCCCGGCCCTCCCCTGCACTGGCGACTGTCAGCCAGGCGTGGGCCTCCGCAGTTCAGCCAGCGCTGCCGTTCTCGGGGTAAGGACTCCTGGGCCCAGGATGGAGGCCTTGCCAGCCCCAGAGGTAATGTGTGCCAGCTGCCACCGCAGCCCCCGCCAGTTCTGTGAGATCACGGCAGGGGCAGCCTCAGGGTCATATGTCTAGACAGTCAGCCTGAGAATGGGGCTCGGCATCTTGGAAGAAGTTTCCTGAATTCCTTCCACCTTCGGGAATGGAAACTGAGCTAACAGGGAATTTGTTCTAATTACAGGGAAATAAGGAGAATTGAACAAGGTTCAAGGTTGAACTCTTCTGTCGGGTTTCTCCAGCACTCTCCTCTTGTTCTCCTCTCCAGTGAGAGACCCCAGATCACCAGCTCCAGGCCAGCTCCTGGCTGGACACCGGGCACAGACAGGGTTAGATGGGGCCCCGCCTACCGGGAGAGCCCACCCGGTCCAGCAGTAAACGGTGGACCATCCCAAGGAAGCTCGAGGGTGGAGCGAGTGGAGGAGGGCAGGAGAGCACAGGCTCCCAGAAGCCCAGACCCGAGGTCAGCGGAGGCTCCCGGACAAAGTGGACGCTGAGGTCCTCCTCCCTCCCTTCTGCCCACACCGCAGGGCCCAGTTGAAATGCCACCTCCTTCAGGATTTTCTCAGGACACACTGATGGGCACTCATTCAACAGATGCTGATTGAGGGTAGAAGGGTGAGCCAGAGACCAGCTGCCACTCATGGAGTTTAAGGCTGCTCCCTTCCAAGAGCGGTCTTTGCACACCTTTCACCCAGCAGACCATCTCAGAGGCTGTGTGTGTGTGTGTGTGTGTGTGTGTGTGTGTGTGTGTGTGTATCTTCTCACTCTTAAGCATTTCCCAAGTCTCTTTCAAGAAGTAGCATGACTAAGAACCTAGCCCTGGAATCAGACATTCGCATTGGAATCCTGAGTCGGTCCCCGTGTGACCCTGAGCAAACTCACCCCTCTTTGAGTCTCAGTTCTAGCTGTCAAATTTGTACAATAGTTACCTGAGAAAGTGATGTGTATTAAATAAAGTAATTCATGGTACCTGCTTAAGCTAGCGCTTGGCTGTTAGTGTCGTTATGAACAAGGAGAGTCTCTACTGCCAGCCCCAATGGGCCACAGCGTGTCAGAGAGCTCCTGCACTTAGTAGGTACTTTGCAAATGCCTGGTGCTTGACTGCTCTTTGGCAGAAAATGGGGGGTAGATATATGTGGCCTTTTAAAATGTGGTAAATTACACATAACATTAAATTTGCCATATTAACT
This sequence comes from Kogia breviceps, assembly GCF_026419965.1. NCBI lineage: Eukaryota > Metazoa > Chordata > Mammalia > Artiodactyla > Physeteridae > Kogia > Kogia breviceps. The sequence continues at coordinate 162,784,070 of NC_081310.1, forward strand.
ATTTTTAAGTGTACGATTCAATGGCATTAGGTGTATTCACAGTGTCGTGCAACCATCACAAATATCCATCTTTAGAACTTTTTCATCATCCCAAACAGAAATTCTGTACCCATTACAAGTCTGTACCTATGACTCTCCCTTTCTTCCCTCCCCCCAGCTCCTAGTAGACTCTATTCTACTTCCTGTCTCTATGAATTTGCCTAGTCTAGGTACCTCATATAAGTGGAATCACACGGTATTTGTCTTTTTGCATCTGACTTACTTCACTTAGCATTCTGTTTTCAAGGTTCATTACGTTGCAGCACGTGTCAGAATTTTGTTCCTTTCTAAGGCTGAATGATACGTACGGATGTATCGCATTTTGTTTATCCCTTCATCCGCTGATGGACATTTGGGTTGCTTCTACCTTTTGGCTATTGTGAAGAGTGCTGCAATGAGCATTGGTATACAAGTGTTCAAGTCCCTGCTTTCAATTCTTTGGCTCTATTCTGACAAGTGGAATTGCTGGATCATACAGTTAATTGTACATTTAATTTTTTGAGGAACCACCATACCGTTTTCCACAACAGCTGCACCATTTTACTTTCCCACCAGCAATGCCATACGGTCTTGAAGGAGGAGTCAAAAGGGTGTGAGATGGACTCCCAGGGCACCCTTCTGTGGAGACTTTCCTCAAAGCATTGGAAGCAGAGTGGTGAAAAACCAGGGCAAGCCCAGAGGAGGTGCTTCAGATGCAGAGGGAACTGGAATTACACGGAGAAGGGGTAGAAGGGCCCAGAGTGTGAGGTCTGGTGAGAAGGCCCTGGAGGTGTGACGGCTGCCGTTGTGTGTCCACTGTACTGTCCGGGGGGCAGACTGAAGTCCAGTCAAGGTGTTCCAGGGAGACTAGAGCCACCTCAATATGAGGAAAGCTTTCCAAGAGTCAGAGCCTTCCAACATGTGAGTGGGGAGCTCTCCATCGCTGGAGGCATTCAAGGAGTCACTGAGGTCCTTTTGAACGGGAGGCTGAAGGACGTTGGAGGTCAGGCTGAGAACCTCTGTGAGCCTATAGGTCAGTGTGTTCTGAACGTCTGTGGTTTTAAAACTCTGTGACTGGGTCCCATTTGAGCCCATTTGCAGGCAAAGTCTCTATAGTTTGCTATTCCCACCCATCCAGACCTGCCCCAAACTCTCTGAGGCCCCGTTTTGGCACAGACATTGCTCAGTCCCAGCAGGGGTGAGTTTTATTTCCATTCACTGATGAGGATATTATGTGACGCCCTGAGTTCCTAAGTTCCTGTGGCTCCTGTCTACCTTTTCAATTAGAAATAATACCGTGTGCGTGCAAAGCAAGGCTGCAGGGAAACAGTGCAAAGGTGAACAAGGGAAAAGGGCTCTCTTGTCTGGCCTTCAAGAGCTCCAGAGTCTGTCCCACGCCCCCACCCCAAGCCTCTCGCCTGGGCACAGAGCTGACCTTACCTCCTTCTCTGCTCAGCACTCAGCCTCCCTGCCCCAGCCATGCTCTCCCCTGCCCCTTCTCTCCTTCCGACCATTCAGCTTACGCTCCTGGCGGGACCCACTTCCTGGGACACCATCTCTGAATCTCTCTGCCTGCATAAATCCTGCCGTCTTTTAATGGCTCATCCAGGTTTCCCTTCCTAGAGAAAGCCCACAAAGATCTCCTTCTTCCGTAAGGCTCTGTCTGCCAGGGCTCTGCTTAAGGCAGTCCTTCACAGATGTTTATTATTAATCACCCACTCAGCACCTGGACTGTTTTATATGCTGGGGATACATCACTAAAGACAAGAACAGCTCTGCTATCATTGAGCTTCTACTGCAGCAGGAGACACAGAAAACAAACACAGAAATACATAAAGTCACTTAATATAGGGATGATTGCTGCAAAGACAATAAACGGGAGATATAAGGGAGGCTCCTTTGGATACAATGGTCAGGGAAGACCCCTCTCAGAAGTGATATTTGAGCTAAGACCCAAATTATGAAAAGAGCCCACTGTGAGAGAGGAGCTGGGGTGGGGAAGCCTTCCAGGGACATAGGAAGGCAAAGGTTCCTGAACAACCTTGGTTGTTCAAGGAACAAGAAGGTGGTCACTGTGGTTGGAAAAGGTGGAGAATGGATGACATGGCAGTGGAGAGACAGGCAGGGGAGATGCTGTCAACCATGGTACGGATTGCAACGGGCAGCCATTGAGGGTCTTAAGCACAGAAGTGATTTGGTCTGATTTATGATGTATGAAAGATCACCCTGGCTGCTGCGGAGAGAACAGCCTGTGGTGGGAAAAGATTGGAAGCAGGGAGACCAGTTAGGAGCCTACCGGAGTAGACCAGGCAAGGGCTGACAGTGTCTTGGAGCTGGGAGTTGGCAGTGCAGATGGTGAAAAGAGTCAGGTTTGAGATATATATATATATATATATATATATATATATATATATATATATATATATATATATATATATATATATAGTGTGTGTGTGTGTGTTTGTGGCGCAGGCCCAGCAGCCATGGCTCAAGGGCCCAGCCGCTCCGCGGCATGTGGGATCTTCCCAGACCGGGGCACGAACCCGTGTGCCCTGCATCGGCAGGTGGACTCTCAACCACTGCGCCACCAGGGAAGCCCTGAGATATATTTTGAAGGTACAACTGCCTGGGGATTGGGAGAGGGAAGGCCTGATAGAGAAGTGTCACTTTCTTTGTCGGGTTGTTGGGTTAAAGAGACTTAAAGAGACAGATGAGGAGTCCTCCAGATAAAGAAAGAGCAAAAAGCACTCCAGGCAGTATTTCAAAAACATTCAGAGGCAAAAAAGGGGACGGTGCTTTCCGAGTGATGGCTGTGAATGGTATGTACTGAATTTTCAAAGATGACACGTGATGAAAAGGACAGAGAAGTCCATAAGGGTCTTGAGCATTGTGGGAAGGGCTTAGGCTCCACTTCTTGTAGGCAATGGGGAGCTATTGAAGGTGCTAGCACATAAGAGTTGCTCAGTATATGTTTACATAAGGACCACCCGTAGGCGCCCCAGTACTGATGTGTGGAAGTTGCTTTCACAGGTATTTCATGGGACCCTGGAGAAACAGTGTGGTGTTTGGCAACTGTAGATTCTTGTCTCCCCATGCCCAAGGCAGCTTGTGCCCAAGCTGAGCTCTGTTCCAGGATGTAGTCTGACTGTGAGTTCTATGGGCATCCCGATTCCTGGAGGACAGAGCCAGGTGGCCAGAGGCTGGAAGACAAGCTTCTGGCTATACATCCCAACCAGCCTTCACTGTCCTCATACACCTCAGCAGCCCGTGACCAGCATTATACACAGATGGGACAAGCACAATCCATGTGCCTGTGACATTTATACCAGCCAGTACAGAGAGAAGGCTCTGGGCACAATTCCTCCCAGACGTTCATTTATCACTCTAGCTTTCCCAAGACTTTAGAGAGACACCGACGTGTTCCCTGCAGCCACGGCTCAGTCTCCAAGAAGCTGTTGGACACTAGGCTAACACCTTGCTCTGGGTCTCAGTTTCCCTGTCCTGAAAGTGAAAAGATTGCACTTAGTGACCCGAGGTGTTCTCCATCTCTGGCACCCTCTGTTTAATTTGTTCCCTTCCTGCTCACAAGCCATTTGCACGTCTGCTCTTCATGCAGGGGAACAAAGCCACAGTGTTTGGATGAAGGCTGGTTCACGGTCGATCTCAGTCCCAGGGGCCGAGAGGCCCAGTTGGATTCCACTGAAGCGAGAGCAGAATCCTGTAAGGTTTGCCTTGCCCATGCCTTCTGGAAAATGCTTGCAAAGCCTGAATTCCCAGCCCACATGCTGGAGCAAACCATCCTCCCTTTGAAACCTAAGAAAGTTGCAGGAACAGCCATTTACCTGCCACATGGTTTTCGTAATTTCCCCGGCACCTTCGCTAATCATTGAAGCGGGTGCTGGTGGGTGGAGGGTGAGCTCCGGGTCAGACGCAGATGTGCTGGACCACGGCTGGTTTGGAGGAAGAGAATTGAAGCCGAGATATTGCGGGGCCTTCCTGAGGGTGTCCAGCCACTGGAGTCCGCTCATGAATACCTGGGAGTCCTGCTGAAGTCCAGGAAGCAAGCTGAGTCACAGGAGATGAAGCAGACGATGCCCTGGAAAGCCGAGTCAGTGAATATCTGTGAGGACAGCCCATCGGGTGTAAGGAAGGGTGGAGGATTGTGGCAGGGTTAAAAGATGCTGAGCACCTCAGAACTGGACGGGGATGCAAAGCACCTGATAGGTCTGCATACTCTTGAAAATTATACTTCTTCACCCCTTCTCTCAGCAGAGATTATGACATGGGCCGTGCCAGGCACCAGGGGTACAGTATAGCACACCTACCCCGTCCTTCCCTGCCCGGAAAGATGGACTGACAGGAGATGTGTCTTGTGGTTCCAACCGTAGACACTCAGAAGGGGGCATAAGCATGGCTTCGGGTGACGACCAAGAAGGCTTTCTGGAGGTGATGACGTGCCAGACAAACTAGGAAAGGCACAAAGGGAAATAATGGCTCCATAGGACGAGTGGAAGAAGCTTGGACTTCGAACCAAATGGACCTAGTTTCAAGCTGACTCTGCATCTTTGTTATCTCATCAGTAAAATGGAAACTGTAATGATACTTTAGGAGATTAAATGAGTTCAGGAGGAAATATGCCTGGTTCAAAGTGATGTCTCCTGAAATGGTTGGTTGCTGGAGGTCAGGGCTCAGGGGGCGATACAGAGTCTGGGGGAGAAAGTCTCCAGTACTGCTTCCTCCTCGGCTTTGAGTGAACTCCTCCCACCCACCCCTGTGGCCAAAGTCAGTGTAGGTAGGCTCCAGGCCAGCACCCCGAGTCCTGGTGGCCTGCTTGCCCTGAGCTTCCCAACGGCGTCAGTATAACAGGCTTCAGTGGGCCCAGTGAATTTCCACAAGCCAGGAGGGCCTCACTCTGAGGCTCACACCTCTGGAACTTGAGATGTTGGCCAAGTTCAGTCTGTGGGAGGAGAAGGCAAGCGCTGTGTCGGCCGGATTTGGTGGGGAAATGGGCCTCCAGGGTGGAAAAGAAAAATAAAGAAAAGGATTCCCGCTGGAGCTTGCTTGCAGAGAGATGCAGTTCTAAAGGTTTCCCCTCCCTCCTCCCCTGCCCCAGGCCTTTGCTGGAGAACTAGCTTCAGAGTCTGGCCCAGCAAAGACAGCTTCCTCCAAGAAGTCTGCTTGGATGGCCCTGTCCCTTCTGAGCTCTCACTCCTCCGACCCTGCGAATCCGAGTGCGGTTTCACCCTCACAGACCGAGTACTTGCCACACAACCTATTTGGTACAGTTCATATTTGACTCAAATGGTAAGCTTCCAGCAGAAAAGCAAAAAGGAGAGGAGAAAATTCACATTTATTGAGCCCCTACTGTATACCTCACCCTGGGCTGTGCATCTTTCCTACGTCACCTCACTTAAACATTCCAACAGCCCTCCAAGCTAAGGACCACTCTCCATTTTATGGATGAAGAGACTGAGGTTCAAAGAGGTGTGAGTCCCAGGATGGGGAACCCAATTCCACTGGACTCTGAAGCTTATTTAACTCTTCTATACCACAGCAAGGTCCTCTGTGGGAAAAGTATACGCTCTGTGGTGAAAGGAGTTTGGAAAATGTTGCTTTTTAAGCATCCCTCTTGAGTCTTCCAACCCACCTCCACTAGTATATTCAAGGCTCTGAGAGGTCCTACAGAGAAGATACCTGACTTACTTCACCTGGTCCAGCACTCCCCAAGGGACACCTCAGTCACGTTGCAGCTGCTAACATCCCCTGAGGCCTGTGGGCACACACTTTGGGACGAGCTGTCTAGAAAGCAAATACCGCCAAAGCAGGCGTGCTCAGGGGCGAGCCCCTTGTAGAACTCAAGGTGGGCGGGGAAGGCTGAATTAGACCTGGGGGTGGGGTGGGGGATGAAGAAAGGCATAGCTGGTGGGAGGGAGCATCACGACGGTCTGGGCACAGAGGCCACAGCCCCAGCTGAAACCCAGCATCCTAAGTACCTGAACCGGTAACATCTTTGACAACGGAAGTTTGTCTTTAAAGCCGGAAGCACAGGGTGACACTAGTCACGCTCTCAGCCACTGCCAGCAGAAGGCAGCAGTTGAAATGCGTATGAGTCTGTCTCTGTTGCCTAAGGAAACAGGCAAAATGCAGCCCAAGGGACTTCAGTTAGACTTCAGTCAGGCCATCAGTAGAAGATCTAACTAGTCCCCTAAAATCACATGCATGATCCTGCCACACCGCTTTGCCCATGTTCCCCGTGCTGAGCTGCCCTCCTTCCTGTTCATTTCCACCTTGCCAGTGTCCACCAGGCAGTGCATATGTCAAGAAGACTTTGAAGACTCCACGCTCTCTGCCTTCTCTGGAATCAGGAAGTCCCGACGCATTTCCCCTCCCGAAGGAGATGCTGGAGACTTCAGTGGCTTCTGATCAACATCAGGACCTGGAATCTTAGTATCGAGATTAGGCAAAGAAGTGGTCCTGCCAAATTCTGCCCAGGACTGATAGCACCTGGAGTACTCTCCGGCTGGCCACCGCACCGCCGTAAATACTGGTGTGTCCACGTGTTGATAGCCAAGTGGGAGGCCCCTGGAAACTGTCAGGTGAGGCGCGGGTGAAGGAAAGAGGTTGGGGGACATTTATAGATGGGAGTGCAATCAAAATCTTCACGTAGTACCTCACACTTGTCTAGAGCAGCACTTCTCCAAATGTGTCCCTGAACCAGCAGCCTCAGTATCACTTGGGAATAAGTCGGAAATGCAAATTTTCTTTGCAGAAATGCAAATTCTTCCATGCCACCCCTTCCAGACCAAGAGCTCCCAGTCAAGAGTTTTAATAAGGCCTCCTGGTGATGCTGAAGCATGCTAAAATTTGAGAATCACTGAACTGCAATTATTCCTGTTATAAGAATCGCTCCTTGGAAGAAATAGTGTTATTCTCCCCTGTTGTGGAAAGTAACTCATAGAGGACATTTGTTCCATCCGAGGACCCACAGCGGATATGCTGCAGAGCCAGAGCTCCCAGTCCCAGGCATTTTCAAGCTTCGTGGCAGCAGGGCAGAGCTGTGTGCCCAAGGTACTAAGGGAGCTGCTTGCCTTGGCCCCAGAGAAAGACTTAATTGGCTCATTAATAGCTGTGATTAGAGAGAATGGAGAAGCCTTTATCTTTGAAGTCCTCCGGCTGTGATAGAAGCTCATGCAGGGAGCTTGCTGTGGCTAATTAAAGCTGAGCTGTGTTTCCTGTCAAGAGCCCAGAGTGTTAATGGCTTCAAGAGAGAAAAATTAAGCTTCCATTTCCATTCATGGGTAATGGATAGAACCAGCAGAATGCAGAGGAGAATAAAGGGCCTTGTAAAGGCACAGAGCCCCTGGGCTCTTCTGAAGTTTGTATCCAAAGAGAAACTGCTGGCTTTGGGGGCCTGGGGGGTCCCCGATTCCCACAGTGACAACCTTAGGTCTGTCATCATCTTCATTCTTTTGTTTTATGATTTTTGAGTATTTCAACCTCTGGCCTGTGGTGGTACCTGCTCAGGTGGGTGTGAATTGGAAGTGGTGAGGGAGGGCTAGGTAACAGTCCTGGTGGTAACAGGATCTCAAGGATTGTGAAGGTTCTGGTCCCAAAAGTCATATCCATTGCAGGTTCCCAGTGCTATAACTACGACTACTAAATCAGCCACCTTATTAAGTGCCAGATACAAGTTGATAGTGTTTTACATGTTCTCATATGATGCCCTCAGTAATCCCGCAGAAGACGCACCAGGCACAGGTACATTAGGTAATTGACTAGCCCAAAGACAGAGCTGATTCCAAATCCCTTGTTCTTAACCAGTAAGATAACCATAGCTTCTCTATCCTTGAACTTCCTTTCTTGGGGTTCAGGGTCACTTCAAGCTGGGAGTGCTAATGCTACCCCACCTTGCACATGATGAGAAGACCTGGGAGGACCCTCCTCCCTTCATCTCCTCCCCACAACCCCTTCCACTTCAGGGGAGCTGACTGAGGGCAGAACCTTTCCTGAGGACACCTTGTGGTTGGGTTAAGAGGTCAAACTAGACCCCAGCTGGTGGATATAAGCACAGAGCCGATATTTCTGGACTAGAAATCAAGACATGTGATATAGGGAATGGCCTATTCTTATTTGATTAATTTATTCGTCTGAAAAGTTTGATCAAAGCAATTACATCATAAAAGGTCTGTGAGCACATATAGTCTTTAATGAAACTACTATTACATAAATATGTGTATAAAAACCAGCCCCCAGTTGATATTTCAAATAAACCCAGGTAGTTTAAATAAGAACTATCCCAGGACACCCAGCAGGTGGTAAATGTGGGTCTGCAGGAGCCCATCTTTGTATCTCTAAGAAGCCAAAGGCTTTCCCTTCTGCAAAACCGAAGTCAATTTCCCCTTGTCCGGGGAGCTGCCCCATGCCCCCGACTCTAACCCTCCTCTCCTGAAGAGGTTGCTCCCACCCCCTCAATTCCCTGACACTGTCTCTTTAATGGCCTGTTTCAAAGTTACATTTAGGCCTGCCCAACCCCAGCCCCACACCAGTTCTGAGGACCCCACCAGGGCCCAGGCTCAGTGAATGAATGAATGAATGACCATCGGACAGAGATGGGCTAGAATCAATCTCTTGCTCCCTGTATCCCCCAAGTATCTTTCTCATGTCCTTCAGAGTACCCACTGATTACAGGACTCCCTTTCTGCCTCCCAAAGGAGTGGTAAGCATATCCAGGGCAGGGACTCGGTCTGACTTGCCTCTTTTTCCTCAATGCTGAGGATACAGCATCGGGGAACGGTGCCTGAGAGACGTAAGAAAGGGCTTATTGAAAGAATGAGTAATCAAGAGAACAAAGAACTTGCATCTAAACAAATTGCCTCAGAAATGTTCCTTCTTTGGCAGAGAGGGTTAACCTGTAGGTGTGAGCCTAACCCTCCCTAGTCCAGCCCCTCTCCCCAGAAACCTAAATCAAATTAGAAGGGGGCCTAGGCCAGAGGGTAGAGCTGAGGCAGGGCGAAGCTGGGAGTCCTGGCAGGGCAGCGGGGACAGGGCCAAATGACCAATGTGACTTAGGATGGATGCTGTGGGGGGGTGTCCCCAGCTCTGCCACCTGCTCCACAGCTCACAGCTCACCTTGGTGTGCTAGGTTCCCCCAAGGTCCGTATGGCCTGGCTGTGAAGGTCAGTATGGTAGAGAGGAAAAAACACACAGAGAAGCCCTGGTTCCTTCCCTGATGTTGCTGTGCCCTCCCCATGCCCCCACCCCACGACATATGGAGTACAATGGTCAATGGGAATGGCTATGGGTACTGCCGGGTGGCGCCCTGCCCATAATGGCTTCCGTAAAGCCAGAAAGAGGCGTCGGATCTGGAGAGGAAAACCACCAAGCCGTGCTCTCCTGCCCTCGCCACCTGGCTTTCTTCCTCCCCCTGCAGTTGATGGAAGCAGCCCAGTGCAGCAAAAGAAAAGGGGCTCTCACCATTAACAGGGCCCCGTGATACTCACTTCCCGAGACTCGCTCCCTACCAGGCCCTGAGCTGGTAGACACATGTACACGCATTACTTCATCAATTTTCACAGCCAATCTTCAGAGACGGGATTAACTCCATGGAAGAGATGGGAAAATTGAGACCAGGAAGACACAAAGACGTAAAGCCATGTGCAACCAGTTGGTCTCAAATTTCAAGGCTGAGCAGACTTGAAACCCGGGATTTACTGACTCCACGCTCTCAAGGTGCCTCCCCCAAACCACGGACATCCATTCTGGCTCCATCTCGGCCATGCACTTGTCCTGTCTCGTTGGGCAAGTGCTTCCTGCTGTGCCTGCTGAAGCTCTACCCACCCTTCACGTGCCCCCTCTCTCTCAGACCACCTTGAACTGTGACGATATTTCTGCTACAGTTGAAATCAGGATAGCAGCATGGGTTGAAATCTGTCTTCTGCTGGAAAGGGTTGCATGGGCCTGGGCCTCTCCTCCTGGACTGGGATCTTTGGGGAAACAGAGCCTGTATTCTACTCAGCAATATGCTCCTCTACACCACCCAGACACACAGCCTAGTTCAGAGTCTTGTGTGAAAGAGGGACGCAGAAAAGACGTATCTAGTAAAGTGTCACTTCTCCACACCAGTTTCCTCACTAGATGCTGGAGGAGATGGACTAAATCAATGGCTCAAAAAGGCCAGGGTATACGCCCAACACAACCCACCTGCCCCCATTCTCTCTCTGACCTCATCTCCTACATTCCAGCAACACCAACTTTGTTGTTCTTCCTTTAAGACAAGTCAGCCCTGCCTCAGGGCCTTGCACCTGCTGTTTTCTCCACTTGGAGGGGTCTTTCTCCAGATTTTCCCACGGCTTCCTCCTTCAGGTCTTCTCTTTAAAACACTATTTAAGGTGGTGCCACCTTCCTCCCTCAGCATTCTCTGACTCCCTTTTCTGCTTTCTTTTTCTCCATTGCATTTATCAGCATCTTACATTTTTAAGAATGCTAGGCTGCTCAGCTAGCTACCTTAGAATTAGCAGGCCAGTTAAGTCTGGATCTCGAGGGTGTAGACCATTTGTACTGTATAAAATCTCTCTAGGTGTTTCTGATGCACAGTCAGGGTTAGGAACATCTGTTTAAAAAAAATAAAACACATACTGGAATAAACTAAGGTCCTCCCCTCCCCAGCTGGGACATGATTTGAGTTGACCAAGCCTCAGCCTTAATTCTGGCCTTTATTCCACCCCTACCCTCCATCGAGCGTCCATCCTCCCTCAGGCTACATGGAATTCTGCTGGCCTCTGAGCACAGCATCCCTTTGATATTTCTGTTCAGCTTTGCCCATGTTCTCTCCCCTCCTCTAACCGTCCCCTCCAGGGCTTTGAACTTACTCTCCAAGTTGCTGCTGATGCCACCTTCTCTTGGGCAGCCTGTCTGCCCCCTCCACCACCCCGACCCCTGCCAAGTCAGAGTCCCTAGCGCCCTCCTCTGCATTCAGAGGAGTGTGGACATCTTTGGTAAAGGACTCATCACACAATATTGTCAGCAGTTTTTCCGATTCGCGTCCTTCCCTGTAGACGGTGACTTTGAAGAAGGCAGCCGTGGAGCCCGATTCGTCGATATCCCCAGCGCCCAGCACAGCACCCAGCACATGGTGGGTGCTTCCTAAACACTGAGCGTGTGAGTAGATGCACTAGTGACTGCATGGCTGGTTAAGCACATGTGTGCTTGGCAAAATCACAGGTTGTAGAGTTGTTATAATTTGTCTTCAAACCTGACCCACCATTTTCCAGCTTCATCTCAGCACAGCTGACCACAGATTGCTTCCAGCTCAAGTCTGTTCTTAAGACAAATCCTAACAAGCAACCTCCTACCCACCTGTCGGTGAGCCACCCAGCTTAGCTGGGAAGCCCTCCCTTCCTAGAGGTCCTTGCTCTGTTTCCAGGTGTATCCAAGCCTTGTGCCACAAAGGTTCTGGACATAGAAAGAAAGCCCTTGGGACATCTTGCATTCATGGGAAGGAATTTCTCTTACCTCCCCCGAGTCAGGTGAAGGCGCTCAGCCCTCCTCTCCACAGGATATGAGATTTATCCCTGATAGTGCTCCAAGCAGAAAGGAAAGACGTCACACACACACACACACACACACACACACACACACACACACACACACACACACAAGCAACAGGACCGCTCTACACTTTGGCATGAACTATCAGAGATCATTGGGTACAACTTCTTAACTTTGGATGGATGGAGACACCAGAGGGTTCAGGACACTCGCTAAGGTCACTGAGCCCTTGTGGACTCAACCCCTTTTAGTGGGAGGTTCTCATCCTACCAGCCTTCTGACCTCTCACCCCTTGCCTGCCAGGGAACAGCTGGACTTCCTCTCAACGAGAGCCCTGATTTATGTCCACTGGGTCCAATTAGTGCCAAGCTCTCTCGGGCCGCCAAGTGCCCTGCCGGCCAGCAGCTGAAGCCTGTCTGGCAGGACATATTTGGATGATGAAGCCGTGCTGTGGGCTAAACTCGGCACAGGAAAGAGCAGCTCGACTTGGATGACCATCAAAGGCTTCCAGGCTTGGCTCCTGCCCACAAGTTGGGCAACAAGTCTATCTGGCAGGGGATGAGGGCAGTGCTTCCCAGGCAAGAGGGGCAAAGGAGAGCACATGCCAGGGTGGGATGCCCTCCCTGGGGCTTGGCGGGACCCTGCAAGTGTGGGCGGTGAGAGACCCTTGAGCTGGGAGCCTGGAGACCTGGACTCAGACTCAGCTCCTCCACCAACTCCCTACTGGGTGACCCGGGCACGCTATTTGTCATTCTCTCTGCACCTCAGCTCCTCCCCTACCTACAAAGTGGGAAGAATTTCCTTGCCAGCCTCAGGGAACATGTGAGGAACATATAAGTTTCCTCATCCATAAAATGGGATAAGCATGGTACCTCCCTCCCAGAGCTGGAGTGAGGATTAACACATAGTGCCTGGCATGGATGTGGGCTAACTCGGCCAGGACCTACCCCCTCGTGTGATTAGTATTACACTGGGGCCGCCGTTCCACCTCTCTGATGCTTAGTTTTCTAACATGCGTTCTTCGCCTGGGTTGGTGCCAAAATCAAATTCAGAAACTGAGGCTCAGAAAATGGCTTGTGTAAGCTGGTACAACTAAGAATTGGTAGATTTGGGTCCTGAATTTCAATCTGTTTGACTGTGAGTCCACATTCCATCTCTAGTACCAATATCCACTCACCACCCACTGGCTTTCAGACCCTGTTTTGGTGGTGGGTGTGCAGCTCAGAGTGGGCCTGGAGACGTCAGACATCCCAGCAGACACAGCCCTGGGTGTCTCTGCCCCTGCCACCAGATCAGCCCTGCTGTGTCGAGGGGAGCACATCTGAAAAGCCCAACCTTCTAGGAGAAGAGACTAAGACAGAAAGCAAGGCGGGACCGGGCTGAGCGACCCGTGGGTGACTTGCAGGCCCTGGCACAGTGACCGCGGGCTCCGGGCTCTGTCCTGGACTGCCCACACTGGGCCACTCTTGTGACAGCCTCTTTCTTCGGCTGTCCTAAGTCCTCCCTGCAGTACGTAGTGGAAGCTCAGACTGGGGGACAGTCACATGGATTTTAATCTCAATCCTGCCAGTGACTTTTATAAGACTTCGAGTAAACACTTTTAAATTTGGGGGTCTGAGCACCTTTCTGAAAAATAGCAGTACCATGCAAACCGATGGGCCTGTGGGTGCCTTTCTCACAATAGGATTCTTTTGCTCTTGTAAACTTTGGGGTGGTGGGATGACTGAATCCTTTGGGCTTTGCGCTTCATTCTGTTTCTCCAACATCTCTTCTTTAAAAAACGTAAGCGATCGCCCCTTCATCTATTAATGTCTCTGGGATATTCAGCTAGGGGATAAAGAATGCAAGGAAGATGGCTGTGGAGCCCAGATAAATCTGCAGCTCTTCATCTCTGCTTGGAGGAGGACAGACCAAGGCCCTCGCCAAGCCCTGTGAACACGAGAGCCTGAGACTCCCAGAGAAGTAAACATGCTTCAGGGCAAGAGGGGAGCCAACGGAAGTCAATAAGCTCAGAGAGACTAAAGAGATTTTTGGATCTTTAGGCAGCGTATTAATTCATTTGGGGGAAGTTATGGGTTGCTAGATCCCAATCTGGTCTAGATAAATTACAAGCTGCCCATGAAATGCCTTAAATTTCTGTCCCAAACCTGTCGCCATCCCCTGATATCCTCTCTCCTTCTGAGGAGCTCCAGGTCTCTTGGTTTATGCTAATTCCACCCCCCACCCACAGCCCGCACCCCAGTACTTAGCACGCAGGAGATACTCAATAGAAGCTCCATCCATGATCCTCAGCACTTGCTGATCGGGGCTCTAAGAGGACTCGGTAAAGATGTGATCACCAGGAGTCATTTCTGTTCTGAATAGGTGGCAGGTGTCCACTTTGGCTAAACTCACGTCCATTGCAGCCCATGGATTCCAGGAAGGATGGTCAGCTCAGCTGTGATTCATCCCAGCCTCAGAGCCTCTGGGTGTGACCTCAGATAAGTGATGGAATGCACGAACATTTAGAACACGGACTTCAAGACACCCTGATCCAATCAGCTTATAAACGAATACATGTCTGTTTATTAACCAGCAGATGGTGTCTTTCTGATCTCCCAACTGCTGGGTGTGGGGAGCCCAGAAGAGCTGAGACAGAAGGAAAAGATATGTGAGAATGGAACGAACACTAGTTTACAAAAACGTTAACCACTGGATGGGGGAAAAAAAGGTCAAAGACAGAAAGCAAATTTAACCCTTGTTGTTATCATAGAGAATGGTTACACTAATATTTCCTAATTCTATAGACATTTCTTCCTTTCCTAGACTCAAATTTCACACTCACCACAACCTCCTCAAATAGGCCTTATCATGCCCATTTTTTAGATGAGGAAACTGAGGCAATGAGCAATGAGGTGGCTTGCTCCAACATCTTGTTAACAAAATCATTAGAAGTAAATGCTATACTTTTCGAATCATAGAAGACCATCAGTTTGACCAGTTTTATTCCAGAGTGAGGATGATGTAAAAAGGATTCTAAAAGATTGATTATGAATCAATCAAACTTCCTTCCAAAGTGTCTTCTTAGGAGATTAAAAACCTTTGTCTTATAAAACTAAACCAATGGCAATTTTCCTCTGAAAGACCTTTCCTCTCTCCAACTTTACTTTCAATGCCTCAGTCCTTGGTTTCGACTCTTAATCCTCCTCTTTTCTTATTTTATACACTCTCTAAGTGGCCTTACTCGCATGGCGACTTTCAGTGTATCTCTCAAGTGTCCATCTCTAGCATGGATTCTACTCCTAAGAGTCACACCTGCATGTTCTACTGTGGGCATTTGGTCTGAGCATCACAACGGAACTTAAAACTAGACAGTTTTAAGAAAATTCAGCAGTTTCTCTTCCCAAGATAATACTATTCTTCCCTTCATATTCAATCATGGAAGAAAGAAGGAAAGAAAGAAGGAAAGATGGGGGGTGGCAAGGGAAAAAGAAGAAGAAAGAGAGAGAGAGAGAAAGAGAGGGAGAGAAGGAAGGAACAAAAGAAGATGTATAGAGCTGGAAGAGTCCGAAAAGGTTGTGTAGTGCAACTCTTCATTCTAAAGATGAACAAACTGGCTAGATAGAATCAGATCTGGAGCTGGAAGTCCTGTTTTCCTGACATCTAGCTGGGATCTTTGTAAGAGCAGTGACACAGAGCCCTGAGAAATGACACTGGGAAGGCAGAGGGCCAGGGTAGAAAGCTGGGCCTTTGCTTCAGCTCTTCACAATGTGTGGCCATATATTTGTCTGTTTACACGTGTGATGTCTGTCTTTGCAGTGTCATCTCCATGAGACCAGGGACAAGGTCATGTTCACTACTGTATCCCTAGCATCCAAAACAGGGCCTGCACATAGAAGGCACTCACTAAATATTTGCACCATTCATTGTAGCAGCAACACAGGAAGTACCCAGGAATTAATTTAACCAAGAATACAGTGGACCACTATGTAAAAGAGTATAACACTAATATAGGACATAGAAGATTATCTGCATAAGCAGAGACACATTACTGCTCTTAGACAGGCTGACTTAATATTTAAAACATATCTCTTCTCTGAAATCAATATAAACATTTAATACAAGGCCAATCAAAATTCCAGTTGATTTTTTGAGAACTCAATCTACTTACTCTAAAATGTACATGGAAGAATACAAATACATTTAACCTAGAAGCTTTAAATATTGAAAAAAGAAAAATGAAGAGAGAAGAACTCACCTTTCCAGATATTGACATGATACAAAGTCATGGTATAAATGCTTTGTAGTACTGGCATAAGAACAGATGAACAGATACGCCATTGGTATAGAATAGAGAACTCAGAGGCACATCCACTCACACACGCACCTGTGTTGTGCTGGATATTCTGTTTGCCCTTCCAGATCCTTTTCCCACCTTTCTCTACTCTACTCTTGCTCTGAGAGGCTGGCTTCCCTGCATTGCATTAACTATACTCCCTTGCCCTGCGATTTCCAGATGAGTTTGGCCATTGAGAGGGGATATCATCACAGATCCATATGATCATTTCCATAGATATAGAAAATGCAATGTTATGGGAAATAAGAACAATATACAAAATACAATTGTATTTTATACACTTGGAAAGTGCAGTCACAAACTGAAAAATTTTAAAGACTATTTATAAGAGAATCAAAAATTATGAAGTACTTAGAGGAAAGTTTTACAAAAGATATGCAGGTTGTATACACTGAAAACCTCAAAAGATTGCTGAGGGGAAGTTAAAGAAAAACTAAAGAGAGATTAGCCATGCTTATGGATCATAAGACAGTATTATTAAGGTGTAAATCTAGAGAATCATTGCAATCTCAGTCCAAATCTCAGCAAACTTTTGTGCAAAAACTGACAAATTGATTCTAAAATTTGTATGAAAACACAAATGATTTAAGGTAGCCAAACAAACATGAAAATGAAGAACAAAGACTTACATTGCCCAGTTTCATGACTAATTATAAATCTATAGTAATAAAGACAGTATGGTGTTCCTATAAATATAGATATCTATATCAACAGAACAGAACAGAGTCCAAATATAGGCCCATGCATAAATAAACACTGATTTTTGATAAAGGTGCCAAGGCAATTCAATATAGAAAGGATGATTTTTTTAAACAAGTGGTGCTGGAACAATGGATATCCATTTCTAAAAAGAAGGAAAAAAAAAAAAAGGAGAAGAAAAAGAAGCCCTTGATCCTTACCTCACACTTCATAAAAATTCAACTAAATATGGATAACTGACCTAAGTGTAAAACCTAAAACTTTTATAAAACTTCTAGAAGAAAACAAAGGAGAGAAAATCTTAATGACCATGGGTTAGGCCAAGATTTCTTTTTTTTTTTTTTTCTGGGGTGGTACGCAGGCCTCTCACTGTTGTGGCCTCTACTGTTGCGGAGCACAGGCGCCGGACGCGCAGGCTCAGCAGCCATGGCTCACGGAGCCAAGCCGCTCTGCGGCATGTGGGATCTTCCTGGACCGGGGCACGAACCCGTGTCCCCTGCATCGGCGGGCAGACTCTCAACCACAGCGCCACCAGGGAAGCCCCAAGATTTCTTAAATAAGACACTAAAAGCACAAAGTATAAAACAAAAAAAAATTGATAACTTGAATTTCTTCAAAATTTGCTCTTCAAAAGATACTATTAAGAAAATGAAAATGCAAGCCATGTACTGAGAGAAAATATTTGCAAAACTGTTTCACAAAAGACTGGAAAGCAGAATATTTAAAGAACTAACACATCTCAGTAAAAAGCCAAACAGCCTGGTATAAATGAGAAAAACATTTCAACAAATGGTTCACTAAAGAAGGTATAAGAATGTCAAATAAGCACAGGAAAAGATGCTTAACATCATTAGTCATTAAAGAGATACAAATTGAAACCGCAGTGAGATACCACTTCATACCAACTAGCATGACTATAATTACAAAAATGGACAAGACCAGGTGTTCGTGAGGAGGTAGAACAACTGGAACTCTCCTAACTCTACACGTGGCTAAATGCCTGGCACAGAGAAAGTGCTCCAGTGTCATCAGTTAGTCACAGCAGCTAGTAGGACCAGCTATTATGAATATGAGCAATGCACGTTAAATGAAAAACACTCCCATTAGTCTCCATCCTCATGAAGCTTCTGTCTCAACCTACCCTTTCCCTGTATATGTGATATTCCTTGTAATTGACCCTCTTAAGAACTTGGCATTATTTCATTCTTTTTTATGGCTGATTAATATTCCATTGTATATATGTATACCACATCTTCTTTATCCATTCATCCATTGATGGATATTTAGGCTGCTTCCATTAGACACAGGAATTTTATAAATGAACATCAGGAGAGTGGAAAGAAGCAAAACCTTTTCTAGAAGGAATGGAAGAAAGAAAATAAGACACAGGGTAACTTAGTCCCTGTCAATCTATAAATAGCTGTTATGAAGAAAATGGAGAAGACTTGTTCTGTGTGATCCCAAGCATGGGTACCAGCAGCTAGTGAGTAAAAGATGCAGGTAGGCAGATGCAGGCTCAATACATAGAAGTTTCCAAATGTTAAGAGATGCTTAAAAGTAGAGTTGGCTATTTCAGAAGGCTGTAAGCTTCTTGTCACAAAATGTCACAAGCAATATCCAAATAAGATTAATGGAAAGGCCTTCAAACATAAACTGTGAGAAGTAGAGAACCCAGCCCAAATTCTGAATTGAGAAGAATGGAGGTTTGAATTTGGATGTGATGAGTTTGAGAGAAAAACAGGGCACTCAAGTAGAGGAGAGACCCTCTGTATCTGGAGATACAGATTGGAAAGTCATCATGAAAATGTCAGTAGCTGAAGGCAGAAAGTCAGCTGATTCCCCATCACTGAATTTGGTACGTTAAGGCCAAGCAAGCCTAAATATTTTAGGAAGTGTTCAGGTGGGTGTCATCAGAGCCACTCCAAGCCTTTACCGTGCCTTGTGGAAT
The DNA here is from genome assembly GCF_026419965.1 of Kogia breviceps. Classification (NCBI taxonomy): domain Eukaryota; kingdom Metazoa; phylum Chordata; class Mammalia; order Artiodactyla; family Physeteridae; genus Kogia; species Kogia breviceps. Next base: position 162,802,618 of record NC_081310.1, read on the forward strand.
CAAACATAGATGCAGCCCCTTGCCCCTGGATTTCACTGCCCACTCACCTCCTCAGGAGAGTGCCCTTGTGCAATGCACGACCTGCCCAAATGCTCAGTGCAGTGGCCCTGGGTGCCACCATGCCCTGGACGCTCATGACTTCTTGCGTAAGGCATCCGTGTTGCAGATGACTTGCGCTCTTTCATAACTTCTTAGAAGAGTGTGAAAATGCTTATTGAGGGAGAGGAGATATCTTTGAGGCCTCTTTTTTTTTATCAATGTCATTAATAACTATCATAAAAGTAATATTCATGCCCTTTGCGGTACACAAAGTGCCTTCACGTCCACCATCTTGTGAGTTTGTGCATTACTATTGCTCTTACCTCACAGATGAGGAAACTGAGGTCTGAGGGATTAAACTAAGAGTTGTGAAGCTTTTTCTTGTACAGCATATATTTTAAGGTTCTAAACTCTTAATTACCATATAAATGTATAAATCTAATTGCACAAATGACATTGGTCCTACAAGGACCCATATAAAAGGAAAAACCTGCAAAAGCGCTCAGCATTCCCAGATTTAGTTGAATCACCGATAACCCCACTTAACCCACTTACACTTCACTCTGCTGAGTCCTTGTTGACAGCCTCAGTATTTCTCCATCCTATATCAGTCTGGGCCTCTCACTCTAATGAAGCCCAAATTTTGACCCATTCTGATGGCCTCTTGGCTCTCCTCCCATTAAGACACTCCCCACAAATGGTTCTACTGTTAACAACCCTCTCCTCTCACAGGTCCTGGGGACTCCCGTTCTGGATACTGTCTTGAAGGCAGCCCTCATCTTTTGATCTGTCCTGGTGCTGCAGAACTTTGCTTCAAGTTGCCTTTTCAGCTGTTAAGATGGGTTACATTGAGTCATCCATGGTCATTCCCAAGGTCTCCCTTATGAACAAAGCGAGGTGATTGTGTGGAATAGATATCCAGTCTATGGGCGAGAGCTCAGTCTGGACTGGTGGTCAGGGCTGGGGCTGACCAGTGGCCCAGGTCAGGGCACTGATGTTTCTCTCTGAGAAAGTAGAAATAAGTATTTCAGAACAGCTTTCTCAACTATTTACAACATTCACATACTTGCTGCCCGAGCTCCTGTAATAACAGATTGAACTGTCCTAACAAGGATGAGCCTCTCCATCGTCTGTAGATCGCAAGTTTCTTGCTTTCTCTAGTACTTCTCCAGGGCTTCTCCACAGAGCCCCTCTTGCTCTGGGATCATAAGCTCCTTTCTCTCTGCCGGATCCTTCACATCAGCATACAGACACTATATGACCGCAATGTTAAGTCTCTCCATTGATCCATGTTCTCACACCACTCTATTTCTTTCCCATAATAACCCGAGAAAGAGTTGCCTGAACTGGCCATGTCCACCTCCTCTCCTCCCTCTCTGTCCTCTGCCCAAATCTTCTCACTTTCCTCCAGTTTCACTACAAGCACCCTGGATGGAGTCATTGCCATCCTCACCCCGATTACTGCCCTAATGCCCTTACTGGGCTCCTCGAAATCCTCACTTTCCAGCTCACCAACCTCCACACCAAAGTCTGCACCAGCTTTTAAAAATGTAAATCAAATTGTGTTACTTTTCTTTAAAACCCTCCTAAGGCTTCTTAGTAAAGCTGGAATTCAACTCATCACTTTGACCTTCAAACCCTTACTTCACCTGGTCCCTCCCATCTCCCCAGTGCAATCTTTTAGAATTCCCCCTTGTGCCCTAAGAGGCAGGCTTTGCTGGAATTTTCTCTTGTTTCCTGAACACACCAAGGTGGTCCCTCCCTCCAGGCTCTGCCAAGGCTAGACCCTCTGCTGGGAACGCTCTTCCCCCAGATCCTCTCCTGGCAGACTCCTTAGCATCCACCAGACCCTCTCCACCACTGGTTTGGGTTACTTCTTTATTTTTTTCTTCATGAACTAGAAAGTAAGGCCTGTGTGGACAGATCCCTGCCTATTTGTTCACCAATTCTTTAGCATCAATTCGACTCTCAAAACATATGTGCCACATTAACAAATGAGCGAGTCCTCTCACCCACTTTACCATCACTGCCATGTGCCAGGCACTGAAGCAGTCACATGAGTTCCGTTCAGCTTGTGGCAACCTCTGGGTTCAAACCTGGCTCCACCACTGACTGGCTGGGGGACTTTGGGCAAGTTTGGGGCCTCAGTTTCCTCATCTGTAAAGTGAGCTCAACGATAGCACCTCTCTCATCGATTTACTATGAACAGGTAAGAGGCAGCACATTTAAATAAAGTGATAGAACAGTGCTGAGCACACAGTAAGTGCTCAATAAAAGTTAGTAATGATTATAGCCTCGAAACAGCAACTCTTTAGGACAGATTTCTCAATCTCAGTACGACTGGTATTTCAGGTAGGACCATTCTTTGCTGTAGGAACCATTCTGTGCGTCATAGGATGTTTAACAGAATCCCGGCCTCTGCCCACTGGGCCCTGAGGTGTTATGCCAGTAGCACATTCCCAATTATGATAACCAAAAATGTCTTCAGATATTGCCAAATGTTCCTGTGGGGGCAGGAAGGGCCAAACCATTTGTTATAAGGCATATACTTTTACTCCTATTGACAGATGTGAAATCGGAAGTTCAGAGTTTAAATAAGTTGCCCAAGGTTTTAGGGCTACCAAGCGGGGGAGCAAGGATTCAAACTCCCATCTTCCTGGCCCAACAGTACATGCACTTCCCTCCAGCTCGCTATGCTAGAGCCCCGAGCCCCCCTTCCCTCAGCCTACTCGGCTCACACACTCGCAGATCCGTGCTAATTACACAGCCATGTAAAACGTTATATGTGGTTTGTTATTTTATATCCAGGAACACGGTCCACAGCCTTCATTACATAAAGTAGCTGTGTGTATACTTGGGGTCTAAATGCTATTTAGTGGTCAGCTCGATGGGGTATTTTGTTTCAAGCATCACATTTCTTTTTTCCCTTTCCGTACTTCTACTAACCCCTAAATGGAGGAACAGAGCCTCACACAGCTTGGGCTAAAGTGAAAGGCAAAAGTCCCCTAAATGACAAACGTCCCACTGTCCTAATTAGATTGGGAGAGACAGCCCAGGATGTGCCATATGTGGTGTGAATGTGTCCCTCAGTGGTTGTGTGTGTGTGTGTGTTCCCAAGACCCACCCAGTCTGGCCCATACAACCTGCGCTACCTTCCCACTGGTGTCTTAAAGGAAGCAGGTGGTCTAGTAGGAAGAACTAGACAACCCAGGCCTTCTAAATATCAGCTGTGTAGTTTGAGTATGCCGTGTGTCCCCTCTGAGACTCAGTTGCCTCATTTTTAAAATGGGGGTAAAGGGACTTCCCTGGTGGAGCAGTGGAGAAGACTCCGGGCTCCCAATGCAGGGGGCCCGGGTCCGATCCCTGGTCAGGGAACTAGATCCCACGTGCGTGCCGCAACTAAGGAGCCTGCGAGCCGCAACTAAGGGGTCTGCCTGCTGCAACTAAGACCGGGCGCAACCAAACAAACAAAAAAATAAATAAAATGGGGGTAAAAATATATGTCCCACAGTGTTGCTGAGATCCTTTAGCTAAAGGGTCTGGCACCGAATTGGTCTAAGATAATCCCCAGTTCCTGTTCCTCCTTCACTTGCCAACACCTGGCCCGTGCCACCTCGCCTCACTCCAGCCCATTCTTAATATCACCGCTCTTCTTCAGTCAGAATTTCCTAGGTCCCGACCCACCTCTACCCCTTGGCTTTCATCATTCCCCTTAACTGGATTGCAAGCAAGTCTCTTTCCACCTATTTAAATCTCACTTTCCTGCACAGCCAAATTCAAATCCCACTCCTCCCGGATTAATGCCCTTGTCCAGCTCTCACTGGCTTCTCCAGGACTTTTCTGATACTACGTGATTCACCTGGCGCTGAAACGCATTTTAACTAGTCACCTGAATATTGTTCATTAACTGCAAGTAGGCAGAGGTCAGGACTGTATTCCTTCAGGCCTAGACACTACAATACACATGGGGCCCCATAAGTATTTGTGAGTTGGCAAAGTCAATGCATAGCATTGTTCTATCACTGATGGCTGCACACATCAGGCTGTGAACACGCCTCACCTGGAAACTGATATGCCAGCCACCCTCCACCAGCACCATTTATGGAGAGCAAGCTAAGACGATTATATCCTCTGAAGGGCAAGATGAAGGGCTTTCTAAGGGTCATGCACAGCCCTTCTCGGTGCAGTCTCATTTCTGATCTTCCCCAGTAGCTCTCATGTTCTAGCTCCCCCATCATTGTTTACAGAGCTCCCAGTAGGCCAAACACAACTCCCTGCCTTTGCACACACTGTTCCCACTGTCTGAAGTGACCTTCCTTTCCTCACACTCCCTGTCCAAGTCCTGCTCATCCTTAGAGACCAACTCAAACGTCACCTTCTTGGCAAAGACCTTTGCTGACCTTCTCTCTCCTAAGCCCCACTTTCTTCTCCCCTAAGGTTGCTGTTCTCCCCTATCCCCCATCTGTTTCCCAAAGCACCCTGTTTGTGGTACCTCTGTCTCAGTCTCTGGGTGGCAAGCTCCCTGAGGACAGACTCCTGGGCTGATTCCTCTGTGTGCTCCTCCCCCATTGGGCTGGATCTAGTAGAACTTTCTGTTTTTAACAAATACCATCTTATATGGCAAGCCTAATCCTCTGCGGTACTTCTATGATGGCGTGTGTGTTTCCCCACTCTTGTAAGGGAAATGTCCTTTTTGGAATCATCTCAGCATATACCTTTTTTTCTGGTTCTCTCCATCACTTAGACTGTGTTAAGCACTACTGACCTCTGCATGGTCCTAGAATCCTCTTCCCTTCTTTCCCACCCCCCAAGGACATCGTGACCTTCAACCATCAAGGATTAACTTCTAACCCACTAAGACCGGGGGATGGAGGGGGGAGAGACAGAGCCTGGGGGTGGGTGGGAGGTCGGCACATCTGGGACAGGAGTTGAAGCTGGGAGTCAGGCCAGGCCAGGTCCACTGGAAAATACCAGTGTGGCCCACAGCCCAGGCTATGGCCCGTCGAGAGGGCAGCCTTCAGGCCCAGAGCAAAGCTTCTCCTTTGGTCCAGCAAAGCAGGGGAACCCCTCATCTCCCTGCCTGAGAGATGCCCTTCGGCAGGACCAGGGCTCCTGGATCTGCTCAAGAGGCAGACTTTGTTGGTTTAGTTCCGCAACAAGGCTTCTGTTCCTGTCCCGGCTGTTACGGCCTACAGATTCCTGGTACCCGTCTGATTGAACAACTTAATTAAAATGCAGTAAAAGGAAAGTAGGCCGGATGTGATCCGGGAGAGGAGACAGGCGTCTGAGTCCACCGCCTGCCTCCTGAGCCCTGTGCCCCTTCCCATCCTGCCTACAGGCCCCTGGGCAGGCAGAGGCCATGGAACTCTGGACTGTAGTGTTGAGGGCAGAAGACCTTAAGGGTATCTGCTCCCTGAGCTGTTCATCCTGATGAGAGGGCAACTGAGGTCCAGCCAGGACAGCTGAACTACCAGAAGCCGCTCAGGAAGCTGTTAGCAGAAGCACAGGGAATCTCTAGGACTTTAAGACTGCTCGTCAGGGGCTGCTCTTGATACACTAGGTGGGAGAAAAAAATTGTTTGAAAACACAGAAACCCTTGTTCTTGGGGAGCACCCTCTCCAGGGGCCTCAAACATGTTTGTCCTTTTTTGGGGGTAACAACGTTATGGAAAATAATTCACATACCATACAATTCACCCATTTAAACTATACAGTTTAATGGTTTTTTAGTATATTCACAGAGTTGTGCAACCATCACCACAATCAATTTTAGAATATTTTCATTATTACCCCAAAAAATGCAATCCCCTTTAGCCATGGTCCCCCAGTCTCTCCAACCCTCCTGGCCCTAAGCAACCACTGATCGCCTGTCTGACTCTATACCTTTGCCTATTCTGGACATTTCATATAAATGGAATCATATTATCTATGTCCTTTTGTAACTGGCTTCTTTTATTTAGCATAATCTTTTCAAGATTGAGCCATATTGTGGCATGTATCAGCACTTCATTATTTTTTATGGCCAAATAGTATTCCATCATATGAATATACCACATTTTATATATCCATTCATCAGTTGCTGGACATTTGGGTTGGCTCTCCCCTGTAGCTATTTTGAATAGTGCTGCTATCAACATTTGTGTACAAGTTTTTCTGTGGACGGATGCTTTCAGTTCTCTTGGGTATTATGTACCCAGGAGTGGAAAAACCTGTTTGTTCTTGCATCTCATTAACAATATCAGTAACCATACCGGTGGAGATTCTAAAGGATTATTGCACACATTGACTCGGAAAAATAGTTAGGACAGGAAACTGGATGAAGCAAGACAGGCACAGAGAGGTTAACTGTTTGGACACTGGTCACACAGCCATAGGAAAGGACCACGGAGGAGGAAGTCATAGCTGGCACTTGTGAAAATTAGTCAATGAAACATTTATAACTTTAGGAAAAAAGCCCTGGAACATTTTAAAAATCACACACATAGTCATGTGTACCATCACTTTAATTATATGGATTAGTTTTTAATTTGATCAGGTCCTTTCCTACCCACTGTCTCCCTTATGTTCTAGTTCCCCCTGAAGACCATCACACTCCTTCTCAGTGGAATTAAATTCTCCTCCCACCTCCCAAGCTTTTCACCTCGTCCTCATCATGGGGAGTGGTGGCTTTGTAGGGAGTTTTGGAGCCTTGAGGAGTGGAGGCTCTTTAAAGGACTTCTCTTTTGTCACAGCTGCAGTTCTCAGAGCGCTGTGTGTTGGAAGCACGGAGCCGCACTGTTCTCTTGCACCATCTGGGCCCTCTGGCCTGATCTGCATCTGTCACCAGAAGTGTGCATAGCAAAGAGCCGAGGTGGCGCGGACACCCAGCAGGCGGAACCAGATGCAACTGCCCACAGTCATTATTTCTGACCTGCAGAAATGGCAATCTCGGGTGGATCAGCCTAAAAGTCTCTGGTATCCTCTCTTTCCTTCCGTGTTCCCCTCGAAGACCCGGGTTGCAGGCTCTGGAAGCCTTTCAGCCCCTGCAGCCCAGCTGGTCTTCCTTGCCCAGCTTCTCCAGTGGCCATTCTCCAGCTGCTCCAGCTGCTGCCTGAAGACTTGAGTGGGAGGACTGGGAGAGCTGGGAGTCCGGGACCTCTCCACTGACTGCCCATCTCCCCACTGGTCTCTTTGCTTCCAGCTTGCCCCCTCCAATCCAGGGCTCCTAAAAGGCCCCCGCCACCCTCTACTTCAAATCTTGCAAGGATGCCCCATCACCCAGTACCTATAAATTACAAACACTCCAGCCTGGCCAGAAGACACAACTTCAGCTCCTGCTGCTGGGTTTTTGCTCCAGCCATGCCTAACTGCTAGCAGAACCCTGCAGGCACCCTCACTCTCGCACCTCTCCGCCCTGGCAGCTGCTCCTTTACTCAGCTGCCCCTGACTTATCCTTCAGGATCACTCCCAGGAGTCTTCCCTGGGCCCCAGGGCTGTGTGAGGATACTTTCCTCTCTGTTCCCCTTTCTCTGTGCTTCCGTCTCTCCTGGCACTCATCATCTATATTTGAATCACCTCTTTGCATGTTTGTCCCCATCTACCCGCCTCTGTGGGCTGTGGGCTCTAACAATCCTACCTCATTCCTACTTCAGTCTCTTTCATCAGTATAGGAAGAGTCAGTGAACTCTTCTCAACACGAGTAAGTGGTGGTGCCCATGACTCAGTTTCCCCATTGGCTGGAAACGGTCCAGAAGCTTGGATCTTGCCTCTTAGTCTTCTGTAAGTTTCATTTGCCTCTCCAGAACAGAAGGAAGCTGGTTTTAAGGGCTCTTTCGATTCTTATGGTCTAAGGAACTGGGATATGAATACTTACCCTTCCAGGACCCCTCACCAGGATCCTGTGTGGTCCAAAGAAATAGATTATTTAAATGGTAAGCCTCAAGGAATTCTGAGGAAGATTATTTTGTTGTTTTGTTTTAATGCACCTAGTGTCTGCAGAACACCTACTAACCGCATGCCGGCCTTCGGAACAGGGGCTTGATAAAAAGTTGTAAATACCAGCTTCCCTGGGTTTCTTTGGAGTGCTGCCTTCCAGCCAGTCTGGGAGTGCTTGTCCTCGCCTGCCTTTCTCCCCTCTCGCTGTTCACTCCTCCAGGACCTGTCTGGTCCATCTCCCCACATTTGTCGCTGCCGCTGCCGGGCCAGTCCGCGTCCAACGCGCAGCCGGATTGAAGTTGGCCCTTCGGGCCTCGGCCCGGTCGCCCTCTGGCGGCCGCGCGCTGAAGCTGCGGCCCGGCGGGGAGCTGGAGAGGGGAAGGGGAAGGGGAAGGGGGAGGGAGGGGGAGGAGGAGGCGCGGGCAGGGGAGGAGAGGAAAAAGTTGCGCTGGGAAGTTTGGAAAGTTGGGAAGTGGCTGCTGCGGGCTTCGCCTCCCTCCGCCCGCGTGTGAGGGAGCGAGCTAGGGAGCAGGAGAGGAGCGAGCGAGCGCCTGCCATGCCCATCAGACCCCGCCTCGCCGCGCCCGGGCGCGGAGCTCTCCCCGACTCCCTGCGGCCCGGCCCGGCGCGGCCCCGGCCCCCCGCCCCCCGCGCCGGGTCCTCCCCTCCCCCCGCCCCGGCGGCCCCAGCCCCCCGCCCGGCCCGGCTCCGCGCCGCTCTCCCGCCCTCCTCTCTCCCTCCCTCCCGGCCGCGGAGCAGCATGGCGGAGCCCGGGCAGCGGCCGCGCGGCCGCCCGCCGCCCCTCTGAGCCCCGCTCGGGGGCCACCGGGCGCCCCAGACCCGACCCCCGCCCCCGCCGCGCCCGCCGCCGCACTTGTCCCCCCGCGCGCCCCCTGGAGCGCCGCGCACCCCTGGGACCGTTGCGCGCGCCCCGGGTCCCCAGCATAACCCTGGGACCCCGCGCGCCCGCCGTCCCGGTACTACCCCGAGAACCCCGCGCGCCCCTGGACCGCGACGCAGCTCTGGGACCTCCGCGCGCCCCGGCAACCCGGCGCGCTCTCACAACCCCGGGGGTCGGCCAACCCGGCTGCGCGTCCCGGAGCAAGGGCCCCGCCCCAGAGGATCCCCCTCTTGCAACAGACGGAGCCCCGCCCCAGAGGGACCCCCAGGTCCGGCAGGGATATCCAGCCACGCCCCAGAAGGCTCCCGGCATCCCGTGTCTGGAGCCCCGCGCTCCAGAGGAACCTCCGTGCCCAGACGGGGGCTGCCCGCCCAGCTGAGGGGCGCCGCCCAGAAGGGTCCCCCGCGCCCCGCGGGCCCCGGCAGGATGCACGCCGCCCTGGCGGGGCCGTTGCTCGCCGCCCTCCTCGCCACCGCCCGCGCCCGCCCGCAGCCCCCGGACGCAGGACAGTGCCGGCCGCCCGGATCGGTGAGCGAGCGCCTGCCCGGCCACTCTCCCGGCCGCGCGGCCACTCCAGCCCTGCGGGGACGACGGTTTGGGGGGTCCTACCTTCCGCACCCACCTCGGCCCACCCGCTCCACCTCCGCCCGCCGGGCGCAGCCTCGGGCGACCTTCCCTGGCTTCTGCCGCCGGGGCTCCAGCTCCGTCCGGGGAGGCGAGGTGGGGCGCTCCCTCTCCAGCTCCTTCTCCAAACGCTGACGCTCTCGGGCTCTCCTCGACTTTCGGTCCTGCTTGGACCTCTCCTCTCTGTGCCCTTTTTGACTCCCCTCTTTCTTACTTTTAGCCTGTCCTTACCCTCTGGTTCCTCTCTTCTCGTTTCTAACTCTGTTTCTACCATTCCTTGCCCTTCTCTTCTCTGCCCCTTCCTCTCATTCTTACATGCTCAGACCCCTTGCAGGCTTCCCTCTCCCCCACCCCTGGTCCCCACCCTTGACCAAGGCAAATTTTCTCCCTCTCCAGCCCAGGCCCCAGCACCCACTCTCCCAAGTGCCCTGATTTCACAAAAAGGAGGAAGATTCCAGAGGAGAGGAAAGAAAGTGCCAGGACATGCTGGCCTAATATTTCCGTGGGGGTTGAGTAATTACTAGTTCTCCTAATTTTTCTTCCAAACTCAGGAATCCCTTGATTTCCCCCAGTCTCTCTTCCTCAAAGTGTAAATTAATGCATGGAAAATAACCCTGAACTGGAGGCCAGAGACCAGGAAAAGTTTGTGTAGGGTCCTCACCGGCTGCACTCTTAGTTGACCTTGGGCAAGGTGCACCTCCAGTGTCATGACTTGTTCAGAAACAGGGAGCTCCGCGACAGGCAGGGTGCTCAGAGCTAGTCTCTCTCCAGTATGCTGGGATTTACAATTTTTGGTTGTCAGTAAAGTAAGGTACTGTTCGCTTCGCCCACCCTGACAGATACTTCTCATTTGTGCTAGAATCAAGCAGAAGAAGTTTATGAGTTGACCGAGAGCTTGCAGCCGGTGGATGGCAGTGGACAGTCCAGGGGGTATTCTGGATAGAAAATGCCTGAGAGAAGTGATAGTCCCTTTCCCATGCCCCTTAACCCCTGGACCTAAACTGGATCTGGAGAAATGACCCATGTCCTCCTGCCCCTCCTTCACCTCTACACAGACACACACATCCCTCTTCAGAGCTTAGGTGATGGCAGAGAATTGGACTTGGAGACCAGGTGCACCTTTTGAGGGGAGGAGCCCAGAAAGCATATACATTTCTTGGGACTAATTCTGTGAAATCTTTCCCTCCCAAACCAGGGCCTTGAGACTTTACTTAGCCTGCAGGTTTTAAAGCACTTTCTCATCTGTGGTTTCAGCTGGTGGAGCAGAGTAGCTGACACCCCAGACCTGCTCTCCAAAAAGAAAATTGTATCCGCCCTGCTGAATGGGAAGTAGCTGTTTAAATAGGTGTGCTATTTTTAATAGGTGTTCTGCTTTCAAAGTGCTCTTGGCATGTATCTTCTAATGGTTGGATTTAAAAGTTATATGACTTCCTCCTTTCTTGCCAGAGCAGCACTCTTGGTCCCCCTCTTTCCACCCTTCACATGAAACACCACCGGTGAAGGTTTGGCTTGGCCAGGCATGAATATTCTCAGGTGGTGTGGCAGTCCTTGGCACTCACAGTGAGAGCCAGTCATAATGGGAGCTTCCTTCGCTGTCGCTGCCTCCTCCCTCTGTGCCTGGCACTGCTCTTCGGGCTTATTTACATAGATTGTGTCTTTTCATTCTCCCAACAATCCCTGGGGTGGCTGCTTCCAGCTCCCATTTTACAGATGGGGAAACTGGGTCTGTGGGAAGTGAACCAGTGTGCTTAAGATCATACAGCTAAGATGTGGGTCTTTCAGCTTCCAAAGCCCTTGTTTGTTCCCATGGCCCCATGTAGCTCTCTGCCTTCCATCCCGAGCTCCACCTGCCCCCTCTGTTCTAACCTTGGCTTAATTCTGCTGCCTTCAGCCTCACTGCCTTCCTTTACCTGTCCCCCTGCAGCAGAGGGACCTGAACTCCTTCCTGTGGACTATTCGGCGTGACCCCCCGGCCTACCTGTTTGGCACCATCCACGTCCCCTACACCCGCGTCTGGGACTTCATCCCGGACAACTCCAAGGCGGCCTTCCAGGCCAGCGCCCGCGTCTACTTTGAGCTGGACCTGACAGACCCCTACACCATCTCGGCGCTGGCCAGCTGCCAGCTGCTGCCGCACGGGGAGAACCTGCAGGACGTGCTGCCCCGTGAGCTCTACTGGCGCCTGAAGCGCCACCTGGACTACGTGAAGCTGATGATGCCGTCGTGGATGACGCCCGCACAGCGGGGCAAGGGGCTCTACGCCGACTATCTATTCAACGCCATCGCGGGCAACTGGGAGCGCAAGAGGCCGGTGTGGGTGATGCTCATGGTGAACTCGCTCACGGAGACCGACGTGCGCTCCCGGGGCGTGCCTGTGCTTGACCTCTACCTGGCCCAGCGGGCCGAGAAGATGAAGAAGAGCACCGGGGCCGTGGAGCGCGTGGAGGAGCAGTGTCATCCGCTCAATGGGCTCAACTTCTCCCAGGTAAGCACACAGCGCCCGCCCCAGAGCCCGGCAGCCCCCATGCGCCTTGGTCCTCTTCTCTGATGGTGTTCCCTCGGCAGGCAGAACCCTGCCCTTCCCCGAAAGGGAGAGGGTCTTTTGGGCTGTGGGGCAGCTCTTGAGCTGCCTTTGTGGTGATATGAGGGCACACTGCCATGTGCTGTAATTGGGGGTAAGAGTTTGTGCGTTTGCTTCTATCTCAGTGGTGCTATCTGTTGGGGATACACACTCCCCACCTGCTGTGCTCGCCCAAGCAGAATTTCCCTCGGAGCATCACAGTGATGAAAAACAAAAAGAAAGAGTTTCCAGTTTGGACCTGACTTTCCCTGAGACCCTGGGGTCCCGAGAGCAGGAGGCTGTCTTGAGGCTGTTGTATGGGTGCATCCAGGCAGCTGTGTGTATGTACGGAGGACGGGACTTCTTGAGGTGGGGTTGGGGTTGGGGGACAGGAGAAGTGCGATGGGCCTGGTCTCTAGTGACCCTGGTTTGCTGTTAAGCGCTGCCAGATTTCCCGGGGCCTCTGCAAAGCTCCAGGTGACCCTCGGACTACCTCCCCTAGGCTGGGAGAAGGTCAGCAAGGATAGTTTTGGGGTTAATAATTTCAGAGAAATGTGTTCACTTAAAGGTTGACAGTTCTGATTTCTGAACCTCAGGTGTAGGGGCAGGGAGAAGGGCGGAGCTTAGGAGGTTTAAAGTCTCTGGCTGCCAGAGACCTGATCCAGCAAAATGTCGTTAAAAGCCCCATCTCCATGGTCAGAGGTCACTCACAACTCACTGGCCCCAAACTCAACTCTGAGGCCCAGGGAACAATGAGTTCACATCTGCGCCTTGAGAACGGGCTGTAAGCCCCTGAGTCAGGGCTGGTGGCTCGTGCAAGGAGGCCAGGCCCACGCCGCAAGCACGGTGTGGTCCCCGAGACATACTCCTCCCGTAAGGAGACAGCCCCGTAAATTGGCCAGACTAGAAACTCTACCACTGGAACCAGACCTGCTTGGCTGCTCCTGAGATGTTGCAAGCTCTTCACCAGGGAAACAGGGGCAGAAACTGATCCCCCTTCGGAGATCTCTGGCTTTTGTTTTTCCTGGGGAAATGCAATATTGTCCCCGGGGAGGTAAGAAGCCAGATTGATTTGCCGGCCAAATGAAAGGCGGGTTTGTCGGTTCTCCTGCTGGCTCTCCCATAATTGTGGAGCCCTTACCCAGAGGGCCCCGGTGGCAGGAATATTGGGGCAGTTAGTCACGCCCCGCAGGGTTCTGACTACGCCTGACTCCTTCTCCGCGGGGAAAAATCCTGTGCATTCTCTGGCCCAGCGCTGATTCCTCTGAACGTACCGGCTTTCTCCCTCTGAAGTGACTTTTCCCTTGCCAGCCTCGGGAGCTGATATTATCTGCGTCGGGCTCCCCAGCGCTCGCCGCCCATCTCATTTTGGAGGCAGGTTTGTAGGAGGCCTCTCTGTTCAGAGGCCTCACGTCTGGCCTTGATATCTTTTTTAGGCTGGGGAGGTGGGGGGATCCACCATCACTCCCAACACCCTCTTTGTACCAACCACAGAGGAATCCGACCAGAGGCGAAGGGAGCACACAGACCCTCTGGTTAAACAGCCCCTGGCTTTAATCTGTCTCTCTTAAAACAACAAAACTATCTTTCTTCGAGGTCTGGAAACACTGCTGTTCAACCAAAGGACGGCTTTGGTAGTTTGAAAACATTTGCTGGAAAGTGCGTGAGGTTATGTTTTAGGAAAAGTTCCTGAGAGCCATTCATCGGCCAGCGAGGAGCCCGCTGACAGTCTCCAAAGCCCACATTTGAAGATCAAACAGACTCAAACCTCTGGTTTCAAAAATGCACCCATCACCAGCCCGGGCCCGCTCTTAAAATTGTTCTTGGGCCCAGCTCCTTGAGAGGACTGTAGGAAGCAAGTCCTGAACAAAAGAAAACAGGACTCCTCTCGGTTCCCTAATCTGCACACCCTTCACCACCTGCCAGAGTGCCTGACCCCGCCAATTTGTCCTGTTATCATTTTGGAGCGAGGTGATGAAATCTCTCCTCCATCCCCATGGGCAGCCGTGGGCTAACTGTGAAGGGAGGGATTCCAGAGCCTGAGCAGTTGGGGTTGTTAGGGATCCCCAACCCCAAAGTCAGAAATGCAACAGCCTTCTTAGTAAAATTGTATGCACGCATGCACAGTTTGATATGAACATCTGTGATGCATTATTGTACTGAAATATCTGTTAAGTGCATCAGATTTTTATTTTTTCTTTCCTCCCAGCATTACTGTTATTGCAAAATATTTGGGGAGGGGGGAGCAATGAGAGAGGAAGGACGGGAAAAAAGCCTTAAAAGAGAGCGCCTGTTTGTTCAGACTGGAATTTTAGTGTTTTTTTTTTTTTAAATAAATTTATTTATTTTATTTATTTATTTTTGGCTGCGTTGGGTCTTTGTTGCTGTGCGCGGGCTTTCTCTAGTTGCGTCGAGCGGGGGCCACTCTTTGTTGCGGAGCATGGGCTTCTCATTGCGGTGGCTTCTCTTGTTGAAGAGCACGGGCTCTAGGCTAACAGGCTTCAGTAGTTGTGGCACATGGGCTCAGTAGTTGCAGCTCGCGGGCTCTAGAGTGCAGGCTCAGTAGTTGTGGCGCGCACGGGCCTAGTTGCTCTGTGGCATGTGGGATCCTCCTGGACCAGGGCTCGAACCCGCATACCCTGCACTGGCAGGCAGACTCTGTAACCACTGCGCCACCAGGGAAGCCCGATTTTAGTTTTAACTTTAGTATTTCTCAAAATTTTATATTTTCTTCTGGTCAGAAATACCACATTTTCCCTTGCTAAATGGAGAAAGAAAGCTACATGGGCTAGAGGAATGACTGAAAAAGTTTCTTCCATCATCACACAGCTTGAAAGATCCAGCTTCTTGGCCGTGGTCACTGATTTTAATATGAACTGAGGGTACTAGACCCGACATCACCATGAGTTTGCTCTGTGTCCTTGAGCAAGTCACATCACCTCTCTGGGCCTTGTTTTTCCCACCTGTGAAATGAGACATCAGGATTAGGTCATCATTCAAGCCACTCCAGCCCTGACGTTCCATGGGACGATTATAATCAACTCCATGTGCCAGGCACCCTGCAGGAGGCTCCGCACGCTTTTTCATCTTGTTGGAGTCTCACAACCCTGGAACTTTCAAGGTGGGCACTCAGAAAGGCTGGATGACTTGCCCAAGGTCACGTGGCTAATAAGGAACAGAGCCCGTCTGCCTGACTCTAAAGGAAGGATGCACTCCTCCTGCTGCCCTATGTGGATTCTCTAGACTTCCTCCATGTAGGTAGTTCGTGTCCTGCAATTCTTCCTTCAGTCCTTTCTTTTGTTTTTTTCTTTCCTTGAGAGCTTAAAGGCTTAACATTTTACTTCTTGGGAAATTTATACTTCTAGAGAAATTATTTCCTTTGGCTGTGTGACTGGAGCAGGGATGGTAAAGGCAGGTCCTCTGAAGATTTCCGTGATGTGTTACAGACAGCTCAGCATAGTGGGCTGAGAGATGGGAGACTAGCTTCTAGGTCTCAGTCCCAGCTCTGGCTCTAAAACCAATGACTTGTATGTAACTCTGGTGTTCTTAACTAACAATCGAATTGGGCAATAGTGACCAGCCTTTCACAACTGAGCTGGTTTTGTGAGGACGTGAGAAGCTACTACCTGTGGGAGGTTGTCAAGAGGGTAAAATGACTACCTAGATGTAAGGCTTGTGCTTGGAAAAGAGTCCAGGCGGCTTCAGGACAAGGAAAGGAGAAGGCTGCGTGGGAAGCATCAGCTCTGCCCTGTTGGCACCTTCTGCCAGCAGCCCTGTCCACTGCTCATGCTTTGCTGAACAAAGTAAAGCTGGAGTAATAGGGGGTGGTGGCAGCCCCTGCCCTCAGGGGCCTGGGGACGCCTGAGCTTTGAGTCCAGATCTTGTGACAATCTTGGGACCTGCAGATTTCAGTCGGCTCTGCTGGCTGCCTCTGGGGACTGGTACCAGCTGCCTCGAACACACTGGGCTGATTAGGAGACCTCCTTCTCCCTCTAGGGGGCCTCAGTCCCCCCCACTGAGTACAGTGGAGGCACTAGATAAGGAGACCTCTAAGTTATGTGGTTCTCTGAGGCAAAATAAGAAAACGGGACACTGCTGTTCTGTACTTGGCTGTGACTTAGCTAACGTGCCGATGCTATCCAGCCAATGTGCATAGAGCCTGAACGTTTGGGCGTGGCTGCCAAGGGTGTCCGAAATGTTTGTAAAATTCTACAGCCCCCTCTCTAGGGAGTTAGAAACCCCAAAGTCATCATTTATTGAGCTGTATCTCTGTACAGGACGCTACATGAGACCTCGTAAGTACATCATCTCTAATCCTCACAGAGATATGACAAGGCAGAGTATCATATCTCTTTTACAGACAATAAATTAAGGCTTAAAAAGGTTAAGTCATTTGGTTGTGATTATACAGCCAGGTGAGGCGGGCTTAGGATTCAAACTCAAGTGTGTCTGATGCCAGAGTCCATGTTTTTCAAGATTCCGAGAGCTGACATAATTTTGTTTTTAACAGTCAGATGGCATTATCTGGTGACGTGTGTGTGTATTGGAGTGGAGGGAGATCACCATATCTTTCTAAAAAATAAAATAAAATATTAAAAATGTATAGAAAGAGATCGTTGAAAAGTTCTGAAACTGATTTTCTCCCTGGCTTAGAAATTGAATCTTATTCTAAACTAGGAGTTCCCAAAGGCATGCCCAGCTTTCCAAGGGACCATTGTGAAGACGGCACCCCTAACACAGGCTAAGCAGCACAGTTGAATAAAGGGTGTCCTTGGTTATAGTCAGAGGTCCTATATCTATACCACATATTATTGGGTGCTCAATTAGTATTTAGAGAGAGAATGAATGAATGAATGGTCAGAAACCGTGATATGACGATCCCTGCTTCCCTTCCTCCATCCAGCACTATTGAATGAATGAATGAATGAATGAATGAAGAAAGATGACACAAGCCACAGTGAAGAGCCTCCTCCTTGAACTTTAATAGGTCCACACCATCCTACAAGGACACGAAATGTGGAAATCATAAAGTGCGTAGTTGAATACAAAGTAGGCTCTAGCCCTACCCCATCCCTACCTTGGCTGTGACTCTGGGCTTGTCCTGTCCCTCTCTGGGCCTAGGTTGCCCCTCTGTCCCACGATTTCCAGGCCCGACCCAGTTCTGACTTCTGTGGTTTTCATCTTTGGTCCTTGTATCTTGGAGGCCCCGGGCCACCCTGAGATTTCGAGCCTGAGTTTTCCACCGTTGGGAGGGGCTGGCAGGCTTGTCTGTGGCAGGCTGCAGCCCATACCTATTCATCCGGAAGCCTGCTAGTTCCGGTGGGTGACCTGCTGCCTCTTGTTGCCAGCCTGCAGGGCAGACAGAGCCCCAGCCCGTCGTGGCACAGTCTGGTGGACAGCTGCCCAGCCTTGGAGGCTGCTCGTCATCAGGACCCCTGTTCCTCACCGGCTCCCTCACTCTTTCAGCCAGAGCACCTTAGTGTCAGCCAGGACAATGCTGGGAGCAGAGACTGGGAAACAGCCTAGATTTCTCCCCTGGAGAGTTCATTGCTAAGTCAGGGTGAGTGAGCATTATTAGTCCTTTCTGACAGCCATGGAAACTGAGGCATGGAGCGCCTGTGCATTAGTCTCCCCTGTGTCCTGTCTCCACATGTCACACGGAGAGCCTGTTCTTGCTTTCTCTTGCTGTTATACATTTCCATCCTGCAGAACCCACTCTCACTTCCCATCCTCCAAGAATGGCTATTGCTGGGTCCTACACCCCACCTGAGCCTCCATGGCAACCACAGCAGCACCGACCTTTGGTTCCTCAAGTCCTCAGTACTTGTCCCTACTTCTGGCTTCCCATCAGATCTATGTGCCTTCCCCAGAGTGAAGGGGCCAGACACCTCCCCTAAGACCGTTGGGCACCCCTAAGGACGTCCGACCATGCTGAGCCCTCTTCTCCCCCGAAGACAGCCACAGAGTGAGAGCCCTTGGGTCAGTATTGGCTCCAAGCACAGGCTGGCCTAGTCTGCACGGGTAACTCCGGATCCTGGCCTGGGAGCAAGCTGCTTCTGGCCCCGCCTCCACGCTGCTCTTCTGGAAGGCTGCCACACCCACTGTGGCTCCCTCCCGCACCAAGCCCTGTGGTTAGGAGCCGTTCAGCAAATGTCTGTCACATGGTGTAGAAGTCACTTGGGGGACCCCTAGCACTGACCCCTTGGCATGTGTACTCTCAGACTCTTTGTGTGCCCGGAGAGCTGTTTGCAAAGAGCCCCTGCCAGCACAGCAGTCTCTGTCCTTTTTTTTCCCCCCCCCTGACTTGGTTAACTCAGACTTTAGCATTTAATGTATTATCCCAACATGGGGTGCGGGGGGGGGGGGCGGTGGGACAAACTCAGGAGCAGACGCACAGGATGGCTTAGGTACCTCCATCAAAGGAGAGTGAGGCCATAAAGCCGGAGGTGACCAAGATGTCATGAAATATTCTAGTCTCAGAATCAGAAGGTCACACAGCATGACGTCTTCCTGATTTACAGAATCTCCGAATCCTGAGCCGAGACTTGGAGGCTCAGGGAATCTAAGAATGGTGAAATCTTAGAACATTAGGCTCAGAGGCATTTTTGGACTCGAAGAATCTTCACATCGTGAAATCCTAGCCCCTTAGCTTTGAAGACATTTTTTCAGCTCATACACACAGACTTCTAAAATCTTAGAGTTGGAAGGGACCAGTTCTCAAGAATTCCAAGAAGTCCCATCCACAAACACAGTGATCTCCTTCCCGGAGCAACTCACCCACCAGCCCATCCCAGGCCAAAGATAAACGCCTGAGCGGCAAAGCACTTTGAGACAGAGATAAAAACGGGAGCGTGCCTGTGCCTTTGTTAATAGTTCCCATTTGGACATCTCTCAAAGCCAGGAAGAGGTCGCAGGGTAATGCAGCTTTCCGAGGGAGGAAACTGAAGAATGGGACAAGCCTGCTGCCTGCCAGCCCGGCTGCCGCGTTCTCTCCCCCTCGAGTTTGCTTCTAAATATTATCCACTTCACTCCCTTTTATCTCCCATCACTGGCTCTCTGTCCGCCCACTTAATCCACAGGCAGCCGGTGGCCCAGCCTTCAGTTCTGCTCAGCGGCTGCCAAGCCGTCTGGCTGAGCAGCTCCTCCAGTATCCGCAGGCTTTTAAATCTGCGCAGAATATCCGCTGGAACACAAAACGTTGCCCCAAGCTTGGAAATGCTGTTGCTTGTGCCGGGCCCTCTCCCTCTGCAGGAATTTCCTCCTTTCCTCTTCTACTTCTGATTCCTATGAGATATCCAAGGCTCAGCTCAATGCTGTACCTCCTCCAGGAAGTCTTCCCAGAATGCTCCTAAATCTCATCGGCTTGGGAAGACTTTGTGCAAGTCTTTCCTTGATGACCCAGCCACATCTATTCTTTCCCTCTGTGGAATTTTTTATGGCGTTTTATGATATTCTTTTGGCACTTACATATTTTACATTCTATTTTAGTTATTACTGAGGCAGTCTTTTCTTTCCTAATCAACCTGGCTTCAAAACCTAGCTCAAAATATGCTCACAATTGATTACAAAATGAGACTGGATGTGTTCCAGTTCTAAAGTTGGGGCCCTGTGGTGTATCCTGTGGTTGAGGTGTTGGCAGCTCTGGATGCTAACAGGGGGCTGCATCTTGGCCTCTGTATTCACAGAAAGCCTCAGCCTGCCCACCTGAGACACGGAGACAGTTCAGTGCTGTCGCTGGTCCGTTTGGTGAGGACTTTGTAACATCCACAGGTCACTGTTGGATTTCTCCCTCTCCATCCTGGAACACTTTGTTGTTTTCTCTTCCTCGTCTGTTCCTTGCAGACAAAGCCTTCTTTTTTTTTCCTCCTCTTCTCTATCCAGAGTTCATGTGAGCTTCTCCAGGTTCACTCCATCCCCCACTTAATTTTCATTGAAAAATGTTTAATTTTATCCATTACCCGCTACTTTGCTTGGGGCTGCAGTGCTGCTGACCTGTTCTACTTCTCTCTCCCTTCCTCTCTCTGTCACACAATCCATGGTCAGGCCTCCAGGCATTTGCTTACGCTGTTCCCTCTACCTGAGAGCCCTTCCCAGTTTTTATTGTCTGGCAATAAAAGTTCCTGAGGTCAGTCCTTTGAAAAGCCTGGACTCTTCAAGCAAATGATCCTTTATAGCCAGACTTTCATCCATGGTCACCAGATTGGACTGTCCCCTCTGGGCTGATACCACGTGATCATACATAACTCAGCAGTTTGAGTTTAGGTCCAATGATGTGACTGGTTTTGAGCATTGTGGGTTTTTTCCTTTTCTTTTTTGATTTTTTTTAAATTGAGGCTTAATTGACATCACATTATATTAGTTAGAGATTGAGAGAGAGCCCGCTCTGGTGATGGGCACTAATCCTATCATGAGGACCCCACCTTTATGACCTCTTATAAACCTAATTCCCTTGTGAAGTTTCCATCTCCAGATACTATCATAATGGAGTTTGGGACATCAACATATGGATGGAATGGCACAAACATTCAGTCCCTAACAGTGGGTGAGTTGTACCGGGGTCACTCTGAATGCTTGGCTACCCTTGAAAAGAGCCAGAAGGTCATCAGATTTGGCCCACACAAGTCAGGGCCCTGGAACCCTTTCTGGGTAATGGCCTAGGTCCTGTGCAGTCTCTCTTCAGTGGCACCTGCTGCTAGCCTGTGCTCCTCGCTGACTAGGCAAAGGGAGTTTCCCTGGGGGAACCTACAGCCTTTCAGATTGGTCCCTGACCACCATCCACCTCCCCCGTAGGCAGTGCATATATACATTCCCCGGCCCTGAGTGCTGAGACCCTGTCATCTTTTATTGTTGGGGTTCTCCCTTTTCTCCCCCGCGGGTCAGGAAGAGCAGGGGAAAGCACTCAGTCTTACTTCTCTTACCTTGTGAGCCTGTTTCTCTGCATAGAGCTTCCTCCCTCCCTTCCTCATTCAGAGGGACATCCTGGTCTGCTTTAACCTTCAGAACCAAGAATTAGTCTATGTTCACACAGCATAGCACAAAACTCAGCTCAGAAGTCCCTTAGGACACTTCGGGGCGCTGACCCAGGACGGGCCGGTGCTCCTTCACGGCCCAGAATCATTGCACTCATTGGGAGTGCAGGTCACCTGAGGCTAGTTGGGGTAACCTTCCTGCACCTTAGTTTCCTATCTATCAATTTCATCTGCTTGCTGTGAGGATTAACTGATTAAAAGTGCCAGACACACGTAGTTATTATTGCATCTTTAAATTAGCATCATCATATAATTTTTCAAGAAATACTTTTTAGCTCCCACTGTGTGCCAGATGCTGGGATTTGTGCTGGAGATACGAAAGTGACCAAGAACTATGGTGCTCTTGCCTTTGCTCCCTTCCGGGGGTGGGGGGGGGGAGGGGAAGGAGCAGAAGTGCCTTACACTGTGGGGCGCGGGTGTGTGGCCATGGCAGGTAACGCGGTGTCCTGTGGGGTCACAGAAGATGCACGCTTCCCAGGCCTGCCCACCTCCGCCCCAGCCCGGCTCAGAGCGCCGCTCGGCGCAGTCGGCTTTGCTCCGGCCGCCTCAATGGAAGGGTTGCCGAGAGCGAAAGTGCACATTTCCTAGAAGTGCTGCGCGCGGCCCCGCCTGACCCTCGGCCAGCCCTGGCGACCAAACAGGCGGCGCCAGCGCCCGCGTCTCCTGGCCAGCCCTACCCGGGGAAGCCAAAGTGCAAAGATAAAGGGCCAGGCCTTTTCCACTTCCTTTTCTGTTTAAAGGGCTTACCTGCTTCCTCCCTGTGAAGGTTCTGTAGTGTCCTGACCAGTTTTATCTCCTGGGGACTGACGGTGGTTTGTAATTTAAGCCTCGGACCCCATTTGAAACCCCTTTTGAGAAAGGGAGATTGGGCAAAGAACGCCTTTCCGATATCTCTCTGGCTCATCTTTTAGCCCTAGTTCACACGGTTTCCCTTTCTTGAACTGCTCTGCTTTGAGTTTGAGGAGAGACAAAAGCCTAATTGGCAATGATAATTTCAACCATTTGCATCGCGGTTTGCAGTTTCCACAGTCTTTCACATGCGGTACCGCTGGATAGCTCTTCCTCCGGGCCCCCCCAGGAGGACACCTAGAGGGAGGCTAGACCAGTTTCCTGTCTCCCCACTACCAACCTCCCCTCTTTGGAACCCCAGTGGCCCCCCCTCCCTGTGGCTGAAGAGTCTACTGGATTATGGGATATTTTTTTTTTTTTTTTTTTTTCGGTATGCGGGCCTCTCACTGTTGTGGCCTCTCCCGTTGTGGAGCACAGGCTCCGGACGCGCAGGCCTAGCGGCCATGGCTCACGGGCTTAGTTGCTCCGCGGCATGTGGGATCTTCCCGGACCGGGGCACGAACCCGTGTCTCCTGCATCGGCAGGTGGATTCTCAACCACTGCGCCACAAGGGAAGCCCTAGATTATGGGATATTTTTGAGCTCCAGATCCTCTATTGGGGCTGAGATGCAGCTTGAAGAGCTATGGATGGGCCATGGATGGGTGAACTGAGTCACCTTGGCACCTCAGTGACAATAATGCACTGTCACTGTGCTTGACCTTGACTGGAATGTTTAGTTGACCCAGCACTACATAACCCCCATGCCAAGGCCTGCTGGTGGTCTTGCAGGTGATTTTTATATTATTCTGCTTCCATCAGTATAGTTTTGTGGAGAGGGTGGTGAGAAAGGAATGCAGGATTCTTGATGGAGACCTTGCAGGTTGAAAGTACGAGGGCCCATGGAGATGGGAGTGGAAAAGGCCTTGCCAAGAGGAAGGAGACTGTTAGACAGAAGTGCTGGGATGGGAAATGCAGAAGGTTTGCAAAGAGAAGTCTTGCTACCCCTCCCTCCATTGAGTGTACTCTCTCCTTTTCCTCTCCAGCTCCCAAGATAGCCATTGTTATTTAGTGCCTATTATGTGCTAGGCCTCAGGTTTATCACAGTAAATTCCTCAAATAATCCTGAAAGGTAAGTATTATTTCCCCCATTTTAGGAAATTGAGGCTAAGTGCTTTGTGCAAAATGATGGAGCCAGGATTTCTACTTAGATCTTTTGATACTTTAAGAAAAAGACTGAACTGGAAGTGGAATGCCAGCTCTACCACTTGGGCTGGATGACTGAGGGTCTGTTTCCACCTCTGAAAAACTGGGGCTCATAATAGCATTCACCTCCTGGTGTGTTGTGAGGAGTGAATGAGGTAATGCATGTCAACCACATAGCTGACTGCCTGGCACACACTCAGAGGTAATGAATGTTAATTGCGGTGGTTTAAGTCGTGGTCATTTTAATTATTGTTATTGGCCCATTTTCACAATGTGTCTCGGGGTGAAGCCCATCCCATAGAGAAAATGGTGCTTGATCCTTTAGTCTCTCACACACCAAGCGTCATCCAGAGCAGGTTTGGGGGTAGGCCTGATGGGAACTGTGCCGCCCAGCCACCTGGAGCGTGCTTATTTTTTTCTGACCGTCTGGCCATACTCGTTCTAGTTCAGCTTCCCTACAATCTCCCACTGCTCCCTGGAGTGCGGACACATCAAAAGGAGGGAAAAAAAGTTTAGGCTGAAGGGCACCCCCCCACCCCCAGCACCGCTTCAGGCCCAGCTCTGCCACGGGTTAGACCCACGCATGACCTGGGGCGAATCCCTCTCTGAGGGTCCTTTTCCTCTATTGCATAAGTAGGTGGGATGTTAATAGCAGTAACTCAGAGTGATGGGGAGAAGCGGGGATAAAGCCTGGCAAGGATTTTATTAGCCCTTATGTGTGCCGTGCTGTTTGTGGTACTCAGTATGTGAGGTTTTTTCCTCTTCTCTTTCTCCCAGAGAAATACCCTGCACATACTTAGTGAATTGAATTAGTTATTATGAAACTGTTCACCCATCCATTCCTTCCTTCAGTTGTTTACTGAGCACTACTGGGAACTACATTGTGCCAGGCTTAGTTCCAGGTCATGAATCTGGGGCTGGTGAGGAAGGGAGGGGTTGAATAGACCCCAGAGAGAGGTGCTTCACAGCGAGTGCCAAGAATGGGTCTGAGTCTTTTATATGCACTGCCCCACTGAATCCTCACCACAGTGTCTCCGGTACATACTATTATTCAACCCCATTTTACAGGTGAGGAAACTGAGGCACAGATAGGTTATTTCATTTACCTGAGGTCACAGAGCCATTGAGGGGAAGATCTAGAATTCAAACTCGGGAAGTCTGGCTGCAGAACCTGTGCTCTCACCCTCCCTGCATCTATGAAAAGGGACGGAAATCTGACAATGGGGTTGGGGGGTGAAAGGTGGGGTAATAGCTCGTCTTCTGGGACTGGAAGTACGAAAGACTGGGAGAGCCAGGGAGCTGATAGACTTCTGATGTTCCCCACTGAGGAAGGCTGCCACTTTGGGAAGGAGAGAGTGAGGTGGCCTATTGGCCAGGGCCTAAGGTGAGGAGGGGGTGTGAGGAGAGAGGTACAGGTTGAGAGCAGAAGCTGACCTTGGCAGGTGAAGGAAGGGCAGGGCAGGCTGAGGGCCCAATAGAAGTGGAAGCTGTGACTCTGTAACTGCACCAGTCTGAATGGCTGGGCTGCTTCTTCGTGTAACTCTCTAGGGTGGGTGCGGGAGTCAGGAAGTGTGACAGAGGGCCACCCCCATCCCCAAGCCCGAGGAATCCCTGCTGGGTTGGGTAGCAGTTCCCGCCTGACTGTTGTGGTTGAGCACTGACCCTCAGCCCCCGCCGCATGGTGGCTGGCGCTTTGCAGGCCCTGGGGTCCTCTGGAAGCCCTACACATGCTACCAAGATGGATGAGACTGCATCCTTGCTGTCCAGGTAGTTTTTTTTGCCGGTGAGATGCTCATTGTATACAACAGACAGACCTCCCCTCCTTATGAGTACCTGGCTGGCCTGAGTACACATACATCTACTCATACTATACTTGGCAGTACAATGCCACCTGAGCTCAGTATTGAAGGACACATGGGTGTTCCCAGGGTTCAGGAGGAGCACCAGGTATGGGAGAGGGGGCTGATGGTGGTATTGATTCAGACCGAGAGACCGTAATTACTCATGGTCATGGAGAGTGCTTGCTGGAGGAATAGGAGACCAGGGAACTGGCCAGAGAGGCTCATGGGCCACACAGTGGAGGGCTTGTAAGCCATGTTAAGAAGCATGGGCTTGATCCTGGGTGCACTGGGGGGCATTGTTCCCCACTCCTGTGTTCTGTAATTCACTCCTTCGTCAAGCTGGAGCATCTGTCTCACCCAGACTTGCTTGGAAGTTTTCAAGCCCCTTGGCTTGAGGAAGGAGCTACCGTGTGAAGGTCTTCCCTCATCAGATCCAGGATGTTCTCACAGCTGGGCCAGAGGAGAAGGACGCTCAGCTTCTGGAACAGGAACGCGGGTGTGTTTTCTCTTAGCAACTGGCTCGTAAAAGGAGTCTGGCGGCTCAATGAGACCAGCCGTAGTTAAAGATCAGCCTTTTGTGAGGAGCCTGAGACCCTGATCACCATTTATAAAACAGCTACTGTGGGATAACATGGCCTTGCATTTCGTGTGGCCCATTTGATGGCAGATTTGGGGGGGATTCCACCTGTTAGAAGTGGAAGTGGTGTGAGGCAGGCGGTTCCGGAATGCCCACCAAGCTGAGCTGGGGGATGGGAGGATCTGCAGTTCGTAAATGGTCCGTAAATCATGAGAGCACTGGATCAGGAGTCCAGCAGAATGAGCCCGGGCAGGTCCCTCACTGGCCGACCCCTCTCGACAGGTGTGAGTGCTTGGTAGACCATCAATGGCACCCTGCTGCTTCAAAGCCACTGTCTCGGCTGGCTCTGACCTCATTGGAAAAGAGCATTTTTTATTTTATTGTCTTTTATGTGTTTACATGTCTGTCTCCTCCATAGACTGAAGTTCTTTGAGGGCAGGAACCTCATCTAATGACTTGAGTTTGCCTAGGGCCTGGTTCCAAGTACACACTCAGGGATGCTGGGAGTAGCCGTAATATTACCAGCTGTATCTACACATCATGGCCTGAGTATCCAGGTGGAAAAAAGAAAGTCCCCAACTACCCCCGCTTTGTTCCCAGATTTCCAGATGTTCGGTTCCAGGAGGTCAAACGTCTAGGCAGCCTTCCGTGTGTCCCACTGTGGCACCCAGGTGTTCGGCTTTGGTGACTGTGCCCGCTGAGCCCCTTCTCACCCCCAGATGGGGCTTTGGTTTCCCACTGGTCCTTCATTCCCACAGGGGCCCTAAGGGCTTCTCCTGAGATTGGAGGCATCTTCTCAGCCCTCCCTCCAACCCCCTTCCTCACACTTCTGTGTTTTTTCCAGGACACGGATCAGAGCTTCTGTTTGTTGGTCATTCAGTGATTCTCACACAATATAAATGAAAGCTGCTAAAACCGATAAATTCAAACCATGTGTGGGCACTGGGGAAGTGCAGGGACGTCAGAGGGCTGCAGTGTGAGGTGGCGGCAGCTCTGACGGCACCCAAGCTGATTTGTATATGAGAAAAGTAAATATCCCAAGTGGTAAACAGCCCTGGGTCTCTCAGCATCGCTGGGATTCAAAGGCATTTAATAGCAACACACGCTCTCCATCTCTTGTAAACAAAGTGAGATTCTCTCTGCATGCTGACCTAAATTCTGCATTTTCATCTTTTGGAAAGCCAGCCAGTCACTCTAGTGGGGAGACTGCAGGCAGTCTGGCCTGTTGGGTTGGGTCTCCTTCTTCCTGGCTTTGGCAGCTGGTCTAGCACTTTGGCTTTGCAGAGGGCTACCTTTTCATCTCTCTCGGCCTTAGAGCAAATGGGTTGGGTGGCCATTCTCACCCTTGTCTCGTTGAGGAACACGAAGCCCAGAGACGTAAATCAACTTGCCCAAGATTACACATCAGGTCCAGCTGAGCCAGGACACCTCTTCTCTCCTCCCTGAGGACCCTCTAGCTCTCCATCCTTTCTCGTGAATGGTAGTTCTGTTCTCCCTCACTCAGAATCCCAGCAACATCCTCATCAACTCCTCCCTTATTTCCTCTCCTTTCCTGGAGCCAGGCCTTCCTTTGGGTTCCTGCTTCCTCTGTTTTTTTTTTTTTTTTTTTTTTTTTATGTTTTAATTCAGGCGGTTCTTGTGTTTAGGAAAGTGCCCCAGGGAAGGAACCAGACAGTCATGGGTTGGAGAATTCTGGTTTCTCCACCTGTCAACTGTGTGGCTTCCAACAAGTTCCTTCTCTGAGCCTTGCAGTTGTCAGTCTTCACATCTGTAAAATGAGGATAAGAACAACTGCCCTCTTAGATGGCTGTGAGGATTAAATGGAGCTCCCAAGTGTGCAAATGCCCAACCGGCTCCATCCCACTTTCCTTCAACTCTGGACTCTGCAAGTGGCCTCCTAATTGTTAGAAAGGGATTGATACTTAAAATTGCATGCAACTAAGTGTACCACATACACATACGCAAGTTAATACGTGTAAAACTGGTGAAGTCTGAATCACATCAATGGTTTGTGTCAATGTCATGTTCCTGGTTTTGATATTGAATTCCAGTTATGTGAGATGTCACTGTTGGGGGAAGTTGGGCGAAGGGTATTCTTTCTCGCAATTGCATGTCAATCGATAATTATCTCAACATAAAAAGTTTAATGAGGAAAATGAATTACCCTTCCCATCACACTCATTCTTCTGTGCCCACTGCAGGCCAGGTACTACCCCAGGTATACTAGGCATGTGTCAGTGGACACAAAAGAAAAAAATTCCTCTTTCCCACCTCCTTCAGGTCTTTGCTCAAAGGTGGTCTCCCTGACACCCTACTTAAGATTGCACATCACTCCCTTGAACTTCCTGTCCTCCTTGCCTGCCTTTTTCTTCCATAGCACCTGTCCTCAGTTGGCATTCTATATATTTTATTTACTTATTTTGTGTATTGCCCTTTATTTACTCTCTCACTAGAATGTCAGCTCCATGAGAGTATTCTGTCTGTGTTCTCTGTATCCTTGGCACCTAGAACATGACTGGCACGTAGTAGGCCCTCAGCTAAAGTTTGTTGAATGGCTGAGAGGCGACAGATAAGAAACCAGTCAGGATGGGCTAAGTACTAAAGGCAAAGAAAGCAGAGAAGGGGAGGGTGAGATGGTGGAGGAAATGTCGTTTTGATCATGTATTTTTCTGCAAATCTTGCAGGCCTCCCTGTTGTGTGAGGGGTAAAGTCCTGGCTTCTTAGATTGTGATCTACTCATTAATTCACTCTTCTTTTTATTCATTTACCAGATGTTTCTTTGAGCCTTTACTATGTGCAGGGCCCTCTAGAGCAGGCAGAGAGGAGGCAGGAAAGGATCTTGCCCCCAGGAGGCCTACGGGTGGGTAGGAGAGATGGGACAGGAATGGAAACAGCACATGACAAGGAAGAATGAAGCCGGTGTGAGCCGAGTAAGAGTGCTGGGGGCGGGGTGCTGAGGAGGGAGGGCTCACTTGTGGGCAGGGTGCTTGGGGAAGGCTCCGTGGAGGAGGTGCTGATTCCTGGTTTGAAAAGTCTGGGAGGATCTCCAGGCCTTTTCTGGTCTAGCCCCAGCTCAGCGAACCAATTTCCTCTTACATGGCTCCCCTAGGGGACCCGGCAACTCTAATCCTACTGCTCCCTGTAGCTGGTTCTGGATGCCCCGGCTCTGCTGATGCTGCGACCCCTGCCTGCCTCTCTCTTTCCCTCTGTCTCTCTAAATCCTATTTCCTCTTCCAGTTCCAGCCTGGCCTTTCCTGCAGGAAGGCTTCCTTGATTGCCCTAGTTCCCACGATCTGTTGTCTTTGAACATCTGTGCCATTTGTAGTCTATATTGCACTGTTTGACCTCTTATGAGAGAGGGGACCAGCTTCACTGTGGGTGGGACTTGACCCTCCATCTTGGGCAGGAGCTGGCTGCTAAGTTGAACTTAGGCTTAGGTACACAGTAGACCCTCAGCAGTGCTTGTGGCTGGATGGACTCGAGAGCACTGGAAAAATGTCATTCATCTTCAAAGAGGGCAGGATTTGTTATTTTTGTCATTGACCTAAACGCTCCTTGTCTAGAACTACTGGGAGTCCAGCTAGGAGAGGGATGAAGTCTGCCTTTACAGTTTTTCTGAGTGTGTTGTTAACAAACTAATGCTGTAAACAGAGCAGCCCCAGTGCTTAACAGACTCCAGGAATTTGTCTCTTTCCTGGCATCATACTGGAGCCTGTGCTCAGTGAATTCTTACAAAAAGACATGAAAGTATCTTTCCAGCATTTACTGCTGTACATTCATTCACCTAACAAATGTGGTTTTTAAGTAAATTTTTAAATTTTAGCTAGTTTCTGATGTACAGAATTATCAAGAAGGTAGTACAGACAGTTCTATACCCACTTCCCCCTGTTGTTGACATCTCACATTAGCATGGTACATTTCTCACGACGAATGCACCAATATTGATATGTTATTATTAACTAAAGTCTATACTTCACTCGGATTTCCTTAGTTTTCCCCTAATGTCCTTTTTTTGTTCCAGCATCCCATATTACATTTACCTGTCATCTCTCCTTCGATTACTCTTGGCTGTGACAGTTTCTCAGACTTTCCTTGTTTTTGATGACCTTGACATTGAGTACTGATCAGATATTTGTCCCTCAATTGGGATTTGTTTTGATGTTTTTCTTGTGATTCGACTGGGGTTAAGGTTTTGGGGGAGGAAGACCAGAGATAAAGGGCCATATTCATCACGTCGTATCAAGGACACATACTGCCAACCCGATTTATCGCTGTTGGCATTAACCTTGATCACCTGGCCGAGGCACTGTGTCAGGTTTCTCCACTAAAAGTTACTCCTTTTCCCACGTCTTTCCATACTGTCCGCTTTGGCAAGAAGTCACTACGAGCGGCTTACACCTAAGGCGTGGGGAATGTTGTTTCCCTTCAACCAATGTGTTTGGAATGCTTGCTCTGTGCTGGGCACTGTTACAGATGCTGAAAATATAGCTGTGAATGAGACAGAAAAGATTCTTTTCCTACATGGAACTTCATTCAAGTGAGGGTTTAATAATAAATAAATCATTTTAGAGCCTGATACGTTGTATAAAGAAAAAAAGGCAATGGGCCAGAGAGGGACCTGGGTGCTAGGGGGTAAAGGAGGAGGAGGAGAAGCTGCTTGTTTCCTTGGGTTTTCAGGCAAAGGTGCCTTTTTTTTTTTTTTTTTTTTTTTTTTTTTTGCAGTATGCGGGCCTCTCACTGTTGTGGCCTCTCCCATTGCGGAGCACAGGCTCCGGACGCACAGGCCTAGCGGCCATGGCTCACGGGCTTAGTTGCTCCGCGGCATGTGGGATCTTCCTGGACCAGGGCACGAACCCGTGTCTCCTGCATCGGCAGGCGGATTCTCAACCACTGCGCCACCAGGGAAGCCCCAAAGGTGCCTTTTGAGCTGAGTCTAGAGGGGTGAGGAGGGACCAGCCACGAGCACCTGGGAAGCAAATTCTGGGCAAAAGGAGAGGCAGATGCCAAACACTGAGGCCTGTTTAAGGAGCAGAAAGGATGTCATAATCAGAGCCCTGTGTGTACTGGACGGTGTCAGGAGATGGAGCAAAAAGGAGGTGGGGTGAGATCTCGAGACACCTACACATCACAGGAAGGCATTTGGATTTTATTCCAACCATGGAAGCCATTGGTTCGAAGTAGGGGAGACTGGATTTGCTTTCCTGTATAAACGGTGGCTTTGGGTGTGGTGTGCAGAATGGGCTCTTCCTGGAGCTGAGAACGGAGGAAGCTGGGACCCCAGCGTGAATGCTGGTGGCTCGGACCCGGCGGGAGCAGATGGAGGTAGGTTTGCCCCCATTTTGGGGGTGGAGCTGACAATGCATCTGATGAGTTGCTTGTGGAGAGATCAAGAAACTGGTGCATGCTTGCACTCTTTGATCCCTGGTGGTACTATTAAATGAAATTAGGGGAGGCTGAGGAGGATCACGTTAAGGAGGTAAAAGTGCAAATACTCAGGTGCATTAGAGTAGCTCCCTCAGAATCCCACGTGTCAGCATCGCTGTCAGTAGCCCCTTTGGGTTACACCACATACCTGGAGGGATCGGAACAGTGTTCTGTTTGCTGCTTCCGTCGCCACCTTTCTCCTTGGCAGTCCATACTCTCGAGGGCTGAGTGCCAAGGGCAGATGTCCCTGGAAGGAGATCCGGATGTGAAGAGTGGACCGGTTACTGAGGGGGCTGGCTTCCTGCCACACCCTGCTGAGCATGTGCCAGGCACTGAGCAGGACGCCTTCCTGCCTCTCCCCGTGCCCAGCCCATGGGAAGTTGTTTTTTTCCATCCCAGCTGGCACTAAGTAAGCATATGTTGGTTTGTGTTGAATTATGTCCACAGTAAAGGCAGTCAACAAGTACTGATTCAACACCAATTACTGTGTGGTGCCGTGGTCCCTGCCTCAGTGGGAATTTAAGATGTAAACACGGTAAAGGGACCGAGTGTAGGTAGCATATTTGGCATAAAATGTACTGCCATCCATGTACAGGAGAGAAAGCACAAGTCTCCAGGGATGCATGGAGGTATCAGGGAGGGCTCCCTGGAGGAGATGGAAACAGAGCTATAAATTGGAAGGGCATTGAGGGGAATGGGCCATGTGGCCAGGGTTTCTGTTAGGGAATTGGAGGTAGAAAGGGTTGGAGAGGTAAATTTATGGCCCAACTACCAGCATGGTGTCAGAATAGGTGGTAAAAACCAAAAACTATCTGTTGGAGGGGTGAGTGATTGGAAAGTAGGTTGATACCCCTGCCTGGAGGGCCTCTGACGTGAGGATGAAGCAGTCCATTGTCTCCTATGAGCCACGGGGAACCACTGTCTAAGCAAAGTGGAAGGAACCATATCCTGAAGAAAGACTTTTGAATTTCTAGCCAGTATTTAATTTTGTATAATAATAATGATACTGCTAATAATAACAATAATTGTTATAACTACTTAATTAGCGTTATTTTCGCCAGAAAGGAACTGTTAGTTTCGTGCTTGGCCCCGTCTGTGTGTGATTAGAGGTTATTGACTGAGAGCAAGAGGGACTTTTTTATCTCGAGGTTTTGTTGTTTTCTTTCCTTGTTGGTCTCTGCTGAGAGTCCATCTCGCTGTTGGCTCTTTAATCTGGTTGTGTTCCATGAGATACCACAAAAGCACAATCTTTGACAAGGTAAATATGCCAAATCCTTATTATAACATTTAATCACTTAGGGAGGTTTCGCTCTGGGGTGGGAGTGGAGGAGTGGTGGGATTGGAAAGAGAAGTCCAGATTGCTTTGATTAACTGCATTTTTCTTTCTGGGTGAATGGGAAGCCTTTGGTGGAAATCTCAGTCTTGGAGGCTGTTTCCAGGAAAGAGTGAGAGAAGTGATTGGGGAGGTTCTGGAGTCTTGGTCAGTGGAAGGGATGGAACACCGATTGTGGTAGGCCTGGTGCTGTTGGGAGGCAAGAAGAAGGCACCTGTCTTCCCATCAGGAGGTAGTGTCCGTGGTGAGGGCCGGGGGTTTGGGCTAGGCAGGCCTACCTGGCACGGGGTGGACCTCAATAAATTCTCATTGATTGGGTGAGCCTTTAACCACATGGTAGTTAATTGTTTTAAGGATTCAGACTGATGAGAGATCGCTTCCAGAAAGACTGGCCTGGGCATCACGGAAGAAGTGGTGTTTGGTACAGGCCTTTCCCCACTTGTAACTGCATTCAAGGCCGGCCAGCTTCCCATAGTTTCCTCATGTATCTCAAGGTTGTTTCTTTGAAGGAGCCACACTCAGAGGGCTAGGAGCTTCATTCATACTACCAGGAGAGCAAGGGCGGGCCTCTTTATTCACCGGTCTGGCTTAGGGTCCGGTTGGTATGCTTACACACAGTAGTGTCTCGGGGTGTGTGCATTGGATTAGTGAAGTCTTCTGGGAACATACTGTGTTGGAAGGCTTCAGAAAGTAGGATGTGTAGCCATGATACAAACTCAGGCCTCCCATTTTCAAAGCCTGATTCCTTTTACCATACTGCCCAATTTCATTAGGCAGAGATGGTATGTTAGATTATTGTTCAGAAATATTCACTCCCAGCCTCCCCTTTCTGCCAGGCTCCAGCGATGCAGGGTTTGGCCATGTGCCTTGCTTGGGCGTGTTGGGCAGAGTATGCTTCCTGGCTCCTTGACTTTGGGCTCTGTCATGTGACTTGCTTTGGCCAATGAGACGTTAGCAAACTCGAAGCCAGCAGAACCACCATGAGAAGAGATTCCCCATGTGGCTGCTGGCCCCTTGACCTGGATCCTGCAATGAAACCAGGAGACCTGAACCCGACCGACAATGAAGAGCCAAGCCCAGATGGACACACAGCTTTCCCTCAACCCAGATCAACCAACCCCTAGCTGTCCCACAGTGAAAAGAAAGGATTGTTGCTTTCAGCCACAGAGTCTTGGCGTGGTTTGTAACACAGCAGTAGCTGACAGATAGAGATGAGAAGGGCATCCCAGGCAGGGGCTGGCCCATAACATATATAATGGAGGGAAAGAGGGAGTGAGAGGCAGAGATGAGTCTGGGAGTAGAGGTTCCAACTAAATCTCAGGTCTTGAATTTCAGTGTAAGGAATTTGATCATTTTCCAGTAGGTAGTGGGAGGCATTGAAAGTTGTGGAGCTTAGAGGCATGAGATCCAAACCAGCTATAGAAGGTAAACTGGAAAATAAGTGCAGAATGGTTAAAACGGAGAGGGGAGGAGACAAAGGTCAAAGGACCTGTTGGAAAGCTGCTATTATTTGCTCTCCACTGTATCCCAGAGCCTAGCACTCCGCCTCTTATACAGTAGGTACTTAATAAATATTTGGTGAATGAATAAACATGTAACAAAATTGTCCAGGGGTTTGGTAGTGAAGACTTAGACAACGGAAGTCTCTGATAATTCACTTATTTACCCATTTATTTTTTCACCCATGTTTGTTGAGCCCTTGAAATCGATAAGTACTTGAATCTGGGGCAGAGCTGCTCAGAGCCTGAGGAGGGACCCTTCCCATACCTTCTTGAAAAGGCCCACCAGGAGGTAGGGCTGGAACGGGAGGAGGAGGGTGTGGGAGAGGTGGGCCTCGAGGGAGGGTGTGCACCCCTCTCCTGCTCATGAGGACACAGTGGGGATGAATGTCATCTCTGCTCGCTTCACCTGGGACCAGGACGGTGTCCCTTGTCCTCTTTCTGAAACCCGTGGCTGGTTCTGCAGGGGTTACTAGGTTTGGGAATTTCAATTATATTTGACTTTCTCCTTTAGATCAGGCTATCCAATCTTTTTAGGCTTTGTGTCCGCACTTTCATTCACTCATCTGCTCTGGGCCAGCCCGAGGCTAGGTGGCAAGGAGGCTTTGAAGACTAAGAGGCAGTACTGTGCTTAGAGGAATGCATAGTTCAGTGGTTTGTAAATCTCTAAAGTGTGACTTTCTGCAAATCCTGGCCCTCTCCATGTCTGTTTCCTCATCTGTAAAATGGCCACTGAGAGGCCTGGGTTCAAATCCCAAGTCTGTACCTTGCTGGCTATGTGGCCTTAAGCAAGTTACTACTTGACTGAGGCTCTGAAAGACGGTCTCGCTCCTTTCCTGCAAGATGGGAAGATCCTGTGGGATGGCACATGGGAGAGAGGCGGAGGTGAACTCTCAGAGAACAGAGGCTTTTTAAAAAGTGCCCGAGGCTGGTTGAGATGAAGATAAGCCCCCAATCCAGGGCTGCATCCTGCTTGTGTGAGCACACTCACCCCAGGAACCTTTATTTGCATGTGGCCCAGGTCAGGAAACATCAACCCTCACCCATGGATCCACTAAGGAAAGAAAACAAACAAGCAGACGGAACCCCCAGTCTTCAGTGAGAATAGCCTGGGCCAGGAATGGTACCAGAGCCTGTTTCTTGGGTTAAAGAGGAGCTAATTGTAGTGGCCTCCTGAAATCTTGGGTTAAGAATGATTCTGAGGCTCCGTTGGACTTACTGGGACACAGGGCTTAATGATGCTCACAGGAGAAACTGCAGGTGGCACGTGCGCCAAGCACTTGTGAGGGCTGACCTCTTTCTTCAGGCTGCAGGGTCACCCATAGTTTATCATCCATTCAACAAATTCTTACTGAGCCCCTGCTCTATGTGGGGGAGTGTCCTGGGTGCTGAGACTGCAGCTCCGAAACAAAACAACGTGCAGGACCCTTGTGCACGTTACATTCTAGAGGGGACAGGCAGGGGGCAAATGATAACTATCTTAAGTAAATCTAATAGTAGGCTGGAAGGTAATGTGTGCTGCGAAAATAGGAATAAGACAGGGTAAAGAGGCTCTGATGTGCCCACCACCCCATCCCCCAGAGACAGTCTTGTTTAATACCCTCAGGGCAGCTTATGACCCCTAACCGTGGCCGGTGCTTCTACCCCTGGGGCTCATACGTGCTGAGCACTTGAGGTGATTCCAAGGGGTGTTGTTGTCTTGCAGTGCGTGCATGTGTGCGTGTGTGTGCGTGTGTGTGTATGTGTGCGCGCGTGCATGTGCACACCTGGGTTTGAGCCTGTGTTCCTGACCCCGAGATGAATGACTTTGCATTACCCATTTTAGCATTAGCTGTACTTCCTTCAGCTGCCCAGACAACTAAGAGTTATTGTCCCTTTGTGGCCGCTCATGCCCAAAGTCCTGGCCTTCTGGCAGCTGGTTTGAGGGCTTGGGGACTGGGGTGGTGGAGGAAGTGAAACCACAGTTATTGTCATAGGAGCAGCCTGTGGTTTACCTTCTTGGGCTTGATTTACTGAGCAAAGTAAAATAAATATTCATGAGGAAATATGCATATGGGTCATAAGCATGCAGTTATCACAAGGCAGGAATGTTATTTGTTCTGAATCAAATATGAATATGCTAATTTCAACAGTTCTTATCTCTGTGAAAGCAGGTAGTGTAAGCGTCTCTACTAGGCAGTACTTTCTTGCCTAGTTCCAGTTCCCATGGGAATCAGTCAACCAGGGTGGTTCCCAGCATGTGCCCATCTCTGCACTCCGCATTGTAATCATCGGTACTGTTTGTCCTTGAAGACCACATTGTACACTGTGAGATAGCACACAGTGACACATCATTTAGGCAACATCAGTTTTGTGAGCTCTTCCGCCAAAAATGAATTATCTAGATAATTAAGTTTAGATAGATAATTATCTAGATAATAAAATCATAGCCCTTAGGTCATGATGTTAGCTGACATACCCACTTTGGATGGGAAGCTTTTAAAAGTATGTTTGTCACACACAAGAGCAGGCTCTTCCATTGGTCTACCTTTCACTTAGAGACTCAGGGTCATCGATGGTGGCCTAGATGACATGTGCTGCTGGATGACCCTCGGTTGCTGTCATTCTCTGCTTTCTGGGAGTCTTGCTGACCATTTCTCTATCTCTCCCATTAGAGTCAGGCTGAAGGTTTTGACTTGCTTCCTGGAGCCAAAATCCTTTGCAACTTTTTGGTTGCTTTTAATCTTTCATGGACTAGGAAGCCAGAGAACCAGATTTGTTAAAAGTGAGTCCAAAGCTAAACTAATTTCAGATGAAGATGAAGACGCTGAGGCATTCTTTTAGGAGTCAAGTGCTCGAATGTGGTGTGGGACCAATTTTGTTGTTTGAACATGTGTTCTGGACACAGGAAGTTACTAGATATAGGACTTATAGATGCAGGAAGTATTACTCTGTGTGTGTGTGTGTGTGTGTGTGTGTGTGTGTGTGTGTGTGTGTTTATCCACATGAACCATGGGGGGGGTGGGATGGTTAATTCAGTTTCTGAAGGGCTTTCTTTTGACACGGGGATCCAGTGTGTTCTTTATGGCCCTGATTAGTGGATAAAAGCTTCTAGGGGGCTGGTTTCAGCTCAGTAAAGGAAGAATTTGCTAATAGAGAAGTTCAGTCGTGGGACGCCTGCCTTGGGGGCTGTGAGTTCCTAGTGCTGGAACTGTTCTAATGAAGGCCTGGTAACTACACATCTAAGGACACGGTTGAGGGGATTTAAACATTGTCAAGTGATTGACCTGCTTTTTTTTTTTTTTTTTTTTTTTTTTACGGTATGTGGGCCTCTCACTGTTGTGGCCTCTCCCGTTGCGGAGCACAGGCTCCGGACACGCAGGCTCAGCGACCATGGCTCACGGGCCCAGCCGCTCCACGGCATGTGGGACCTTCCCGGACCAGGGCACGAACCCGTGTCCCCTGCATCGGCAGGTGGACTCTCAACCACTGCGCCACCAGGGAAACCCTGACCTGCTTTTTAAATTTAAATTTTTTCAACTTATTAAAGTATAATTGATATATACTGAACTGTATACATTTGAAAGGTCGACATGGTTGAATTTTAAAATCTGTGTTTAAGAGTGGACAAAGCTGTGTTATCAAAATATAAGTATACACATCATGGCATCCTGCAATTCACCTTAGTGACTGTTGTGAACTAGACGTTTGTATCCTCCCAAAATTTGTATGTTGAATCCTAAACCCCCAATGTGATGGTATTTGGAGATGGAGCATTTTGGGGGCAATTAGGTTTGGATGAGGTCATGAAGATGGAGCCCTTGTGATGGGATTAGTGTCCTTTTAAGAAGAAACACCAAAGAGCTTGCTCTCTCTCTCTCTCCCCCTACCACATGAGGACACAGCCAGAAGGTGGCCGTCTGCAAGCCAGGTAGAGAGGCCTCACTGGAACTCAGCCATACTGGACATACTGAACTTCCAGCCTCCAGAACTGTGAGGAAACATATTTCTGTTGTTTGTACTCCCTAGTTTATGGTATTTGTTTTGGCAGCCCGAGCTGACTAAGAAAGCCACCCTCGTACCAGGTGTGTCTGAATTACTGAGGATTCTGCCACGAGTTTATCAGGCAGTCTGGGAAGCACCTCCTTCTGTCATTCACGTTGACAGCTGAGTGCCGATGTGTCCCTCCCTGGCTCCCAAGGTGAGACCTTCATCTTAAACAGCTAGAAATGGGTGACATTTCCTTTGGTGTCAGATGACAACTGGGCAAGTCAAGAGCCCAGCTGTAAGGCCGTAAATACCGAGGAGTGTAGGCCACTGCCTTCCAGAGGCATGTGCAGGGCTCTGCGCTGCTTGTGTCTGCGTTGGGGAGCAGCCGCCTGGATTCCCATGGCCTGAATGGTGCTGCCAGATGTCACATGTGCAGCCTTGCCACCTCCCTGCCATTTACAGCCAAGTCACTACATGGGACTCAGACCCTAGGACCCTGTGCTGGCATTCAAAAGGATTTAATAGGCCTCTTTGTAAACAGCGCCAAACAGTTGTTCAAGCGACACGTAGAGCTCCACGTGGCTGTGATGCCAAGTGCAGCTTGGGCTTTATTTGTTTGGGTTCTTTCCCCCTTTATAAACAGAGAGGAGTGTCTGCCTGCAAAATTGTCTTCCTGGCAGGATGGGAAGAGTTGAGAGAGGGGGAATTCTTCCTTCCCTGCTCTATTCTTTGTGACTCGGGGGCCACATGTTTCCAAAAGCCATTTTTGAGAACCCCAGCTCTCAATGACCTCAAGCCCTGAGCAGTTAGAAGTGCGAGGGACTCAGGCTGACTCAAGCCAACCCCAGATCACATAGTGTCAAGAGGGAAGGTGGGATCCCATTTTCCCATGGACTGAAGTAGGAAGAGGGTGTGAGGTCACATTTAGGTATCAGGTACCTTGTCAGAAGCCCTGCTGAAACAGACTCCCCCAGAAGTCCCTTTCTTGTCCCTTTCAAGTCCCTGCCTTGTCCCTTTCACTTCACATGGTATCTCAATTAGCCCAGCTTTGGTCCTGGCCCCAGTTTGCTTCCAATTTGTTGAATTCGTAACCACAGACAAGGTTAGGAGTTGGATCTGGGCTGGGGAAGGGGCAGGACCAGGGTCAGCTGGGCAGCCATCCTCAGGACACGGGAGAGAGAGCACAGTCAGATGTCAGCTCTCACCGAGGCTCTCCCTCCCTCTACCCCAACATCCTCCACAGGCATTCACTAGACTTTCTGGTCTCAGAGGAGGTCTTTTGCAAGGATGTGGGATGCTTAATTGCAAGTCTGGCTCTGTAACCTGGTCGTGGACCCTGCCAGATATCCCATCCATCACTTTTTTTTTTGGCTGCGTTTGGGTCTTCGTTGCTGCTCACGGGCTTTCTCTAGTTGTGGCGAGCAGGGGCTGCTCTTCGTTGCAGTGTGAGGGCTTCTTATTGTGGTGGCTTCTCTTGTTCTGGAGCATGAGCTCTAGGCGTGTGGGCTTCAGTAGTTGCAGCACGGGGGCTCAGTCGTTGTGGCTCACGGGCTTAGTCGCTCAGCAGCATGTGGGATCTTCCCGGGTCAGGGATCGAACCCGTGTCCCCTGCATTGGCAGGCAGATTCTTAACCACTGCGCCACCAGGGAAGTCCCCCCATCGCCTTGGAATGCAGAGGCGTAGCCCCCAAGTTCCCAGAAAAGTCAGACTTGTGCCCTCATTGGAACCCCTTTCATCATGCCCCACCCCCATCTGTCAGGGGCACCCCCCCCACACACCCCCAGGGACTTTGGGTTGAAACCACAACCTGGCCTTGATGCTTGAGTTGAACCCACTTGATCAAGTCCTGGAAGAAAAATCAAAGGATATCGAGGAAGAATCATGTGAGGTGCTTATAGTCCTGAATACATCTCCACACAAAAAGACTTATTCTTTGAAGACAGAGTCAGATGGCTTGGTGCCCTGCGTGGAGGGAAAAGCTCTGAAGAGTTAGGTAGAACCCTGGGATGAAGAGAGATGGTGTCCGCCTGTGGTCGGGGCCAGCACCCCCAGTCCTGGCCCGGGCAGGGCTTCTGAGGTGACCCGCCTGTTCTGTACCTGGTGGGTGTGTTGTCTTCCTTCCCAGCACTCCCATCGCCTCATCTGCAACGTGAGAGAAACAGGATAAAGTGACCAAGCCCAGGTTGGCCCCGAGTTCCCCAGCTGTGTAGAAGGTGCTGGTTGAAATCCGAAGGCTGTTCAATATTAAACAAACAAACAACTGCAGAAATATTTATTGGAAGCAAAACTGCAAAGATAACTCAAATGTCAAGTCTTTAACCCCCACGTACATCAGTATCCTTGGCTCAAACTCTGTTTCCCGGTCGGAAGACTGGGCCAGCACTTTGACAAAATCATTTGGGACAGGGATGCCGTTTGTTCAATGGGGGAAATACTGCAAAACATGATGGTCAGCAGGCTATGGGTGGGAAGGGAGGGTCTTTGCTCAGTAAAAAGTTTGGAAACCATGTCTCCAGCGTTTCAGAGTTCCTAATGAAGTTTGTGTCCTTCTCTCAACAACACTGTGGGTGATCTTTGCCAGGTGAAGGGTGATCTTCCAACCCTAAACTTCAAGAATGGCCAAGATTCAGGTCTGGAAAGTGCTAAGCCCGCTCACTGGAAGCTCTGAGGTATCTTTGGCCCCCCTGCGCTTACTCAGGTAGTGATTCTGTGTGCAGTGTAACCAGAACGCTCCCTTTCCATCTCTGTTAATTTCCAAATTGGCTCGTTAAATCTATACATTCCAGAGACTTAGTCCAACATTCCAGGGAACCTTTCCATGGACAATCAGAGCAGGAGTTCTTTTCAGCAGGGTTTGTTCAAGAAGAGGGAATGTGAAAAAAAACCCTCCAGAACAAATTACCTTCATCTTGCAAAGGGGACCTCAGATGGCAGCCTCACGGTTACCCCGGCCGTGTCTCTCCCTGACTCTGCCTTGTCCCTTTCACTTCACACGGTATCTCAATTAGCCCAGCTTTGGGCCTGGCCCCAGTTTTTGAACTCCTAACCGCAGACAAGACACTGTTAACTAGCAGTCCTGCCAGAGAGTGAGTGCAGAAACTCCAGGGTATTCTTTTCTGTGTTGTTGTTGTGACACAAACATGTAAGTGTGTTTGAAACCTCAGAGCACAGCTGCTAGGGGAGGTGTCTGTTTTGCTGCCAGATGGGTACATAATGTACCACACATTTTAGCTGGAATTAACAACCGCATAAGAACTGGAAGCAAATAAATAAATAACCCGAGTGTTCAAAGGCCGTTTTATCAACTCAGTTTATCTCCACTGCTAAATGCCAACTTTTTTTCTTGACGTACCTTTTCCATTCCTCTGACCTTCAGAATCCTTCCCACATTTGGGATTAACTGAAGTTGCTCTCACGGCTCTTCATGCCCTTATTTAAAGGACCGGGCTGCTCTTTTTCTCTGAAGTGCTTTGGTGGGGCGATGACTTTCCTTTTCCCCAAAGGGCAGCTCCAGAAGTGGGGAGTCAGGAGGGATGGGTTCTAGTCCCCAGCCCTCTGGTCTCTCTGTTTATCACCTGTTACCTGGGGGCAGAGGCAGTAGCGACCATCCAAGCCTCATCCAGATGTCATCTGCTGTCTGTCCGTGTCCTTAACAAGCATGTCCTGAACGTCCAGTGAATGCATATTGCCAGGCCCCTGTCTGCGAGATGGCCCCTTCTCTCGGGAGCCTGTTAATCCCTGTTTGGAGAGGGTCCATCAGGTAAACACATATGAATGTTACAGTCAGTCTGTGCTCACTGCCCTGAGATGGACACAGCTAGTACTAAGCAGTGGCAGGCATATAATCAGTATTTATTGAGTGAATGAATGGATACTGGAATTACAGAAATTCATTTCTAACTCAGAGGTAAAGCAGCAGCCAGGCTTACCTTGTTTCACGGCCAAGGAGCAGCCCCATCTGCATGGTGTCTTTGTGTGGCATAGATGCAGACAGCCCTTCCTCTGCATGCATAGGGCCCCTTGCTGGATGCATGGCTCATCCTGGATGGAAACTTTTGGGCAGGGGTCAGACTGCACTCGTGTGTGCGGTGGCCCTGCTGGGTGGGATGGGATATGGGGAGAAACAGAGAGGTAAAGAGCGTACACTCTGAAGCTGGAGTGCTTAGGTTCCTGTACTAATGTCACCTCTTCATCTCCTCATCTATCAAGTGGAGGAAGAATAGTACCTACTTCAAAGGGTGGCTGTGAGGCCTAAGTGAATCAATATATGTAAAGTGTTCAGAACCAGGCCTGGCACAGAGTAAGTACTAATTAAATATTAGCTCTTTTTCATGTTATTATCATTTTGGAGAGGGGGGAGTTGTCAGGACCTATAGGACAGCTCAGTTTCTAGAGGGGTGAAGGGTGGGAGGAGAGGGGCAGCTGTAGTTGGAAGTAGATTGTTCAGAGGGCTGTGGTCAGTTGGAGTGGATTTCTGAAGCTGTGGCTCTCTGTAGCCCTCAGGTCTTATCTGGTGGGTGGGTTTCTACAGAAGTAGAGGCAGGAGGTCATAGGTGAAATCGGATGGCCAGCAGCTTCCTCCTGGTTCTGGTTCTAAGGAACAAACACCTACCCTCCCAACACACACACACACACACACACACACACACACTCTCTCTCTCTCTCTCTCTCTCTTACTGAATGGGTGGGAGTTTAGCAAACAGCATCCAGGAAACAGGCAAGATCAGGTAGGGCAGTCCAGAGCCTACTAGGGTTCAGGGGTTTATCTGAGTACCTAATAGGGAAACTGAGGCAAAAGCCTAGTAGATACAAGTTGCCCAGAGCTCCTGGCAGCCATAACCGAAATCAGGTCTCTTGCAGCCAGACCATAAGCCCCTGCTACTGGCATTGCTGATCAGCAGACTCCAGCCTGGCAGGGCTTGGTCTGAGGACCCCAGGAACAGAGTCACCGACATCCCGAATAGGAGGGAGGTGTAGAGGGGCTTGATG
Source organism: Kogia breviceps (assembly GCF_026419965.1). NCBI lineage: Eukaryota > Metazoa > Chordata > Mammalia > Artiodactyla > Physeteridae > Kogia > Kogia breviceps. Next base: position 162,845,349 of record NC_081310.1, read on the forward strand.
AAGCCCTTGAGTTGAGATGGAGCCTGGGAGGATGGTCAGGACTTGGATGACCAGAACTTAGACATTCTGGGCCGAGGGGGAAAACAGAGTGAAGATGCAGGTGGGGTTGTACCTGATGAGGTCCAGGAATCTGAGTACACGTGTGGGCCTGGAACATAGTGGAGGCTGTGTGTGGAGGGGAGAAGCCCGGGAGGAGACTCAGGAGCCAAGGCCAGGGCAGGAGAGCCTTGGAACCGAGCTGGTGACAAAGAGCGCTGGACATTTTGCGAGCACTGTCACAGTGACCCGATGCGGCTAGAGTCTCTGTATGACTGTATTGCAGACAATTGGATCATAGGAGAGGCTCAGGAGGGGGTGGTGGAAGGAGCATGAGGCTTGGGGGAGGAGATTTCTTAACTGAACCTTGCGGTGAATAGCCTGGACAGTACAGAGGCCTGGGTGGAGACAGCAGGAGCAGGGAGGAAAGGAGAGATGGGAGAAACATTGTGAAGCAACAAGACCTAGGGCCTAGCGTCTGATGAGGTACAGAAGGCGTGCGTATGGGGGTGGTCCCCGTTTTGGAGGGGAGGCCAGCTGCGGGCAGAAATGAGTTCCATTTCCATCTCGTAGGACTCAAGGTGAGTGTGCAGGACCCCAGCGGACAGGCCATCAGGCAGGGGCCCTAGGGAGTGGGGCCTCAGCTAGAGAGGAGAATTCAGGAGGCCTCAGGGCAGAGCTGAAGCCACAGGCGGGGAAGAGGTGAAGCACAGAGAGAAAGAGAGGAGACCAGTGACAGAAGTCGGGACAACAGCCATCCTTGGGGCCAAGGGGAGGGAGAGGAGATGCAGCATCTCAGAGGATGCGTTCATAGTGGCCAGAGGTGTCATCAGAGACACACAGGAGAGTACAGCTTCCCCCTGTGCCCAGCCTGGAGGACTTCTGCAGCTTAGCCCAGGCCGGCCCCTCTGCTGCAATCCTTGTCCCCAACACACACACACACACACACACACACACACACACACGCTTGTGTGCACACACACACATGCAAGCACCACAGTGCAACAGCATGACCTTCGTCAAGTGCCAGCTCAGGTATTCTCTCCTCTGGAAGACTGTTGGCAGCTCCCTGCCCCAAGCTCCGGTTCAGTTCCTCCCTCCTCTGCATCCCTGCAGCCCCTCCCCCTCCTCTCCATGCACCTGTCAGATGAGATAGCAATTACCTGCTTTGTGGAGGGTCTCCCCACCAGACATGAGCTTTGCAGGCCTGTTCCCCCGGTGGTGCCCTGGATAGCACACAGGGCCACTGAACTGGTGTCAGCTGGTTGAGGAGAGTTCCCATGAGAAGTGAGTTGGGGCCAACAGGGGCCTGGACAGATACCTGGTTGTTGGGCTGTGGCCTTCAAGGCTGCAGCCTGGGTGGCAGGTGGGAGGAGAGGAAGTGTGATGGAGGGGACAGCCCCCATGGCACCAGCTGCCGGAACCACACCCTCCTCTTCAAGCTGCCCCTCCCTTTCTGTCCGCCCGTACCTAGGCTGCGACCCTCACCCGACTTTCCTTCTAACTTGGTTTCTGCAATCTTTTGTAGCTGTGACCTGAATGTCTCCTATAACTGGTAGGTCCCGGAAAATACCTGTTTGAATGGGTTGTAGCCATCTGTAAAATGAGGACCGTTGAAAGAGGAGAAACCGATCACTGCTCAGAGCTCCTTCCAATGAAACTCAGATTGTCCAAGCCTCTGCAGTCATTTGAACACCGAAAGGGAGGCTGAGCCATTTACTGGAAAGAGCACTGAAGTCAGGGGTACAGCTCTACTCGGCCACCGACCCCAGACTAAGTAAGGGAAGAAGAAATTCAGTTTTCTAAGTGTCTTCTGAAGCCAAGCATAAGGCTTGGCGCTTTCACAAACAGTATTTTGTTTCATTAATCCACAGAGCAACCTTGGGATATTGACTCATGTACTGATTCACCAGCTTCGTTTTATTTAATACTATCGGGCAGCTCACAGAGGTGAAGTAACGAGCTCAAGCCGGTAGGTTACAGGTTGCCTGATTATGTGTTTCTTGTATGTCACCGAGACTGATTTTCTTCTAAGTGCAGAGCTGCGTTAGATATCTGGCCATCCCACAGCCCTGGAGGCCTCTGGAACTAGAAGAGGTTTGCTTTTGTTCGAAAAGAGGCAAGAGTGAGCCTTCTAGAGTGCGAAGGAGTGTCCTGTGTCCTGTTGAGCCCTGTGATTGTAAGAGCAAAGGACCGTGTGACTTGAATACACAGTATTAGGCCAAACTCGGTCTTGGATGCCTGGAAACATTTGACATGATGTCATGAAAAGCTATGAAAGTGTCTCTCCAAAACTCCAAGAGAGGAATTAGGCTTTTGCACATACGTATGTATTCAATTTTCAGCTGTCCTGATTTCTCTCAAAGAGCCGCTGGTTCTTCCTTGGAGTTGGTCCAGGCCCCTCTGTGCTTCGTCTGCACTGGGAGAAGTCCTGCGTGCCCGCCTCCTTTTGTCCCATTTTTTCCTGGGCTCTTAGGGCTGTCCTCTGTGGTGTTTTTCAATTACGCACGGTCAGGGACTAAGAAAACTAGAGCAAAGCAAACAGTGCCCCAGCCCTGTGTGATAGCAGGGGATTGCTGAGTGGCCTGTGGATTGAGCAGGAACCTGGGGTAGGGAGTGAGGACCCGACCGAGTCCCTTTGCTGTCACTGCGGAATGAGAGGACACCCAGGCTGTCCCCCTCGGAGTTAAGAGCAGAAAAGGCCCAGAAGACAAAGACTGGACCTGCCCTTGGGGAGGTCACGGTGTCCCCCAGGCAGGAGACAAGTCATGTGGGAGAGCAGTTATATAAATATAAGATTAGGGTCATTCTCTCACTCATCAGGGGCTCAGCAAATCCTGAGTGAGCAGAGACAGGCGCCGACTGCAGGAGCCCCGGGGATGGCTCCGCCCTCCGCCCTGCGCATCCGGTCCTGGAGGGGCTCACCCGGTAGTGGGAGAGACAGACCTGCACATGAGTCCCTCGGTGGGTGGTGGGTGTGGAGACGGAGTGTGTCCGAGGGCCTTGGGTGCCCAGAAGGAGTCCTAGAGGAGGAGGAGGAGTTTGACTTAAGGAGTAGAGGGGAAAGTGTCTTAGATACAGGGAACAACAGCCAATGAGTGAGTGAGACCAGAGGCCTGGAGCTGACCAATGTACTCTGGTGTGGGGTGAGTGTAGGTGTGGCTGCCCTCTGCACCCCACCTAAGGGCCACCTCATGTCTTTGCCCCAGGGTCTAAGTGGAGTCTGGCAGCAGAGACTACAAGGAGTGCTAGGTTTGGGGAGGCGGGAGTGAGCTGGGAGGCTTCCTGGAGGCGGAGGTAAACCTGGGGCTTCAGTGATGGGGAGGGTTTAGACAAGTAGGAAGGAAAGCAGGGCGGGCACCTGATAGGAGCATAGAACCAGGGCCAGGCGGGAACACAGACATGGTGGGGCCTCAGACTGAGGGGGACCTCATGGTGGCATGTGGCACAATGTCCAGCACCTTCCGATGAGGCTGTAGTTGACTTCTCCGAGGGGCAGTGAGTACAGGGGAGGAATCCTGGGGTCAAGAGAAGGCTCCTGTCATGCTGAGTGTCTGAGTAGGGTGACTGCCCCACGCCACAGTTTGACCACCTGGAAAACAAGGATGCTGGGGAGACCTCTGGCATCCTGTGATTACCTTGCCTTATGACCTTGAGCAAGACACGTCACTTCTGGGACTCAGCTGCCTGGTTTATCAAGTGGGGGGAATGGAGCCCTGCTGCTCTGTCACCTAGCTGAGCGTCTGGGAGGATGGTGCAGACGTGCCGGTGAAATCACTCCAGAGCAAACCTCCCACAAACGTGAGGGTCAGGAGATGCTGGGACCTTTTCTGACCTGGTCCCACCGGGGACTGCCCATCTGCTTTCCTGCAGCCAGGCCCCACCTCCTCCTGTGAAGTGCTTCCCCACCCTCTCTACCACTGGTCCCCTCGGGTTTGAGGACCGCACAGCCCACCAGCTCCGCCTCACATCCGGAGGGACTGCCTCAGGCCGCTGCCCGGAGCCTGCCCCCCCCCCCCCCCCCTCCGCAGACTCATCCATGCATCTGGCAGTGAGAACGCAGGCGGGCCCACCTGGCATGGGAGATGCTTGCCCTGGGAGGATGGCGGCCAGTCTGGTCTGGGCCCAGGGTCCTGGCTCTGGCGAGCTGAGCTCACTGAGGTTTATTTATTTATCATTTGTTTGGGACGAAATGGAAGAGAATCAAATCCAATGGGCTGTTTTAGCAGCAGTTGGTGGAAAGAAAGCCATGTCTGTTTCTCCCTAAAGAATCCCTTGCATTGTGACCCTGGCCCCTCGGTTGGGTTTCGGCAGACAATGCCCTCCTTTCTCCCTGTGCCCGACAGCTCACCCCCGCCTGCCCGCCCGCCTGTCTGCCCTTGGTCCAGTGGGCCTGCCGCTGCCCGCTTGACTTGGCTGCTAGGAAGGAAGGGAAGGAGACGCCTGGGGCCCTGGCTGATTAGTCCAGCCCAGCCTAGCAGGCCCCGCACGTCTTCTGGGGCTGCCATGCCCCTGTGATCCCTCAGATCCTCTGTTTGGAGCCCTAGTCCATTGGTGTGTGTTGAGGGCATGCTCTGTGCCAGGAACTGTGCCCACAGAAGTGATGCCCTCCTCCCTCCTGGAGTGAGGCCCGAGGTTTAGGTCTCAGGTGAGCCCCAGCACCCCTCTCGCTACTGCCATTTCACAGATGGGGAAACGGAGCCTCTAAGTGGGTAGACACCTTGCCAAGTTCACACATCCATGTGTTGGTGGCTGAGATTGGCGGGAGTGTCTTTTTGCCACTCTGGGTGGGTCAGCAGAGGCTGAGGGTGACCAAGGCAGCTGACCCAGTCGCCTTCCTGCCTGTCTGCAGCCTTCTTCTCTCGCTCCTCTTGTAACCTGGCGAAGCCTCTCATCACACACAGAATAGAACCAGACCTGGCCTCTACCTGATCTGCTCCCCGTCTGCCTCTCCAGCTTCACCAGATGCTCCTCCCTTGCTTTCCCCTCTATGTCCTCACTCTGTGTTTGCTGTTTCTTCAGCTCCCCAAACTCATTTCTGTCTCAGGGCCTTTGCACTTGCAGCTCATCTGCCCGCAGCTCTCTCCGCTGTTGTTGGAGTGGCTGGTCCTTGACATGTGAGGGGGCCACTGGGTTTAAATGGTCTCCCCCACCCACACTCCTTAACCGCTTACCTTCCTCTCCCTTCCTTTGTCTCATCTGTCCCTTCCTGAAATCACAGTGTTTATGTGTTTGGTTGTTGTAGTTCTGTCTCTCCCACTATGATGTAAGCCCCATGCCTGGCCCATTCCAGGAGCTTTGGTAAATATATGGTTTTTTTTCCTTAAGATTTTTTTTGATGTAGACCATTTTTAAAGTCTTTATTGAATTTGTTACAATGTTGCTTCTGTTTTTATGTTTTGGTTTTTTGGCCATGAGGCATGTGGGATCTTAGCTCCCTGACCAGGGATCAAACCCAAAGCCCCTGCATTGGAAGGGGAAGTCTTAACCACTGGACCGCCAGGGAAGTCCCCAAGTGTATATATATATATATTTTTTTTTGAATGAATGAATGAATGAAATTCAAAATGCTGTGTCTTGATTTGCAGGGACTTTTTCTCAGAATATTTTACTGTTTCCTCTAGTACATTTCTGGGACCTTGGGGACACAGATCTGAAGAACCGTGGCTTAAAAAGATATAGTCATAGGGGAGACTGCTGGGGAGAGGCAGCAGAGTTGGGCAGAGAAGTTAGGTGACCAGGCTTTAGAGTCAAACGGAAGGTGGGACTGTAGTCTCTCTGCCTCAGTTTCCTCATCTGTAAAATGGGACTGATGATAGTACTGCCCTCAAGGACTGTTTTAAGGAGTAAATGGTTTAATACATAAAAAGCACTTAGAATAATGCCTGGCATTATTATATTATAATATATTAGTATTAGGAAGCATTATATTAGTGTTATCAACTATTACTGTTATTGCTGTTATTTATTAGCTATTTTTACTGGCAGTAGTAGTAGTAGTAGTAGTACAGTTATTATGTGAGCTCAGCTCTGACATTTACAACTTATGTATCCTTACATTAGTCACCTAACCTCCCTAAGCCTCAGTTTTCTCACTTATAAAGTAAGGTTAATGGTAGTCTAGTAGCCTCATAGATTTGTCATGAGGATGTAATGAAAAAATGCATATCAACTGCTTAGTCAAGTCATGGGAGCTGGACACTTAATGGCCAGAAGGAGGGAGACTCAGGGTGAGAGAGAGGGGTGAGGAGACTTGGCCGGAGGTGGGATGGGGCCAACAAGAGGGGGTGATTTAGAGGCAGAGAAACGGGGAGCACAAGTAACCAAGAGGAAGGAGAACATCATGAAATTTCGAGGGAGGAATACAGAGATTAAGGAGACAAAAAAGAGGGAAGGGAGAGAGGCCATCTTATTCTGTCACTTTGGGGAGCTCTTGAAACCTTATGGGGGGGTAGGAATTTTGCATTCTTCTTCCCAAAAAACCAAGTGCTAAGAATTTGGGGTGAGGTCTTTGAGCTGGGCTTCCTCTCTGTCACCCTCCTGAAAATGCAAATATGGTTCTCTTTTTCAAATCCAAGGAATAAAGAGAGAGAGAGTCAGGGATGTCTACATATTTGGGGTTTAAATCTGAAGGCTGTCCTCTACACTTGACTCCTGTCCCCTTGCCCTTTGGTCAGGGACATCAGGAGGTGAAAGGGTGATGTCCTGAGTGAAGTGAATTCACCACCTGGTACTCCAGGGTCTGCAGGTTGCCTGGGGCGACAGCTTTGGAAGCTTCATATTGGCCTCAACTCCTTTTACCTTTCACAACGCCAATTTGCTTACCGGCCTTTAGCTGGTCTATCTGCTCCCCCTGAAGGACGTCCCTGGTAGGCTGTCACCCAGGGAAGGCTTTTAGGATAACCTTTGCCCCAGGTCCTGAGTCCTTGTCCCCACTATCCCAGAGCCCACCCCCAAAGTTCATAGTCTTTGACCCAAGACTGCAGAGCCTGTGTTATCAGGATTTCAAAACTTTTGACCTCAAGATTCCAAAGCCCATGGCCCTCAAATTCCAGAATTTTGGTTGCCTCAGTTTTTAAAGCCTCTGTCACCAAAGTCCCAGAGCCTTTCAGGTGCCTATCTGACTTCACATCCATACCTTCTGGTCTGCCCGGTCCCTGCCTTCCTGCCCCTGGCAGAATCCTGGACCAGGAAATCAGGTCTGGTCCTGGGACTTCTGGTCAACTGGGCATAATCGCCAACAAGCTGTTCACCTGGTTGAGCCTCAGTTTCCTTACCTATAAAATTCGGGTAACAAACAACCTCAGAGGGTGCTTGTGAGGACTGGGAAGATAATGTGGTGGAAAGGAAAGTGCTTCGCAGATGTGAGCTATTCCTGTTTCAGTGCCTGTCAGCCCCGCTCAGTGTCAGCATCGTGACACTGGAAAATCCAGCTACGTGCCCTGCTTGTCTTGGCTTTCATTTGCTCTGTGGACCATGTCCACCCTTGCTGTTTACCGAGATTTTTAACTCAATCTACTCCCTGGCTCCTCCAGCCCTCTCTCCTGGTTTCACTGTTTCCCTGCTTTCCTGTGCATTTTCCAAGAGTACCCAAGTCAGGATTAATCCCTCCCTGCTTTCTCCCCCTCCATTCATGCCTCTATCCTGGTACTCTCCACAGCTGCTCTGTATGCAAGTTATACCTCTATGTGTTAACTATGTTGTTATGCCGATTACCTCCTGTCCCCTGTCACTCGTGGGTCTTTGGCGTCTAACAGCATTGACTGACCTCCGACCAGGCTGCTGGCCTTTCTGAATCTTAATTCCTCACTGTTAACATGGGGAAAGGAACGCATACCTCAGAGAGTTGCAGTGATTAGCAATGAGCAGAATACTAGGCTTAAAGCATTTAAAGTAGCTGGCGCTTAGTAGGTACTCATAAATATTAGGAGAGATGACAAAATAAGGTGAGAAGAACATAAACTTTGAACCTGGGTTCAAACCACAGCTGTGCCCCTTGCGTGTTGTGTGACTTCAGGCAGGCTACTTAACTCTCCCAAGCCTCAACCTTCTCATCCTTAAAATCCTTCAAACTGGCATAACAGGATTGCAGCAACATCTTGTGCTAATATTAGTAAAATGCACGGAAAAGAGCAGGCTCTCAGTAAATGGTACCTGTTATTATTGTTTCTCTTTGCCTCCTTAGGGAAGAAACCTGGTCTTATTTTTTTTGTCACCCCCTTGGGCTGTTGTCTGTAGCACAATGTGACCTCTGAAGTGAATCAAATTAGCAAAACTGATAACTCAGATGGAAGAGACGACAAAGAGGAATGAAAGGGAAAATATAAAGCTTTGAGAGGATGGAGGAGGGAACACTTCCCAACTCATTCCCTAATCTTACGGAGCCATTGTTATGATGATGCCAATACCATACAAAGATATTACGAGAAAACTATAGAGCAGACCTTCTTGTGTCATGAATGTGGACAGATGCAAAAATTCTCAACAAAATATCAGCCAGTCAGATCTAGCCTATATAAAAAGGATAATACGGTCATCCTGGGATACAAGGCTGGTTTAATGTTCAAAAGTTAATCAGTGTAATTTACCACATCAGCGGACTAAACCAGAAACCCTGGTATGATCATCTCGATAGATTCAGAAAAAGCCTTTGTCAAATTTCAACACTGTTCATGATTAAAAAGAAAAAACTCTCAGTAAACTGGGATTAGAAGGGAGCTTTCTTGATCTAATAAAGGACATCTACAGAAAACCTACAACTAACATCAAACATGATGGTGAAAATTGAACACTTTTCCCTAAGATGAGGAACTAGTCAAATCACGTCTGAAAAAGGACTTGTATCCAGAATACGTAAAGAACTTTCAAAACTCAGTAATAAGGAAACAAATATAATTTAATAATAAGCAAAATATTTGGATACTTAAGATACATGGATGGCAAATAAGCACATTAAAAAATGCTTAACAGCTTTAGTCATTAGGAAAATACTAATTAAAACTACAATGAGGAACTAGTGCATGCTGATTAGAATGGCTACGATTAAAACTGACAATACCAAGTGTTGATGAGTTGGCGAGTTTATGGAGCGACTGCAGCTCTCATATGTTGCTGCTGGGAAAGCAAAGTGATACAACCACTCTGTGAAACAGTTTTGCAGTTTCTTATAAAGTTAAACACTTGGCACACCCGGAAATCGCACTGCTAAGTATTTATCCAAATGAAATCAAAATCTCTCTTCACACAGAAACTGTACACAAATGTTTATAGTGGCTTTATCTGGAATAACCCCAAGTGGAAACAACCCAAATGTTCCTAAACTGAGGAATTGGTACACAAACTGTGGTATGTCCACAAGATGGAATACTGCTCAGTAATGAAAACAAGAGAACTCCTGAGTCAGACAACGCAGATGAGCTCAAATGCATTATGCTGAGTGAGAAAAGTCAGACTCAAAAGGCTGCAGACTGTGTGATGCATTTCTGTGACATTCTGGAAAGAGAAAAACCAGAGGGACAGAAAACAGCAGCAGCGGTCGGGGGTAGGCGTGGGGTGGGTTTACTACAAAGGAGTAAATGCAGGAGAATTCTTTGGAGTGTTGGAACTGTTTTCTATCTCAATTTGGGTGGTTACGTGACTGTATGGGTTTGTCAAAACACATACACTATACACGTAAAAGGGTGCATTTTACTGTATGTAAACTGTGTCTTAATAATGAAAAAAATTAAGCCCCAAGACCAGGTTAGTAAAGCTTTAAGGTCTCTAGAGGAGGTGAATGGCATGCTGATATTGTTGGACCTGGTAAATCCTGTCTCTCTCAGGTTTTTTCCCAAACCCTCTTTCTCTCAGACTACATCGCTGTTGAATCCAAGATTTTGCTCTGGAGTTTCATCATCTCCCTGGAGAAGGGCGGCAGCCTTCTGGTTGCCCTCCGTGCCTTCCCGCCTTCCACCCCTGCACATGCTGCCCCAGGATCTAAAATGCAAATGCACACACAGAACCCCTCCTTTCAGAGGCTCCCCCTGGCCTGTGCTGTGAGATCTGAATCCATCCCATAGCCCACAGCGTCCTCCCGCATCAGCTCCCTCCACCCCCGACTCCCCCAGCCCTTCCTAAGAGCCAGAACACTGAACTACTTTGTATTTGCTGCCCAAGTCAGACTTGGGCCCACCTCGGTGGCTCTGGGGGGCTCTTCCCTCTTCCGGGAATTCCAGCCCCCTCATTTCTGTCTTCTCAACCTCCGAGGCCCCCCTGAGATGCTCCCTCCTGAGGAGCCCTCCCGGGACAGAGCTGCACACCTCCTCCTCGGCGCTCCTGTCAGTCCTCTTGTGACATCTCTGACTGTGGGGGACCACTGCCCTGCGCCGCGGCAGCCTTCGGGGGGAGGCCATGCTACCAGGGAGCTCAGAGCCCTGACAGCCTCCAGGCCTCCAGCAGCAGTGCCTTGGAGATCTGCCCCGTGAAGCCGAGTCTGCGCCCTTGCCAGGCGGCCCCAGTCAGCAGAGCACAGCGTTTGTGCTAGGACAGAGCATCTACCTCTGACTTGGCTTCTGTTTCCCGGAGGACTTCTTGGTTATTCTTTTTTTCTTGTTGGTCTTTACTTCTCCCTCCACTGGCTCTTAATTCATTCATTTATTTATTCATTCCGCGGATACTTCTCGAGGCCCACCATCCACAACTCAGTGCCAGGGCTGCTCTCCTCCCGCTACACCCAGCTGCATCTTCCTTATCTGCCTTTGCCTCACAGCCCTCACAGTCATACACAGCCATTCCAAGTCCTGTGGCCCCTTCATTCCTGGCACATGCATTCCTGGGTCTTGCGATGCCATCTCTTACACCCTAGGTAGCTTCCTAGGTGAGGAACACCTGCCCCCGGTGACGGCTCACGACAGTGCATAGCATATGTTAGGGTGCAGAAATTATGAGTTGAGTGAGTGACTTTCATGTGACTTGTCAGGATTGATTAGAAGAGGTAATGTGTGTAATGCAACAAGCATGCGGCCTGGGAAGCAGTAGGTGCATGGTAAATGAGCACGGTTAATTTCCAGTAAATTCCATTTGATGGCATATCTCACAAATCGGAGCTGATGTTTCCTTCTATTGTATTCTGTGACTTTTTTTTCCTTGATGCACCACACGTAGAGCTGGGAAAGAAAGAGATGGTGAAAGCCGCATTGTGTTATGTCTCTCCTGAGACACAGGACACAAATGTGCAGGCCTCATGGGGTGGTAACACATGGGTCTGGATTCAGGAGACCTAAGTGCTAACGGGGGGCCCTGCCAATAGCTTGATAATTGATCCTGTCCTTCTCTGGTCCTCAGTTTCACCATCTGTAATAGAGAATCAGACTCTAGTTTCCACAACCCTTCAGAACTAAGGTTCTGCAATAAGGCCCAGAACCAGTAGAAATGAACTTGTATTTGCTTTTTGTTTTGAGATGATTTTTGCGTTTTCTACTTCCCACCTCCTTTCTCCAGGAAAGCCGAGCGTTCATCAGATTGACTTGTAAAAGCAGAAAGCAGGTGCTCAATAAACACCTTATAACTTGATATTAATTACATTTTACAGTTTACCTGTGAAGCAACATAGGTATCCTTCACCCACATTTGAAATTTCTTGCCAAAAGTGGGGGAAGAAAACTAACATGTATTAATCACTGGCTGTGTGCCAGTGTCCTAGTGTAGAGATTTTGTGTGCATGTCTGCACTGAACCTTACGAACCCCATTCTGGGGTAGCCAGAGTTATCCTCATGTTTTTGACTTGGAAACCAAGACTCAAAGAGAGGAAGGAACTTTCCCAAAGGCTTGGAACGACCAAATGATTGGATTTTTGAACCCACTGCTCCCTGGCTCCAAAGCTTGTGCTCTTCTTGCTTTTAGGTTAATTGCTTTTGCCTTCAGGATTTCAAAACAGAAAACAAAAACCCAACAAAATGTCTAAAATACTTAGAAACGATAAGGCAGTGAATGCTTGGGCATAGTGTGAGCTCTCAAGTAGCCCGCCTAGTTTAAATTCCACCTGTGCCCCTACTAGCCTTCCTGTCTTGGGCAAGTTCCTCAACCTCCTCTGCTTCCATCTCTTCATCTGTAAAATGGTTATAACAGTAGTAACTACCTCCTAGGCTGTTATAAGTATTAAATAAGTTAATTTGCATAGAGATCTTGTAGTAGTGCCTGCCTGGCACCTCGTAAATATGCAATAAGCGTTGGGAATTATTATCATTATTATCATCATTGTCAGAGTTATTTCGATCCAAGCCTGGGATCCGGTGGATTTCTGCTGGCTCTTCTGCTCTGGAGTGCACTAGGTGGCAAGGGATGTCCTTCTGGAGAGTGTCGCCATAGCTGCTAGGCTGCAGTCCAGCCCATGCAACTCACGGAGAGGAACAACATTAGCGCCTGAGCCCTGCTTGGCCTGGGAGACGGGAGTTTCCAGGAGTAGTGCTTGATGGTTGCTGGAGTAGGACCCTGAAAATCTATAAACACCCCAGCTGTGGAGACACTGCCTCCCCTGCTCCGGCCCCTTCACCCCAGCCCTGGCCCTGCTCTGTCTTAAGTGCTTAAGTGCTCTGGGCTGCTGAGCCCAGGAAATGCCCTGCTTATTCTCCAGGAGAGCAGGGGGCTTTGCTCAGCCGGAGGTGGAGAGCGTGACACGTGAGTGGCATAGCAGGAGCTCTTGTTATCCCCAGTGAATCGGGGAGTGTGAGGACAAAAGGGGCCAGAAGAAGTCATTTCAGACCAGTTCTCCAGTGCAGGTGGGACTAAGTCCGGTTGCATCACCTCCTCCCTCCATAGTGTTCCTTCATTCATTGGACAAACATTTCCTGAGCTCCCGTTTTGCACCAGGCCATACAAAGTTAATAAGTATACTTTGACGATGGTATACTATTGACTAACGTCGAACACTTGTAATATTCCAGGCGCCATTCTAAAAACTTCCTAATTGTGAATTAACTTAATCCTCCCACTAAAAACCCAGTGGGTGAATTCTAGGATTATCTCTATTTTGTAGATGAGGAAAACAGAGAGGTGAAATAACTCATCCAGGGTCACACAGATGGGGCGTGGCAGAGAAGGGACTCAAATCCAAGTAGCTGGGCTTCAGAGCTGCTACGCCATCGGCCTCGCAGGAGATGAAGGCAGGCCCGTTCATCAGCCCTCTATCATGCCTTCTTTCAGCCTCCCAACAGCCCTGAGAGGTAGGCAAGGATCATTGGCCTAGTTTATAAATTGGGGGACCAGAGTGAAATGACAGGACCAGGTTCATGCATCTAGTTCATGGTCAGATTAAATTGGAACTCAGGTTTCCTGGCTCTTAAGGTGGTTTATTTTCTCCTGCACCAGGCTGCCTGTGTGTGTACCTGGGTGTTTGTGTGTGATCACAGGTGTCTGCAGGTGTGTACATGAATGTGTGTGTGTGCTTGCAGGCACACGTTTCTCTGTGTGCATGTGTGTGAATGCACGGGCATGCATGGGTGTGCATGTGTGCAGGTGTGTGTGGGGGGGGTTAGGAGGGGGTGGATGGCTGATGGGAGCTCTGAAGGATTCTCACCTGAAGACCTCGGCATGCATCCTGGCTCTACCACCGGGGTTCTGGGACCGTACCAGGTCCCCTCCCCTTTCCCCCCTCCCCAGCCCCAGAGTTAGGGTGAGTGATGGGCAAGGAGGGTCTCAGAGGTTTTGCCCTTCTCTGGCACTCTCTGCTGCTGAGAGACCATGGTAAGCGCGGGGGGTGGGGGGTGGCCCAGGGAGGCTGCACCGAGGAGGTGCCCCCAGAACAAAATGTTGGGACCGAGACAGACAGCCGGAGTAGGGAAGTGTGGGCAGAGTGTCATTCATACGCCCAACTGCTCTCCTGGGCTGGAGTCCAGGAATAGCTGTGGTGAGAACTACATTTTTAAAGTGGGTCTTAATGTTTTTCACTGCTGGAAAATATGCCATTATGGGCATTTTTCTCCTCCAAATTCCTGGACCTCCATGCCCCCCAAGCTCCCCTCCCACACTGCTCACTTTATTTCTCTCTGCCGAAGCCTGTCTATTTTTATTCCTGAGCGCCGCCTCCGTCCCTAAACTGCACACGGAAGAGCTGGCTCAGGTCTTGTTGCTGTCTGTGTCGGGGACATGTGACTGGGGCAGTGTGACTCAGCTCACCACTGGGCAGCAGCCTAGGGAGCCAGCCTGTGGCATAAGGGGACAGGGCACAGGAGCAGGGGTCAGGAGGCTTCCAGGGCTGGCACTGCTGCTCTCCAGTTCACTAGAGGAAACGTGTAGTGACTGTCACCCTGGGAGACCGCGGTGACACAGTGGTTGGCCTGTGGCCTGTGCTTCAGATAGACACAGTCAGCCCCAGCTCAGTTCTTTCCAGGTGTGCAAAGCTGGGCAGACTCCTCTATCTCTCTGTGACTCCGTTTTCCTATGAATGAGAAGTGAGATAATAACAGTAATGAAAATAATAATGAGAACGGTAATGAGATGTTAATGAGATAATAGTACCTGTCCACAGAAACCCCCCAGCATATCCCATCAGCCTTCTTATTGTTTTTGAGATGCTCACAGCCTGACGGTGAAGCAGGGAACCACGCACTACGTGTGCGACAAGGCAAGTGGGATCCTGCTGCACTAGGGTCCTGTAGAGCGCCAGGGGCTGTCAAGCACCCCTCATTCCCCCTGGGAGCCAGGGGAGCTTTTCCAAGGCTGCTCCTTGAAGAGTCAGAGTTGACAGAACAGTGAAGAGGCCTAAGGACTTTGTAAACAAAGGAGCAGAGAGCGCTAGCACAGTCACCTGGGGGAGTGCATGGTGCTCGGGGCCGGGGGAAGCCACATGTTGCTGGGATAAAGGGGGCATCAGGGATAGGTGGGAGAACAGGCTGGAAAATGAGGACCAGATTGTGATGGGCCTTCAATGACAGAATTTTTCCTGGGGCATAGAAGCCCTGCAAGATTTTTAAACTTTGCTTGGATCTTAGAAGGACCACTCTGGGTGCAGTGTAGAAGATGGAGCAGAAAGGAGAGGCTGGAGGCAGGGAGGCCAGGGAGGAGGCTGTGGCATAGTCCACGAGAGGGGTCCTGAAGGCCTGAGCTAGGCAGAGCTTGATACATAAGCTGCTCTGAAGAGAAGTTTAGATGAATGACTTGGAAAGGAGGAGACAGACTCTGTGTGATCTTGAGTAAGTCACTCACCCTTCCGGGGGCTTCAATTTTTCCATCTGAAACAAAGACATTGAAATAGTCTCCTGATTAATATCAGAGGTACACTCCCAGCCTGGTTTCTCACTAGGTGAGTTACTTAACCTCTCAAAGCCACTGTGATTTTTATCCACAAAAGGGCTTACCAGTACTACCTGTCTCAGTGGGTTGTTGAGCAGATTAAAAGAGAGAATCCAGACAGAACAGAGTTCAGCGCCTGGCAGCTAGCAAACCTACACAACCGGCTGCTCTCATCGTTGTTGCTTATTGCTAACTTTTATTATTATCATCATCATCATCATTTAGAATCTTCTCCTACCATTCCATGATGATGAAATGTTTAAACAGAACTTCCCTAAGTTAGATCACAATACCCATCTTTGCATCCTTGTCCACTGCGCTCTAAGCCGCTCCTGGAGTGTCTGCTCTTCATTGTTATACTGGCTTTTATTGGGCTCGCAAAACTTTTTAAAAGTCTCTGCCTGCTCTTTCTATCCCATCTTCCCAAGCCAAACCCCATTCAAAGTGGAAATGATTAATTAACAGTAATTAGAGAATCTTTGGGGGGGGGCATTAGGAATTCAGGGCTCTCACAGTATGATCTCAGGGGTCTTGGTCCTGGTCTTCTTCCTCAATGCTAGTACCTTGGGCATCGAGGCTGGGAAGCTCTTTCCTGCCTCCCAGTAGTTCCCTAAGTGGTTCTCCCCCAACACCCCATGTCCATCTCTCTCTCTCTCTCTCTCTCTCTCTCTCTCTCTCTCTCTCTCGCGCGCGCGCGCGCGCGCGCGCGCACACACACATGTACACACACAGGCACAAAGGCACACACTGTTACTCTCCTCTCTGTGTGGGATTCTGACTCCATCAATGTCAACCTCTTATCCTACTTCTTCCGAGAAGCCTTCTCAGATCTCTGCTTCCAGAAGGAGTGATTCTCATCCTTGGCACTCTCACAGAGCACTGTTTGTCCACTACAAGTGGTCTCTGCAGCTGTGTGCATCGCCCCCACCCGGCACGTCCCAAGTGCTGTGTGCTTCATGCTTGACTTGAGTTGAATCCAGCCCAACTCCATTGTCTTACTGATAGGGACACAGGGTTCCACTGAAAGGAAGGTGGGAGACCCCGCCATTCCCTTTCCCCAGTCCCGGAAAGCAGTGGTGCCAGAAAGAAGACAGCCTGAACCCTGCGTCTTCAGGCATGCCACCCCCATCCCACACCCGCCTGTCATGTATGTTTACCCAGGATTCAGGACAGAAGGGACCATAGTTTTCAGGGAAACAACGGGAAGGGGGAAAAGTTTGCGGAAGGCCATGTTCCAGGGAGGGGTAGAGCTGGGACTAGGGTGGTCCAGAGGTTTTGTAACTCTGTAACCCTGAGTTCTCCCTCTCTTGTTGTCCTCTCTGCTCTCTCCCTCACCTGCCCTGCTCTCTCCACACCTGTAGCCAGAACCCCATCACACGCATAACACCCCAAGGAGAGAAGGATCCTGGGAGTGGACCACATGTCCCTTTCTGTTGGCTTCTGGCCTCTTCCAGGCCTGAGTTCCCTTTGGCCTCACCTAATTGCCCTCCAGCCGTGCTCTGCAGACCTGCACCCGAGGTTTGGTGGCGACGATATGTAATTTAGGCCCCACTTGCGGCTGGCAAAATGTATAATGAGTGGTAGAACCAGAGAATGATGATACTGCTGGTGGCCGCTGTGTGATTGGGGTGGGAGCTGGGGGGTTTCCCGTTTCCTCATGGAATGAGGAAGTCACGACAGATGTGTGCCCCCACCAACAGCCCTTCACCGAGTCTGGGGCGTTTGCTTCCTCTCCCTGGCATCTGGGTTTGGGATGTTGCCCTCGGCCATCAGCTGGAGACGGTGAGAGCACAGCTGAAGGACAGTTGGCACCAGCAGGGCAGGAGGCAGAGAGATCGACCTTGAGAGAAGAAACCTTGGCATAAACCTTGGACCAGTCTCCATGACCCCTGCTCCCTTGTCGGGGACCTCTGGGCTTCCACTTGTTACAGGAAGCTTGTTTTTAGAATTCCTGCCCTTGTTAGAAAAATACAAGTGTTGGGGCCTGCCTCTAACCCTGTGAGTCACCCTGGACAAATCCCTTCCCTTTCTGGGCCTCAGTTTCCTCATCTGTAAAGATGATGTTGGGGGTAGTGAGGATGGTGGTGATGATGATGATGATCCTTGTTTATTGATCAATATATTGTAAATGGTTTTCACGTACGTATTCCTTACAACATTCCAATGTGTTGGGTACCATTATTACCCCCATTCTACAGATGAGAAAACTGAGGCATTGAATGATTCACTTGGCAAGATCACACAGCTCATAAATGAGAGGAGCAGAACACCTTTGACAACAAGGGGAGTGCAGTGGATTTTTTAAGCTTCCTTCCAAGTCTAAAATGTAATGGCAATCTAACTTTAAAAATGTCTTATCTTTTTTCATGTCTTCTCTTTTGTCTATGTGCTGTCCCTCTGTCACTGGAGATACCCTTTCATACAAGTTCCACCCATTCTTTAAGATTCAGCTCTTCCATGAGCCTCCCCTGACTTCTCCAGGCCTGGTAGAGCTCCTCGTCAGCATCCGGGTCCCTCATTGTCTGCCTGTCCTTCACCCTCCCACCTGCCGTGTCCTCTGTTCTCCTTTCCACTCCAGCACATATGAACTCGTAGCTAGGAGGGAGGCAAGATTTTGCCCGTCTCTCTCTCTCCCCCTCTGCCCTGGTTAGGGCTAGTGTTAGGGTAGACTATCATCTGACCCACACTCTTCCTGCATCTATAAGTAATGAAGCATCCAATTCATGATCTCAGCCCTACGTAAGCCAATCTTCTCTCTGTGCCCCTTGGTCTACAAGAGCATCGCACCTCTGAGTTCAGCTGAGTCTGTTGCTGAGAATGACTCTTTTCTGACCTCCTCTGCGAGAGAGGGAGAGACCTTGTAATTCCCGAGCCCCTGCTGGGTGCTTTCCCGTATGTTCTCCTGTTACTGCTCCTAACAGCCCTTCGAGGCAGCAGCTCTTAGCCCCATTTTTGCATTTGAGGCTCAGAGAAGGGAAGTACTTTGTCAAGATTGCATAGCTAGTAAGTGGCAGAGTGGAATTGGAGCATGGGTCTGCCTGCCTCTAATGTCTATATCTTTCCTTCTGTGGCTTTATGTCCCAAACCGAAAATTACAAGATGTGGTGGGCCCTTTGGGATGCCTCTTCTGGACATGAGAAATTGTTTAGGAGATACAGTTTAGATCCCTAGATGTTGGGATTTCTAGGCCATTCCAGTGACATAAGCAGCTCGTGGGATATGACATTTCAAATGAGAACTAACCCAGAACACTCGGGTCCTTCAGTCCCCCTTGAGATGTAGCATTTGTCTTTGCAGTCATGTTCTGCATCCTCATTAAGCAGGTCCGCTGCTTTTGGAGTCAACTGAAATGTGCCGCCAGTCATAGATACCTACCCTGATTTTATTACCTACTTTATACAGCAGGACTCTCTTCACATGAAGTTCACTCAGCGGTCAATTCCTGAGCCCCACTTTGTGTGGGGTTGGACCTGTCCCCCACCCCCAGAAGCTCTATTCCAGCAAAGAGAAATGAACAGCTCATTGCAGTGTAGTGATGACAGGTCTGAAAGCACACACCGTGAGTTTAAAGTTTTGAGCTGGAATCTTCTGACTTCAAGTCCAACTCCATTATTTGACAGCTGTTTGACCTTAGGCAAGTCACTTAACCTCTCTGAGCTTTTGTTCCCTCTTCTGTAAAATGTGGATAAAGCTAGCGCCTGCCCCACAAGGATGGAATAAGGATTAGATGAGATAAGGTACATACTGTACTCAGCACAGCCGAAGGCAAAAAGAAGAGCCTCAATAAATAGCAGGTGTGATGATGATTATCGTGTGCTATGCTTAGGGGCAGAGAGTAAGTAACCACTGGGGGATGGAGGGTCTGAGGAGGCCTCTTGCAGGAGGTGACACCAAAGCTGCCTCCTGAGGGACAGGTGGGGATTCGCCAGCTGGCGAAGGAGAAGTGTGTTGGTAGTGGCCCCTCTCGCTATGAGCTGTGTCGTCTGCTGCTTTTGACTCAGACTGCCTTCTATTCTGAGAGAAGGACAGCGGGCTTATCTGAGTGCCACCTCGAAGGTTCTTCAGGACACAGGCGTTGCCTCGTCGTCGGGACTCTTATTGGAATTCCAGGCCACCAGATGCCTCCTCTTGCAGCTCCACTCTGAGCCCTGTGTCTGGCCCTGATCTTCCCCCACCCCCAGCCACCTTGGAAATGTGGCCAATGACGAAACAGAGACTTGAGTCCCATTTGTGGCTCCATCAACTTTGGAAGCAGATCATGGGAATTTTCTGAATCTGGGCCCCCAGCCAGAAGGCATTTATAATCAGACATGGAGCAATCATTAGAGCAGAAACAATAAATTAAAACAGCACCGAGAGAACTCCCCAAAGCTGCTCCCGAGAGTGGGAAGCCAGGGAGCAGAATGCTGGCAGGCCCGAGGCCCGCCTGCCCCACCACGCTCAGGCTGTGTCCTCAGACATCTGCAAGTTAGCAGGGCTGCGCGCGGCGCTGCCTGAGGCATGGGCGCTGCAGGGACTGTGGGCGGGGCAGCAGAGTGGGAGGGGTCTTCCTGTAAAGCACCTTAAGGGCCAGGCCCTGGAGAGGTGTGGGGTCAGCCTGGGGGGTGTTGGGAAGAACCAGAGATATGGGAATCAGAAGACCTGCTGAGAGATCACAGTGAGTCCCTCCCTCTCTCTGAGACTCCATTTTCTTGTCTGTAAAATGGGAATAATAATATTCTCCATCTCACAGGATAACAATGAAGATTAACGTGTTAAACAGAGTCAAAAACCTGTCACATACTGAGTGCTTCGTAACGTCAGTCGTCCCCCAACTTCTTCCTTCCACCCTCTATCTGTGCCATCCTTATAGCGGTCATTAGCCATCTGTGACTGTTTAATTTAAACTCAACTGAATTTAAACGTTTAGTTTCTCAGTTGTACCAGCTCATTTCAAGTGAGTGGTCACTGTAGTGGGCGACGCAGGTACAGAGCATCTCCGTCACTGCAGAAACCTCTGTTGGACAGCGCTGCCCACGATCTGCTACCTGCAAGAAGTGAGGTCCAGCAGCCACTCACTGGACCGGGCCCTGGAGTTCTAAAGATGATGGAAACTCTGTCCCGGCCCTCGAGGAGCATTATGAGCAGAGATGGGCAGACAGCGTGAGAAATGCCAAGAGGCTGGGCCAGAGGAAGGGCACCTAGACAGGCCTCGAGGGGTTCAGAGAAGGTTCTCTGGAGAATGCCTGAGCTGATAGTTGAAGGACGTAAGGCAGAGAGTGACATTCTGGGTAGAGCAGCACAGGGGACAGCAGCACTTCCCCTCTGTGTCTTAGAACAGCCCCAGACCCACCAAGATTCAAGGAGCGGGGATGCTGACCCACTTGATGATGAAGATTCTGGGGCCACCCTCGACTGGCTGAGTTGACATCCCAGCATGTATCACCTGTCACTCTTACCTGTCCTGTGTCAATCACCAGAAAGCAGGCTTCTTGAGGGCTGAGACTTTTCTCTTTTACTCACTGCTTTATCCCCAGCACTTAAAACAGTGCCTGGCACATAGGAGGGATCAGAACAATGGATGAGTGAATAAATGAATGAATGAATGAATAGTTATGTGCAGAACAAGCTACTTAGCTTGTGTAGGTTTTGATTTCTTATTTGAAAAAACAGAGATTGTTTTTCTTGCCTTACCTTCATTTTTGGAGTCCTAGAGTGTTCTAGAGCAGGGAGAACTTTAGAGGGCCTCCAGCTCAACCCTTCTGAAGGCCAGACCTTTCTCTTCCCCCCACCAGTGGCCGCACCCCACCTATGTTTTCTCCACCCAGACAGGTGTGCTGAGAAGACCCGTGGGGTGCAGTCTGTAGGAGCACCTGAGTCATCAGACGTGGTATCTGGTTCCAACTGTGCTCAAAAGTTGCTGTGGGACCCTGGGTTGGTTCCTTTCCCTCTCTGGGCCTCAGTGCTCCTATTTGTAAAGTGAGAGACTTAACCCTGGATCACATTCTAATCACCTCCAGCCCTGGAGACAAGGGCTGTCAGGCGGGAGAAGGACTTGGGTGACTTGAAGCCTCAAGATTTTTTTCTGGGCTTCCCTGGTGGCACAGTGGTTTAGAGTCCGCCCGCCAATGCAGGGGACACGGGTTCGTGCCCCGGTCCAGGAAGATCCCACATGCCGTGGAGCGGCTGGGACCGTAAGCCATGGCCACTGAGCCTGTGCGTCTGGAGCCTGTGCTCCACAACGGGAGAGGCCACAACAGTGAGAGGCCCGCGTACCGCACCCCCCACAAAAAAAAAAAAGATTTTTTTTCTCAGGATAAGAGACACTGGGGAGGGAGAACCAGGGGACAAAGGGACATTAGCCTCCATCCGTATGCCGCCAACTTTCAAACGAAGATTTGTGTGTATGTCCTCCTGTCACTCCACTAGCTGGGAGTCTGCTCTGTCCACCAGCCTCTGAGTGCAGAGTTGGGAGGAGGAGGGTGGGGCAAAGCAGAGCTGGTTATAACCACCTCTGAGACCGAGGTTCCCTTCCCTCGCGAACTTGCAAACAACAAGGGCCCTTGTTCCGTCTCAGGATTTGGGGCCGGAGCCATGCTGGAGGCAGCGGGAAACTAAGCGCTGATCTGGAGGGATCAGGTGCAGGTACCCAGAGAAAGCCCACCCCGCCAGGAAGGGGCCGCATACTTTGCTCCTGCCTGTCCTAATCTCAGGGGCTCAAGCTTTGTCAGAGCCAACACTTCCCTCATAAATCACCGGCCTCCTGTTCTTTCTCTTCTTTGGCGTCTTCCATCAGACACCAAAAGGCATTCAGGAAATGGGACCCTCAACCTCGCCTGACCGTGGCTCAGGATCCACCTTCTGGGAGGGAGGAGGGGAAGGTCGTGGTGTGATTTCCAGGACCTGGGAGGGTCTGGGGCTCACCCAGCCTACACTCCACGCCAGAGTGCCCACCTGGCTAGGTGCTGGGGAATCCGAGGCAGAGGAGGATTGGTCCCACTTAATACGGCAGTCTGATAGAGGCAGTGAGTATGTGAGAGGGGTGGAGGTGGGGGGAGTACGGAGTGAGGTCTGCACAATAACAAGCTATTTTCTTACTGGAGTCAGTGCAGTGAGATGGACTTTCGGCTCGAGGAAGCCGAAGGACGAGAAGCAATTAGATGAAAAGCAGCAGAAAGAGTGTACAAGTAGAGGGAATAGCGTACGCCAAAGCCCAGCGGCAAAAGAGGAGTGCCAGGGAAGGCTCCCTGGAAGAGAAGGTACCCACTCGGAGTCTGAATAGGAGGCCTGGGGAGGAGGGCATTCCAACCAGAAGGATTGAAGTAGGCGAGGGCACAGGTGTGTGTGCATGTGTGTGTGTGCAGGGGGAGGAGCAGAAAGGACCAGCAGTTTGGGGCCAGCAAGCTAGTGGGGAAGGCAGCCCAGCAGGAACCGGCAGAGATGAGAGTGGAGAGGCAGGCCTCATGGAGGGCCTGACATGCCGTGCTTGAGTTCTGCCCCACAGGTATACAATGGAATATTGCTCAGCCATAAAAAGAATGGAATAATGCCATGTGCAGCAACATGGATGGACCTAGAGATTGTCATACTGAGTGAAGTGAGTCAGATAGAGAAAGACAAATATCATATGATGTCACTTATATGCGGAATCTAAAAAAGGGGTGCAAATGAACTTATCTACAAAACAGAAAGAGTCACAGATGTAGAAAACAAGCTTATGGTTACCAGGGGGTAAGGGGGGGAGGGATAAATTGAGAGATTGGGATTGACATATACACGCTACTATATATAAAATAGATAACTAATAAGGACCTGCTGTATAGCCCAGGGAACTCTATTCAATACTCTGTAATGGCCTACATGGGGAAAGAATCTAAAAAAGAGTGGATATGTGTATATGTATAACTGATTCACTTTGCTGTATACCTGAGACTAATACAGCATTGTAAATCAACTATAGTCCAATACAATTTTTTTTAAAAAGACCTGGAAATGTGTTGCAAAATTCTAAGCAGCAGAGAGCTACAGACAGATGTGTATTTCCAGTGGGCCCCTCTGGCTGGAGAAGAGCTGGACAAGGAGAGACTAGAGGTGAGGAGATAGGGGAGGTATAGTCGGTGTTGCCCAGGCCGAGTCCAGCCCCAGCTGCTCACAGCGTCCGGAGTGCCAGCACTAAAGCATCATTCCAGTGGCATAACCCTGTCCAGCCCACTCATAAGCACCACCTTGAGGCAGGCCCTGTGCTGGTCCCGGACATGCAAAGGTGAGGGCTGGCCCCCAGGAGTGCATCAGGCGAGACGAGGGCAGCTTTATGGGGCAGAAGACAAGGGGTGGTCACAGGTGCCGTGACACTGGTGCTTCAGTGGGATTCGAGAGGACAGGAGGGAGACCCAACTTTTCTGCCTGTTCAGCAAGCACAGGGTCAGTGCCTGCTCGGTGCGCCACACTCTAGGAATAAAAAGATGAGCAAGTCGAAGAGGTCTTGGCTCTGGAGCTTACAGTTCAGCGGGGAGGC